>NW_026294618.1:45319879-46519879 GCF_026119805.1 Tympanuchus pallidicinctus | reverse complement strand
TTTTTTTTTTTTTTTTTTAAATTGTGTGTGTATGTTTGGTTTTTTGTCTTTTTTGTTTTGACACACATGCTCTTAAAAATGTCTTTCCCTTTAGCATCAGGAAGAAATCGTAGGTATAAATTTCCAAGATTTCCACAGACAAACAAGAAAAGAAAATGTATAACAGTGGTCACAAAGGAAAGACTCTCTATTTTGCAAATAACAAGCTGAAATATGCTATGAGCCTGGAAAAAAAATTAATATGCATAACATAAACCAATACATTCAATAATATTTCTCTTCTAAGAAAAAGAAATAGAGCTATATTGAATCCTCAGAAATGTGTTTTTTCTACAAACTGAGAGAATTTATATGTACATCTGTAGGTACAACTTGGATCATATTTCTTACGTTCTGTAGACTGACATAGAAGTTAGAAGAGGTGTAAATAACATGGAAGATACGGATCTAGTAATGTATCATATTTTTTTCCTAAATTTGGCCTGCAAATTAGTGTGGTCACACAACTAATAATAACACTATCTTTTACATTACTTCAGCTTTTCAAACAACATTTATATTAGGACTTAGAGTTTTCAAAACACAACTACACTTTAAATATCTGCCTAATTAATCACTAAAAAAACATACTGGAATTAAACATCAGAATAGAGCAGATAAACCAAAGAATATATGCAGGGATGTTTCCTTTTATAACTGCAACAGACAACGGGAGGAAAACACAAAAGCACACACAGATAAGAGTAAGGCGTAATCTGTAGCAATGCATACTGAACATCTAATTCTAAGAAGTTCTTCTGAGCCTAAAAACTCTGTCCTACACATGGCCAGAATAACATAATCTCTGCCTCTGCAGAACAAACCAAAATATAACATCTTATCACAAATGGCAAGCAGCCATCCAGTCCTTTTTGAGCCCACTCATTTCCTTTCATACCAGAGAAATTCAGTGTGGAGAGTGCACCACCTCTGCCCTTTGGATGGAGTCCCCGGGCCCTCCACCACCCGATTCCTCCTGATCTGGTCTGCCAACCAGTTCCCGCTGCCATTGCGCATGACGAATTTGTCGAGAAACACCAGCTGGCTCTCTGGCCCATAGAACCAGTTGTAATTGGAGTCTGCAATGGCCACAGTCCTCTGAAACCCTTGGGAAAAAGTTAAAAGGAATGTGAGAAAGAACAAATAAACACGGATATGTTTGTAGAGCATGAAGATGAAGCCAAGCGGTACAAACAGACACAAACAGAAGCTGCCTTTTATGATGTTTATACTCATAAATGAGCCATAAGTTACACAGGAGCTGTTTGCTTCTGCTGTAGATAACTTGAATAGTCACCTTTCTTCTTTGGCTATAGACAACAACCAGTCAAAATGCTACAAAAATATAAAAGGCAATGTCCCATCCACTTCTCAGTCAGATCTTGCAGCTTTCACTCCTCCTATGTCAATCCAAACTCCTCATAATCCAAACAAAAGAAAGGTTCTCCCAGTAAAAAAAAACAAACCAAACCAAAAACCCCAACCCAACTTTCATCCTGAAATAACTACAATGAGTTTCCTTTGCTCTTTAGGAACCTCTTCCCAGTATATGGTATAGCCTGGATTCAGTGCAGTTCCTTATCTGTACTGGCATGCTAAAGCAGCAATCATTGTCCTCATAAAATTTTTAATACATATTAAGTTATCATATGATATTTTTAAAGAGGAGTTTAAACAATATAAGCTCCCAATTAATTGTCCTATGAATAAACAGCACAAAATCATCACTGAGAACTTTCAAGGCTACCCAAAACCGAATCCTATCTGAAAGTTACAAGGAGCTGTGAATATTTATTAGATTATACTGTTTGCATATTTATAGATCTCCATCTGTTAGTCAAAATTAGGATTTCCTATCAGAGATGCTGAACACACTGTGTGACAATGGATTCAGCATGAAAACAGAAAGTCTGCAAAACTGACCCACCAGAGGTGCCCAGTATTTCTGTTTCTCACACTGACAAAAGAAAATAGTTCATACACCTGACTGATCTGAGAAATCTACAAGTTGAGTCAATTACATGTTCTGTATGAAAAAGATCTTGAAAAAAGAAAAGGTTATAAAAGTGGATTTCAACATATTGTGGGAAACTGTGTGCTATTCAGTAAATAAAGGGGACCTACAGGAAAGAAGGGGACAGACCTTTAGGAGGGTCGCTTGGGATAGGACAAGGGGAAATGATTTCAAAATAAAAAAGGATACATTTAGGCTGGATACAAGGAAAAAGTCTTTTACAGTGAGGTTTAGTGAGGCACTGGAGCAGATTATCCAGAAGCGGTGGATGCCCTGTCTTTGGAGACATTCAAGGTCAGCTGGACCAGGCTATGAGCAACCTGACCTAGCTGTTGGTGTCCCTGTTCAGCGCAGGGGAGCTGAATTTAGACAACACTTAAAGGTCCCTTCCAACTCTAAGGATTCTATGATTCTATGTAAAAATTCTCTGCACTTCCTTGATACTTTCAACTTAGCTTCATGATTGGTTGTTCATCTAATATTTTTGTGTGATTGCTTTTCCTTTTGGCAAAGAAAAAAACAATCCGTAAGAATCTCAGTGAATATTATTTATCTAACAGAAAGCCCCAGAACCAGCTCTATGTCAAACTCTGAAAACCATAAATCAAATTCTAAAGCACTGCTTTTTCTCTCAAGTGACATTCTTGTGTTCCTCCTGGTTCTAAAAAACAGTTTAATGAACAACAGTGTTTAATAAGCAGTGATAAACAATAATGTCACTGTTTCCATGGATGATGAAAGTAGAAGTGAGAGAATAAGGTTATTTCAAATGTTCAAGTACAAGGTTACTTGAAAATGGCGCACTTCAAGTATAAAATTGCTTCAAGAATTGGAAGATGAATTTTCATTAGTCCAAAAGACCTACCTGGCAGGACAGTCCTGTACATAAATGCAAAGTGCTGCTTGAGCCAGGGGTGGTTGAAGTGATTGATATCAAAGTGCCTTTGGACAAGAAACATGTACTGAAACAGTGACCTGGTTGTGTAGCTGCCATAAGCCACCCCTTCATAGAGGGAGCCATCTGTGACCTCCTGCAGCAGGACTACTGACTTTTCCATGATTGCCAATACTTGCTTGGTCCATAAGTAAGCTTCCTGAAGGTAGCCTGAAAGAAAAGAGGTGTTAGAAAGTCTGGTCACAACACTGTAAATCATAGATGACATCACTTGTATTCACACAGTGAGATCCTTCATAGCAATGAATCCATAAGGAAAGCAGCTAGATCTCTAAAATATGACCCATTACTGCAGCATCCCTGTGGTTCTAGGGTAAAAGATAAAATGCTACACTTAAACACAGTAGAGCAAAGTTACCTGAGTAGACAGAAAACTATCAAGACACCTTTTTACTTTTGTGGGATTATGTGATCCACTCTGATGGGAAAAAGTACTTAATGCATTAGAACATGTAAGAACAAAAGAGTCAGAACAACACCATTTATTGCATTTCAAATTAGTATGAAAACAATTTTACAGCCCCCACTAGAGGGCTCTAATAAAGCAAGTATTCTTATCAGTCATTTTTTACCAGTACAATCACCAGTGCAGTTAAAGATTCTCAAGAGTTTATAAAAAGCTGATACTTGAACTGCAGTTAACCGATATTCTACTACAATATGCTCTATTTTAAGATATACTATATTCCACTTATGTTTTCAATGTCTAAAGAATTATCCAAAATAGAAGTTCCTTTGGAAAAAATTTGCATGGTTTATTACAAATGCAGATTCTTCATTTCTTTAACTTCCAACTAAGTTCCAGCCTTCATATATACAAGCTCTAAACAGTTATATTTCTTCTAAGGAAGGACTTCTAGAGATCTTACTATTTTGACCTGCTCCACACAAAATATGAGTTGGGAAGAGGTTGTCTGAAGTCCTTCTCAAGACTTAGCTGCCTTCACCAAGGAGCAACTACAGGCACGAGATCCCTAGCAGTGCCTGTATAGACTGCAGAAGGATGGCAGTGTGTGGATCCCAGCAGACAAAAGACCGCATGATGTCTCTTATTCTCTTCTAGATCCACTAACAACAGAGGTAGGACTAAAAAGAAAACAATTACCTTGTATGTCTGTATGGCTACCTAGTGTCTGTGCAGCTCAGAGTGTCTGGGCACAGATTTAACCTGAATTCTTTCCACTGTATAGTAGAGCTCAACTTTAGGTCAGCTGGCATGTACTACATCCCACATTACTTGGTGAAACAGTGCCTGCTGAATGAAGCGCATGTGCCAGGCTGAGGGAGCATGAGCTACATTCAAACCTGCTACCAAGAATGTTTTGCTTTATTGCCACAAATACCGTATTTATGCTCAGCAGAGTGATGAGCAATTCAGACTTCCTACCAGTCAAGGCTGCCAAATCCTACTCAGTTAAAAGAGAGGAAAAAATTGTGAAATCTAAATTAAACAGACAACCTGATTTAGGCTGAAGAGAGAAACATGACCGGGATGGTCTGAGCAGGAGGAGTGGGCCGCACTACTGAGTTCTACCTCCTTGCTCACAGCTGGTGTGACACTGCTTCCTCACACTGATAGAGCAGGGCACCACAGCAGTCCATCCAAACACAACCCCAACTACTTCCACCCTCATTTTTCATTGTGACATTACAGCCATACCAGTTAGTTTTGGACACTGCCCTAACAAGAATGGTGTTTTCCACGGCTCAGTGTAGTGCATTCACTGATGCGCATTAGCACATATGTTCTGTTAACTGATGTAATATTGATGCTATAAATCTACGCACATATGTACCTTAATGATATAATGACACATTTGAATAATAAAAAATGGAAGAAACACTCTGTCAGGCTACACGAAAAAAACCCTCCAGAATAAATCTCACATGTAATGAACAGCATGTATGTCAAATTAAGCCTTACTCATGTCTCTTTATGGAGTATCTGAGAGTATTTTAATTGAAAGACTGTATGTGGGTACCTAGAAATTATTCCAGTTAGTTTCATTTTTCTGTCCTATGACAATGTTTACATGACTTTATGGTGGCTATTTAGTCTCTGCCTACTTCATTAGCTGAACACCATGTTTAAGATTTTTAAGTGAAGTTTAAACCTTTCGGAAGAAATGCTTACACTGGGATACACTATTTGCAATTGTTTCCAATCTGATACAGGTAGAATTTGTTTATTCCATCCATCCTTCACCTTTTTTTTCCCCTTCAGAAAAAGTCTTTCATGTCAGAATGAGAATTATTTTTTTTCCTTTTTTTGTTAAATGAAGTTGCTCTGCATTGAGATCAATTAAACTTTCAGTTAGAAATACACAATCTGGATGTATTGAGTGATTTTCATTTGAAATATTCACAGTACTTGCTCAAGTATTGCTTATTTTGCTTTTTTTTTTTTTTTTTCCAAAAAAGATATGAAGCTTGCTGAAAGAAATATTACCCAACTGTGTTTGTGATGTTACCATTGTTTGGCACAAAGCATACTTCTGGTCCATACTCTAATGAAAAGCAGAGTCCTCTGCAAACTGCCAGCTTTCTGCAACAACGGAGGATTAGGGAAGGATGGAATTGTGAGGAATTTAGCAAAACCCACTGAATAAACATGGTCTTAGTCTTTAATTTGTGGAAGGCATATTACGAGGAAAGGGAATAGTTTCCATGCATACCCTTGCTGGTTTTGAGCATATGCACATTAGTGAACACACTTGCTATGACAAGCTCTTAAGAAAAAATTGACCCCCAAACACAGTAAGTGTCACATTTTTCTGGCACGCATTCTTTGGATGTCTGAAAGTTCCAACTATGTGCAGATGTGCCCTTGCTTGGAAGGATTAAACAGCTCAGTAACACCATCAGCATCCAGAAACTAGATTTTTTTCTTGACTTGTGGCACTGAGATTTCAAAATACGTCTAGCACATTTTAAATAAGATCTTGATAAAATACTGACACAGTTTTATAAGCTAGAGCTGGCTACATGACCTCCACTTCTCAGCCTAAGTACTACAGGGGTTTACTATAGGATTGCTTTGCCTGCTCTTTCCATGACTTGCACTCTCCTTCAGAGTGGATATAGCTCAAAGGGAAAAAGGTAAAGATTTGCTCATCTCCTTAGCAAAAGATGCTGAAAAGATAGGTCCTGAGCTGCAGCCCACAGGTGGATCAAGTTCCAGCTTGGCAATCCTCTAAGGGAAACAAGACTGAAGTGCTATAGCGTAGCTGAAAGTTTGGGGCCCAGGGCATTTCTGACTGCTGACCTTGATGCAGACCAATGCCAGACTGTCTGCAGGCATTAGAACAAGCCCCAAACTGATAATCTACCCTAAAAGACTGCCTGCAAATCTGAACTGGTACTAGTACACATGAGGGAACTGTCAATTCTTAGTAACGGTGAGGCAGAAATACAAAATTAGTTAGGCAGCTACTTATATATTTATCATATACATATACTTATATGATCAGGGGACTGGAGCACCTCCCCTATGAAGACAGGCTGAGGGAGCTGGGCTTGTTCAACCTGGAGAAAAGAAGGCTGCAGGGAGACTTCGTTGCAGCCTTTCAGTACCTAAGGGGAATCTATAAACAGGAGGGGATCAATTCCTTGAAAGGATAGATAACAGCAGGACAAGGGGAAATGGTTTTAAGCTGAGGAAGGGAAGATTTAGGTTGGATGCCAGGGGGAAGTTCTTTATAGAGAGAGTGGTGAGGTGCTGGAACAGGCTGCCCAGAGAGGTTGTGGATGCCCCATCCCTGGAGGTGTTCAAGGCCAGGTTAGATGGGGCCCTGAGCAACCTGGTCTGGTATTAAATGGGGAGGTTGGTGGCCCTGCCTGTGGCAGAGGGGTTGGAGATCCATGATCCTCAAGGTCCCTTCCAATCCAGGCCGTTCTGTGATTCTGTGATTATATATTCTCTGATATAGTGCATTTATATCATAACCTGTACATCTGCCCACAGATTATTGTTCTATTCAATAAACACATTTTTTCTAAGCAGCATAAGAGCAAACCCAATGCAATGGAGCTCTCAAAACACACAAAGCACAACACCTTTGGAGCTGGCTGCCATATAGGCAGAGTACTTAATGTGGAAAACCGCAGAAAAAACATTTATATCAGTTCCTGCATGTTACTCCATAAATGGGCAATTGAGCTGATATGCTGTAGAAAAGCATTCCTATGGTTTAGCACATACCTTGATTCATCAGAACCAGGCTTCCAGCCAGCAGGGCCACACAGTTGGTAGGCTGGTGGTTATGGAGATACTGGAAACCCCATCCTCGTCTGTATGATGTTTCGTACATATATCCCGAAGCATTGGCAATTACCTCAAGAAATCTCTCCTGTTGAGTCTTGCTAAGATAGCTGTACAAGAAGTCATAAGCTGTGGCAAAGCCAACTAAGGAGTGAGCCAGAGGGACCTCATCCCATGGGGCATCCTTCACCAGCCTGTCAAAAAAAAAGATACCAATTAATTGAGTTTCATCTACTCATTTTTCTCTATGAATATACTTAAAGGTGTGTATAACTTAACATCTCCAAAGTTAGGCAATGGATGCTGAATTTAATGTGGTACTAAAATACTTACCAAGTCTTTGAGAGCATTCTATACTGTCCTAAGTATGGATAATATTAACCTTCAAATCTCATTAATTTTACTAGAAAGATTAAATCCTTAAGTATTAAAGCAGCGTTTGTGATATTTCTAGGATTTGCTAGGAAAAACAGATAATGCAGAATGTTGATTGTACAGAAAAATAATCTACTTGTCTGAGGCAAGATTTAAAGCATTTTTCTAAGAAAGTAATATCCCATTACACTCTTCCAAAGAATCTGCAACAATCTTTTTTCTCTAAATGAGTCAAATGTTAATAATTTCATAATGGTGGCTATTGGATTGAAGTTGTCTTTAAAGCAAAATAATTATTAGCAAAATTCATGAAAATTCATAATGGAAAAAGAGGTAGCCCAGAACAAATACTTCCTTTAAATCAAGCATATATTGGCTAAAAAAGACTTTACTTTTTTTTTTATACAGAGCATATTTTCAGGCCACAGTCACCAAAAAAAAAAAATAAAATAAAAATAAAAATTCATAGTGGGAAGAATATTTTAAAAGGCTAACAGTCATTAGTAGCTTTCATAGTTGTTCCTTTTTTCACTTATTCTGCAAGACTTTTTTACTAAAGAAATGGATTTTAAATTGTTAAGATAGTACCCTACTGTAATCAGTGAGATTCGTGCTGTGCTCCTGAAGACGTGCACCTTCCAGTTTCAACTATTCCGTGATTCTTTAAATACAATTTCATTTTCGATTTGCATAAGTGGTAATATGAAAAGATTATAAAAGTATATGAAATGAACAAGATTATAAGCATATGTATATTAATTCTGCTTTAGGAGCATTTATTTGCATTCAAAATGCATGAACGAAGAGCTGAGAAATTAAGACTATCAGATCAGATCAGAGTAGTGCAGCTATGGTAAATCACAAGGTTTGCAAACAAGGAAAATGATGTTCAATTTTTATTTCAGTACATTTAACTTAATTGGAAGAACTCAAATGACCTTGACACATTCATACCTTTATAAAAGGGAAACCTCAGAGGGTTTTTTGATTAGTTGAATTTCCAACATTTTAAGCATTTACTTTCTCCCAACTTTAATCCCATTTTATCCTGAGTGAAGTTATAAATTTTTACTTTTCTTAAATGAATTCATTATTTCAAGGATGTTAAGTTAAATAGAAGAATGTATTCAACAAATAATTAAACCTTGTTTTGAACCAGAGTTTTTATTGGGCTAGATTAATTTGTTTGTAGATTGTTATTTCTTTTTGGTCAACAGGCAGGCACTGACAGAAAAAAACTGTGAACAATATTAGCACAGAAAGCTAAAAGTGTGCTAACAAATAACAGCCAAAGAGTCAGGAATGAAAGTTCTTAAAATGTACAACTTGTCTTCTCCATATCTTCATGAAACTCTTTGGTGGCCACCGTATGGGACTTTTGTCTGTTGTTTTGCTTAGGTTCAAACTCATCAGAAAAGTTTCTGGACAGATATAGTGAAATTTCTTATTTAGGTTTGTGTTAATTGTTGTGGGAAAAGTTACAGATCTGTAGGTCAAAACATTTAAATGCTTTATGTAGGTGCTTATTATTTCCATACTTCCTGATAAACTATAAGAAAATGTAAGTTAACGAGGCAAGCAACACTTCCCAGTCTCCAGATAGTTATACTGCATCACAGAGCCAGAAAAACTAAAAATCTCAGTGAAGTGGTCATTTGTTAATCTATTTCTGTTTCTATTCTGCTTTTTCATCTTCGGTTAGCACTGGAAAAACTTTGAAATTGTAATAGGCCATGTATGTAAAAATAAATTTGCATTCTATGCTAGTTATAGGGAACACCCTGTCGCTTTGTTTGCTGCCAGGAATCCCTTCAAACATGCATAACTCTGATAAGCTGTATCACAAATCCATATTTCCAACATATTTTTTATTTGTTTTTTTTTTTGCCAAATCTTTGTACATTCAAAGATCAGAGTTCGTATGGGGACAGGAAATATCACTTCAAAGACTGTAGTCTGGAATACTTAACAAGTGTTTGAGGCTAAGCTATAGATTAGTGAGGGGGAAAGAATAATGAGAGAGTTAAATATAAGGAATTAATTTAAAACATTTAATTCAAATTTCAGTATCCTTATAAAAACATACAAATTGCTGATTAGAGTGCATTAAAAACTATTGAATGTTCATTATCTGACTTCATCTTAAGGGGGATTTGACAATGGAACCAATGTAATTTATATTTCTTTGTTAAGATATTTGGTTTGATATTAGTTAAGTTTGTATTTGGTTTCAAGAGCAACACAGTATCAAACTCCATAGCAAAACGCTACAAGTTAATCTCTGTGGCAACACTTCTGATAAAATAGGAAAAGATCTTCTACACAGAAGTGCTAAGCTGATTAGTTATGACTGCATTTAAGCTGACTTCTTTAGAAAAAATAAATAATAACAAAGCTTTCAATATAAAAAAGTTTATGTTAGGCTTCCTGGGGCTACACATTGTCATAGTCAACTCCTTCTGTTTAGATAAGACAGTTCTGTAATTATTTCCCTCAAATGTTAATTCTGGGTAGTGGGTCTTATACGGGGTTTAACAGAAGAGGTACACACAAGTAACAAAAACAAAACAAAACAAGGACAACTGTTTAAAGACCCTTGTTTCTAAACACACAAAAATCACAGCCAACATTTGTTCTTAAAATGAGCTTTCCTTCTGAGAAGTAACTATTTAGCTGATATAAATCAGTGCATCTCCATTAAATGAATCTCAGTGGAATCAAGTAACATGCGTCAAACAATGTGTAAAGTGATACACAAGAAGAATGGTCAAGTAGAAAGCATTAAACGCTTTTTGTATCTAAATTGTGCTCTCATTTTTCAAATAGGTCTCCAGCGTCAGATGTGGTAAACAGCCTGGCTGATAAGCCGTGGGAAAGCATGGGACTACAGGCCTGCACTTACCATGGTCTGTGAATAAAGAGTTTTCAAGGCTATTACGAACTACTTTGCTCTAAAAATAAAATAAAATAAAATAAAAAATAATAAAAAAAAGTTGTTTGTATTTATCCAAATAAAAATGGGTAAAAACATGCTGGAGAACAGCTATTTTCTAATCCTCTCCAGAGTAAAACATTAGACAATATGAACCACAGCTTAACAGCTGTGTTTGAAAGCAGCAACTTTTATTGTAGCACTGTAGTAGCCTCTCTTGTCTTTCAAAGGTATCAGATGCTACAAAAGAGGAATTCAGAGTAAATAACGTCTACAATGGATTCCTTAGTACAGAACAACCACTTTCAAACATAAGCACATGCCTGAGATGCTCTTTTAGGTTCTCTTCATCTTTGCTATTTAAAATACTCCTTGTTACTTTATTTTAAACACTGACATAGATCCTCCATAAGGAAATCACAGAGAAACAAAGAGATTGTGGATAACGTAAACAGCTTATTTTTCCTATGTGTTTTGAGAACTCTAGTGTAGTGCAACGTGGTTCCTGTCTTAGATTTGCCACCTTCTGCAATTAACAATGAAACCTGGAAGGGGTTATAGCTCAATTCTGTAGACATCACCTTAAGATGCCAAGCACCACCACGCAGGCACCACACTGTCCCAAACTAACAGTGTACACATTACCTTCACTGAATGGGATCCCATGCTCTGGAAAACAACATAAACTGCATAAAAATTTGTATGGGAAGTAACAAATCAATATTTTGTCTCTTTGAAACAAAACCAAGAAAAATCGTGATAAGACTAGCCTCCCCACTTCTCGGCAACACATACAACACTGCTAATGTCCCTTCTTTCAGAAACTGTTAATGCATTTTCCCCCTCATTTCTATATAAATTCCCTCATTTCTCATAAATTCCACCTTATCAAAACCCAAACCATTATCATTTCTCTAAGACGTGAAAGCCAAAGAGGAATAAACACTGTCTGCTCTGTTCAAGGCAGGATTTGAACCAAGTAAAATTCTCTCGCTTAAGTGAGATCCCTGATCCTGGCCTACAGGATATTTAGAACCTCCCTTCCTTCACTTCACCCGATTTGTAAAAACAAATTGAAGCAAATAAGAACATAACATACTAGCTTAAGAAACAGTGGGCAGTGTGATACCTGACTTCCAACCTCAGTATCTAAAGATAATATGGCATCACTGCATCCAAACTGAAGCATTAAACATGCCCTGACACATGCATTACAAATGTAGACCACATCCTGATTCTTAATGCTTCAAACCTCCTCATGACAAATTGCTTACTGAAGAATAACTTAGAGGTTGAAGGCACATTAAGCTAATGATTGCAAGAAGCATGGCAGAAATCATTCTTCAGTAGTGAAACACTCATTCACATTAGGTTGATGCAAATGCAATGAATCAGGGCCCTATTCACAAGACTTTCAGTTGGAAATTATTCCAAGGACACTGCCTCTGTGCATTTAGGTGTAATCCATCTTAGACATGGTAGCCAGGTAACAGCATGGTTGAGCTTAATGCGTGTTAAATGCCAATGGTGATGCAAATACTGCATGTAATAGGGCCAAGTGAGCTCTTAGTCCTGTGTCCAACTGTGTAATTCTACAGACAACACCAGTGCCATGGCACCCAAGATATCCTTGCTATTGTTTGGGAGCAGGAGATACAGCTTTCAACTCACAAGGCAAAGGTGACAAATGTTCTCCCTGATCAGAAGAAGCATACGTACCAAGGGAGACAATACACACCATGATGAAATGGGAAAATGAGACCACCAGCATTTATTTTATAAACTAGACCCAATGCCCAATATTTTTCTTTCACAGTCTCCAAAGTGAAATATTTTCCTGTACTTAAATTGAATACGTTGTTCACTGACAGAACAATATCTTCCAATTTTTGTTTTGAAGAGAAAAATGAAAATCCTTAAAAAATTCTGATCAATTCAAAACAACCTCCCAACTTTCACCCTTTCAACATTTTTCTGTTTGCCACCAAAGCAAAAATTCCATAATCTGCAAAATGCAAGTACTCAGTCTTTTGCAAAAAGAAATACATTGAGTTTGTTTTTTAAGACCTTGAATAACTGATGATTTGTATTTCTAGTGTGTGTCTAAGGTAAAACAACACAAGTTTGTTCCTATTCATTTCAGCTCAGTTCATAAGAGAGACAAAGGAGTGCTTAAATATATAAGGCTAAAGTCATAACAAAAAAGAAAAAAAAAAAAAAAAGACAACAGACAATGTATTTTTCAGAAGTTTAAGAACATATTATACAAGTAGGGCCCTACTGCTTAATATGCTGAGGAGACAACTGAAGCTTTACTCCTTCAAAAAATTATTTTCCATTCTTTTTTTCTCAGTTTCCCTATGGGCTTGTAACCATCATTCTACTGATTCTCAAATTGCTTTTATATTCTTTTCTCCCAGTTTTGCCTTTGATCATAAGAGAGTCCCTTTCAAATTTTACTCTTTCTTAATATTAATCATGACCCTTCTATACTGACATATTAATAAAATCTGTTTTAGTAACTCTCAGTAGTATATAAAGCAGGCAAAGAAATGTGGTTATGTTAACCCTAACTCTTTATTGTAAGTTTCAGGTTATAGCAAATTTTGGACTAGGAAGGTAAGCTCCCTATAGTCGCCACTGAACTTGAGTGCTGATTTATCTCCAGAAAACCAGGCTAGAATCCTATTTTAAAAGAGAAGATATAGAAGAAACTCTTAACACTTCAGCTGCAGTTTAATTTCAGAGTCATGCACAATTTCCACTTTTAAATTCTACATATGAAAATGATAAGAACTCAAGGGTTTGATATTTCACTCACTAACATAATGTATATTCCAGATACTGAATTCATCCTCCTACCATTCTTTTTCTTTCTCGCTCTAGGAGACTACCCTGACAGCATCCTCCAACCTTTTTACATACTAATGCAACGTGCAAAAAACTCAGCAGTCTTACAAAACCCTCCTCAGTATTCTCTGAATGTGCCAGACGGTTGATTTTTGGGAGTTAAAAATAAGTGCTAAATCCGTGTTGTCAGCACAGTCTTCAATTCAGCACATGAACTTATTTCTACATTTAAATATTTTTACTCATGCATTTTTATTGTACAATTCATATTGTCCAACACTGAGCAATATCTGTACGCTAACAGCAGACTTCACCATACTCCAATACTTTCAATAAGCATAGGCTAACAGAGGGCTATGGGATTGCCAGATAATAAGGAATACCAGGAGGGTCACAGATTTGTTATATTGAAGACACCTGTTAGTTTCTGTTTACTTGCTGCTATTTCTTTGGAATGTCTGCACATGTTTGACAGCAATTATTTCCAATATGAAACCATGAAGTCAGGCTTGCTGTCAAATCCCATACCTTATCATACACTGGTATGTATAACAGCATATTTCTGTTAAAAAATAGTGCATGAACTGTGTATCAAAAAAGAACAGTACAGAAATCCCTTGTCTGGCAATTCTAGGCAGGGAAATCTTTCCCATTGTGAAAAGGGTGCAGAAACCGTGATCTTCTGAGGTATCTGTTTGTAGAGAAGACTTTGTAAAAAACAACAACAACAACAAAGAACCACAACCTTTTCTAACTGCTTTGTCCAAACAAAATCTGACTGGGCTCTTATTTCTGCACAGTGTTTGACTCCAATTGCATCACTTCACTCTGTTCTGGAAGAGGCCGAGACAGCATACGGAAAGAATCACTAGTGCAGATCCCTCAGCCAACAACGCATGTCTGGTAAGGGAGTGTGCGAGGTGACTCGGAGATAAAATGCCAGAAAAATGATCTATATCCTCTGCTCTCTGTAATATAAGATGCCTTACATAAGGACAAACTTTCCCTATGGTTTTAAGTGGCATTTAGATTGAATTCCAGGAAGATCAAGAAAGTTATTTAACAACAGCTTTTAATTTTTACAGGCAAAACAGTAGAAGTTTGTCTATTTTTATGGAAACATTCATCTACTACATCTCCCTCCTCCTGCTAGGCTCCAAAACGTTGTCTGTTCCCATATTATTTTGATTATAATTATAGCTAGCTATTAGCCACTGACCCTTTGTTTAATCTAAATGTAAACCTACTCCAGGATGTAGCAATTACGGATGCTCTGTTATGAGCAGCATGCCTCTCAGGAGCGGTTGTTATGACAAACAGCTCAAGCTGTGTTAGCCTACACAAATGGGAATTCAATTAAGGGTGCCTTTTATTATGTGATACAAAATGACTACTCTAATGGTTGAGGAAAGACACAAGTGCTTAACTACATGCCATTTCCAAGCATGTATCAATTACCAGTAGACTTTATCATAACTATGCCTTGATATGTTGAACTGTATTTGGACTATAGAGGATTCTCACTAATGTAAAGATGAATTTTTAAAATGTTAGTCAGCTTGGGGGGTTGGACTCAATGATCTCTGGAGGTCCCTTCCAACCCCTACAATTCTGTGATTAATGTCTTGACATTCTGAACAATTAATCAGTGATGCTGGAAAGTTGATATATTCTATCCAACTACTGCCCACACTACCAAAATACACTTTTACTTACAGTCACTACAAAAATTAGAGGCAAACTACCCAACTCAAGTTTTTTTTTTTTGTTTTTTAATTCTAGAGTTACTTTAGAGTCAATGACATTTAAGTGAAAGTCAGAAGAAATCTAGACTATACTCTTGAAAGAATTCAGCTGCCAAAAAGTAATTCATATGATAGCCAGATCTAACTTGCCAATACATGTTGACTATCATCAGAGATAAAAAGACAATTTAGGGCAAATTACATGCCATTCTAGGTACTTATATAAGAGAAGAAGTTTAAGGAGAGAAGTTTCTCTAGATTTGCTTTACTTACTAATACATCTTTGTACAAGCCTTCTTTACTCTGACATAAGCAGTTTTGACACATAAGTCTCATAACATTCAAAGTCCTAAACTTGAATACCATCAAAAACCTTCTTTCTTCCCATTCTCCTGTGAAGAGTGTCTACACTTGAATTAGTAAATAAGGATAATATTCTTAATTTAGCAGTCAGAATAATATTTTCCTCAAAATCTGACAGAAACTAAACACGATTAAATAGACTGAACAATATTGTTTTTTTAATAGTTCCATTACTGTGACACTGCAAGAATTGTTCATAACCAGTCTTATTTAGGTAGGGCTCATCTCCAGAACACCTAAATATCTACTAGTAGCAATCAGACAAGAACTGTTGTACATGCCATCTTTCCTCTCCTAGTCTAATCCTAAGTGGAGAATTGTGTGCAGTAACGTGTTTTGCATGCACTTTTTAATTATATTTCTCAGATTTACGAAATCTGCCTGTTCAGAAGCTGTAGGAGTGAACACGTTGACCAACCTGAGCAAAGTCAGACAAAGTAATACATGCCCCAGGGGTGGTAGATTGCTACAGCCTTTCATAAAGCCACTGCTAGATGAAGGAGAGAACTTACAGAGCTACAGAGTGAAGTTCACGTTGAAAGCATGGAGGAAAAAAAAGAGAAATAATCAGGTATGAAAAACAAAGGAGTGTGAAGATCGTTTTCAACAATCAAACAGTATCTTAATGCAGCCTGATTGAGTGGGTGGCAGCCCTGCCTATCGCAGGGAGTTGGAACTAGATGACCTCAAGGTCCCCTCCAACCTAACTCATTCTATGTTTCTATGATTCTATCTTAAGAGTTCCAATCAGTAAATTCACTCAACAGTGAAAACACTAACTTCTGCCCTGTAAAAAAAAAAGTGTGGCACAGTGAGGACAGAATAATGCATATGACAACTCCTATCCAAATGAAGTTAATGCAGGTCATCAAAATGCTAGACACTTCAACAGCTGCAGTAAAACACTTCAAAAAAACAACTATTTCTTTCATGACCTACAATGTCTTTAAGGGAAGCCTGGGAAATGCACAGCAATGTGGAGTTGCAAGCCTTAACTAAAGCTCAGACAGATGTTAGAGCATTCATAAAACACTTGTTTGAGGAAACTCTGAGTGTCACTTGTACCTAAATCCTAAAGACACCGTTTCACAGGGCAGTCTTTTCTGAATTCTTCCTAAGGAAACATTACCCAAAGGAAATTTGCTAGTCTGGAAAAAGAGTGGAAAAAGTTAACACTACATTCTCACTACAAATCAGATGGGAAAGCCTGGCTTCTGATGTGTGGTGGTTTAGGATTTTTTTTTTTTTTTTTTTTTTTTTTTTTTACTTTAGAGTGAAACTTCAGACACGAAGGGTCCTGCCTCTTCTCTTCGCATTAATTCACAATAGGATAGATACAGTGAAGGTAAAAAGCTATGTGGCACTGCTGATTCAGATGAGGGTAAATGCGTTTGGCAAGTTAGTTACTGTCAAAAAGAATGTTAAAACAACTGAAACAATTCAAGTAATTTACTAATCTAACTCACTTTTCCAGCTGCAGACAGTTTATACAATAATAACAACTTAAAAAAAAAAAAAAGATAAAAATCTACCAACTAGGCTGAGCTGCCATCCTCTCCATGTAATCCTTGGCCATGCCAATGGCTTCAGTGTTGTCAGGATAGAGAACACAGAACATTGCCAAGGCCCCCAAGTTGTTGCCGTAAATCTCATTCCACCGAGCGCTGAACTCCTTTGGATCCCATGGCGGGAGGTACTCCAGGGGGTTTGACAGCATTGTCTGCACTGCCTCCATCAGCCGAGCCGTGATGTGTCGGTGTGTGGTTGCAGCCTGGAGACGCAGACCCTCCACGTCACCCTTGGAAAAGTAGAGCATGGGATAACTGTCGTAGTTGGCATTGACAAAAGGAACCATGGCATCCACGTCCTCCCTGATGCCGCAAGCAAAGGCGAAGCACATCACATGTATGAAAAACACACTTGGGGCTCCCCGGGTGTGAGTCCTCATTGTGGCATCAGATCTCCAAGTCCCAGTGGGAGCCAAATCATCTTTGAAATATCCTATGGCAGACAGATGTAAAAGAGTTAGAAAAACAATCCGTAAGGCAATATAATCAAGGATGCTTTTGAGGAAATATGAGTCCAACGAGACTTAAGACATGTGGCTTTCAAATCATTTCTCTACAAATCATTCAGACTGAGCAATCCATCCTAAAGAAAAACCTACCTGCTTTGAAATCTATATACTCCTACCAGGAGCTGATACAAGGAGAATGAACACACTGACAGTTCAAGTATTTGGGACTCACTGAAGTTTCAATTCATTGCAATAGTGCCTAACTCAAAGCACTGCTGTCTTACTGGGGAATAGATGAGGGAGAGAGAGGGAAGGAAGGAGGAGTGGGGACTGCCATTGAGATGGTGCTAGCAGCAGCCAAGCCTGTGTGCTGCACTGGCTGATGTTAACAGCTGGAGAACGAAGGATGTGGAATGCTAGAGTTTGCGTAGAGGTCATTTTATACTGTGCTCTGACACGTCCTCATTTTCAAAAAAAAAAAAAAAAAAAACAAAAAACGAATAAAGAGAACAAGGAACAGGCAGAGCCTTAGAAACACAGCTGAAATACCCAGCCTTTAGGACATTTAGGTATTTTGTATCTTTTTTTTTTCCCCTAAGCGGCTCTCCATCTTGCATTTGGAGATTTACTGCCAGCTACCAAGGAGGCTGAAGGTTAAAGTAAAGTACATATTTTCCTACATACACAAGTTCTCAAAATGTGCCCAAATGGCAAATCTATACTGAGGTTAAATGGAAGTATTTAAACATAGTAAGCTACTTAGTAGAAAACACCAACTATCTAGCCTTAAGTCTCAGATAAAACACGGCCAGGATCCCCCTGAGGAAAGCCAACAAATTCCTCAAATTCTTCACAGGGGAAAGGTTACAGAAAGCAGACTGAAGAGAGACAGCTTTATGTAAATAATGAACAGTAGTTTTCAATTATTGAAAAAGAAATAGACAGGAGGAAAGAAAACCTAAAAACAAATATGAAATATTTTTTTCCATGGAAAACCTGTTTCATAGGATTCAGTAATAAAACTCATAAGAGGCTGAAGTACAAAGCAACCTTTTATTTCTCCCCACAGTTCCCTATGTATAGATGCCAACATTTCCTAACAGAAATTTAGGCTGCTAAAACCATGTTTAGAGACCCACATCCTGATTCCACAATGTCATTACTGCATGCACAGTGAGGCAATCTCATTGGACTGGGACCCTCAACAACTACTGGGTATACAGACCCTCAGTCATTTGTGTTCTGTCAATTTAGAAGAAAGTAATTACAGCCAAGAAGTACATCTCTTTTGCATTCCTCCTTAGGGTAAAAATAATGTTGTACTCTGTAACTGTCTGCATTTATGCATTACAGAGCATAACACAATTGCTTTAACAGAGAGTAATGGAAGATGACATTTTCATACTACGCTAACACATTTTGCAGGTAAGTTTTGCCATTTTTGGGATGTAAACCAATCATTACAGGACACATTACACAGATCAAAGTGTGGTTTAGTTGGTAATGCTTGTACTATGTCTACAGATTGCTCACCACATACACAAAGAAACATGCACTGTGGTTTATCCAAACACACTCAATTCTGTTGGTATCCTCACCTATAAATAATGAATACATACAGAAATATATTTTGAAAGGAAGGGTGAATATATTTTAAATAAAAGTTGAAAAAAGCCTTTTGAAATGCAGTGTATTTAAAAAAACCAAAAAACAAAAAACAAACAAACAAAAAAAAAAAAACAGCTCAACAAGAACTGTTGAGAACTGCTTTATCATGACAAAAAAAAAATATTACCACATTGCTTAAAAAAACACTTTATGATCCTTTAGAAGTGGTGAGAAAAGGAAAAAAAAAAAAAAAAATCCCACATAGCAGAAAGGACTCCATGCATTCCTTGCCTTGGTTTGATTCCTGGAAGGACTCTCACACATCAGTGAGAAATTAAACACATACTTGAATTTAGGGATGATATTAAAATCTCCCTAAATTACAGTCTTTCTGACCAGGGTATATACTGCAAAGTTTCCCATGACATCCCCCTTTGAAAATTTGGACACACGTTTCCCAGCACTAAACCAAAAACAAACATCTCCTGTGTTGTCTAAAATCCATAGTTCATATTTTATGAATTCAATAACCTCCCTCCCCATCTTTTCCTGGTTTGGAAGAAAGTCAACAGGCAGTGACAAAAACAGGACTACAAAGCCACTAATTTGTGATCAAATCACATCAGTACAGAGTGACCTTCCTCTCCGCATGCACCTCTGCGGAGGCCCCAGCCACAACCACAGAGGGGGACTGGGACAGCGTGAGCATGGCCAAAGCAATGCTACAGGAGGAAAGAAAGGTGTTTAGGTGTTCTGTGTTGTCTCAGTTGCAGTGCCCTTAAGAGCAGGACTAACAAAACTGATAATGAAAAGTCACAGCCGTGGCCAGGCAGTATCAGCCAGAGAGGAAATATGGACCAGGTGGTTACAGACAGAGCCCTGAAAAAAAAAACAAGCTTTACAGGGGCTTCCAGTAGCTGAGCTGCCTTGAAGCACATGCAGAATTGAGGCCTTCCCAGAGTAGGATGGACTTGACCACATTTTACTGATTTACTGATCTCTCTCAGTAATACCACAGGGCTCTGAGGTGCCAGTGCTCTTCCTCTTTGCAGTTGGTTAGAAACTAAACTGGCTTGTAAGGTATCTACAAAACTACTTCAAAAATTATCAGACATGAGATGTAACAGGCTCCAGAAGAACCAATTCACCCTTGACAGGAGAACCCGGCCAAAAATAATAACTTTTAGAGACTATTTAAAATTCGATACAATGGTACAAATATCCTTAGGGAGGAAGGGATGACAATCATTAACCCCTGAAGCATAATGCATAAGCATTATGTGTTGAACTCCATATTCTGATGTTTCTTTAGCTAACTTAGTTGCCTACTGAAACCTAAAGAAACATACTGCACTGTTGGAAACATGCATCTGAAACCCAATTATCTCCATAGCTCAGGTGAAGCCAAACATGGACAGACTATTGGCCACATAAACCCCAACTTAACAGTTGTGGGTGAACCTGCAACAAATTTGGTCAATACACAGGGCTGAAATGAAAAGGAGCCCGGCTTTCTGATTGTTTAAATCTCACTCACAATACTACTTTTTAAAGTAAAAAGAATTCCTTAATGTCATATTGCACTACATCATCACCGACCACATCTTCCAGAAAAACTTTATCATGCAATTCAACCTTTTCTGAAAACAGTTTTTTTATTCAGTTTGGAAACCATAACCTGATAAAGTATTAAAAGTAAGGAGAGTGAAGGATGCTTACCCACTGAAGAAAATGTTAATATATCATATACTTTGAAGGGTTGTCACTCAGTCCTAGACTGAAAAAGCATTTGCCATGATTTCCACTCCACTGCCAGCAGAAACAAAACAATAGAGGAACATCATTTATTCTAGGGGGAAAAAAAAGAATAAATGTTAACTATTTTCATTCTCCTCATCCACAATAAACACTGGATATTCTACTGGGGGAAAAAAAAAATATTATAAAACTGATGCCACTAACTGAATTGGACATTGTTATACACAGTAGGTCCACCAAATAAACACTGTCTAAAGGAAAACAGAGGCCCTGTTAACTCCAGCTGCTTGTGCATTGAAAGACAGCTCCAGCAGAGAGAGCAAAGGAGCAGGAAGAGGGGGTGAAGGGCTGTGAGGAAAGGACAGCACTGGTTGGATCAGCAACACCTGAAGCACCCTGACATTATGGATTATTAAAACAAAACAAAACAAAACATTTAGAGACTAGTGACTTCAGTTCTGAAGAGGCACTTTGGGGACGATTTTTGCTGGGACAGCTCTTGTATCTTCTCTCAGAAAAAAGAAATAGTGAGCATCTCTGGTAGCATCTTCAAGACTCACCCATGTCTCACCTCTGACATGATATCTCATCAGTATGCACATCTATGACCAGCAAAGCTGGCACTTAGGATTTCTGGTGATTAAAGTTTCCACCAGAACAGCATGGATTCTTCAGGTTACTGAATGAGAGGCTCCCACCACGGTTGAGGGTTGGGGCACACGCAAACCAGCCCTGCCCACCCAGTCTCACTAGGAGTGACTGTCTCAGCACACAGCTCTTGCCTATGCTTGCTGAGGCTATGGGCCCTCCTCCTCACGGTGGAGAATCAGCTTCTATAAAACCAAGTTTATCATTTGGAAACAGTGATGTTTTAAAACCATGAGCATGTTAACTGGAAAGTTATTTTATAGAAGAATATCTGCTTTAGCACTGATTGAGTACTTTGCAAACAAAAACAGGAATGTAATCGAGTCATCTAACTGAAACTAATTGCATTTAAGGACAAAATAATGCAGCTAGAGTCCATGGAAACAGAGAGATGAAAAAGTCAATAGAGACTAATCGCATATATTGCCATTCAGTTCCTATACTGACTCATGGATCTATCTGTGGGCAAAATTAGGCAATACAGTGGGACCAAGAAAAGTACAAACTAATCTGCACACTGTAATAACCACAACAAATCCAGTGTCTAGTCATTAGGCTTGAGAGTTTAGAGTGCTAATGTTCCACATCAGCAGGTACTACCTAGATCCTTTCAGAGCTGCAGGGCTAGACAAGAGTACAGGAGATTGACATGCAGCTGAGAGTCCTTCCTCCAAACTCAGTGATTGATTATCTGTCCTTCCAGTAACAATGCTGGGAAGGTGGAGTACCACTGCTCACAACTTGAGTAATACCTATTACAACCTTAACCACCAGGGGACATTACTTTGCTTCTTCCTCTCATTTTTCCATTGTGAGAAAAATGCTACACCGTAAGTATGTGATCTGAAAAGTATTTAAAAGCTTAAATATTGAAATGCAAAAAATAACTCAGAAATCAATCTGCAATAAAGAAAGTACCACTCAGGTACCTGTGTGTTTGTTTTGCACTTGTTCTAATATGATCTAAAATAACCTTAAAAGAGGCTTTGCATCAGCTTGCATGTCTGAGCGATTGCTGTAACTCTGAAAACCATGAAGGCAACCAGAAGGAAGTAGTTCCTAAACTAATTACCCATCTATGACATCATGTCAGCAGTCAAGATTTAAACTTGTGCCTATCCTTTGATCTATGCACAAAATTCAATGGATCTATTTAGCACAGCATGCAGCTGTATGGGTATCATGACGGGTTGCACTCAATTCTGCACTATGCTGCAGACAGAGCAGGAGTTCACTGTAGAACATGTAAGTTATCAGCCATGGAAGCCCTGCCTGCACTTAGCCCTTCTATTTCAAATCGTATTTGTTGTTTTTACCACCATATTTAGAAATCAGCATGGCCTACACACACCCAATGCATAACCTTTTCTCTGCCTCAAGCAAAAACAGGATTTAAATTTTCTGCATGCCCAAACCATAGCCTGGGAATTTGGAATTTTCTTCTATTTTATAAGTTATTCCACTACACAAATGCTTTCTCAATTTTTCAGTTGTACAAACATTACTACTCTTAACTCTCACTGGGATCCTTTAATCTATACTTCGCTGTCTAGAATGAATAAGAAAATAATTTTGATATGCAGCACCATAAAGGCAGTAATTCCCAACCAGTTTGGACATGCCTGCTAAGGCATTCAGTGAATAGAAGCTTAGTCACTTCTACCATCACGGACTATATAACTATGAACCTCCACAGAAAGATCTCTTTGAGAGCTCCAGAACTTTTTATTTTATCCTAAGCTGAAAAAAATTTTAAAAGGCCTTTTAAATGATTAGAAATAATTATTTTTCACAGAAGCTAGCACTAACAAAGGCAACTAGAAAGTATGAACTGCTTTTGCCCATTCCACTGATGTCCCAGAGGTCAACCTGCAAACCACTTGTCCATCCATTACACAGTTCTAACATGTAGGAAACTTCTGGGGACTAGAACTATCACCACAGCAGTGCAGAAACTCAGAACAGAGGAACCTGTAACAGTTCAGGTTATTTTTTTTGCAATTGCTAAGAAGCATAGCTTTTTCTGACCCGTTCAGCAGGCCTGGAAGTGTGTGAACAGTTGGACTTGGGGTATCAGGAACTACACAGAAGGTTTCCTGTGAAAGCAGCCTCCTGGCCAGAAGAGAAACTGTGTCTCACCACGGGAAGTAAGCAAAGGAAGAGATTATTTGAGGTTACCCAGAGCGTGATCTGTGCACGGATCAAGCAACAGAAGTACAGTGCACAGGAAAAGCTGCAACACACTATGTGATTGCAATGCCCAGGAGGTGCAAATACAGGACAGAAAAAATTAATCATACATGTAAAAGGGGAAAGGCAATTTTACTGCCGTCAAAACAAAAATCCTCTTTGTGCCTAATCCAACCTGATCAGACTGCTGCGTGTGGAGCTTCTCTTGCTGCTTCAGCAGGCCAGTTATCAGAAACTTCTGACACTGGTGTTTCCATCTCACAATTTAGTTCCTATTCCCTTTTCCAATTAATATCTTTTTATTAGCTTTCTTCTTTACTCCTTCTACTATTTGTAAATGTTTCAAGTCCCCTGGCTGGTTGTTCACCTCTACTATGTATAATTGACAGCTTTAAACTTTCCTGCTTATTGTTTTAATTGCCCTCCAAGATGAATGGAGACAAATGCCTCAGCTGGTGTTCTACAAACTCAGCTTTTTCTCCAAGTATATCTGCGCCTATTTACAAACTTCAGCAGTTGAAGATATCGAGTATTTATTTTTGTTAGCATTTCCACAGAATGTCATATCAACAGATGGGAATGCATCATATCCTTTGCTTGCTATGGGATCAGAGTGCATTTTAACTGTCTCCCATATCCTATTAATGACTCAGTTTTGCATACAAAGCTATCCTACAACTTTATTTATATTATGCTGACATATAAAGAACATTGGTAAAAACCAAAGTAATCTATACTAGTCAATTCACGAATCTAAAAAGATTATAATCTGACTTAAATCAACGCTTGGTTTTATATAATTTACATCTACTTTTAAGACATGCATACTCACATAGAACTACTCTTTCATTTGCTGTAATACAAACATCTCTATGTTTATTTTCTTCAGTTGCACCACCTCACCTGGCAGCCCCTTCTCACCTCTACTCAATATACTGTTCATAATTATTGGTACAACTCTGTCGTTACCTGTGCTACATTCATATTTCATTGCTATACATCTCTGTATCTCCAGTTTCTATACATAAAGATGTATAGAGAGCACATAGCTTCTCTATCTATATAATATGTATGTACCAGATGCACCCAATGTTTTTCAGGGTACAAACTTGAAGAGAAAATAAAACATACTGCTCCTTTGAGATTACTGCTATCTTCACTGTGGCTGAGAACAGACATGCTAAGAAGAGCCAGTTATATTTTCATGGAAAGAAGCTTCCAATACAGACACAGCTCAAAGTTTCACTACTCCTGCAAAGTTTAGCTGCTCATGTTTGGCATAACCAATTTTCTTGAGTAGGCTTCAACATTACCATCAAATTACAGGTTAATCTTTAAATTTAGAATTGCAAATACTAATTTTTCTGGCTTTGAGCTGTGCAGGCATGGCTCTCGCAGCTCAACCAAAACATTACGTAGCACTTTAGCAAAAAATGTGGTATACCACAGTTACAAGGATCTGATCAAAAAGCTTTAAAGTAACTTGGCATCCACAGAAACATCCTTAGAGAATTTCTGAAATACTTCCATAGCTATAGCAAATATTTCATTGAAAACTTATGATGGCAAACATGGTTTCTATCAAACATTCAGCATACTTATCATCTCTGATAAAAACAAACAAATGAAAACAAACAAGAACATAAAGAAAACTGTGGTGGAAGAACTCTAATGTTAAAATTAAGTTTATCTGCTACTGAAACACAATACCTAACTGAGAAAACTGACCAGAATCCCTAAAGTCCATTGCCTACTCTAAACAAGGCTATTGCCAATCCCTATGATACTCTCCCTGAGTCTGAGCTAGGAGGAAAAAAAAGAAAAGAGGACCAAACAAAGGTAATTTCAGACCATGTAAAAATAACGGCCTCACTGCGACTGAGTTTTAACAACTGACTGCATCCCAACGGCAGTGAAAAAGTGATGTCAGCATCTGATGGGAGAAGCTATTCCCAGTGCTCCGTCCTTCATGTCATTCCCAAAATGACCAGACCTCATAGGTCAGGTCCGTGTTACCAACGCCTTGTTTCTGCTGAACTTCTGCTGGCCAAGCATTTGTGAGAAAGGGCCCACATGACATCAGCAATATTTCCTATTTCCTGGCAAGATTTAATCCCCTTCCCTGCTCCATTCCCATCGTGAGCAAATAATCGAGTCTGGAAAAAGCGCAGTGCAGAAGGGTCTGGGGCTTTTGCTAATGAAGCTGTCACACCTCATCATGTCCCCCACCATGATAAGCTGTTCCAACAGACACATAACACGGGTCTCACATGAGAAAATGTTGAATCTGTGGAGTGAATAAATCCTGATATTTGAATAAGGTGAGCAGGATCTGGCCCTCTGGATCACAGTGAAGAAAAGCTGCACCTTGTGCATATCTGGAATGTCATCCCTGGGTCATGGTCCATGCTTTGGCACAAAGCACACCCACCCAAACAGGGAACAGTTCAAGGGATGGGCTTTCAACCAAATATTAAGCCCAAGTATAATAAAGACATGACTACAGCTGTGAACACAAACTGGCACTGCACTGTAGCAGCTTTGGGAGTACAACACTGTAACCAAACTCCTTTATCTAAACCAGCTGAAAGGAAGTGCAAACAGGCAGGACAAGCTTGCTGCTGAGATATCCTATTTGCCAATTAAATGCAGCTCACTAAGAAAAAGCCGTATCTTTTATTATCTTCACACTTGGATTACCAAGTCTAAACCAGGAAACAAAAGTTACAGAAAGTTGTTTCCTTGTTTATACTTCTAATCTCTGCAAAAAATAAAAATAAAAAGGGGAAAACAAACCTTATTTCTTGCAAAATATCCAGGAACAATAGCAGTAGTAACTGAATCACTTTCTGCTCATTGCTGGAGTCTGATGGGGGTTCCAGATGTTCAAATTTCCAAACACAGACATAGGAATGTGACTCAGTTCTAACTAAACTAGTGTGATTGCATTTAGTGAGAACTGAGTCACAGTCCTGTGCAGACACTGCTGCTGCATGGCCTCACTTACAGCCTCACTTCACCCCACTCTCATGGCTCAGGCTGCCTGCCACTGACAGATGGGACCATTTCTTCACCTGCAAATAAGATGGTGATGCTCATTTGCAAACCACCAGCTGCCTGCTGGGGGCAATAATTTCCTACCATCACTGACCCAGGTTTGAAAAACTTTGTTCTTTTCTTTCTTAATTTTTTTTTTTTTTTTTTTAAAAAAGTGCCAGAAGAAGGCACTGAGTCACTGCTCATAAAGGAGTAGCTGAAAGCTAGCTTCAATTTTATTATAACTGTATGCAACCTATGAAAACAACTTCTAACACTTAGCCAGGTAATTAAATGCACTTCTTTCTCCACTGCAATGTAGAAATTTACTAAATACCTCATTAGAACAATTAAAATAAACTGTGATGACATTTGAGCTCACTTGAGTGACTAGAAACTATCAGCTTTTACCACAGGTAACCAATCTGCCTAGCTCTTCCTTTGCAGCACATACTCTCTATGACCTAAGTGCTGGGGTTAGAAGTGGTTGTATAGGGATACAGTGACAGAGCCACTGACCTCAGTGTCTTCTGAGGTCAGCATCCACACAGGATGCAGATACATTTATAAATGTATCTTGTTCTTATATTAAATAATACCTTTTTTTTTTTTTTTTTTTCATGGCAACACCAATCAGTGCTAAGTATCCCAATACTTCCAGCAATAAAAACAAACTTATTTTGAATAACAAGAAAACATTTTGTTAAAGCACTGGCAGTCCTTCCCCAGTGAGACAGCCTATTAGAAATATATTGTAGCTTTGTTTGCCAGCAAAATTTACAGTCAAGAAAATTCCAATCCAGAACTGGCACTTTGTTGCCTTCCATTAAAAACTTCAGCTAATGTAGGTCACAAAAGAAACCCATAGGAGCAGTGCCACACAATGCAAGAACCCCCAGCTGGAGTAACACTTAGCGCTTCTGTTGAAAAATGCACCCAGGGATCTCTGAGCAGTTATGAACTCAATTAATTAATTAGGGCTCTCAGCACCTCCATGACGCAGCGGGCACATTTATCTGCTTTATGAGTAGGGGAAGCAGAGGCACAGCGAGGTGGGGCATGCTGCCCGAGGCTACCCAGCGAGAGACTTTCAGAGCAATGAACAGAATCTGAGTTATTGATTCCCACTGCTGCCCTTCGCTGTATTGTTCCTTTCCCCAAACCCCGTGCTGAGTTATGATCATTGTTGGCGTGATAACCATCGCGTGGCAATGCTCAGCCGAGATTTGCTTGCTCTTTGTTTGGGCCGTATTAAAACTTGAGTGTTATTTAAACTGCAATAGATCTTCTCGGGCTGAGCAAACCCTGCAGCTACTCGAGCAATAATTCCTGCATTTCATTCCCAGCTACATTCGCTTCCTACGTCGTCACTGTCCAAAAAGGCTGCTTGGGGAGCAGCACAGCTTTACGCTGTTTGGAGAAGGGATGTCATAAAGAGGCGCAGCGCGGCTGCTCCCGGCGCCGTCGGGCCGCACTCGCGGGGCGTGCAGGAGGCACGGAGCGGCCCGAGGGCCGCCGGCATTGCGGGAGGTGGCAGCCGCGCTCCCAAGCTCACTCCGACTTTTCCAACAACCACCACCAAAAATCAAAACGGCAGGAAGTTGCATCGGGCAGATCTCCCTTTTCCTGTCTCTGGGCTCCCCTAGGCGCACGATGAGGATGCTCCCACTTACCTCTCACACGGGCACGTCTGCGAGGCTCCACTCAGCGCCTGCGGACGGCTCCGGCGCTGCTGCCGGAGGTGGGGCACAGATCTAAGCACCTCCAGTGCGCGGGGCCCGACCCGCGCCCCGTCGGCACCCGCAGCGCCGCCGAGAGGAGCCCCCGGGCCCGCCGCGCCCAGCGGAAAGACGGGACGGGATGCGGAGACGCGACGGTGCGGGGGCGCGCACTTTCTGCCGACGGCCCCTGCTCGGCGCAGCCTCGCAATTCCTCGAACAGCGAGTTTCTGCCGAGCAGCCCCGGGGCACGGAGCGGGGGGGCCGTTTTTCTACTCAGGAAGAAAGCGGCTGCCCCCTCCCGCTCCACCCCCTCCTCCCCGCCCTCCTTCCTTACCTCTCCCCGTCCTCCATCTCCTCCTCCCCCTCTCCGCCCCAGCCCCTCACGCCATGGCGGCGGCGCGGTCCCGCTCCGCCCGCCGCCCCCACGGCAGCCCCCGACCCCGCTGCCGTTCCCGCACGGAAGCAGCGCGGCCGCCCCTTGTAGCGGGGTGCGCTTGTTTGGAGCGCCGGCCGCAAAACAAGGAAATGCGTACCTGGCCCCAACCCCTACTGTCGGAATTGCGGGTTCTGCACGGCTCTGCACGGAGTGTGGAGATGAAAGCAGCCAGGGGGGACTCACTCGGTGTCCATCTCACCGTGCTGCATGATCATAGGATTATAGAGTATTCCGAGTTGGAAGGGAATCTTAAGGATCATCAAGTCTGACTGTCAGTCTATCACCACCGCATCCAACTAACCAGATTCCTCAGCATCTAAATATTTCTAGAACACTTCTAGGGACAGTGACTCCACCACCTAACTGGTCAGCCCGTTCTAGCACCTGATCACTCTTCTGAGAATCAATTTTTTCCCAATATCCAACCCAAACATCCTCTGGAGCAACTTAAGGCCATTACCTCTCATCCTATCCTTAGTTATATGGGAGAAGAGGCCAACTTCCCCGTCTCCACAACCTCCATTCAGGTAATTGTAGAAAGTGACAAGGTCTCCCCTGAGCCTCCTCTTCTCCAGATCAAACAATCCCAGTTCCCTCAGCTGCTTCCAATAACACTTGTGCTCCAGGCCCTTCACAGGTATGTGACATGCTTCTCTGAACATGGCCAGGACCTCCATGTCTTTCTGGTAATGAGGAGTCCAATGGAACATCTCACCCAAATGTCCCCTCAGAGTTCTTTTTCCCCACAATGAAACAAAACGTCAATTTGTCCACATGCTCTTTGAAATGTGATGTGACTGTATTTAAGCTTATACAAGTAAAAATGTGAAATATCAGCAGCATCCACACCAATCATCCTGGCTTTTATGCAGCCACTCAAATGAAGATGCTTGGAAAGGTAATGGAAAATGGGACAACATAATCAATCCTTGGGAACAGCTGTCTTTGTCACCGATAACCAGGAAAAAGTGAAAATGAAGATTTTCAAATGTTTGTTGGCTATACAAAGCTGAGTACATTTCATCATCTTGAGACTATGGCTGGGGTCCAAACAAAAACATTTACATGCAATAGCTCAGAATGCTGTACAGCCTCCTGGGGTTTCAATTTCCCAAAGCTTTTTCTTAACCATCATTTTAGTAGCGTTACTGAATCACTGCCTGGGCTGTAAGTGTACATACAAAACTGTTTTTCTGAGGATAATTCTAAGCAAGCTTCATGGTTTATGGCAGTGTGATTTCCTTCTGTTCTACAAAGACTGATAAGCTTGTAGAAACTAGGAAAAAACTAGAAACTCTACATTTATTTTTAATCCTTCCCTTTTGAGGTATTTCTCTGCCTATTGACAACCTTACCGGAATCCACCAAACTCAGAATAGTGCCAGAGCCTGGAAAGAAGCCTTGCTCTGTACTGGTAGTGACGTGCTGACAAGAAGGGAGTGCTTCATTTTTAGTCATGCAAACACCAGATTAATCATTAGAAGATGTATTTCTAAACACCTATTTGAATGGTATTGGACTATACTGCACTGATAATGCAGTTGTAAAATATTGGTGTTGTAACATGAATGAGCAAGAGAAAAGCTGCATCCACCACCAACCAGACATGGAGCAGAGAGAAAGTGCATGAGAATTCCCAGAACTGTTGGGATGCCTGAAGTGATCAGCAGGGAGATGTCCACGTACTGGTCATATGTTAGCATCACATTATTAGGTATTTAAATATATTGAGTCTAAGTAACACAGCATTGTTAACTTGCAGTTCTGAATGGCGTAACTCAAAACCTCATTTCTTGGTAGTACCTATCTGTGTTTCAGATAAACTGCACTATACTGCTTTGAATACCTGGGCAAGACATGCTGTGATCCCATAGAGCCTATGCACTCAGGTTCCTTTCTCAGAGGATGAGTTGAGATGTGCTTGGGTCTTGCTCTGACATCGGTAGTGGTGAAGAGCCACAAAGCCCCTGTGCTTTATGTCTTCTTGTATAAAATGGGACTCATTTTACTGCTCAGTAACCCATAAAGTGCTTGTCAGGCTAAATAAATACAATGAAATTTATATGCAGTCATTAGAAAAGCCCGACAGGCAAGAAATTTCTATTCTAGTTTAATTTCAGCTTTATGACTAATTGTTTTCTTTTTGCATCCTGAATGCACTGCTTACTTCACAGTCCTCCCAAAAGAGAAGGCTTTTTCCAGAATTTCTGAAGAATTCTTAAGTTTTTCATTCATTTGTGTGTAAACAGAAGAATTACATATCAGGCTCAGAAAAAAATCCTTCCACCATAAGCAAATAAGTCCTCAGACGGACTGCTGTGGCCTGCTTCAGCCACTACATCATTTAAAATTGGAGAGATGACAAAAATGAGAAAGACCCCAGTAGTAGCCATTATGTGGATGGGGAAATGGAAAAAATTATCTCAAGGAGGAGAAGACTGGAGGAAGATATGACAACAGCCTCCAGCTACATAAAAGATGGTGAAAAGAAGAGAATAACCTCTTATCCACATCCACTGGGAGCAGCCTGCAAGTTGCTGTAAGAGAATTTTAAGCTAAGTAGGAAAAAAAGTATTTTTAGGGGTAAATAAACTAGCAGAAGTAAATGGCATCTCTGGCCCTGAGGGCTTTTAAGAACAGTTAATCATACATTTACGAGGAACAGTTCAGATCTAGGAAGTCTGATGATGCTTGCCCTTAGAGTGAGGGCTACCTTGCTTATGCCTACATGGCCTGTCCAGTCCTCTTTGTATGGTTAAGTTCCAAGTGTGGCTTGCCATACCTTGCAAACCATTTCCAATCCAGTCACATAGGGTCCCTTTATAAATGCAGAGAGACTAAGTACTTTCAGAACAGAATTCATCTGACCCGTTTTAGACATCTTCTTGAGGAGATGATGAATCATGCCCCAGAGCTGTCTGTTCTTGCCACCAACACCGGGGCTGGTTTAAATGACCAACATGTCATTGTACAATTTCCAGTACAGTGGTGCCTCTGTCCCTGAGATCTTTCACTTCCTCTCTGCTCCCGAGAGTCAGGAGCCCTTTTTATTTGTTCCTTTTATTTTATTGGAAGCTCCCATTGAGATTAGTAAATTCTGTAAATAAAATTTTCTTAAGTTACATCATTCAACACTGAGACATATAGCACATTGATCTTTTGGGTGGCATTGCTCCAGAACAGACTGAGGAGAGGAATTAAATTTACCTATTGGAGCTGAAGACCATTGGCTCAGCCATTGGGAAGAGCATGTTCCATGGAAATTGTCTGAAAACTACTCAGGTCAGAAACCACTCAACTCGTATGTCACACACTATTTATATTTCCTCGGCCTTTCTGGTAATGACAGCATTACCAGCAACATGAAAATCCTGGTGCCTTTGTGCCTAAGAAAAATGTATGACACCAGCAGGTTTTAGTGTGCACAGAGGAGTCACTGCACAATGACACAATGGACAATGAAGACAGCGAGGTAGGGCTCATCATTTCTGGAGGAGATACAAAATGCCTCCTAATGCTTCATACATGTTAAAGCTCTTGGTTCTTACTTAGCGTGAAAATGTGGGAAAGATTCATTTCTTTAGGACTGGAGATGCTAGCTTACAGAGAGAAGCTGTATGTCATTCTTTCTGTTTCACACACATGGTCTTGGTCATTTTTTGTCTTTCTTCCTCCCAAGTCAATGTAACAGTAATTTTTCTCCCTTTATTTTTCCTCTGTGATTTTTTTTCAAGCTTCACCCTCTCACTGCAGACCTATTATGTGTGATGTGTTCAGTCTCTAATTTCCATGCAGGGGCACTTCTACTTTGCCCATTAAGTAACAAAACTCTTCAAACGAATAGAGAGAAAAGTACCAAATTCTCCAGATTCTTTCACTAATTCTCCAAAACAATTGATTTCCTTATGACTGTAATCCTTATTTTCTCTTCATCTCTTGTGCCCAGCTGTGATGATTTCTGATCTTAGCTCTGTGAACTGACATCCTCAGGATAAGGGCATTGGGGCAGCCTCTTCTTGTCACAGCAGAGTCACAGATCCACATGCTTGCACAATGCTCATCCTGCCCTCCTCGCTCTGGGCTGCTCTGTCTGGTGGTTCCTTCATTACTGCATTAGCATCACATGAAGGGAGCCCTAATTTTCACAATTTATCCTAATTCCATGTGGGGGAATGTTGGATATGGCCTCTTTTCCAGGCAGGGTGTGGACCAGACAGTGTCCTAACTCAGTTGTTACTGCTATGTCCTTCAAGTTTATGAGAGTATTGCATGATTCATACCATTTACTACTTGGGGATTTTGGGGCCTGGCTCACAGCACAGGCAATGGGCAGAAACAGTCACAGCTCCAAAGCCAAGTAATTGAAGGAGTGGCTGAAAACAGCCCTGAGAATCAGAAGGAACTGGAGATCTGGAACTCTTTCCTAACTAGCTCAGACACCTTCCAGGATCTTGACACACCGTGTGGCAAAGAACAATTTCCCTCTCAGGAACATCTGGCCTGATGTTCCTATGGGTCTGTCAGGTGCCAGGCATATTTACAGACCAGCACAATGCCTTAGTGCAACAAAGGCTTCTCCTTCCTTTGTCTTCTGCTACATCTACACATGTGGGCATGGTGCTGTCTGTCCCACAGATGGCTTTTGCTCCTTCATAGACAAAGTACAGGTAGGCAGCTGGAAGGGGAAGGCACCAGCGGTGTTTCCTAAACAGTACTTTTTTATATGTAAATGGAACATCTTTCTCTGCTTTACATTTCCTTTCCTTCCCTCTCTCTGGCTCTCACCATGTGTTCAGTCTGGTTTAGCCTGAGGCCAACAGACAAAGTCAGACCAGAAGAAATTCCTGCAGATTTCACAGTGAGTGAGGAACTGTGAGAGGAAACTCAGCAAGGATGGAAAAGGCAGTGAGTGGGGACATTCATGCTCCTCAGACACCTCCAGAGGAAAGCAGCCATAATGCAGGTACAGAGTTGGATATCTTGATAAACAGAAGAAAGACGTGGCTCTGATAAAAAATGCCATGTATTCTCTGGTCTCTGCCAGGGTGCATTAAGAAGTAGAAGGACAGTATTGTTATTGCTTTTGCATCTCTGTACATGGGCTGTGTTTAGGAGTACCTCTGCCCAGCAGCTGCCACAGTGCCCTGCTACCAGCTCCTTCAGCGCTCAGCCCTTGCTTTTTCTGAGGGTGATCGGAGCAGGCTGGGGGTCCCAGCACCATATGGCTGCAGAACTTGCTGTTACTGAATGTTCTCAGATGTGAGATCTTTCTCAACATGTCAATATCTCTCCTTCCAAATTTCTGCAGTGTTACAAATCAAGCACTGTCCTCAGGAGAACAAAGCATCAGCGCTCGTTCCCAGAGAAACCTTCAGATGGGCCCCATCAGCACTGCCTCGCAGTCGCCTGCCACGTTCTCCTTCTCTGGATGCCAGATATGTCGCAATAATGTTTTCCATTTGTAACATGGTGTTTTCAATGAATAGAATCCACCTATTTTATGATATGTGGAAAGCCAAGCAGACAACTACACAACTGCTGGAATTTGTGAAAATATTTAAACGTCACCTACTTAGACTCCTTCCCTCTCCGTACTTGTATTTCATGCTCCCATTTCTCTCTCCTCCTTAGCTAGAGATGTGTCAGTGCAAAGGTGTGGCTCAGAGATTGCCTTTGGGCATGTCGCTGCCTCTCTCTTTCTCTTCAGAGCCCTCTCACCCCTGATTTGCTGTGCTCCAGTTACAGCTGAGACTCAAAGGTGGGACTTTCAATCAAACACAGGCACAGGCATTGGAGACTCATTTCTATGTAACACTTGCATGAGCAGCATCATGGTATACCACAGTAATCATTTCTGTACACTTGATTCTGAAGCAACAGAGCCCAGCAACAATATATATAGAAATATATATACATGCATACATACAAATGCTATAAACAGCAATTTTAATAATACTTTCCTAACTACTGTCATATTAATGGTTGTTATCAAATCCATTTTCTTAAACTCATACAGTTGTCTTTTTTTTTTTTTTCCTTGCAACTACTAATCTAGAAGTTCTTCTGCTTCCTGCCTGACTGAAACATAAAAACAAAAACACCCACAAAACCAACTTCCTAAGAAATGTGGATCGTTCCCTCATTCCCTCCGTCTCTGCATTCTCAGGTCATGGGATCCTTGCCCTTAATTGCTGCCAGTTTATGTGTATATATGAGTGGACATTACCACCTTGTCTCGGGCAACTTTGAGGGAGGAAACAGAGACAAAAGTTCACTGCTGCCATCACTCTCCAGTATTGCAGCAGCTGTGATTCTGTGATTCTGCTCCAGCAGCAGCCCTCCAGTAGTTGTTTCAGAAGTGTTCTGTTGGTGTAAGATAAAGAATTTCTGTCATTCCATTTCACAACATAACATTTCTTTTCAGGAAGCTTGAAGTGCCATCTCCTTTCTTGGGATTATCACAATATGCAGATTGCTCAGCAGCTAGGGGCATCCACTGAAATTCTCAGAAGGGGCCTGAGGTCCCAGGGAATGACATTGCAGGAAAACTGGTTTCTCAGGTTTTATTTTGAGATAAGGCAAGTATAGAGTTATTTACCTATTTACTTTTATTCCTCAGGTTGGTAGAGCCTTTAAAAGTTGATCATCTAATAGAATTTTATTAGGCCCATGGAGTCACAGTTTTCAGAGTTCCATTTGTGTTGCGACAGAACAAGACCTACCAAACATTAATGGTCTTTTTCCCTAAAAGATATCCTCAAAATAACACTTGTATGTTTTGGACAGGAAAATCTAATTTTTATTTGTATCACATACAGAGTTTAAGATATTTTATGATTGTTTTCTTCACTCTTAAAAAGAAGCCAAGTTCTTCAGACTTTTGAGAGGAAAAGATCTGGTTCTTATCTGTGGCTGGTGCCATGTGGTTCCATTCTGCCCTTGTGTGGCCCCATCTGGAGCACTGCGTCGAGGCCTGGGGCCCTCAATACAAGAAGGATGCAGAGCTGTTAGAGCAGATCCAGAGGAGGGCCATGAAAATGATCAAAAGGCTGGAACACCTCTCCTATGAAGAAATACTCTGTCTGCTGAACTTGTTCAGCTTGGAGAAAACAACGCTTGAGGAAGACCTCATTGTGGACTTTCAGTATTTAAAGTGAGCCTGTAAACAGGAAGGGGGACCAACTTTTTGCAGTCTGATAGTGATGGGACAAGAGGAAATGGTTTTAAACTGAAAAAGTGGAGATTTAGAGTAGATGTCAAGGGGAAATTTTTCATGGAGAGGATGATGAGACACTGGCACAGGCTGCCAGAAGAAGAAGCTGTGGATGCCCCATCCCTGGAGGTGCTCAAGGCCAGGCTGGATGGGGCCCCGGGCAGCTGAGCTGATGGGTGGCAGTGGCAGGGGGTTGGGACTCGATGGTCTTTGAGTTCCCTTCCAACCCAAAACATTCTATGATCCTATGATTCAATATTCTTTGATTCTATGATTCACTTGTGCCACTGTCATTTTGTGCCTCACATCCTCTAATTTGCAGAAGGATGGAAGCCATAATGTGGTTTTGAAGTTGCTAGGTTGGTTTCTCCCCCCAGTGCAATATTTAAAAGTTGTTATAACCATGTGTGAGAGACCAGTGCATGAGCCCTGGCAGTGCAAGTGGGAAGCACACAGGGTTTTTAGCAGTTCTGATTAAGTCAGATTAGCTCTGGTGGGGGCAGAAGTTAAGGTGTGGTGCTTTGGATGTTCACCCTTCCGTGGACTGTGACATCTGGTCAGCTGCAAACCTGCTGTGGTCTTGCCATGCTGTTAAGAGAGCTGTTGTGGGCATTCAGTTCATCCTGAAAGGTTTCCCTTAGGTTTTTGTCCTACATTTAGGAAAATGACCACTCAACCTGACCACAGCACTATTTCATTGGCCTGCATACAGGAATCCCCATTTTGCCCTGTAGAGTTGGCAAACATTCCCAAGTCTGTTTAACTTCCTGGATTCCATTTTATTTTGGCCCTAATCCATGCTCAGTTTTCAAGTAGGCATTTCTATTTATAGTGCTTACAGAAAAGCAAGATTTGTTCCTTGCAATGAAATCTTTCCAAAAACTTTTTTTTTTTTTTACAATTTTTTCTTTCTTGTGACCTCCTAAGGAAGTTTGATGTTCCACTCACTCAGAACTGAACAAACATGGTTACAGGAGATGGGGCTGATTAGGGGATCGAGCCTTTTCCAGGAGGCTCTACACCAGCTAGTTGGAGGTGGTTCTTGTACAGTTAACACACATCTTGTGGCTGTATCATTATCACTGTTGTACCATTACAACTGGTGCTCTGCAGAGGTAAGGTTTCTGTAGCTTAGCCAAGTGCTTGCCCTTCTAACTCTGATGAAGTACTCTTCAGATGAACAACTATCTGCCACAAAGCAAGTGTACGAAAGAATATTTTGTTTTAAAAGTTGATTGTATAAGTGTACAAGGTGCAAATAGCTACTTTATACCTGCCAGAAAACCTTATACTCTTTCACCATAGAATTTAGAAGACAATCAAAGATCAAGGCAAAACCCTGGTCAAGCAACATCTTTGTACCAGATCCCTTGTTCCACATGCTAGTGTGTGACTTTCATCTTTTTGTACAGGACTTTATTTCTAAACCTTATTCTCTGAGAAAGTATCTCTACTATAAAATATCAACATTGTGTACAAAAGTGTATTTTAGACTTACAGTGTTCTTGTCCTCTGTGGTGACAAAAGAATAAATGGAATGTTGAAGGTCAGTCATCATATTCTGATTGTTGACACCTTCATACTAATCTATATGTCTTTACGCTCTGCTGCCATTTACCTTGATATGATTTACTGTACATGTGGACTCGGGAGGAAAGGTTTAAGGTACAATATTTACTCAGGATATGATTGAACAAGTCATGGCCAAACACTTTTCAAACAAAACCAAATTCCTACCTTGAGGAATGTAAAGTCACATCTCTACTGATGGTAAGTAAGGATAATTACCAATTGCATATCATCCCACACAGCTAGAAAACATGACTGTGCAACCACAGGAAAGAGAATGACTCCAAGGGCAGGTTGGAAACCATTTTTTTTTTTTTTTTTTAATAGGGCAATAAGTGTTGGACCTACCTGACTCCTCCCTCAGGTTAGATTAGGACTCCTGGAATAAAGAGAATTGTGGTTTCTACAGGAGCGTGACTGTTTGGCAGGAAAATACAGGTGAACAGTTTTGAATTAGAGCAATCTCAGTTGTGATCTGCAGTAACTCAGCCTTTACTGGAAGTTACATGGACCTGGCTGCAGCCAGATCTGACGAAGCATGCCATGAGTCTTTTCATATCCTCAGAGACCTACTGATTGCATAGTTGTATCAGAATCCACCTTGTCATGTTACAGTGCCCCTCTTTAATAGGTGGTATTTCTCCTGGCAGGTTAGGTTTCCAGCTGTTATGCCAGCCAAGACAACAGCTAGCTGTTACCAGTTTTAGGATTGCTGGTTTCTGGTGCCTATCACTAGCATGGTTATCTCAAAGTATTGCTTATTCTATATATTCTATATACATATATATATATATATTCTATATATATTCTATATATATTCTATATATATTCTATATATATTCTATATAACAAGCAGATTTTCCTGGGAATTCCCTCAGGAACTGGGCCAGCACCGGTGTCCCACCACACCTTGGATTCTGGGCAGCTGTGGGACCTAGCAAGGTAAGGAGCCTCCTTTCTGCAGCCTCAGGTAATGCTGGCCTCAGCAAGGCCCTGCCTGCCAGTCTACCGCAGATAAGTTATCTGTATTTGTTTGACTTTTACTCTCAGGGGACTGGGAAGCCTTTACTTTCCAGGAACAAGTCCTATTCAGGAAACACACAGGACTCTGCTCATTGTCTATGCTGATTTTCCTATAAGTATTAAAGGTATTAATTTATTAAAAGTGTTAGTTTATATTGTATTTTGGTTGATTCACATGTTTGTTACTTGGAGTAGGTCAAGCTGTACTTTATTGGATGTTGCAGCACTAACCTTTCCTTGCACTGATTTGGGATGACATAGTCCCCCCTTTTTTGTTTATCTATAAAGTAAATTCAGAATTTTTTTTTTTGTAAGAAATTCTTTTTATTTTAAAAGTAAGACACATGTATTTGGTATCAAAGAGGATTACAAAAGAGACTTGTTGGTCAAGTTTTAAGCCAAAATGCAGCTTTCAGGACTATGGAAACAGACATAGTCATTTTAGTGACTCTTTGTGTCTCCCTGCTGATATTTAAGATAGTTTTCAGAGAACATGGAATCACAGAATTGTAGGGGTTGGAAGGGAATGCCAGAGATTATCAAGTTCAACCTCCTTGCCAAAGCAGGCTCCCTAGACTGGGTTGCATAGGTAAGTGTCCAGATGGGTCCTGAATATCTCCAGAGAAGGAGAACTCTACAACCTCTTTGGGCAGCCTGTTCCAATGCTGTGTCACCCTCACCGTTAAGAAGTTCTTTTGCATATTGGTGCGGAACTTCCTATGCTCCAGTTTATGGCCATTTTCCCTTGTCCTGTCCCTGCAGACTGATGAAAAGAGGTTGGCCATGTCCCTTTGTCTCCCACACTGAAGATCTTTATAAACATTAATTTTGCAGGCATTTCAGTGATCTTTCTGTCAGTGATCCAAGAAATCCAAGAAATATCTGAGATTTCCAAAAGTTCAAATAATCAGGGAGAAAAAAAACACAACAAAGATCGTGTCTTTACAGGGCCTTGTTCAATAGGGGCTAGCCCCATAAATTTTCTTCCATCCGCATTTCTTCTCCCTCATCCCCATGACATCTCCATTTCCAAGGGCCATCCTGTCCACCTCCCAAAGGTCCTCCTTTGCCAACCTTCACTCCAGCAGCCTCTCTCAGCAATGCTGACCACATGGTGACTCCTCAGGCTGGTGGTCAAATCAAAATACACTAGGACAACAGATCTTTTTGGGAAGGTAAGAACAATTGTCTGAGATTATGAAACCATTCAACCTTAACTAAATGTTCCATTTCATTTTGGAGGGCTTTGTAATAAGACTTGTAATATCTTCAGAGGTTCTTTAATAAGAATAGTCATTATGAGAGTCTTTATGTACTGATTTCACGGGAACTCTGTTTTTAACTATTTTGCAAATGCTTCAACTATTTTTCCAATATCTTTATGCAGCCACAGACATGGGGAGTCACACTTCCAGTAGCATTTGTGTTCAGGCCTTTCTTAGAATTTGTCACCTTTTCATTAAAAAAAAAAATGCTGATACCAGGAACCAGGGTCTTAGAAGACTTCATTTTCATTAGGCATTATATTTTAATTTTCTTTAAGAACAACACGGAACAAAACCAAGAAAAACACCTCAAAGTTGAAAAAACCAGATTCAGAAAAATAAAGGCATGAAAGTACATAGTATTGGTTTGGATTGGAATGTAGTTAGAAATTATTTTTAAAGGATTACCTGATTCAGGTCAGAATTTCAAATGATGCAGTAATCAGGGATCTGAGTCTTCAATTTGTGTACTTTGCTACTTAGTACAAATCATACCCTTATCTTGAGCCAGATTTGCAGCCCAAGATGTTGATCCTAAATTAGATATTTCAATTTATATAATTCAAAATAAACACAAGTTTTTACTTTTTGCTGCCTTAAGTCAAATATTTTCAGCCTATGCTTTATAAGGAAGCAAATAGTGCTTCCATTTTCCTTCCTTGTCCACCTCATTTTAATTCTTCTCAATTCCTCTTCTCATTTGTTTTATTTTTATCTTCCAAAATATAATGCTTAATATTTAACTGGAAAAGTTGCAAATCACTTGTAAATATGAATTTTAGAATTCTTTCCCTACATAAATAAAATAAAGGTAGGAAAAAGCATGAAACAAAGACTGTTATTTCTGAAATGAGGTGGAATGGCGTTTGCCTCTGCTTCTGAGACAAAATATTGTAATTAATGAAACTGTAATACAGACGTGTCAGGAATACCAGAAGTCAAATCCATTCTGAGAATTTCACCATCGGTTGGACACTTGCAGGAATAAAAACCATGTAGCCAAGGCTCCCAGGACTATAATTCTGTGTTTTGCTGCCTAAATTTTGTTCACGTCTCTTTTTGGCTATGAAGTATCTTTCTCTTTCTGCCTCAGTATTTCCATTTCTCCAAGAACAATTGCAGTGCTTCTCTGCTTTGTTTAGACAGCAAAAGAATAACTTCCTCATGGCTTGCAGAACACTGATCTACTGTCGTAACCTGAGCTGCCAAGGTAACTCTTAATGGAGTAGACTGAGTCTTTCATGTCTTTCCTGGGTTTTGCAGCAGCAAAGGCACCACCATAAGCAGAGATAGTACTGAAAATGTCCTCGAAAATTTAGTATGTAAGTTGAGATGAATTGTTAACAGTACATTTCTCTTAAAGTATCTGGGCAGTGCACGGAAAAAACCAGTTACTGTGTGAAGTGTAGTCCTGTAAGGAGATTTACAAACTATGTAATGCTCACCTGTCTCAGCTGGACTAGAGAAACAAGGGAAATAAATCTACACAGGAGTCTGCTTTAATTCATCATTCTATTTTATGAAGCATCAAACAGCATTTTCACCAATTAGCATTTAACAGCAGTTAAGAAAGGATCACAGGGTTATTGAAGGAAAAGCCAAAAACCTATTTCATAGTCACTGATTCCTCACTTGGCAGCAGTGCTCTTGGAGGGCTTGGGTAGTACCCAGCAGTTGCTGAGCTATTTGAGGAAAATCGTGTAAATCTGTAATCCAGTGGTAAATCTGAAAGACAGAAATATACCACATCTGATTAGCAGCACAGTCCATATCACATAAAAAATAAGCCTGTGGTGAATAGCAGTACTTCTTAAGCCCTTGAGCTGTTTGCTTACTGGCATTAGAAACTCAATCGGATTGCATGATTACATATTTATTTGACATCTTCAGCTGTCCAAGGAATTGACTTTCAGAGTTTATTCAACTGCAGTAAAGGATATTCAGTTCCTTGATTGCTGAAATAATGCTAGTCATAGAGAATGACTAGATGAATACTAAATAATCAAACAAAATCTTTTTCAAGCCTAGGTGGAATTTTCCTACTAGAACAGATTCAGGTTCTTTGAGCTGACACTCTTTTATCTCAGCAATCAACTGATGAGAGCCCCATTTAAAACAAAGAAGTCCTTTTTATATTTTTGGGATTGTTGTAGCAAGATTCCCAAAATGAACCCACTTTGGGACTTTCTTGAAGTTCAGTGTTAACACCATCATTTTGTATCAAGCCTTCTTGGAAATTTGCACTCGTAACTTGGCATACCCATTGCATCCACTCTGTTAAGGACACTGAATACATTTAAATAGGTCTGAACAGTCAAAGCTTTCTTTCCTTTCATTCTTTTAAAAAGACTTCACAAGCAGCAGTGCCTCCTTCTACAGGAAACTGATACTTCTCATACTTATTTCTTATTCAAAGTTCAAGAAATCAAATAAAATAAACTCCATACATATAAAATTTTATTCAACAATCACTCTCCTATTAAGTGGGAAGGCGGGGGCGGGGAGGAGCAGAGAGGGGGGGGAGCTCAGATCCTACCTAGTTTTCTGTTTAGAATCAAAGCAAAACAAAAACTAAACTCATCTGAACCTTTTTTTTGGGGGGCGGGGGGAGGGAAGGATTTGAAATACATTTGGGCTGATATTTAGATACTACAGGCTATAAAATTTTTTGCATTCAGCTCCTTTAGTGAAACAGAAAAACACAGTCTTAGCTGTTTCAGATCTGAACAACTGGAAGTTCAGGTCTATCTCAGCAGCAACTCTTATGCAGGACAGCAGAGCAGCATCCAAGCCTGCAGCTTTAAGACCACATAAAACACTGCTGAAGCAAACAAATCAGAATCTAGATCCAGTTGAGAAATCAGATAAAGACTGGAATAAAGCAGTAATGGGAGGATACTTGATTGCAAGTGAATTACGCTCTATTAAGTGGATTACTTCAACTTGTCAAAGAAGCACATTTTCTCATTCTGTCTTAGCCAAGGGATTCTCTAGGGCTCTTTCTGAGCACAACAGAGCAGGCAGATGTTTTCTACTCTACTGAGCAAAGAAGCAAAGATTCCGAATATCACTGTAAACTATAAAATTTAAGTGCCTTTTTTTATCTAAAAGCTTTCATTAGCTTTTTATTCTAGTAGACTGGAGTCTCTCAGGAGCAGTTTAACCAAAAAGCAGCAGCATAAGTGATGCAGACTTGCTGTGGATTTCCTTATCTTGAAGAAATGAACAGTTACATCAAAATGGCAATTCTGTTGATATTTCATGGTAAACTAGCTTTAAACAATCATCTTAGATGCCGAACCAATTTTGAATACAAAGTACAGAGGACTCCAACAGAGAATAATCAATTTTTACATATTCAAAATCCAATCTGCCCATTTAAATATTGCTTTTGTCTGAGCAAGTTGACTGGATGAACAGAAGGTATCCATATGTAAAAATGTTGTGTAAGGCATCACAGAAAGTTACATGAAGCAGCTGCTATTCATCACCTACAATGCTGATTTTATGTCACAAATATAGGAAAAAACCTTCCTGTGTTTTCAGGTTTGTTTTCATCAGAGATTTCATTTGCTGCATCTGCCCTGCTTGGAGTTGTGAACACTTCACACTACTTTATTTCAGTGTGATATATTTATGTGAAAGCCCTGCACTGATCCAGAAATACGTGATTGGAATCCTAGCAGCTATAAATAAATCAGAGTGAAGATGAAGGGTAATTATTCAAAGAAAGAAAAATGAAGATTGTTATTGATTTTTATTATGAAAAAATGGAAATCCAGAAAACATCAGAGAGGAAGTGTGCTGTAAGTTCTTTTAAACTTAGCTCTTCTGAAAACTCTGAAAGATCACACAAATTGCAGTTGCCTTGGATGGCAAAGAATTCATGTTAACTGGACACCAAAGCTCAGTCCAACTTCTCTGGATGCAGATGGCAATGGTATCAGCAGTGCTGGCTCATCAGCAAAGAACTATGGTAGAGGTCTTAAGTTTGCCTCCTGGACACAGCAGCAATTGATTTTGTACTTGGTCTTATTTTCTACTGTCACTGGTGGCATAGAAGAGAAATGAACACTGCTTGCTTTAAAAAAAAAAATAATAATAATAAGAGATTCATAATTTGATAATAAAGCAAGCCTCAGTTAGGAAAGAAATGAGTGCTCATTTCCAAAATGATTGTTTCCTAGTATTTTTACCAATAAATATCTTTAGGCTCTATTACCACACACGTTCACAGCTGCTGCTGTCTTGGCAGAGCTTTGCATCTGGGCATTCTCTTCTCACCCAGCCCTGATGGAGAACTGTAGATTAGAGGGGGGCACATACACAGCTCTTTCTTACCTACAGTGGGGGTCTGATCAGTGCTGATCAGCCTACAGTGACAATGGATTCAACACAAACCTCAACTCATATTGCCACTCACCTAGGAAATAAAACAACAACAACAAAACAACAACCACAAAAGAACCCCATACAAACTAAATAGATTTGGGTTGGAAGAAAGATCTAGCTGGCTTTACCCAATGAGACTCTGTAGGGACCTAAATCCTGGGAATTTTCTATGGTACACAGGTAATTTCACCAAGACTCATCTTGTTCCCAGCATTCACTTTCAGTGCCTAGCCTCCTAAAAGTCAAACATGGAGTGCCTCTATATCCCTTTCTAGATCTACAGAAATTCTAATTGCCAGATGTAGCCTTGGGAATATTCTTGCTTCCAAAGCAGAGCCTCAGTGTTGGTGAGTGATAAAAGCCAGCTCCCTTCACAGTATCCTGGTGCTTCTCAATGGCTCAGCTGGTGCTCAGGGCTGCGAGCTACTGATCACAGAAGGTCCCCAAGGTACCCTGCCCAGCCCAACCTCAGTTGCAGTGCTTGAGCAGCTCTAGTTTAAATAAAATGGTGAATGTGATGTCTGAACAGTAACCACTGCCAGGTTTATTCCAGTCACTAAGGTGCTGTGTTCCAGCTGCTAAGATCCAGCTGTTAAGTGATATAAATTATAATGCTGTGCTCTGATGCTTTGGCATATCCATATTCATACATGTAGGTGATAAAGATGGATTTATTTTGTATTTATTACTTGACTATGTCTCAGTTACTACTCCATTATTATAAGCCAATAAATAAAAGCCAAAAGCTCCTACTGGGAAAAAAAAAACACAAGAGTTGTAGCCACAGGGTAGGAAGGGAAAACCACAAGAAGAAGGGAAAACGTAGTATTTTAGATGAGTAATCAGGAAAATATTTGAGTAACTGAATGGAAGTCAGTTATAATCTAATCCTGACAATAGCCTTGCTTGATAAACAATTCTCATATTTAATCTTTCTCTGAGATTTCCTTGAACAAATCAATACATGAAACAATTATAATCTTAACTAAGGTCTTTAGGTGGAAGATATTTTTCTCCAATTAAAAGCACAGTCCAAGCCTAACGCAGATTTCTCTCAAAAAGCACAGAAGAAAAATCACAAAGAATTTTGCAATAGTGACCACAAAAAGGAGAACAACATTCTTTTGCAGTGACAGCACAGCAGCATGCTGGTGATGCATGAGAAGCCCACAGACGAAGGATTTCCCACTCCTGGAGGCAACAGGGCTGCAGAAACCTTGTAGTAAAGAGAAGGGCAGGACTGACTGAACCCATGTGTGCGCTTCTGATTGCTATCAAGGGACATGAGGGTGTGGGGGAGAAGCAAAAAGCTCTTCAGCAATATGATTCGATTTTGAAAACCTTCAAACTGCTTAATTGTAGCAAATATCAAAACACAACAATCTATCACGTGGCTCAGCATGCAGGTAGCACAGCTATATGGGCTATCATCACCCAATATTAATTACATTGTTTTTACAGGAATTCCAGTAATTTACTCTAGCTTAGGAGCTTTGCCATAGAACTTTGCTTCTACTGAAAAGTTGTTGTTGAAGAAAAAGGAAAATATTAATTAATATTAACAATTTCTAAAATAATTTCTTAACAGAAGAGTAAGCACACTTTTGGCTGCACTGCCAAGAGAACTACACTGTGGCCTGCCAACCTACAGGTAAACAGTACTGAGTGTTTTTGGAAATATGAAATATTTTTATCTTCTGACCTAGTTCTTTTTCATAAAAATCACAACAGCTCTTGCAGCAAGAGCTCGGAATGTAAAGGAATGCACTAGTAGCAAAAACAAAAAACCCCAGCGATGCAATTAGATTTATCTGATAGCAGTTATTTTTAGCAAGACATCTCAGGCAGATTTTCCTAAACACGAGATCAAATGTTTTCTGTATTAGCTCAGAGCTCTTGAAATACTTAAATGAGCATTCCTTCTACCAGTTACATGAAAGTCACTGCTGCTGTTTGCAGGCTCTGCAGCTGAACAGAAAGAGGAGGAGGATACACATCTGTGTGGGTGTTTGTTTGAACTGAGAGGATCAGCAGCAGCAGGGGGTCTAGAGAAGGAAGGTGATAAAGCTTCTCAGCTTGGATGTAATTGGCACTCGCAATGTGCTGTTTCAGCCAGCGCAGTTTATGCATAGATAAAGACTAATATTGCTTTCGGTGAAACTGCAGAATTTCTGCTTTAATAGCAATCCTTTAACAGCTTTTCCCATTGTGGCTGCACTGTTTGGAGAAAATGCCTGCTGCTCCGCCACACAGAATCATAGAATCCTTTGAGTTGGAAGGGATCTTTAAAGGTCATCTACTCCAACTCATCTGCAACAAACACGGACACCTACAGCTAGATCAGCTTGCTCAAAGGCCCATTCAGCCTGACCTTGAGTGTCTCCAAGGAAGGAATATTTGTAATATGCCCCTGGCAGAACAGCTATCCTGGCACCTAGCCATTCCCAGTTGCTGTTCTGCAAGTGATCAAACTGTTATGCTATAATACTCTTAAATATTTACATAAAGACAATGTAAAAAAAAAAATAAAAAAATTCTAAGACAAGATCCTAATGGCATATATTAGTCTTTCAGGGATCACTCAATTAATGTGTTTGAGTGACTCATCATGAGTGTAAGGACAAAGCCTGCCTTTTTTTTTTTTCATGCATTACCATCTTAATCCAAAGGGAATATGTTAGACATCAGACTACATGAACGTACCAGCAACTTTTTTTTTTTTTTTTTTTTTAAATATATAAGATTGCAAGTTATGTAAAATTTGATCTAGTTGAAGAAGTATTTCCAATAGTTGGTGGCTTACATACTTGCACTTCTTTCCACATTCAGAAATTATCAACATGTTATATTACCATCAGTGTTTTCAAATAAGAAACCTAAACCCACCCCACAAGCATGCGATCTAGTCAAAACCCAATTACAGCTTTAACTGCAGCCTGCAAATGAAATTATGCTGCTTGAGTTGAAGGATAACTTTAAAGTAGAAATGACTGAGTGGTTCCACCTTTCTTAATGAGTTGCTCATGAGTTCTCCCTTTAATCTTTTAGAGGTGGCTGTGCTTTGACATTTCACGGAGTGGAACAGGGATTGCAGGAACATTTCTGTCAGCTATTGGCTAGGAAGTAATTTTTTGGGTTCTGCATGACTTGACGCAGCCTTCAGGGGCACAAGTCAACACACCTTTCTGGAGGAGCAGTGAAAGGCAGACCAAAACATTGTGAATCATCCGTTTTATGTCCAAAATTACTAACAAGATATTTGATTAAATCTTTTGGAAAAGTTTTTCTCATACCCTTTGGCCAATACTGGGTCCTGAAGACTATTTACAAGTATTTGTGGTTAATAATATTTTTTTATGGTTAAGATGCAGTTTCTTGTCAGTTTCAGTTGTATTTTGCAGCTGAAAAAATAAATACATTCTATTTGTCTGTTGCATTGAGTGCATTGTTCTGTCTCTCAAATTCCGAGCACTGAAACTAGTTTCCTGGAATAGTTAAATCAGATTTAAATTATCTAACATTTTTCAATTTACACAGAGTTGGAGGAAGATGCTGCTAAGACAACCTGAGGCACATCTCCAGTAAACTAACTTTGCTACCAGTTTTTTTGTACCAAAACAGAAGAACCAGAAAGAGGTTCAGAAACCATGTTGTCATATATATATATATATATAAAATAAAATAAATAAAAAAAGCATTTCTTTCAAAAAAGGTTTGTTATAAAAATGATCTCTAGGGTCTTTTAATAACAAATGCTTTTTACAGCAGCTAAGCCCACAAGGAAGTCAGAATCACCCAAGCATTTTGTTAAACTGAAATCTCTAGAATGTATCTGTGAAGATACATTCTCACATTGGAAGTGTTAAGTAAAAGCATGGTTGTAAAGCTTTACATTTTAATGTTTACTACTATTAATAAGTAATTTATAATATATATACTTCTATATGTGTAAGTTATGTTACATCATTACATTATTTGAATAAGGAAGCATTTGTTATTATCTCTCTGGTTACAGGAAAGTCCAATTTAATTTTAATAGGAGCTAGATTTGACTATATACAACATAATTTCAATGAAAAATCATAGAACAAATGTATTAAAATATGGTGGTACTTTTTTTTTCTATTGTTTCACTCTAGTAATAATTACACATGATAATGCTCAGGATATAGAAATTATATATCGCCACATGCTTGGTTAAATTCATGACTTCCACAGTAATAATAAATTCCTCATGGACATTCACGTTTAAAACACATGTTGAATGCAATTTGCAACCAGTGTATGGTGGGCAGACCCGTGTATCTGTGACACACACTTTGCTAGCTCCAATGTCCCAGCCACAGCTGCCTTCTGCTTTCCATTGTGCAGACAATTTGCAACTCTAAGCAGAAACATGAACTCCTTTGCTACGGTTCACTGGCAATTTCAGCATTATATTTATACAGCAAGCAGACCGACGACTCAAACTCCTGCAGAAAGAGACAGGATATGGGACTCCGGCTTCTTTAAAGAGACAGTTTTGGCAAATTATAATGGATTTTTCTCTTCTATTAGTCAATTGAAATAGCAATAAGGCATGAAGAAAAACTTATGTACTCTGATGGGCAAAGCATGGCAAGATTTCATATGGCTCACAAGCTTTAAAGAAACACATGATCCTCATGTGCAACATAAGTTTGGTTACCACATCTCCAAAGTGTGAAATAAACTGTACCCATAAAATACTTTTGCACTAATCCTTTGCGTGCAAGTGCTTGGAGCTGATACATTGCTCATTTTGCCTGCAGCATCTTTTTAAATGGCAAACCTCACCATTCAGAGGTTATGAGACAAGTTCAGGAGCCTAGATTAACAACCACGACGTTTTATAAAGTTTAATTTGGGTTATCTGTATTAGGATTTAAGGCCCACTTTCTCAAGCTTTTTTTGTTGTTGTTGTTTTTTGTTTTGTTTTGTTTTTGTTAATGCAACAAAGAACAGAAGAAACTTACCAGAATTCTCCAAGAATTCTCCCATAAGCTTTGAAAAGAAAGAGTTACTTATCATGGAATTTTTTGAAGTGTTACTTTCATAAAAAAAAATATTAACTATGATGAGATTCAAAGTAAAAGCCTGAAATATGTGAAGAATTGTTTTTGGATCATAGAACTGGCAGTCACTGGTCGGAGATTTCACTGACTTCTGCAAAAGCTTGCTCAGTAGCTAAAATATGATCTGTATTTGATATCTTTGTAAATTAGGGAGATCTGCCAGTTACTGTTGGAATATCTGCATGATGCAGGGCCTATCATTACTCACACAAACATCTGGTAATTCGATGGGAACGCCACAGAGTCAAGTACTTGACAGTACCATTCAGGTTATGCAGGTACGATAGATAAGCACATCTGCCTCTGCTTGTCACAAATCAGACTTTCTGAAATTGAAAACCATATAGTCGAGACTGTGGTTTATGCAAAATGCCTTTTTTTTTTTCAGACTGATCCCTACACCTTTTAATTTCTATGTGTGAACTAGAATGTAACGTTCCCACGGTAATGGATCCTGCTTTGTAAAATCTGGCTTACAATATCATTGTGCTTGAAAATGGTCAAGAACTGTGAGGGAGCTGGAAATGAGGAGAGATTTAATAGCAGAAAAGTGAAGAAACAGATGGACTTGTGAATGAGGCATTGAGAACAGGAGTAGGAGTGTTGGCTTCTAATATTTTATTAACCATGTACATGTCAGTATAATTGTGAATCTTCAGCGTTCAAATTCTTGAGAAAAGTCTTCCTGCTTACTGAAACAGGAAAGAAAAACTATCCCGTAAATGAACTTTGAACTGTTTAGAAAACTTTCAGCTTAACTCATTTCCTCTTAATATTACAAAGATACAGACTTACTACTTTGCAGTTAAACTTTTAAAAATATCATCTTAATGTCAAAGCAATAATATCTTAAATGAAGAGTTTTATTTTACCCCTATGTGATTTCCTCTCCAGAGGAAAGTATATAGAACTTATTACAGAAGACCCTTTCTGTCCTTTGGGTGATTTTAATGATAAAGAAAATGTTCTTTTTAATGCCCAAGGAAAATGTCAATTCCTCTTAAGAGTCTGCCAGGGGAATTGAGATGACAAGCTGTGGCGTAGTAATCTACAATCTCACTAATACTTTGTTTGCTACAGATGTGATTAGAATTCAAAATTTCTGATGCATCTTTGAATGCAAAACCTTTTTGGGTCAGATACTGAACTTTCAACTAAAGATGGGGACAAAAGTGTAGAACAACTACATTCATTCAGCACAGAAAGGTAGTGAAAAATGAATTGGACTGTTTGTTAAACAAGCTGTGATTTTGCTAATTAGACATACAGTTTGTGTATATGCTGTGTTATTTTATACTTTGAATGGAGAAAATATGCAACAGCAGCATTCCCTGTGAAGCCCTTTCCTACAGTGCTCTTTGGTGAGTATCAAGTTGTTCCCTAAATTTAGGTATATGTTTAAATTCTTTACGTGAAACCATTAGAAGGCATCTGCACCAAACCCACAAGAGGTTGGTGAAAAAAGAGAACTGTCAAAGTTGTCTCTATTCCAACTTTTCAATCCAGAGCTAAGACCTTCATTCTTCTTTTTTTTTTTTAAAACACATTTCATGCATTAAAAAAACTGAAACGAGCTCAAAGACTTTTATTAACTTCCCCCCCAAACTTCTGATAACTCTTTCATAACAATTCTCATATGAATTTTGCCTAAACATCAGTGCTTTTCGTGAAACACCACTAGTATTTACTTCTGTTGAATCATATTGAATAATTTTTTTTTTAAATAATATTTTTCAATGACAAATGAGTCTGGATAATTAAATCAGGCTGTTCATTATGTACATTTTGCAGCCAAACAAGAAGTGTCAAGTGTATTTAAAATTAGCCTAGCAGCAGTTGTTTGGATCTCACCAAAGATTTTTGCAGATCACAATCTGTTAGGGCATTTATTCGTATGTGGTACTGCTTATTGCTCACACAGACATCCTAAGCTGAAGCTGGTCATGGCTAACAGTGGTTAGTGATTGAGCTCAGAGCTCAAACAAGGTTACCTATCAACTCCAGGACCATGGCAGCTGCTCACAGAGCGCTTGCCATATGATCAGCAAAGTGCAACTCTGAGGAGCTTGAGGAAGAGTCTGTGTTTGTGCAGCTTGGCTGAGGGAAGTCCTCTGCTGGTGATTAAAATGCATGAATAGGAAAGGAAAAACTGGAGTGAATCAAACTCGCATAATCTGTTTGAATCTCTTCTAGTGAGTTATGCCAAAATAGCTGCAGCTATTAAGCTATTTAATCTATGGCTTCAAACTGCAGCCAAAAACTTCAGGGCTTGGTAAAGTGGGGGCTCACAAGTTAAACAAGGTATTCTAGAGGAGTCAGGAATGCCTTAACCTCCATAATAATGAACATCTGTGTTTAGCACAAACAAACAAGATCGACTTCTCTCATTAAGAAACCATAGATTGTTGTACGTTCAGCTTTGAGCCTATTGTTCAGGCACACAGCTGCAAGTTAAAAAATGTTAGTTCTCCACTCGCTGTCCTTTAGCTGTGTGCGGATGCACACAGCATCCTTCCTGATGGAGGCACAGGGTTTGCAAGGGCTCCACAGCTGATAAACTGAGAAAGAACAGACAGCTATACTGCTCCTGCACTTCAAGCAATAATTTATGCATATATAACTTGAATGTTCTCACCCCTTCATCTGTAGCTGGAAAATTCCTGATAAGTTTGTGGTCTACAGCATTTGGTAGCTGTGCAGATCAAGCTGTGGTTTGGGGAACTGGTGGGATGGAAGATGTTCACAGAACATGGCTGACCCTGCCAGCCTCTAGGCTAACACTTTCAAAGCAAACCACAGAATAATGCTGGAAGAAGTATTAGAAGGGAATTTTACAGAAGTTACCTCTGTCTTGGCAACTTTCCTTGTTATACACAGGCCCTGTACTTCTAGGCTGAACTACAGACTGCAACACAGTAAATATAGGAAGCATAAATAGATTCTGCTGCTGTATCAATTTTCTACTCTGAGATATCCTTATCATATACATTGGTTTGTAGAATTTGGTTGCAAAGAGAAGGTCTATAATGTGTTCTGCCAAAGAAAGAGCTGGCATATCTGAAATATCCCTCAGAAGAACTTTATTCATTAGTCTTCTGCATGAAGTAAGCCACAGATGCTGAGCAGAGGGGTTAGTAACTAATCACTGTGGTCTTTGTAGAGCCAAATACATAATTCATTTAATATTTTGTTTATTCCCTTAGATATCGTGTATCAAAGTTCAGTAAGGAGAAATGACAAATCGAGACTACCTAGATAGAGGATCTTCACCATCACTGCATAATCAACTGATACGTACAGCAGCTGCAAAGCTTTTGCAGTATCAGTGCTACAGCTATTGCTACCAACCACACAAACAAAAGCATGGTCCCTCCAGAGATAAAGACTAGTTAAATGAAAATAAGATCTGTCATGATTGTACCTCTGGCACAGCTCTGATGGAAAAAAATGTAGAAAGTCTGAGTAATTTCTCAGTTGGATGAATTTTTGGAGAACAAGACACTGCTTGTTAGGCTTCTTTTTCCCAGATAAGGAGTAAATTTTAGGCTCAATTTGTGGCCATGATGGTGCAGTTTCAAAAGGAATAAGAGAGAGAAAGAGAGAAAAGCACAGTTCTAAGCGTTCTTGGCTTCAGTACATTCTTGTGTTTGTTCATCTTCATTTCAACTGTAATGGCATAAATGGACTGATAAGATAATGAACTAGATCAAAGGGGAACACATTTTGAAATCTTAAGAAAGCTCCAGTAATCTTGCATGCATTTGTTTCCCAACATAACTCACCACCAAAAGCAGAAAGAGCAAGATAGTGTGGGGAAGACCTGAACTCCTGAAATGTTGCATCCTGTTTCTAACATGGGGCAAATGAAGCACCTAATCTTTGCAGACACAGACAAGAAACTAGCACAGCAAACACTACAAAAAACATAAACATTAGGTGCTGTGTGATAGGAACAGAATATTTTGAGATATATTTTGGATACATGGAATCTCAAAAATAAATCTGTGGTATGACAAAATTACTATGAGTACTGTAAGTTCATAAAGGAAAAAAAAAAACCTTTCTTACCTGCAATTGCTTCAAGACTAGGGATTGCAATAGTGCTGTAAGTACTAATGCATTTACAGGACCATGTACGAACTAAAGTTTCCTCTGCATTTTCCAGACCTGGTAGTCTGTCCACGAAGAAAGAACCCCACTGCTCAGATACAGAGTAGGGAATTTTGGGCTGATATCCCTGAAATAAAAATGAGAAAACATGTAAGCTTTCAAAAAATATCTTTATGCTTTATGCAACCACAAGTATTAGTTTAAGAAGTCTGTAGTGTTTTTCTCATTTTCTGGGAAAACTCTATTTCATCTCAGGAACAACGTGAAAATACTGCAAAAAAGAATAATAATCATACTCTGATAAGGCCCCTAACTTTGATTTAAACAATTTCCCTTGGGTGAAAAAGTTGCCTTTAACCTTTTCCCCAAATACATCTGTCTGTTATTCTATTTCAGATAGCAGGACCAGCTTGCTGACTTTCTCTGCCACAGCATCTGAGCAGCACGACGCAGCCGGGAGTTCTTCCTACCAGACAGAAGTAACTCCACCAGATGCTGAGCTGCAAAGGATGTAGCATTTCACCTGTGCTACTTTATCTGCTTCTCAGCTGATGAAGGAGAACAGAAACATGGAAACCTCAGAGAGCCACTCAGTTGCCTAACAAATATGAATTTTTTTTTTTTCCATGTTTGTTTTTCAGTCAACAATATACAAACTCATTAAAGCAGTATTGAGAAAACTGATCTTTATTTTCTGCAGTTCATCTTGAAACCAGCTATATATTGCCATGAGCAGCCAGAAAAAGCTCTATGAGGCCTTTGCAGAAAGATTAGAAAATGTAAACCAAAATTGCAAACTACATTGCAGAAAATCTGTTAAAGTCATTTGTGTGCAAAGAACATTTTCAGACTAACAGAGCACAGGACAGACATCCTAGCGGGTGCCTCCAGATTAGTAAACTTTTGTACTCTATTTTCCATTTAACTCCTTTCTTAATAGTTTTGAGAAAGTGCCAAAATAATTTATGTTTATGACAGAGATCCATGGCTTTCGACCACAACAAAGCTGTTGAACCAGCCAAGCAAACCCCATCAGTAAACACAGAGCAATTGTTTCAGTGGTTCTGAGTAACAGTTCTTTCTCTGAGTGCAGCTGGGGGACGAGGCAGGAGCTAATTCGGATAAATACAGACATTGATTTCTGTCTTCTGATGTAAACAGGTTAGAAAAAACCCTATATTTAGTATCAAAAATAGTAGTTCAACTGCTGTTCAGGAGCTGCATTTTCCCCTCCCTCTCACACAGGAGCAACATCTTAGTATTTTTTGTCTTCCCATGCACATCCTGGGACTTTACATCATTTTTAATTAAGTGTAGGTAATGAATTAAACTTCATTTGCCAGCTGAATGCAGAGAACTCTTAAGGCCTTTCTAGCTATTCAGGTGATTAATCAAAAAGCTCCATCAAAAGTACTGGACCACATAAACATTTAAATGAAGACAAGGCCTTGTTTATTGACAAGTGAAACAAATCTGAAGCTCGTGCTTTTTAAGATGTGTCTTTGTAGTAAGAGGAATTGCTTTGTTCTTTTTCAGAGATCTGATTCAGAGAGCTGATCTGGTGGGAAATTCTTAATTGTTAAGGAGGAAGAAGATAAATTCAAGATTTATAGCCCAAGCCCTTAATAAAACCAAACTCAGACATAAATATTGTCATCAAGTCATCTGGAAGTGGACTCCTGATGTTTTGCTGCTGGCTTATCTCCACATCACAAGTGCAGTTTGTAGAAGGCATTATCCTCATCCCAAATGTGAAACAAAAGTTGTAAAATGTTGCCCACGTATTTAAGAGGCATCTGCTGCCACTCCATGTATCATTCCTAACCACTGCCTACAAGATGTCTGTATCTCACCTGAAGCGTACATAGCCCACAGTGAAGGTAGGACACTACGCCACAAAGCCTACAGATTTTCCTACCTACCTGGAGATGTGTTTAACACATGAGCGCTGTGAGTTCCTCCAGCCACCCCTGTAGTAACATCTCCTTGCATGGCTACAAATCCTGCCAAGTGCTGCGCACCCTCTTCTTGGGTGTGTAACACCTCCCTCTCCCCACCCTGAGGGGTGGTTTTGCTCTCAGGCATACCAGCAGACAGCAGGAGGAAGTTGCATGTTGACTGTAACAGATCAGGGCACAAAGCCTTACAGACTACATCTAGACAGCAGAGAGAAATGATGGTACAACTGTGCTCCAACACTCAAAGCTTTCCACTAAATCAAAGCACCTGGGATGCTTATTATCTCCCTTACTTTATTAACTGCAGATAAATATGGCTGGCTAACAGACCAGACAGGTTTAGTTAATGGGACCCTTGGGAAACAATGATTTGCTGGCTTACAAATTGCCTGTAGAAAACTGAAATGAACAGGGAGCTGAGCTCTGAAGTTCTACCCTGTTTAGTAAACAGGAGAAAGAAAAAAGGATGGAAGGGAGATGAGTGAAAAGTAAAACTGTAAAGCATTGTACATTTTTTAAAGGCACTATTGAAATGAGGGTTTGCCATCTAAGCCATTGTCTTTTACTGAGCAGGGGTTACTACAATTGCTTCACTGCATACTGTATCCTGTGACACTGATGGCCATATGCCTCATGCCAAAGCAATAAAACCACCACTGACTCTTAGAGCTTATAAAAACAATGCTCAGAATACAGTTCTGCCTGTGTAACAGCAGGTTTTTGAGGTACTTCCACCAGCAGAACAGTGCTGGTAAGGGACACAATGAACTGATGTACCTGAATAAAACAGCCACGCCATGTTAAGGATATTGCTTTAAGGATATCCCTCTAACTGGCTGGGCTTCACAGCAGCCCATCAGGTTGTTCCTGGAAGTACCATTAGATTTGTTTTGAAGAGAAGTAGGAATACAGAGAGAAACAGAGCCAAGAGGCCTGGAGCAATCAGCCATTGGCTCAGGTCACTCAGAGTCCTGGAAAGACAAGCCTCAAGGGCTTGACCTCCTGAATAGCCACTAGGCAATACTGTGAAAACCAGTTTTCCTTCTAATGCAGAAATATCAGAAATATTGTCTATATCTGCCAATGGCTTCTTCCCTTTTTACTCCATTCACTCCTGCAACCTTGTTTTTTATATGCTGACTAGCTCCTCTATAATGATTTCCCTTGAAATCCTAGGATGAAATCCAGCTTTTCCTAGAGTTTTCACTGATGAAATTGATCACATATTTAAAGAACAGAAGAAAAAAACAAACCTCCAGCCAAGCAAACAAACCCCTGAATCTGAGGGGAATCTAATTTCAACACAATACTTGCTTTTTTTTTTGTTTGCTTCTTTTTATCTTTTCTTTCCTTGTATGCTGCCATTCACTTAATAGCTGAGTAATTGCATAAATAGTTTTGCTATTCCCTTGCTCATTTGGTTATGACTCATACACTCAAAAGAACTGCAGTTGTTTCCATAATTTCGCAGTTCTGTGTATCTGGCTTATATCAGGCATTTAACTGAAGTGGAAAAGACAAAAACTGTTAATGAAAATAGAAATTACTTCCAGTTTGAGTGTGAGGAGGGTTTCTTTCCCTCTCTCTGTTAGTGGTGAAATATCATGTAATGCGACTGAAAACAGTTTTTGTTATTTCAAAATTTGCAATTGCAATTTAGAGGCAGTATTTCATTTATTTAATAATATTTAGTGAAGATTGATAGAAGGGAGGATTGTGTCTTGAATTAAATTTTCAGTCCCTCTTTGCACACCCAGCATGGCATGCAAAATCTGCAACTGTATTTCTGAGAAATGAATGAATGGGAAGGCAAATGAATAATACCAAGTCTTGTTTGCTAGTGTCTAATTTTCCTAGAACATCTGACTTTGTGCAGTCCTCTGAGTTGGCTTTCCTCCACTCATAACCAGAGGGTTAATGGGAGAAGTCGATTATGGGAATAAAAATAAAACTTCCATGGGCTTGTAAAGGGAATCTCTTTGAACTAGTCCTGTTAAGTCAGTGGTGTCCAGTCAACTGCAGAGATATGGATGTGACCTGTTGTTCAGACTCCAGTGAGCAGCATGGTAATGAAATAACGCCACTGACCTACATGGCCCCCTTGGTTCTGATTCCTTTAATCAACACAATTCATTTCTCCCTTGCTTACTTGCTGTCACTGGTAGCGGATGTAAACTGAACAGGGGTTTTCTGTGGCAGAGGTGTTATCTCCTTGAGTCTATCATGACTGCTACAGCTTTAGTGAAATGTCAGACACCTGTATAAAAGTCTCACATTCCTACTTGATAACTGCAGTGATAGAGAAGATACTTCAACGAGATGCATTACAACAAGATAAAATAATAAATCATTATCAAGGGCTTAGAAACACATCACTCAGTAACTCTTCTTTTGTACTTCTAGAAAAAGAAACGTTCTGGCTGCTTGGTTAAATACACTGGCTTCAGAAGCATACATTAAGCATGCTTCAGAACCAATGGCTGAGATAAAAAAAAAATCTTAGGGAGATGTGTGTTCAAAGGAGCAATGAGTCTCCAATCAGAGGGACTCCAAGATTTATGGAGGATAATAACTTATTTTTACAGCATTAGTTAATTACATCAAATTTTATTAACCCATGTAACTCCTCACATTGCCTTTATTCTTTGTTCTCTTTTTTTTTTTTACTGAGGAGCACATTTATCTTGATAGGAGACTGCACTTTGTTTGCTTCTTTTTCTTTTTTTCCCTACGCTTCAGGAAAAAGCCTAAACATTAATGACTACATTTCCTTCTTTATTTCACTGAGTGAAATGTCCTAGTCTGACCTCAGTTTAGAAATCAAGACAATGGGGGAAAACATTAGATAGAAATATTAAAAAAGCAGAGAATTACTAAGAGAATGAATTTCCTTCTTCTTGCTATCTGGTTGCAGAGTTCCCTTGCTGAAATTGGACTGTAGTTCCTCAGCATGGCACACTGGAGGTACAACTATACCATCTAAGTGTTGTTCCTTACCTACTTAGATCTTCAGCAGTGGAGAGAAAGAAAAACTGTAGTAAAATTTCACCCTGAGGAGCAATTAGAATGGTACTAATGTTAAGGGCCTGCTTCCCAACTGCGATCAACGTGAAAATTTTAGAATTTTTCTGAGGTAACAATCAGTGGTTCACATCTGACCGTTCTTAGAAACAGTTCCTCCTATCTGAGTGCAACAGTCATCAAAACAAACAGCCTCTGTGGGAAGCAGCAAATTAAAAGTTCTCTGTATACAAGCAAAGCATATTTCAGAGAGAGAAAAAGAACTTTAAAACAACCTCATAAAAACTATGGCCATGCATGCAGGGAAGTGTCATGAACTCAGCGAAACTCAGGTGCTGGACCTGATAAGCTTCTGTGAAACTTCTTGCAGGACACAGAACAGGTTCTCGTTACTAGAAAGGAGAAGACTGTGTTAAGAACAAGGGACTCTTTTTCTGAGTTATCTAAGGGTAATGAAGGCTCTGTGATGCCCATGCAATGCCAACCTGGGACAGAACGGTGTGGTCCTGATGTCACCAGGAGTGTACGTCTGTGAGGCTTGGAGCCAGCAGCCTAGCGAGATAAACAGGCTCATGCTCAGCACAGGTGGCTGGAGGGAGACTTTTCAGCTTACTTTCTTCTCTTCTAGGAAATATTGGCAAGGAACCCTTACCTCATATTTTCCTTTCTTCTCCAAGGGCTCAGATTCAGTCTCTGTAGGCACCATAACTTTGTCCCCTAGAAGCTCCTCCAAGATGAAGACAGTTTCCCAGTTGCTATAGTGACGAGCTGGAAAAATATCTGAGTGCATGCTGTCACCAAAATAAACAACCTATGAGGGAAGCAGTGAATTAAAAGTTCTTTGTATTGGAGGAAAACACAAGCAAACTGTATTTTGCAGAGAGAGAAAAAGAGCTTTAAAACAACCTAATAAAAATTCCTCTGTGTTTACAGTTGGCCACAACACACACAAATCTTATTAATGTTTGGGCTTTTATCTTCAAACAGTTCAGTAAGGAAAAGGCTGACTCCACATCCCCTCCTTGCTCTGATTCTCTCGGGGCACTGCCTGGGAATGCCCACGTAGGACTGGCACACATGATGGCAACTGAGATCTTTGACTGACAGAAATAGTTTGCCAGGAAGCAGTGGAAAAGAGTTAAAAGAAAATGCACAGACCAACTGGAATGCATTTTGGGACAACTTTGGAAATGGGAAAACACAGAATATCTTGAGGATTCAGAACTCTTCTCTACCCAGGTGGTAGTCAACCCATTACAGAAAAAATACTACCACCTTCAAGTAGCCTTTTCATCCATGCCGAGTTGTCATTAAAGTGATCCTAATTTTCACTGATGTCACCCTTTCACCTATTTGATTTATTTCCTCGGGGAGATGGATTTTCTGATGATAATCTGATTCTACATGCAACTTCAGAAATGCATAACAAAGCACCCAGAATAAAACATCTTAGCTAGACAGTTTAAATATTCTAACAACAAAAAGACATATACACTCCTTCCAGTTCTGGACTGCAGTTTTGAAACTTGCATCCACCAGGAATGGTACAACATTTTAGATTCTAGAACAGGCCCATCATTGCTAAATAAATGATAAATGGTTACTGGAAGACAGTGAAGGAGCAGGCAACTTTAGCTGTATTTTGTCACTCCTGATGCAGCTTTCGTCATACATCCGAAGAAGTAGTAACTGCATGCCCTGCCTTCCTTTTAGAGCAGGGAGTGTGCACAGACCTTTTCACAAAGAGCAAGATAGGAAATACTGTGTGTTGAAAAAGATATGGAGTAAGCTAACAAAGGTGAGTCTATCACTTTGTGCACTGATAGGTCATTTCACTAAACACCAGCAACAAAAATGGATGCAATAGTCAAATTTGATATGTAATGGAATTGTTCTACCCCAAAGCAGTGTATACAGAACAAAAATTAATGATTTATCACATCATCAACTGTAATGCAAGATCATCTGATGATATTTATATGGAAATAGAATGTCTTTACAAAGATTAAATTCCACTTTTAACATACCTTGGGGTCCAACTTTCCAGTCATCTTCTTCAGTAGTTCATAAAGATGGATAGCATTACCTTGGGAATACCAGCCGGGCTTGTCCAGTGATAACAGAGCCTCTTGCTCTTCATCATTTTCTGGAACCACCAAGCAAAATTGCCTGCTGTTAGTAAGAGCAGCACAGGCTCCTGTATTTGTAAGACTTGTGAGAAGCTGCCTGCGCACTGCTTAGAGAATGTAGTCTAGCATGACATGAAAACAACGCCAGGGTCTGGCAAGAGGTTCAAGTCCTGGTACTGACTGTGGGTTCAGTCAGATGTTTAGTAGCTGGGGACAGCTTGGATATAAAGTCACAGTTAAGATATGACCTTATACATTATCTTGTTCAGCAAGCAGGAAATAAAAAGAAGTTGGAGTAGGCTGACATCTGTGAGGAAAGCAGCAGTTGAGCCTGATCTGTGAGGGCTACAGAAGAGCTAAGGAATCAAAGCCATGAGCTTTGCCTCCTAAGGAAAGCAAGAAAGGTAGAAAATCACACTGCAGACTGATGGAGGAGATGCTAGAAATCTAAGGCGAAACTCTGAGAGAGGGCAGACTGTAAGAACGTGTTCCTTTCCCAGAATTAGCCGCCACTTTCAAACACTGACATAAATGCAATGAAACAGGCTGAGGTAGTTCTTTCAGACATTAGCCACCCTCAGCACATGCAACGAATAGTTTCAGCCATGATCCAGTTTTGGGCAATTTACAAGATGGCTTTATGTTTAAGAGCACTAAAGACGTGCATGGCAAAGTTAATTGATCCTTCTGAAAGAGGAAAAAAGAAGAACAAAAAAGGGAAGGAGATACATAGAGAAAGACAGCAAATAATCTTTTAATATTATACATCTAAGAATTTGAATAAACACAAGATTTATTCTCAGGCAAAACAGTTGTATATTAAGGATATCTTATAATGTATGAAGAAATAAGGAAATTCAAAGTTGATGCTAACAGTTCATGTAGAATGTGTGAAAATGTCTTTTCCTTCGTTCTGTTTGAGAAAATTGATATTAAGTAAAATAATAGCCATTAAAAATTCTCCTTCATTTTACAGTTCTTGTTTTTTAAATTACATTTGACCAAACAAATTTTCATCAAATGGAAGCTGTCAGATTCCAGCAAATCTGCTTTATTTTCTATTCATTTTCAGACTTTTCTGTTAGGCTGGCTGAATGAGTAGACACAATTTTCAAACAACATGGATGCAGAAAAAGAGCATTTCTCAAAGCAACTTTTTTGAACTGCCACCAAAGGTTTCTATAGCTATCACTATCTATGACAATGATCTCTCCATTTAGTCAGTCAAGAAAATAGAAGACAAAAACAGAGATATTGATGTGAACTTTTTAGAATAACTGCAATAGTGAATTTACAGATATAAGCTCTATGAATTGCAGCAGCACCAGGTGGCTCTGGAAAAAGGCTCTGCTTTACTGATTCTATGGGAAGACATGGGCAGCATGGGCTGAAAAAATTGACTTTAATTACAAGGTAGATCTCTCACTCTGTGAGACCCATTACTGTCACTGTTAGCTATGGGATTCATCTCACTTAACTTGATGCATCCTGAAGTCAGACTTTAATTTATAGTTACAGTTTAAACTAGTTGGCCAGGCTTCCTTGGTAAGCAAAAGAGTGCAATAAGCACTTTCTAGAGGTGCCAGCTCTGTAGAAATAAAATGCTTAATTAAACTAGAACTTCACTTTTAGACAGTGAAATTAGGGGAAATTACAAGGCTTGGTTTCCTCAGTATGTGGAGGCAGCAAACAACATCTATGTTTAATTCATTACAGGAAAAATCTTGATTTTGGAAAGAGCTTTAGAAAGCTGAGAAATTACTATAATGGATTTGAACAGGCAAACCTTGCATCTTGAACAATATCTGCTTGTGCTCAGACAGCTAGCTCAAATATGCAGCAACTGCATCAATTGTACTTCTGTAATCCAAAAGGAGAAGAAATGCACACTTTAAAGGTGTTTCAGCAGCAGCAAGTCACTAATGAGAATGGTTTCTAATCCAGTTCCACTTTCCCTGTGGCAAAATATAGTCAGGAAAATTATTCTTTAGCACTGGCTGTTAAGGCCTCTTGTGGTAGTTCTGCCACGTGAAAATATACAATAGCTTAAAAACCATTAATGACACAACTGACTCTGGCATTGTATTATTTCCATGCAACAGCAGCTCCAGGACAGTGCTTAAGAAATTTATATACTTCCTGCAGAAGTGCAGCATAAACGTGATTATGATAGTTCCAAATTTATACATCTCAGATATTCCCAGTGTAACTTTGGCTGAAGTTAGACAAGAGGAAATCTGCTGCTGACCTTTCTTCTATCTTGCTGTTATTGATTCTTAAAAGTTCATTCAAAGGTCAGAACACTGCTATGAGTATTACTGCAACAGGAAGCCACACACACATAGGCGGGGATGCTAATGCTGCAGGTCTTAGAAGTTGGGCGGAAAGGGAGATGTCCTGACAATTTCAAACAGACTGGATAACCAAAAAGAATTTCTTAGATGATTTAGATAGAGCAACTTGCTTCCTTCTGAAGTCTAATATATCACTGCAGCCTGGATTCCTGGCTCTGGCTGCAGACTAAAAGCATGCCACAACAAGAAATGCAAACGCATCAAGAAGGTAAAATTAAAATTATTAAAACCAGAAAATTATTCTAGTAATACACTCACCCAAACTTCAACAATGATTCAGAGCAATTTTCCTGAAGGGCAGATAATGTTTCTTTTTTAACAACGGCAACAATAGCTTTACTCATGCTGGAGCTATATTAACATTGCAGGAATGGCAATTCGAATATTGCTGGGTCTTACCTTGGGAAATATATTTTGATTCAGAAATGTAACTCAGTCACCATAAGCAGACACGGTTCTTCAGATACACCAACTCACTAATATGACTCAGTAAACTACTTTTCTGATTTTCTTAAACACACACTGGAAGTTTATAACATGGGCTGAGGAACATCTGGTTCCATTCTAAACAAATATGCAAAAAGTAATCACTGAAGCTTATTCCCACTTAAATGACAACTGTCGGTAATTTACTTTGGCGCAGAACGGCTTCCTTGGAACGACTGCTCATGTTTGCTCCCTGCAGCATGCTCTCTGTTTATTGGCCCTACCTGCCTAGATGGGTGCCTGAACACATGAGGTCTTGAGGTTATGTCCACACTGAATGTGAACTCAGGGTGTGGGCCTGCATTGAGGTGGATTCCCACCAGCTCACCTGCAGGGCCACCCCCACACTGCTGCTTGAGCTGGAGGCCACACGGTGCGTATCAGTCACAGCCGGACAACCACCTTCCAGAGAGTTGCCAGGGAGCCCATGGATACTTGCATTCTGGATCGTGATGCCAGCCTCAGCTGTGCTGAGGTTTAACTGCAGTCTGTGGTGCAGCTCCCTGACAGCCTGTTCCTCTGCCTTCCTGTCTTTCTCCTGATACTCATAATTGGGAGTTTCTGTACAAACTTTGTTAGGCTCATTAAGCTACTGATATTTTTTGCTCCTTTGAACTGTGCAATGGAATAAAAATGTCAGTGGGCTCTGTTGCCTCCCATGTATATGGTTGACCTGCCTCCTCCTTATGAGGAGCAACTCTCACAGGCTCTCACTACACACAGGCACTTAGCACAGATGTGTTTACCAAGGCTCTGGTTACAACTGCAAGGGACTCTTATAAAAAATGCATATTATGACCCACCACTGTCACATGTCCCTCTGCAAGTTAAAACAATGTCATTCTGAGCCTAATATAAGAGCCTAACTATGTTCCAGCTTGGCTTTCTGGCACAGCCTGATCCTGGATGGCATTTTGAGTTCACTTAAGAAGTACAAGGCCTCCTTTTCAGCAGGTATCTCAGAGCAGAAAACCACATCACAGAGAAGACACGGCTAAGTAAAATCCCTCTGGTGGCTTCTTCCAGCTCTAAAGGCAATGAGATGGGATGAGATAAACTGTAGACTTTCCCTACAGACCACATCCTCCATGAAGAATGCTGGTAAAACTTCATCCCCGAGGGACACCACAGGTGATGGACAGTGCAACAGCACCTGAGTAGTCCTTACCAAACCTGCTAAGGATTCAATTACATGGCCTGATAAGATGAAAGTAAAAGAAAATGTGCACTTTCAAATTGTCCTGGGCATTTTAGAACCACAGGCTCCATAGAGAAATGAAACACATATATAAAATGCTTTACATTTCCAGTTTCAAGACAGTATTTTTATTTTTTGATTGAAATCTGCACTGGTGCTAAAGATTAATTCTGCTAAACATTACAATATGAAGAGACAAGATTGAAGTTTTCCTTGTTTGTAAGAAAATCATTATTTCCTTTATAGCAAGTAAGTTTCTTTTGAAAAAAAAAAAAAAAGATTATTGTGCTACAGGAACTGAAAATGTATCACTACAGATTTAGCAATTTATTTTCAAATCTGTCAAAGCATTAATTTTATAGCCAGAAATAGTCTGGCTAATGAACAAAGCATTTCTATTTAAAACATTGATATGATGAAGTACAAGCAAGGCCTTTTTCCCTTATTTCTGGAAAGCGATTCATCTTCAAGTTCATTTCTAATTATAGCTCATGCAAAGATTTGCTGAAGCCTTTTCATAGTTTTATGAATTGTACTTATAACTCAGAGAACTTTGTTTGGAAAGATAAGAGAGAAATAAATGCAGAATTCAATTAATTAAATAGGGATTTTTGGGGAGGTGCCAAATGGCAAGATAAGAAATAAATTTCCACCCCAGAATTATTGTATTCTGAAATCCTACATCTCATTAGTTTTGTAAGAAGATTCCTGAGATTCGTACATGAGAAACTTGGAACTCTCAATATCTGGATAAATGTCCTCAAATGTCCCTATCAATATTATTATTCTGGTTCTCCTGGAGATCCTACATAATTATGGAGAGAGACAAGATTTTCCAGGAAGTATTCCAAATTCAAATAAGCTAAGAGAGATATTGTAATTGAGAAAACAAAACAAAACAAAGCACGCAATAATTTCAAGAACATACAGTTTAGTGCAAGCAACTGACCATAATCTTTCTTGTTAGAATGCACTTTACAAAAAAAGTTGGCGTTTTTTAACCAAAAAATCACCCAAAATTTGGCATTTGCAAAATATCCTTTCTTCTGCTGAAGTATTGGGTGTCCATGTTACAATCAATATGAACTAAATTAATTCTCAGGAAATGGGATTTCAGTAATGACTCACTTTCTACCATGTTCATGTTCAGAAAGAATCTGCTTCAGCCATGGAAAATTTGCAGGCTGTATTGCTCTCTGAGGAAGGGCTGCTCCAGGATGCTGCAGGCATAAAGAAAAGAAAAAGACAAAGGATCCCTTGGCCCAGTTCGGATGCTAAGAGGTGTATTTGGGAATATTTTCAAAAGAAGTTCTTTACTTTTGAAACCACGCTAATCTAAACCGGAGTGGCTTAACCAGAGCATTGTGAGAAGACTGATTTAGGCTATTTTGGACTGTGTCCACAAGTGTGGAGTTGGGCGGCTGTGGAGAATCATCATTCTTCTCAGGCTGATGTTGTGGCTGACAGTATTAGATTTTGGCTAAGCAATATGAGAAAACTCAGTTTTTAGGGTAAGATGGCCAAGAAAAGCATTCCTTGAAGTTTTCAGGAAAACTGGAGGGAAGCACCAATGACAAGATGAGACCCATCAGCCAGACATTCTGATCTGCAAATACACACAATGTATTTGTGTGTATTGCAGATTGCAATCATGGAGGCTATCATAACCCTGTAAGTCCCTCTAGCAGCATCTAATAAAATATGGCATGCTGGGATTTGACTTTGGAGCATACTTTTCTACACAAAAAATTGACGCTGCAGTGTGATGGGGAAAGATTTCCTGCCCTACATTTATTTGGGCCACAGAGATTAAAAGAAGGAAAACTATAAATAAAAAGACCAGCAGTTCTTTAATCCTCAATTTCAGCAAAAATATTTTTTTTCCCCTATATTTTAATATTTCAGGTATAAACTATATTAGATAAAGTAAATAGTTTGATTCTGAAGAAGCATATCTCCATACAGCATACAGCAATATAGAAACTGCTGCAAGGGCTTTTGATTTTTATTCCTTCAAAATCTCTAAAATATCTGCTTTTAAAGAGAATAGTTATTGAAGTTGAGCAGCTATACATAAATACTGTTATTAACGCATAAGTATGTGCAAAAAGGAGGAGCAGATGGGATACATACTACTACCTTCTTTAGCTTATACTCCAAGTTGATAGTGAAAAGTTGGAAGGAAGACCTGCAGACACATCGTATGCCTGTACAGCTTATATCAGTATGAAAAGATAACTAGATCTATACAAATTGGGAAACATGGAAGAAGGTATATAACTGACATACAGAAAATGAAGGCAAATTCCTCATCACAGACATAGTCATTTTCTATTGCCCCTGCTTTTGTGAAAACTTATATTACTTGTATTAACTCTTTTTTTACCTCCTGCTGAACTCCTTACCTAGAAGTCATAAACTGTATGCAAAAAGCAAAACAATTGATAGATCTTGAAATAAATAAATCTGCCTGTTAATATCTGCTGAAGCATATGATGGCTACAGACTGGTTATTAGAACCTGACTCAGGCTGTTCCTCTGCCTCAGCAATTACAAAGAGAGCAACCCCACCCAAACCCATGGCAGTTTCCTCCGTGGCTGTCAAGGACAGCTGCCAACAACAGTGACCTTCCTGCACCCTTATGGGCAGGACATGACTGACAGTAAGGTCAGTTCTGAGGTCTGGAGACAATGTTATGGCCTTGTAGACATATGTGACTGGATGAATTCACAAGAGAGGCAAAGAAGGTGGCAAGGTTATAACAACTGACAGAGTTTTCAAATGCTTGTTAAGGCCTGCTCCACAGCCAGATGTGTGTCTTCAACAACAGGGAACATTAGGATGATAAAAAATGAGAAACTCTGTTCCTAAAAACTGTATTAAACCTACTGAGATACAGTGTAACTTTAATAAACTAAATGAAAAAAAACACCCAAACATTAGGAAACAGATGTTCTAAGAGGTGAACTTGTGATCACTGTAAATCTCAGAACAACATAACAGAGCTGGAGATGATAAGGACGAAAGGAAACTACTACTTTCTGGCAAAGTAAGTTTAGGCACGCTAGTGGGAAGACTGACATGAAAAATTTGTAGTAATGATTTTTTTTGAAGATGTGAAAGAGAAATGATCCCCATGGCACTTCCTATAATTCTGCAGTTCCTTGTCTGTGCACTTTGTGTGGTTTGCAAAACCACCCTGTGTCTATATGAGCATGCGATTTACCTTGTTTCTCAGAATCAAGAGCACTGTGCCAGATCTCCGTACGCAGGAATTTCACAGATAAAATCACCCACTACTATTAGTGCCGAAAAAATAATCATCTTGGAATGCTCAGCATTAGTCTGGCAATATCACAGAGACACCTGGAATCTGTGGACAGTAACAATATGTAAATTCCTTTTGCAGCAGATAAGAATCAGTTCAGAATGAATACATTTAAAGACGAAGAGAAAAAGTCCTGGGATCGCTATCCCTACCTGGAAAGACATGCAGTATACACATGTAAGTTTAAGATATCTGGACTCCTACATGAGTAACAGAGAAAAATTGAAGAGCAAAGAGGGTGAAGAAGAATATGGTACAACACTTTTACCTTTTCCTGAGCTTTCAGCTCTGTGTTCTCCAATATTCTATTTTTCCTATACAAGGAGGTAGAAGCAGAGCTACTACAGAGCTAGTCAGTTCTCTACCCACTTAAATTTTCCCCAGTGTACAGTAAATCCATACCTGCTATTTATTGCAGTTTTTACTTCTTTGCAGTTGTCCCAAGCACTTCATAAACATTAAGTAAGCCTCAGGAATTAGAAGTTGGAAACTGGGGCAGAGATTCAGTGTCATATCAGAAGATGATATAACATATGAAAATGATATGACATACAGTATGACATATGATATATGAAGATGTTCAGGGGGCTGAAGCACCACTGCTACAAAGGCAGGCTGAAGGAGCTGGGTTTGTTCAGTCTGGAGAAGAGTGCAGAGATACCTCATTATAGCCTTCCAGTATTTAAAGGGAGATTATAAACAAGAGAGAAATCAACTTTTTATATGGGTAGTGACAGGACAAGAGGGAATGGTTTTAAACTTAAGGAGAGGAGATTCAGATTAAATGTTGGGAAAGTTCTTCACTGAGAGTGTAGTGAGGTTCTGGAACAGACTGTCCAGAGAGGTTGTGGATGCACTGCCCCCGAAGGTGTTCAAGGCCAGGCTGGATGGTGCCCTGGGCAACCTGATTTAGTACTAGAGTACTAGAGGCTGATGATTCTGCCTGCGGCAGGCGGGCTGGAACTTATGATTCTTGAGGTCGCTTCCAACCCAACTATTCTATGATTCTATGATATCAAAGTAGACCAGATCTCAGACTAGGCTTTCCTCATGATTCACCCTAGCGCTCTCACTAAACTTCCAGGTCTTCTAACTAGCTTCTTTCACTGTTTGCTTCCAATAGCAGATCTGATGCCTGCAGTACAAAAAGCAACATGTGCTTTCCGTGAAAAACAATTCTACAAACTAACCTTAATAAAAGCTTCAAATTTTGGAAAAACACATAAGAGAACTCTAAAGCTTCTTAATGAAAACCAACACCTTCATGGAAACTACACTGAAAGGAAGCTTTCTGCAGTGGTTGCCAGTCCCCATCTGCCAGGAATGTACAATACACAAACTTCTATTTTTGCTCTACTTCAAACTGCCTCAATCCCAATTTCCAAACTGATGAAAAATCAAACCACAAGGTAACTTTGAAGTTTTCTGTCTAAGAAGAAAGCAAAGAGAGAGAGAGAAAAAATAATAAAAAACCTCTTTCATCACTTTTGTCTTACACATATGTAATCTATGCCAAATAATTATTTTCCCCTGTTAAGTCATATTGGTCAATCTACCCATGATGCAAGGAATCATCTGAAAATTAACTGTGGAATTCCAGTGGCTTAAGGACTATTATATGAAGGTTAAGCTAAAAGTCCACCAACCAAACTCACACATTTCCTCTGAGTCTTAAAAAGCAATGGTAAATTTTACAATTCTGCAGGCATGAGAGTAGGCTTACACAGATCACAACTTTCTATTCAGCTTTGAACTCTCTGGTTCAATTCAGTTGCTAAACTACTGGTGTCTAGTGGGATTTGAGATGCTCTGTGGTGCCCTAAGACCTTAATCCACTTGTAAGCTTAAAAGACATGGTTCTTACATATAGCCTGTGCCACTTCTGCAAGACTTGTCTTTGGGTTCCTTGGGACTTTCAGTCAGCCCTGGAGGCCTATGCTCAGGACACAGTGCCCCATAGCTTGGATTCCGCTCCAGATGCAGAGACACAGCATAAAGGGTCTACGACAAGAAGCACAGCCACTGCAGACTGCATCATTAAGTCACGTATGGGACTAATGTACCCTACAGTGTTGGAATTTCCATTTGGGCAATTTGTACAGCTCTCCACTCAGTGTTACTTCTTCATTGTCAAGTTAAGTAATGTAGAAAAAATGATGGACAGCTGGGTTAGTTTCCATGTATACTGGTTTCTGTATCCATTCCTAGTATTGATTGATTTGTCTGTTCTTTCCTCCCCAGAATAGATCTCTGTGATTTTTAGCCTAGGGAATCACCATTTCTGTGTAGTTATCTGACAATTTTTGCTTAAGGGGGAAGCTTGCAACTGAATGGCAAAAAAATCTGAAAACTACCCATCTCTCAGTTACAGGTTTGGCAAGAAGAGAAGCCAACTAATACATCAAGGGCATAATATTTAATTTGTAAAGAGAAGTAGAATCTGTGTGAGGCAAGCTTTCCACTTGGACCTTTTCTATTCTATGGACAAAATAAAACATATTTGTTCAACCAACTTATCAGAAATGCACAGAAGAGCTCAGAAGGAAACACATATTCCCCTAATCCCAAAATAGCAACCGATTTACATATGTTTTGTTTTCCTAATGTTCCTTTCAACCCTTTGAACTTTCTAACTTAGCTCTGACTTTGCTGCCCAGTTCTGGATGGATGCTCTTATGCATGCTAGGAAGTAGAATGAATATGAAAATAAATATTTCATATAACCAGAAGGAATATTTTAAAAAATAATAATTGTTCTACTCTAGAATTCCTACTCTGAGAACTGGGTGGCGTCTGTATACATAATCCATACACTTTCTTCAAATATTTTGTTATTCTAGCATGAGCTCCTGTGTATCTGATGTAAAGGGGCCACAAGCTACTTGATCATTAATACTACATCATAATATTCTCTTCAGTAAACTAAATTGAATGAGCTTACATTTCAAACCTTCAGTATTTCTATGGAACTGTAAGAATAAGTACTGACAAGGCTGTTTCAGAAAATGTCCTACCAATGTTGCAGAAAGAGTTAGTTATGCAAAGCCCACTACGTTACAGAATGCATTGTGTCTTCACAATCAGTAAGGAGTTCCCATAAATCCCAGGTCTTTTTCATCATCATATATTGTTAGACTACAACCATGGTGCATATGTGCTTTGAGTAGAATCATCAAATCCTTAGAGTTGGAAGAGACCTCTGACGGCCATCTAGTCCAACTCCCCTGCAACGAACAGGGACACCACAGCTAGATCAGGTTGCCCAAGGTCTGTTCCAGCCTTGCCATGAATGTTTCCAGGGACAGGGCAACAGCAACATCACTAGGCACTGGAGCACTGACAAGTATCAGAGTACTGACTGCTTTGATTCTAAATCTTGCATGTGAGTACATTTTCTCAGATACAATGGAATAAGAAATTGTCTCCTCTTAATAAATCTATTCAGGTGTTGGAGAACAATTTATTTAATGCACAGAAATCTGTTTGCAGAGCATAGTTGTGTTTGAAATATGAACTGGTCATTAAGGTATTTTGGTTTTGGCTTTGAAAATGCAGACTTAGTTATGATCAAGTTCTGTGGGGATTCAATATCTAAAGAGAACAGGGTTGACAGGCCCTTAGTAGCTCATCTTGCTGTAAAAAATATCTTGAATTTTTTTGGATGAATTGGGTTTCCTATGCATGAGAACTTCCGTACCTTATCTCCCTAGTACTAATGGTACAGTTCAGATGGGACTGTATCACAGTTCCATTCTCTGATAAAATTTTGAAACAGAAGAAAATAGAAAATGAGTTCAAAATTATGATTGAGAATTTTTCTACTGATTCTGATTTCTAATAACCTTCCTACCACATGTTTTGCGTGTTGAAATATCATTATATACATATATTTAATTCCATTTGTAGTTTACATCATCATTGTATGATATTGTTAAAACAATTCTTCTAATTGCTTCTTCTAAATACTGATATCACCTCTTTATCAACCACATTTAAAGCATCATTATGAGTTAAAGACTGCAAGATAATTCCTAGAAGTTTGGTAAACTTTTCTAAATATACAAGCTTGGGAGACTTCATTCATAAAATCAGGAATATAGTTGTCACACTTCTCTACGAAGACAGTTACTTCCACTAAAATTAAACCTAAACATGACTTGATAACCACTATCCAATTTTAAGAAATCAGGGATTTGGAACTGTCTTCCAAAACAAAATGGTACTATAGTCTACTGCTTTCAATAACTTGAAATAATTACTAAATAATTATTGCATTGCTTGAAAAAGTCAGTATAGAACACAGCAAGTTAATAGTACCAATTCCTTAAACTTATAAGGATATATCACTGAACCATAAAAAGTAAATCCACCAGAATTAATTGCAATTCTATTCTATCTTATTTCACCATTCTGAATCTTGGAAAGAGCTAAAAGGATTTTCACAGTCAGGACTCTGATGAAGTTCTTATGCAAAAAATTTACAGTTCTTCACTGCTTCTGGATTAGGACATTAGATATTCAGATCTGCCAGAGATATGATTATGAGTAAGTCATTCAATCTTTTTGAGTTTCAGTTCCTTGGCACTAACAGAAAAGCTTGTACTTTTTTTTCAGCCATCTGTTTATATGCCCTGCCCGTGGACTCCATGAAGACAGAGGCTGGCTCTTATCAGGTGTTTGCACAGTACCTTAAAGAATAGGGTTTTGAGTTTTATTCAGGCCTTGAATATGATATAATATAATCAATAACTAGCATTTTGCAGTAGTGCTAATCACTGCAGCTCCTTTTGAAAAATGAAAACACACTTTTCACAGACAAAGAACTCTGTTTTTTGAGTACTTGGCAACTACGCTAAACATGTTTTCCACATTTAACAAAAGGAATATTGTTTATATCCAGCTTTTGAAAACAGGAGCTTTAGCTTTCTTTGAAATAGCTTTCAGTAATATTCTTATCAGTTTAGTGCCAAACATAGTATTTATTATCAAAAGTAATCAGCTAAAGCAACCCCTGCTGCTACAGAAGCACTTTGCAGCTTTCAAACAAAAATCAGTGTTCTGATTTTTGGATGAATAACTTTTTATTCCTTTTATCTTCTGAGCTGCTTTGAAGACTCTACAAATATATGAAGAATTTGGCTTGACACATTTACTCTATTTTTATTTTTAGAGAAGAACAGGCATTGGAGAATGTATCTTACAATTCAGCATTTATCTTCATATTCAGAAACAACAACAACAAAAAGCCTTATTTCAAAGAATATTTATTAAAAAAAAATTAAATAAAGAACGTGTTGTTTGTGAACTGTGGTAGAAATAATGGGGCCTATTTTCCTCTGAAATTATGTCTTGCAGTTGAATTTACTGAATGCCAATGGGGTACAATGTCTCATGGATGCATTTACAGTAGATGGGTCATCTGTAGCTAGGCTCTCCTGTGTGACCTCTCTGCTGTCTAATAAGGAATAAGTTTACACTGCAGCCTTTCCCTGAGCTGGGACTGACTGACCAGTTCTCTCCTTTCTGGTATGTAGTGTCTGAGAAAACTAAATATCCAGCCTAAAACTCTGTGAATGTTAAGCCATACTCAAACGTGTTAGAGATTGCATTGTTCACAGAGCTCTGCAGGACAGACAGGACAGAAATTCCTACTGCCATGGGATTGCATAAATCTCAGTCTAGGGAAACAGACTAAATGTTGAAGAATTAGCCTGGTAGCTCTTCTGGCTAGTACAGTAGGGTTATCAGACAAAGATGCTTGAGAGACAACATCCAATCCCCTATCCAAAAGCTGAGACAGCTGATAGCCATGCATGACCCATGTTAGAATGGGACATCAGCTGACATTCCAGCATGATTTAAGCTCCAAATGTACAGTCTTAGTTAGGGCAGTGCAGTGCTGTCCTTGTAGAACTGTAGAAACAGAAACTAGACTTGGCCACAAAATTGGCAAGTATGTATAAACAGCTCAGTGACAATCTGGCCTCCCACTACTTCTGAGGCAAATATTAGTAAAGCCCATTCCCGAAAAAATTTAAACCAAATCCCTCCTTTCCTTCCCTCAGCAGAAAGGAATGGTTCAGATTACCATGAAAGGGAGTACTGTCATGGAAAATTTGGCTTCCTTGTTCTTTGGCTATCATTCACTACTACTCAATGGCATTTTACAGGAATTACATAGGTTTAACTGTGTCATTGTAATAGTGGTTACATATACAAACAGTGCAAATTGCAGCATTGCCCCTTGCATCGTTTTATAACACAGCTATACTGACAGGAGTCCTTAGGATTGGATGCAGTGATCCTTGTCCATTCCAACTGATCCTTTCCAACTTGTGATATTCTGTGATTCTATTACATGCTTCCAAGTAGCAATAAAAATTACTTCCTCAATTTCCCTGATATCCCTACCATGAAATCAAAATGTTCTAAACACTTGTTTTTCTGAGGCAACAACCACCAAAACTTTGAAACTACCAGAACAAAGGAGGGAAGTTGCTTTTGTTTCTAGCTGTTCTAACGAGCTCTAAGTTGCTTTCAAGCAAATGCAATCAGGCATTGATCAAGCTGCAAAGAGGGATTTCAGCTGAAGGCATCGTCTTTATGAGGTACTGCCACAATCTTTTCTGGTTTTCAGAATAAAAACCAAAAACTGTCAGAATCTATAACTGATTATGAAGATCTCATTATTTGAAGCCTTTCATCATTTATTTAGGCAACCAAATAGTTGCCTAAAAACACATTCCTCTTTCTACAGAAATGACGGATAAAATATAAATCTCCAGTCAAGAAAAGAGTAGGAAATTACTTCTTACTGGTGTCTTGGGTATAGAACCAGATATTTCATCTCTTAAAATAGCTGACCCCCTTCTGCCAGCAAGATACAGGGTGTGTTTCTGGTATTAGAGAATTAGGAGAGGCTCAATCTTCATATCATATTGTCAAAAGGTATAAAAAGATCTAAATTTGAAAACCAGAGTTTAAAAATAGGTTATAAGTCAGTTACAAGTGCCCTTTTCCTTTACAAAATACCCAGAAAATATGTGGTGAACAGTGGCAATGCACTACATAGAACTTCTAAATGAGACCTGCATGAAAAGAATTTTATTACTTTCATGAACTGTGCAAGTGAATGATGCTAGAATATTTGAAAGCTATATTCCTTAATAAAGGTGCAATACCATCTGTTTCAAAATTTCCACATTTTTAATGGTTTAATTTAGTTTTACTAAAAGTACTGAAAATTATTTACTGGGTAGTATTTTGCTATTCTCCTGCCTTTAAAGAAAGAAGTCTCAAATAAAAAGAATGACATGAAAAATAATATGGCCTACACATTTAACATCCAGGGAAATTAAGCCACTTCCTTTCAGATTCCACTACTTGGGCCTGAAATGCCTTGCAATATAAATACATAAAAATAGCTGTACAGGCTCAATCCTGACTCTCCACCCACTGCTGCATCCCACCTTTGGCAGTAATCAAGCCCAGATGTTGCAGAAGAAAGCTTAAAATGCAGACATGGAACCATGTCTTTCTTATGAAGTCTTGCAGGCCATAATAATTAGACTGTCTTCCCCCACAAGTATGCCATTTTATATCCCGCCCCTTATTTTTTTTTTTTCCTAATTTATCTTTTCAGTTCTTAGCATTTTCCTATATTTTTAGAAGGATTGAGAAGAATTACTGAGGGAAGCAGCTGAATTGTTAAAATGGCAGTTACAAACAAGAGAATTGGAAAAAAATAGAGGAATAACAGACTTTGCTAAACTGGGAGCTACATCATGTACAAGAAGGAACATAAGCAGGATAGGAATTCAAGTGCAGGAATAAGGTAGCCAGGTTTAGAACTGTAACTGAAAGTGGGCTATGAAAACCTAAGACTCCCTGCAGGAAGGAGGAGAGTTGGTTTGCTTCTCTGGGCACTGGAGAAAGGCACACAACCTCAAAAATATACTGCAACCACTGCTACTCCATATGCAGGATTTTTTTTGGCCTAGCATGTTTGTGCACATATACATATGAAGATATATTGTCCAATACACTCTAAAATAGTCATTGTACAGTTGAACACTGAACATATAACAATACCAGCAACACAACCTTAGCTGATCAAAAAACCTGACCAAAAGGCAGTAACTGTTTCTGAGCTGGAAATAAAGAATATAAACATTCTATTCGGGATCAAGTGAGAACACCCTGTACTTACAGACGTTTTCAGTGAAGTTAGGGCTATCTTTAGCATTTCCATTTTAACTCTGCATTCCAAACAATATCTCTGGCAATATCAGAACTGGCCATCAGGACAGTAATTTAACATTCGTTAACAACAATAAACAGAAAGCTCTGCTGTCAAACGTTACAGAAATCTTGATGTTTTGCAGTATCTCAGATGATCCACAGCTATATTTGCTATTTGTATTCCTTCAAGCCCACCACGGAATTTTATATTATTTTTAAGACAGATGTACTAATTGAAAGTAAAGGTAGAAAGTTCTGCACTCTCAATGTGGGATTTACACAAACATTATAAACCAGATTCTTAGATCTAATAGCTCAAGATGTTACTAGTACTTCCATGACTCAATTAAATAATTTCTCTCCATAGAAGAAAAAGCAACCTTCTGAATAACAAGTACCTCAGATAAATTATGGAGTATTTGCATTATGGGAACAATTTATTTACATAATACTGTTCTCACAAACTATGTGCTTAAGATACACCTAAGTATAAAAACTGTTTTTCCAGGAAAAACTAAATGTAGCTGTTAAGAAAGCTAGAAAGATACGTATAAGCTGTTCCTTCATTTAACAGAACGATGCACTGAAAGATAACTATGCTAAACAAATAATGAAATACTGTGCTTTTCAGTGCCTCGCTTGAACAAAAAGTAGTCACATGATTTTTTTAAGACTTCAAAATGTGTTTCGGTTTCTTAAAACGGTGCGTGTCTTGAAACTCAGATGAAGTAATGATGCATTTTTAATTGCACAGTTAAAATCATTTTCGTTGTTCTAAATGGATTAGTTTTAAAATGATTTGCCAACTGAAAAACAACAACAACAACATTTCTGTGCAACAGTTATCCGATCTCACATCTCTAGACAATGACTTCTTTGTCACATTGTCCGGCTTCTTGTCCTCCTTCAAATGTTTACTGAACACAGTCACCTGTTTGAAATCATTCACAGCAAAGAATTTACTCTCTTCTGTAAGCTTCAAAGACTTCCTCTTAATAAATCTGCAGCAAAAATCCTTTGATGGATGAATGAAATTCATCTCCAGTTCACAATGCAACAACACTTGAGATGTTTGAAATTAAAAAACACATTCCATATTTTTTGCCTTAAATACATTTATAACATTTGACCTTGTAATAGATGGGCAAATCAAAGGGGTGAAATTATCAGTGCCTGCCCTGAAGCTGTATGTTTATTGTGAGGAACACAAAAGGAGGGCAGCAAAAGATACATTATAAAAGTGTATTATTATTTTGGACATTTCCTCACATAATTATTCTATTCATTAAACTTCACGTAGTCTTAAACAAGCATTCTGCTGTTTTAAACCGTGTCTCTAACAGCTTGTTCTAAAGTATAATTCTTTGCTTTAAATGCTCAGGTTCATTTTTCAGAAAAAGCCATTTACTGTCCATAAAATACAAATTTATTAAAAATAAATCCACTCACAGCTTATTATTTATCTGATGGCTTTATATACCTTTGTGCCACTTATCTATTAGTATAGTGATACATTTTAATGAGTGAGCAACCCTCACTTGAGCATCTTTGCAATGCCAGAACATAGTGAATGAAAACTAATGAGTCAGCAAGAGGGTTCCAGGGAATGCTACTTCTGTCTGAATGCAGGAGAAAGAAATAGCTTCATGAAAATTGGTACTTACAGTCACACAATGTGATTAAGCTAATTCTACACAATATTTCTCAAAGGAGACAGTAATGCAAAGTCTTTTTCCCCTCTTCTGACCTTGTTGCAAAGAAAAATTTTTGCCTGTCTGTTGAATTTACTGAAACTGACCAAAAGGTTCAAACGTTGCTAGCTGGATTACCAACAGCGACACAGCAGGACTTCCTTAGGAAATGAGGCTAATAAGATTGTTTAAAACATCCAAAGTGGATTATATTTTATTTTCAGTTTGCATTATATGCAGTTAAATAAAATGTTTACAGAAATGAGCTTTTTTTACCCTTTATATTTTTTTTTATTTTCCCCATTCCATAGTAATAGTTCTCTAAGTATATTTTTTCTAGAATTGTCAACTTGCAATTTCCTAGTTGTATTAAACCTTTAAAGGTTTCATTTAACATCTTTATTATTAACTTTCCTATGTGGACAGAAGAAACATTAAAATGCAGCTTTAATATATATTTCCACTGCTAGTCTTAGTTTTACCATAAAAGTTCCACAGCCAGTTTTTCTTTTGGTCTACAACAGCTGATTTTCCTGTCATAAAATACTAAAATGTATGCTGGTGTATCCTATTCTGGATACAAAGGTTAATTCTTAAGCAGCTTTTAATCATTTTGATGTTGAAGAGAATATGGAAAAATTAACTGGCTTCAGCCATGTTTCTGTTCTTACTTGTAGTTTGACAAACACTGTTTGTCAAACTTTTTTTACAACCTTAATTACCTAATGGCTCTTAATTAGGTTGTCAAAAGTGCTAAATGTTTCAGAACGTTTTGACTGAATTGAGTACAGTAGCACTTCCATTTGCCTACTGTGTTGTGATTTAACCAAAGTACACACATTTAATACTGTCAGATTTCCATCATAAATAATTTCCTCTAACCTTGCAATTTTATTTGTACCATTCTTAAATCTTTAAATGTTTCTGTTATATTATGCTCAGCAAAGAATAAGATTCTTAATTTTTTATTAATGATGCAATATCTGAGCATCAATACCATTTTTAATCACTGTCACAGATTTGCCTTTTCACTCTAAATCTTAATTTCTCAGTGCTCCTCAGTCTTAACAGAATTTCTTACTAATATCTTTAGAAGAGACTTGTGTAGAATCCATTTTATGTATTAAGCCACATTTTCAAAATATGTTGTTCAGACTATTTGTTCGGTTCAGTCCTCTCATATTTTTTTCTTTATAACAGATGTAAGAAGGTGAGAAGGAAGTCATGGCTGCAACTTACCAAGAGTTCGGAAAGGTCTTTGGTTTGGAGTATGGGAGAAAAAGCCAGGTTTCAAAGCATTTGTGATCACAACATCAAAATATTCTTCAAAATCATTTCTGGAAAGCAAAGGAAATTAAATTCAGTGTTCAGGATTTGACAAACTAGTACAACAACTTCACTAAAGCATCCTCTTCTGTTGTGTGTTTTTTTTCTGTATAGAAAAGTGTAATTATTATTATTTATTATTAAATTATTTAAATATTTAATAAATATTTAAATAATTATTATTTAATTATTATTAAATTCTCACTGCTGATTTTAGGTGGACAGCAATTTCTTTGCAAAAGGGGAACTTTTTCAAGAAACTGAAAATAATTTAAAAATAATATCCTTATCTTGGAACTGTTAAGTGGTGAAAACTTCACACATCTCCACTTTTCATCTTTTTTTTTTTTAAATGTACTATTAATTAACTGAAAAGAAATATTAAAAAAAGGAAAATGAAGCAATTCACAAGGGTTGATGTAAAAAAATAAAATGCAGTTAACCTGGCAAAATTAAGGTTAAAAGAACAGATAGTATATATGAACCTAGACTGTATTCTAGTGGTACAAAAAGCAGCTAGAGAAAGTAGAGATTCATCATTTGATACAGGAGGCATGGAGTAAATAAGAGTAACAGAGTGTTTAGAATTACTTTCAAGACAAAAAAATACTTCAGTAAGATTTAATGGACAGTGAAGTACTTATTACTCCAGAAGATGTCTGTGAAGCCAGTTTTGATCAGTCACTGGAAAAGATGATTTTAGAATATCATATACTCATGAGAAAAGAGACAAAGTGATCCAATATTCTTCCAGCAGAGTATCTCTTCTGTCTTTTGAGAGGCAGCCAATCTTCTCTATCATGTTTTAGTAGGATCTCTACTGCTGCCTTCAGAGCACTGGAACAGGCTGCCCAGAGAGTCTGCAGAGTCTCCTTCTCTGGAGATATTAACAACCTGCCTGGATGCCTTCCTGTGCAACCTACTGTAGAGAATCTGTTTTAGTGGGGAGGGGGTTGGTCTGGATGATTTCCAGAGGTTCCTTCCAACCCCTTTGATTCTGTGAAAACTGCTGAAACATATTTCACCAAGGAAAAAAGCCAAAATCATTATATGTAGCTAATGATTTTAGTTTTATACCAAATTTTTGTTCAGAAAACCACTAGACAGATCTACATTAAAAAGTTAATTCACAAACAACTTTCTCAATAGAAGAATTTTTTTTTTTTTTTGCAAGGAGGTGGGTTTACCCCATCAGATGACAATGCATAATATTCATACAAAGCAGTGAGAACTGGTACAGCTGATGCTTCATTTAGCCCATAGAGAACAATAGACAAGTGATACTGGTGGGACTGGTTTTGGGAGGTTGCTCTGGTTTCCAGTTTACCTGTGTTTTTTTTTAAACTGTGCTGCTGTATTCACTTTGCTGCTTCCTTGCATATCCAGATAGTCAAGATTGGCTCACATTGTACTACATTTGTTTCTTCGATTCACTAGTTTCACCATGCCACCCGCCTAACCACTAGCATCACTGATTAATTCCTTTCTGGAGGTGTAAGTTCTGCTTCATTTCACTGAATGTGACTTGACCAGTTGTGTTAAAAAAAATACAGGTAAAAAATAGCTGTTGTCAGCAGCTGCAAATCTCAACTGACTGCCAAGTGCAATCAACTACCTGTTTTATCTTTTCTGCTGTGATCTGCAAATGCACATTCCTCATGCACAGCCATCTTGTGGAAGCTATTATGAGGAAGAAGTATTTGTAAGTTTTTCTGTGCAGATTTAATGTGAAAAGAAGAGAAATATAACTACTGCTGGCACTTATGATGAGAGAGGCACATATAACGTTGTAAAAATGGATGGTATTCAGATGTTGCCTTCCATTAGGTGTTGGCCTGAAGATATTTCTTTATGTCTTTAAATCCATCATGATGCCCAGAAAAGATGTAAGATATTTATGCTGTGGGCCAGATAAAGCTCACAAACTAATAAATGAACTACTTTGTCTTGAGTACCTTGCTACTAGAGATAGACCTACCAGAAACTTAAGATAAAAATAATTTATAACAAATAAAGAAAGGAAAATTAACCTTCCTGTAGCTCAGGCTTATTTCCATTTGGCATCTGGAAATATTATTTGAAATGGACACTGCACTTACCCAAGAATATATTCACACAGGAGCCTGCAATAGTCACTGTGAGAACTGGTAATTAATAGCAGAATCTTCCCAGCACTCTTCAGTTGTTTCAGCCACTTTTTTACAGAATTGGGACATCTTCGTAAGTATTTTTCTGGATGATTTTTCACTTCTGGGAAATATGTCCCACAGTCCTCTAAAAATTAAAACAAAATAATATATTAGCCAACCCTAGTCACAAACCACTTAATCTGCACAACAAATATCCTTTCATGTGCAAACAATAGAATTTAAAAAAGGCAAAACAAAGTTTAAAGATTTCCCTGGGTTGTAACTCAATATAAACAAAAAACAATGATGTGTTGTAGCAGAAATAATTTTCAGTTATTGTATTTGATGCTCTTTTACTCATGAGAGTAAATAATGCATATGTTACAGGTTATAGCCTTACACAACAAGTAACGGTTTCCATTGCCTTTGCTCAAATTTTGGATACTGTTTGTGATTTAAAAATGAGTTTAATGTTCAGGAAATTGTAAGAGCATGAAACTCTCAAGAACGTTGTTCAGTTACTTCTTATGTCTTATGTTAGTACTGTCTGATGCTCATGTTAATATTTCTGCTGTTTCACAACTAGCATTTTATGTACAAAGAGCTGATCAGATAAGGTGGCAAAGCTCACAGGTATGTGGAATACCAGGAACAGATACAGAAAACAACCAAAGTTCCAACATCAATAATGCTGCTTTTTCTGAACAGTGCAGTAACAAAATTTTGTAAATACACTTGAAGTTCAAGATTTTAAGAAGTACAGAATTACATAAAGTTAGCAATAAAATGTATCAATATCATATCAAGTAAATATATACCTTGATATAACCCATAACCACTGTACCAAGACATCAACATAATACCAAAGTTAACGTTTTTGCATCATCTCTATGACTTAAGCTTACATATTTCCTCTCTGATCAAATCCTCTATACCTAAAAATGTTAAGCTAGTTAAAGGTCTAAAAAGAAATAGCAATGCATAAACAGAAACAATACCAAGTGTTTGGTTTTCTGTCTGTGTGTGTGTTATAGTATTATGAACATTGCCAACATGAGATTATTTTTCTTCCCGCATTTGTTCTATATGCAACTGTCTGTGGTCAACTTTGCTGAATGATTTAATAAATCCCAGACATTACTTAGCTTTCTGGTATGTGAATAACGCTATTTTCATGTAAGAAAAAATAAGTTTTAAACCACTTGAACTTTAGCTATTTAATGAAAGAGAGAACATGTACAGTTGAAACAGCAGTATCAAAGAAAGACTGAAAGATACATACTGGGTGCTAAACATAATACCATTTTGTGAGTTAACATATTCAATCATCTACAGATGGTAGGAGAAAAGTCCTCCATAAGGAGTTCCAAATTAAATGCCGTCACTGCAGCTAGCCAAGAGACAAAAATCTCTTATTCTGTACTGTAACTTGACAGATACCTGTCCAAAAGCTACAGAGTGGACTGCTATATCTCAGGAAAACCCCTTAAACAAAACCTATCAGCTTCTAATCAAGTCACAATTTTACTCCATAATATTTAGGTCAAGACATGTAACAGCCTTCACCAGAGGAATATAAGCATGTTCCTGCAGCTAGCTCAATGGGATACCACAATGTTTGTCTTGAGAGCCAGCCAAGAGCATTGGCTTTTTTGATTAAACAAAGCAGATCTACCAAGGAAGGTTTCCTGTGGAAAATGTTTTTACCCCATTTCCTGGAACATGAATACTGTTTGGGATCAGCAATAAAGTTTTTAGTAGCAGAAGATGCCTTTCCTCTTCAGAATAGCTGTATTTCATGAACTATGCTATGACAAGTTTTCTTCTTTCGTTCTCTCCCCTTCCCTCCAGAAAATACATATTAACATAAACAAATGGGGACACAAGCAAAGCAGTTTTGACACTAGCTCCCACAGGTTCAAATAATCAAAGAAAGATGGTAAAGTTCATTTAAATATACAGTGATTTTTTTTTTTTTTTTTTTTTTTTTTTTACCCTGAGGGAAGAAGGAAAAAAACATATGAACTTCAGTGCTGGACATACTTCATTGTCTGTTTTCTCTACCAAACATCTCCCACTTTCATTCTTTGATGTGTAACCAATGTAAGGCCTTTAAGTAAATTTAAATATCACTGTTCTCTTCCCCCATACACTGTGAAGTAAGTGCTGCATAATAAATCTGTGATACCTCATCTTTTAGTTTCATCTTAAATGGAAAAGGTCAACAAGGCTGTATTCAACATATGAGCTGAAAGAGTCTTATTTTACTTTTCTGTCCAGACCCTTAAGCCCAATTGTTAATTGCAGGCAGGCAATAAATCAGTTCTCAACACTGGGATCTGGAATTTGCCTCTGGGCTGCTCGCTGTTAGGCAGTGATACCTTGGAATAACCCTCATTAACACACACTGTACTGTAAATAGACAAACATGGCTCAGAAAAAGTAGAGTTCAACTTTATTCCTAACATAGTATTGAATCTGGTGAAAACACATTCCTTGAATATATACTCTTAATAGAGAAGTCTAATCACAAAAGCTTGCAAGACTTTATTGAAATCCAGGTAAAACAAAAGCTGAAAAACTTGTTCATTATCCCAGGCCAAGGGCAAGTACTGAGGAAGGCAGCAGAGCCATAGACACCTTGCTGGCAGAGTTGAGAAAATTTAATTATGTGACGAAGAAATTAGCATCATGTTAAGCCTTCACAGTCAATTGAAATGTTTTGATGGTGAGAAATGAAGCATTTTTTTCCAAGTACTTCTTATCACTATACCACACATCATACTTTATTTTTCTTTAGAAAAACCTTAAAGGAATAAAAAATTATAATAAAACTCTGTTAAACAAAGAGTCAGTAAGCAATCAGAAAATAATTAATTTTATTGGTGCTAACACACGAGAGGAGAAAGTAAGCTAATTATCATAAATGGTTTTCTGCTACTATCATGCAACTCTCTTCCTGAAAAGCAGAAAAATAATTACTAGACAAGAACCATCCTTGAGAAGTAATGTTAGCCTGCAGTAACTCTTGTGGAGCATCCAAGTTTCAAAATTCTCTTAAAAAAAAACACAAAAAACTATGAACATGGAACTATGAACATCCTTTAGAGAATCATTGGTGGTCCTCAAATTCATTGTCGTAATGGAGGACTAATGGTGACCACTAGATCAACAACTGACCTCTTGCTACTTGCACATGGCCTAAAATAAAGTCTCCAAAATTTTATCCATTTTATAGACATCACTGAACATGGGGCTGTATGGATACTGGTATGTATTAATATGCATGCAAAAATTAATGAAAAGAAACAACTTTTACCTCAAATGTCTCTATACAGTTAGCAGATTTGTATTCATGCAAAAGCCCATGCTAATAACCACACTTTGACAGTGTGAAGACTTTCTCAAAATATAAAGTGGAATCAAGAGGACTGTAATTATCAATGTAATAATCAACATATTTACCCTCCTACGACTTAATAGAAGAACTTATTCCAGTTATATGGAGTAGGAAACAAACCTCTGTAGACTGTATGCATGACTTTGTAATTTATTGCTGCTGCTCTGCAATGCAAGGGAATGAATGCCATTTTTCAACTTCCATTCTTGTTTCTGAGCAGCTTCGTGAATTCTCTGGAATACAGCCTAAGATAATGCACTGGCAATTAACCTCTGCAGGGCTTTATAATCATCTGCCAAATACCCTTTCAAAAATAGTAACTGGCTTCTCAGTTCATTAAGTATCTTTTCAGAAAATATGTTTTCAAGCAGAAGATAGAAATATAACCAATTAAAAGGTTGTCTAGAACTGCCACATCATAAAATGCTGCCAGAAACTGCTTCAGACTCTCTTAACAGATCTACTTAATGTCATGTTTTCTAAGTAACATAATTTCCTCTATGTATATTACCAAAAGTTCCTCTAGCATCTAGTTCAGGGTTTGTTTTTCCTTGTCTAATCTGATCTTGATGATTGATCAAGATGTCCTTTGCAATTCTTGCCATGTAAGTTAACTGCTTGTAATACAGCTGTGATAATAAGCATGACAGGAAATCTATATATCCGGAATGTGAAATCCTCAGACCAAACTCAGAAAGAGCAGTGCTTGTAGGGACGGGCAGAAGTCCTTAAGCACAGACAAAACAATCCAGGCTTTAATCCAATCACCCTCCTCTAATACAGTCACAAAGTTATGATATTCAAATATACTATTTGATGTTCCAATACAATACATTAAGAATTGTGTTTCCCTGTGTTTCCCCACATTACTTTCTCTTGTGCTCTTCACTACAGCACTTTCCTTTGGCAGGGTCAGTTTGCACCCCACTAATTCTAGATTATTTTGGGCTCAAAGGCTGTAATCTGCATTGCTGGGACAATGTAGCTTTTATCTCTTAACTGTCATTTGGGTTATTAAAAAAAAAAAAAATATTGAGGAGGTGCATTTCTGGCAAGGCTTCATTCCAGAACTAAAACACAGAAATATAGCACATTTTTCAAGATTGTTACTAATTCTAAGGGGCAGCTACTTGACTGAATATAAAAGAATTTAACCACTATTTATATAGTTTAGCTAAGCAGAGAGGTATGAGACTGAAAATATCCTTACTATTCAGCCAAGAAAAATAAACTTTCAGCTGCCAATTTGTAGCTTGTATTTAGTGGCTTTATAACTAATCATTCTTACAAAGGAAGTAGTATTTGGTATGTGACTTTACTCTGTTTTAAATTCAAAGGCAACTTGATAGCTTAGCTATCAATACCAATTGCTAGATTCTCTGCAACCCTGAAGTGAGGAAAGGTTTATACCTCTTTCCCAATTTTAGTCTGAATGCTGGCTTGTACATAACAATCATTTATTTGATAAACAGAGAGGAGTTGAAGTAAAGTCTTACTGTAGATAAATGATGAGGCAGACAAGGCAAACAACTATGTTCACTGTATACTGCTTTCCACTATATTGTGTATTGCTTTTCTAGCATCTTATGGCACCTCAGGATATCAGAGTGAACACAAAGACAATTCTTTCACTATTCACGTTGGCTTCTTTTCTTGTCTAAGCATTTCCAACATCTAACATGAGCATTCAACATATACACAAGAAAACTGCCTTCACTACAAAATAATTTGCAAGATTATTTACTTTCCTGCTAATGAAAGGAAGTACCGGAGAAAGAGGATGCTTGCTAAATCTGCATTAGCCAAGTCATCTTCATCTCCTTTCCTTTAAGATGGAGTAGGAGGAATAGCAGAAGCAGGATGAGAGGCAGAGAGAAAGAAATGTTAGCATAAAGTAAGATGAGTTAAGTGCAAAGCAAGGATGATGGGGTAAAATGTTATATTCCAGAGGCTAGGCCTCAGGCAGGTATCAGAAACAGAGAACAGCAGGAAGCAATAAATCATCCTTCTCTTTCCCCCAGAAGACAGAGATGTTTAAAAACAGTGAAAGGATGCAAGTTCAGCAAGACAGGAGTTATAAAGAAAATGGCATAGGAGCAAAAAAGAAACAGACAAAATATTCTATATTTTTATGTTTTCTGCAATTGTCTCAATTCCTTAGCTGAGACTGCGCAGTTCTTTAACAGACCAAAGGTTTAGACACTCTGGCCTAGGAAGAATACTAGCTATTTACACCTCTTAGTTAACTAGAAGCAGACATAAAAAGAGCATATTGAGTTTGGAGGTAATGGAAATATTATTATTACAATACCAAATCTGTTTTTCAAATGAGAAAAAAAGAGAGGAAAAGTGTTTCAAGGACAGAAGGGAAAAAGGAGTATGTCTAGGCTGACCATGAGAGACCACAGACTCCAAATGACACCCAGGCAGGTCACTGCCTACCATGAAAGTGAACTTGGAGTATGATGATCTTCTGCTTGTCAAAGTTAAGAACTGTGTTCCTGGATATATGAGAAGCTGCCAAAAAAAATAGAAAGAGAAACAAAAAATGGTAAGTTGTAGTTTATTAATAATATGTTTCCGAAAACCTCTATTGGCATATCATGTGAAATTAAATAGAAAATTCTTCCTCTGATGTTCTCAGAAAAGTAATGATTCTTAAGTCTACTCTTTGTATGCAACACTTCAGTTTTGAAGAAATCACATATTACTAGTGGAAATACAAGATAGTTTTCTGATCCTTCATGTGCCTCTTTTATCTGTGCAGCTGCAAAAGCTAATGTTCACAGCTCACATAACATTAATTTTCTCAATATTTTTAGCAACACCCAACTCTAGTCAGGCAGAAATGGAATTCTAAGAAATAAAATATGTTATTTGCTAAAATAATAAACTATTTTCCAGTGGTGACAAGTGCATATGTTCACCTTGATTAATTTTGAGGGGGTGACTATAAAGGAGGAATCTGTGGTAGGCTAGAGAAAACACAACTATTTGGATTAACAGTGACTGCAGAGCTATATAAATATTTAATATATTGAGCAAAACACTTCAGTAGAACTCACACAAAACATCACTTCTTCAAACATTTCAGTTACTTTCTCTTCTACTTTTTTCTACTCCTATGGCCTACAAGAAGCATACTGCAAAAATTTAAATGCTCTGGGATGTGAAGATAGGTTTCAAACTAAAAGAAGGCTGAATGCCTAGATATTCTCTGAAGGAAGCCAAGAGCAGCTGTTGTTACTCTTGGGCTGATAGAAATGTTGGTACATATTTGATGCCTTTCAGACCATATCTTGGATCAACTCGCGCACTGTTAAATACATTTCCCTAGTAAGAAAAGAAACAATTTAGGACAGAAGGAGGAAATTGTTTTGTTTAATAGACAAGTGCAGGAGAATACAGAGAAGAAGCTGGGAAATGAATGCTGCTGTGGTCAGAAAGAAATGCTGGCACCTAATTTGTCAGGAATTCAAATATAGAGTACAGTATTTACTTATATTGCTGATGAGGCTTACTTGAGTGTGCTGGCTTGGCTGAGACATGCTGCTGCACTTGATGTTGAAGTGAAATGCGTAATAAAGAAATAAAATACATATCATATATATTTTATAATAAAAGCACAATTTGCTGACAAATCTAAACAAACTAGAAGTCCTACTCAGCAGTCCTGCTCTACCAACAGGACATTACAGGTTACTCTGTAGATCTCAAATGAAAAAGGCTCCAGAGAGGAACAGACAGGTACTATGAGGCACTTATTACAGTAAGAATGAAGTTAAATTTCTCATAAATATCCTTCCTGGAAGTATTAGCAGTTTACTGCAAGCAGTAGTAGCTTATAGTCTTCTCTAAGAAGCTTGCACAGCTGCAGGAAGAAAAACCTACTTCTGTACGTAATTGTTTACCATACAAACAGTTAATCCACATGCTACTGAAGAGAGAGACCAGCTTCCCTGACTGAAAACTCCTCCCTTCAGGCGTTATTTCTCAGTTCCACTGTGCAGCTGATGCCATCTAGCGACAGGGGATAACGCCCACCAGGAACTTGCTCGGCCCAGGGGTATAGGAGGGCTGCTGGCTGGGTTCCATCTCCCCTAGATGTAAGGCAGCCCCTCTGCTGCCAGAATGACTGAGACAGGGTTGTCCCACCCAGAGGCAACGATCCACAACGGCCAGAAGTCACAGCACGTGCATGGAGTGGCTCGGCCCCTGGCCATCTGGAAAACACTGGATGATTTGTCTGCTTAAAGATAAAGCCAAATAAAAAATAATGCCAGTCTTCAAGCACATCAAAAGCTGCTTAGAGAGGTACAAAAAAAAAAGAAAAAGGGAATAATGTCCCCCTAAGACCAAAGTCAATGAGTCAAGAAGCATTGAGCTTATGCCTCCAAAAGCAAGATAAGAATTTTTCAAATTTCAAGGGTATTGATGCACTGGAAAAGTTGCCTCAGAGGTTCTATAGGACTCATAGGTATAGGTCTTTAAAAAGAGTCTGGACAGCTACCTGTCAGAGAGAGAATAGCTAACCCATCCCTTTAGTACTGGTGAGGCAAAACCAAGATAACTTCTATAGTTTCTTAAAATAATATGATTACGTATTACAGATGAATTTGCAGCCTGTTTTCCACTTGTTCTTTAATAAATGGTGCAAGAGTTCATATCTCTCCCCTCATCTATGCATAATGATGCCTAGGATTATGTTCAAAACAAAGTCTGCTTGTAGATTGGTGAAGGGAATGAATGCAGCAAGCAGCAGAAATATAGCTTTTGACTTGTTGCTGTTAATAACATAGTTTTCATCAAAATGAACAATACACAAACTAAGGGACCACACAGTTATACCTAAATCGCTGTTGGAAACCCCAAGCCCATCTATAAGCATTTTGGAGGTTAGAGGCTAGGGGAAATCTGTATTTTAAAGTTAAGAAAAACTTTCCATGTGTTCCACCTGTGATCCTGCAATGTTTTTTCTCCTAGCTTGAATTTTGTCTTTTAGCATTATCTAAACAAGGGCCACAAGATAAAAAGTAAACCTGTAAATATCACTTAATGTAAAATAGGTCCCTAGTGAGCAGAGTCTGGTTGAAATTAATACCAAGAGTGAGCATGAGGAAAATGCTTTCTGTAAGCAGAATTGTGAAAGAATCTTATTTTTATCTCCTAGGTTTCTCTAGGATTCCAGAATGAGGAAAATTCTACAAGCCCCTTAAAAAAAAAAAAAAAAAAAAAAAAAAAAAAAAAAAAAAAAAAAAAGGAATAAAGGAGAAACACTCATGTGCACATGCACACAAACTGGCAGTCGCTTACTGTCACAAGCCTGTTTTGCAAGCCAGGCAGAAGCACTGTCTCTGCCTTGCTGGGACATGGTTCCAGTCTGCTGAATCCTGGTGCTGACATGATTTTGTTTTTGTGCTTTAATCTCACTTATCTGACCCTCGCCATTTCATATAGCAACAGAGACTCAAACTTTACAATAGCTCTACATACAGGCATCCTAATCATTAAACCTGGAATTAATATTTGGTTCTGTATTTCAAGCTCCTCCACTGGAAATCTCAGACCAAAATTACAATCTCAATCTGGCAAAAAAAACGATCACAAATCTGTGCCCCGTAAATGCTTGAAGAAAGATACTTGCTATGTTTAATCTCTCCTTTTCTGTTTGTTTTTTTTTTTTGTTTGTTTTGTTTTGTTTTTTTTTTGATTGGAAATGAATTGTTAATGCAAAATCATGCACTCTCATGGTCAAGCTCCACTGCCATATACTTGTAAGAAATATCTCAATTTTTATTCAGATTTCATTCCTATGAAGGAGCTGAATTGATTCTAGCATGGGTAATTCAATAGCAATCTAACATGCAAATATCAAGAAACACATATTAAAGTGGCTACAATTGCAATTAGAATATTGAAATTCAAGCTTCTGGAAGCCACATTTGGATGTGTGCTCAAAGGCACTCTGGTTTTAAGAGACTTCTTGCAAGAAGCAGATGGTAACATGCTTGAGATAGATCATATGCATCTGGACAGACATTTTTGTCATTTCTGGCCATTTACAGGCTCTAGCAAGTGAGAACTCTTGGCTTTCTGGGGCCATATCCGTATGGATTTTTGCAGCTAGTAGCAGGAAGACCTGGAAATGTAAAGCAACCTATATTCTTGATAAAAATATGTAAGTTACTACAGAATTTCTCTTACAGTATGGTTGAAATTTGCTGTTGCTACTACTGTTAATGCAAACTTCACAGAGCTCAATCTCTCAGATTTCTTTAAGTCATATAGTAACTTCTCATCAATTGAAAATCCATGTCTTTATTCACTTCCCAAATGAATCTACCTGTGGTTCATCTGCTGCAACAGCATACAAAACAAGTTTTTTTGTTGGAAATGATTCTTTCTTGCAAGCCAACAATCCCAAACTGTTTACATCTGAAAACCTCAATTACAAAGGATGTGAACTAGCATATGTTTGGAAAATATGTCTATTAATTGGAGAGCTTTAAAAGCATCAAGAAATGTATGGTGCCCCCAGATCAGTAAACTACAGCTGTTTGATCCCACCTTCAGTGCATGTTGACAATGCCTTAAAGCTCACCACTGCACTGCCATGACATGGGTGACTCACACCACTCACTAAGCAGTGCCATTCTGGACATCCTCCTGCTGGGCTCCTTGCAAGAGAACTGCAGAGGGAGCTGCCATGGGCCTTCACCAACAGTCCAATTCACGCCCCCTCCTGTTACACCCTCAGCAAAACGCTTCTTTGGTGAGGAAAAAAACAAAAAATAGAAGTTATGCCTCCAGTCCTCACCGGGCTGCAAGAAGAAAGTCCTGCTGCATCCCATGGGCACAGGGCTTCATCTGTGTGACCTGGGATTTATGGAAGGGAAACACTATGGCAGCAATTTACATTTACAAATATGGCATGCTCAAAGCATTGGTAGACACATTTTCCACAGAGCAACAAGACTCTTCCCTGAATATTAGGAAGAAACTAGGGGCCACATAAACAGCTCTTGTTTTCCAGGCAGCCAGACTAAATACTAAGTCCCAAAAAAACAGACAGGTAAGGAGAGCTTATTTCAGCTTCTGGATTTAAATCCCTGTTCATGTTGAAGGCAAAGACATGTGGACAGAAAAGTTTGCTTGCAGCTCTATACCTTCTCCAATAAGTAGAGTTAGCATTTTTTTTTTTAATCCTTCTTCACTTTTTTTTTTTTTTACTGCCATTATATGATCATATGAAATGCTTGTGCTTATATCATGTATTAAGGTCTTTCTTTTATTACCTCTTTCCTACTAGAAGATATGAACTAAGCATGAAAAAAAGAAATCACTACAGTGATAATGGGGTACAAAGTATAGCCCTCTTCTTTTATCATTATAATGCTTCAATGAGGATAAATCACAAATTGCATCAGCACTAGCAGATCTGTTGCAATTGCTTTTTAAAAGAACTTTTCCTACTGCATAAGAACTTGGGAAAAGCAAAAAGAAATAAGCAGAAATAAGGTTTTCTTTTATCTTTAAAAGGGTGGAAATTTTCAAGCATCAAAAAAACATTTGAGCTTCAAGTATATAACTCTGTCTAATAATACTAGATCAGCTATCCTTACATGCAGATCTTTCAGGAAATTAGCCCTATTTGCATTCACTGGTAAAGGCTGTTAAGTAGCAAAACTGTGTGAGCGTAAGATCATTTGCACAGAGAGATAAATACACTTGTAAGGAAAATGTCATTATATCAGTATAAATACAAGTTTATGGACAAGTAATAGACTTCATCACTATCTCAAAGAAATTTAAAATTATTAGGTCTGTGTATACAACAATTTTACCAGTCTTTAGAAAAACTACTATAAATTCTTATGTCCTCATGTAATTGCTAGATACTTAAGGCCTTTTCATATGTAAAATTTCCAAGAAAAAGTATTATTACTGCTAAAGAAAAAAAAATAATACAGAAAACAGAACCTTGGAGACAAAAATATGTTTAGTAAATTTAGTTGTAAATTAAGATAACTGTAACATTGAAGTGTTGCTGAAGAAAATTTCAAGTCCGTATAGGCAACAAAGAGTTACTATAATAAAAGGCATGAAAGGATACCCATATAAGAACATATGAGAGACATTTAAGAACACTGCCATAAGATGGACAGCTTAGTGCAGACAGAGTCAGACCAAGAGATAAGAAGCACATTTTGGAATGCCACAGGTATGTAAGCATATTGGAATAGGCTGCCCAGTGATGTTGTGGATGCCCCATCCCTGGAGGTGTTCTAGTCCAGGTTGGATAGAGCCCTGGGTAGCCTGAACTACTGCTTGATCAAGCATTTGGCAACCCTGACTGTGGTAGGGGGGTTAGAAATAGATGATCTTTGAGGTCCCTTCTAATGCAAACCATTCTATGATCCTATGTTAGAAAAATTACTTGGAATCCTAAAGTCCTCTGGACGTGGTCCTTGGGCAACCTGGTCTGGTGCCCCTGCTCCAGCAGGAATTGGACCAGATACTCCCCAAAGGTCCCTTCTAGTCTCAGCCATTCCATGATTCTGTGGAAAGCATACAGTAAAGTTGCATGGTTCTTCAGTAGTACAAAGTACTCAATTGTCAAAATTGGGTGTGTAAATTGTGATCATGCAGTTGCTTGTAAGTGTGTAATCTGCAATATCATTTCTTTTTTTTTTTTTAATCTACTGTTCATATTACTACCTTGGGCTAAGCCAGATAATCTAGTTTAATGGTCCTATTGCTCATTTCCAACACTTGCTGCATGCAAGAAATAAGATTTCAAACAGAAAAAAACCTAAGTGTTTTTGCCATTGGTTTTCTGTACTACTATAATTGAATATAAGGTCTTGAAGCTAGGAAGAACACACACTACTTGAATTCAGTTGTTAGAATTTGCCTTTTACAGAAGTTCAAGCTGTGGTAACACAATGGTACTGTTGGCTAGAATAACTGAGCAGACAAAGACTTCATTAGACAGCAATTACAAGATAGCCAAATAGAAAAATACATAATAGACTAGAGAAATAAAATACAATGTCATAAGTGAGAACAAAATCTATTCAAGAACAGTCTACTTTGTACAATTTTGGTACAGGAAAGACTGGAATAACAGTCAATATTGGGTTAATTGCAAAATGACTGAGAACAGCACAGCTTTTGAGCCGCCTGTATATCAGTTGTTATTCAAGTGCTAAAGATGAATGTTCAGTATAATTACAGTGCTGCTCATGAAATCAGTAATGTGATTATAATTGTAGCATATATTTGTAATTATTTACAGAAATGCATTGTTAGAAAATGAGTACAGTATCACACACTATTATGAATGGAGGCATATAGAAAAGATGCTGTAGCAATTGGACAGATCTATACAATGGGAAGTGCGTTACAACAAAGGTGTGATGATGGAAGGATCAGCACAATAGGAAAGTGCTATAAAGGAAAGGAAGAAGGTTGCTCACCCATAGCAGAAGATTCCAGGTTCACAGGGGAAAGCTTCGTCAAGAAGAGATCTCCAGAAAGAGATTCTTCCCCAGTGACAGTCAGCCCTTAAATGGGGTTTAAGAGAGGTGCAGCCAGGCTTTACCCCTCTGGTCACACAGGTGAATTACCTTCACCTGTGCTCCCAGGGCTGATCTGGTCCTTTCCCCAGATGATCAATCACTGGTTCAGGCCATGACTCAACAGTTCCCATACAGATGCAATACACTTTTTCTTGGGATTTTTATTTAACTTTGTTCTCTTTCTTGATTAGTTCACCACAATCACTGAGTTAATAAAAGTCTTTCTTTGTTTATCCTGGATGGATAGTAGCTTTCTTGCACAAATATTTTTGCCCAAACAGCAGAACTGCTATATAGAAACAAAAACCATCATCTAGTAGGCTGAGTAACTTCTAATAACTTCAAGCTACATATACTCTGGTAACTGTGTATCCGTCAATACTTAAACACAGTTGACAATGCACTACTAGAAGATGCTTCATAAATTGATAGAAGCATGCCTTTTAAGCGTTTGTTTATATTGTCATTGCAAAATCTGTACTGACTTCAATGGGATAAGAGACCTCAAGTGTTTTATCCTACCAGATACTATAAGAGAGCCAGATATTAAAGAGAGTTACTAAAGTTTCACCTGTTCAAAAGACACAAGCTGGTTTTGTTCTTACTTCTACCTTCATTTAACTTTCTAAGGGAGTTTTGCAGGTTGTTGCAAGTAATAAAATGAACCAATCTCAGCAGTTGCCGTCTGACAGCTGCAAACTTATACTTGCACATCTGCTTTCTTTCCTTCCTTGTTTAGGCTAATGTTTTATTTCACAGTGGGGACGTGCACATACAGAATCAGTCACTTCATCTCATCTGACAGGTAGTAACTTCTAACACCATTTGCAAGGCCAGGAACATGCGTCATATAAAATGCCAATCCAGAAACACCTTTCATAGTGCCCATCTGGGAAGATTTAAACTCTTTCTTTCCAGCTTCTTTAAATGCCCCTTGCAAAACAAAACAAAACAAAATGGATACAGAGATGATTGCGGGACTCCAAGACAGGAAAAAGCACTCTGGATTATGAAGTGCAGAGAACTAAACCAAAGAGATTACAGTATTTCCCCACAGCACTATAAGCAGGGTGTTTGAGTGAGTTAAAATCTTGGGCATGCAAGAAACATTTTAATTGGTACACACAGTTTGTCTATACAACGTGTCTCATATATTCCCGAGTCAAATTTATTTGAGTTGTAAGCTCATATCTCAATTCTGACACTACAGAACTCCTTCACTACATCTCATGATAAGAAAATAAAATTAATTTATTCAGAGCCTTCTGCCATGTTTAGGGTAGAGGATGTTTTGTCCCTCCAAAATGTCATAATACGAAATATCAGCTTCCTGTGTATTAAGTAAGAACTCATTTGTAACATGTCTTGCATTGATATATTGAAGCAAGATTTTATTTTTCCATAAACTGTATGTATTCTGATACTCATGTTATACAATATGCTAAAAATGCTAAGTTAGAGAGAAATTGCAACTTGGTTTTACAACAGCAGTGTTATCAGTAAGGACATTTTTCAGATCTCAATTACAGAATATTTATTGTATGCAATAATCTAAATAAACTGCTATATGAGAAACAAGCACGTTACTCTGAAAGTAATGCCACCTATTTTGTTCCACAGAAACGACAACAGCTACAAATAGCACAATAACACTATTTGATATAGTAAATATGATAGATAAATTCTCAGCTACAAAATATGGTTTTCAACATAGTGAACACCATTAGCTGTGCCCTTTTGCCAGTGATAAAGAAGAGTCTGCACGCTATGCTTGTAAAAATCTGCACCAGTGAAGACAACCCACTGTTGCTGAAATGCACCATTGCTGAAATGCACCATCCATTGCCTCACTGTGCTCACCTTCACTGTTAGGACTCCATAAATGTTCAGTAAGTGTCAATGATTGTCAGTGGATACCACTTTTTTCCACACGGAGGAACTCAAGAACAAACCCTTGCTTCATTCGCACTTCCATGTCAGACACCAATTTGTCAGACTGCCCTTCTGCTGCCATCTGCCAAAAGGCAACAACATGTAATGGAATACTGGAGGGAAGGTTCAACCTCTGCTACCATATTACCAACACAGGCCTCTGGCATTGAAGGTCAGAATAATAAAATAGGCATTACTTTCAGAGTATGTATATATAAACAGAAGTCTTGGAAATACAATATAATAATATAATCAATAGAAGGATTACTTAAAAGGAAGATGAGACTGACTTCTAGAAGAGCTCAGTGCCACATGGGAAGGTATGTGCATTGCTCTTTGTATTCACTGCAATTATATCCAAGTGTTTCCATGAAAATTTTATTTTACCATAAGATTTTACTATAATTTTACAAATTTCTTAAAGAAAAGAAAAAAGTGTCATTGCTTTGATGTGAATATAAACTTGTATTCATAATTTTTTCCATGACCTCTACTTTTCTTCAATCACTGTCCCTGTTAAAACACCAGAGGGAGCAAGTATCACAGAGAAGAGAATGCTTTGCTGGAGTCTCCTGGCCACTGACAGTATTTCATCATTTAGTAGAGTGTTGGATTAGAGTCAGATTACCTGGAATAGCCAAGTATACTCCAGTGAAGCAAAGTTCTTCAGCTTGTGAGGAAATATGTAACAACAAGACAGGAAAGAGCACAAAAAGTTAGGATGTACTCCAGTTGCACAGGGGCAGAGTCTTGTACAGTTTAAAAATCCTCTGAGTAAGGGATGAAAAACTGGCAGCCTTGTCGTCTTCTTCTAGAAAAGATTACTTTGGTATAAATAGGGCTTTTTTTGCGTGTTACTTAGGAGAAAAAAAAAACAACAAAACAAACAAGTTTAGTCATCTATGAGGGCCTAACCTAGACAAGACCCAAAAGCAGCAGCCCCCCCAAATCAACTGTCTCCCTGATGATTCATGTTTACAGAATTTGGAACAGAAACAGAGATAACCTTACTTCTGAGGAACTAGAAGCCAAAACTGAAATCTTTATATTTCACTGTGCCCAATTTAGCCAAAATTTGTTGCCATCCTTTACATCCTGAGGTCCTACCTGAAAGGACTACCATTATGCATACTCTCCTTTTTCCTGTTGGGCTGTTCCTGATTAACCCAAAGACTTCTGAAGTCAGGTGCAGTCCTTCCATTACCATTGCCATCAGTGCAGTTTCTCCTCATGGAGAATTTAACTTTCTTAACTGTTCAGATTACTCACAGTTATATGTTTGTTTTGTAGGGTTTAGTTTTGTTTTGCTTTTTTAACAATGCATTATTTTCATTTTAATTCATTTTCCTCCTGAAACTTGTTACAGGTTCTACACCAATGCCCTCTCTCAAACAACAATAATAAAATTCCATTCCGTACTTAAAAAAATATATATATATGTTCATTTTTCATCAAAATTAATTTAGAGAAATAGGTTTATACACAAAAGAGAAAATAGTCTTTGTTTGCTGGGATTAGATGTCCAAGAGCCAACTGTTAGAGTGTCTGGTATCTACAGAGGACAGATGTGATTGTTGCTGTATAGAAAGATTATTAATCTCCTTAATTGACTGTGTCATACAGATGTCTAAAAATTAAAGCTTGACAATATTTTATATAGCCTCTCACATCTCCTGCTGGCATTTCCCTTAGAGTCCTGACATATGATGAAAATCTTTCAGAAGTGTTCAAATAGTTTACATAGGGAAAGGCTCCCTTGGAAGCAGATCACAGGAAAACACAGCACACCTGTCACAGTTCAGATACTGTGGCTGGACAGAAAGATGAATGATGCTCATCAGGAACTACTTCGCTCTTTTGGAAACAAACTCCATCTTTGAGATTAATGTACTAATTGTATGATACCAGAATGCTGCATCCATTAGGTACTGTACTCACAAGAGTAGTGAGTACAATGTACTAATTATAATTATATTATTATTATCATCATCAATGACCATTTATTTTCTTTACAGCTAATGCTTAACGTGTTTGATAGTAGTATCATTCTACCTAAATAAATCACTTAAATAAATCTAAAAATGTGACTTTTTTAATATCAAATCACGGCACGATTAAGGCTCAGAGGTCTCAGAGAGAGAGGCCTCTGAGAGACAGAAGAGTACATTCTGAATTTTTCTGTATTGAAGTATGTTTCTGTATTGAAGTAGTATTGAATACTAATTTCCCATCAATTAATCTGCAGTCAATTAATTAAAGATACCATACATTATTATTTCTAATTTAAGGATTCCACTTTACTAGTGTGAATAAAAATAGTCCCAGAATGCTTCCCCAAACCCATTTTGCAGATGTTATAATCTAAGAAAATCCAGTGGAAATTCCTAAAGACATAGTGTTCGCCAACTTATCAACTTTATCTATCTATCTCTCTAAACTAACATACTTACAGGAGAAGGGCAAAACTGTCTTTCTAGAAGAATTAATAGAAGCATTTTTATGGATGCTCCATCATCAGCACATACCAAGTCGAACACACAATAAATTTTTAGCTAAGGATAGGCTTGAAGTAATATACACTTTCAAGCCATCAAATGGCGTCTAATAAGGTGAGGTACTGAAATTATATGAATAGAGAAACAACATATTTCAGAGTGCAGCAGACTGAGGTTTCTTCAGTGTTCACAAATTTAACACAATGTTAAAATTCTTATACTTGTATTATGAATTTTTACGTCTAGTTGCTGGCCTGATCCAATAAAATTACATGAGAATTAGAAGATACTACACAACTCTAACTTTTAATGCTCAACAAATAAAGCTTAGTAAGAGCAATATATTTAGTGTCTAAGAGTCAAAACCATCCCTAAGTAGCTTAGAGACAAGCTACTCTTGTTAAACTAATCATTCCGCTATCAGCCACTATTACATCCAAATTCTTAAGATTCTCTGTCTTGCTTTTTTCACATCAAATACAACTTCTATATAATTTTACATTTTAAACCAAACCAAAAGTATTTGAAGAAAATTTACTCTGGTGCCTTTACTCTCTGGCAGGACTGAAGAATTGATGCACACATCATCTTATTCTTCTGTGCTCTATCAGATGAATAATACCTGGTCCAACACGTTGGCATGTCATTTGATACAGTATGCAAAGGAAAGGTAGGGTGGTAAACAAAAGTAAACATTTCCCGATGTCTGCTTTTAACCTAAGAATCATTGGTTCAGAAAAGAGTAAGAGAAGAGGAAGCTTCAGGGCTAAGCCTGGGAGGAGAGGAAGAAGGGACAAAGAACTACTTCCAGAGTGAGTAATTCTGATGAGGGAGCAGCAAAAAGAGCAGAAAGCAAAAGTCATGGCATATTTATCGGAGCTGATCTAATTGGTATTATACTAGTAAAGTATTACATTGTCTCCAAATACTTTTTGACCATGCAGGAGAAAGCCACTAATCCTACGGACTTGATCACTGTCCTTATGGCAAGAAATAAAGAACAAGAACCAAGATCTCTTCCTTACAGAGCTGCCCTTATGACTAGTTTGAAATACTGAGTTTTGCTTTGTAGCATTTAAAACCTACAGTACATGGCTGTTGCTGTCCAGCGTGCAATGTTTCAGCTCCCACGATCAGTACTCTTTTATCCTCACCACATCTTTCTAGATGAAGTACCAAACTCAAGTCTTCCCAGGAATTCAGGAAGGTTCTGAGAGTTTAGCAGTTTATATGGGAAGCACTTTTTCTCTTTTTCTTTGTATTATTGATTACTTTGTACAACTAGAGCTCTTTTGTTTGCTCACAGATTGGATACAGGGGCATTTTGGGCTGAGAAGGCTCAGAGCCAGCTTCCTTTCAGCAACCCTAATCCAACAAAAGGCCACAAACACCACAATGACCTCTGAGTAGGAAAGACTGCCAACAAAGCACTTTTTCTCATGCATCTTTTTCTCTGATAAATAACTTTGTGGTTACAGTTTACAACAAGCAAGACTCCATCACAAGATTGGTTTGCAAAGTCTATAGAAGAGAGATATTTTAAGGGCTTGAGAGTACATTTGAAAGAAAGAATTAAAGTTCTAATTTCATAAACGCCACAAAGCTTTTTCTCCCTGCTGGTGAGAGGCAGTGCGGCCACTGTAATGAGGGAGTTTGTACTTCACCTAACCTTACTGGGTAAACTTATTAGATGTTGGATCACTTCACTTGCCCTTTTCGAAGCCTACAGTAGAGACTGCCTGGCACCTATACATGAAACTGAGCTCCAGCAGTAGTGTCACTGCTCCCTGCCCAAAAAGCCCTTTCCAGCAGTCCTGCATACCACACAGGTTTTCAGTTCAACTGTCAGCCTCTCAGAGACCACTAAATACTTGGCAGTCCAACAGGTTTAAGATCTTTCCTGTTTGGTTTTGCTCAAGGCTCTATACAGCAAATAGAAGGTGTAAAAGGTCGAGGAGACTTAAGGATTTCAGCAGTGACATTCACTTGCTGGGTTTCTATTTCTCCCGTTCCCAGTGCAGCTAGATGGCCACTGTTTGTTTCTCTCTAAAATACATATATTATATATATACATTGTATATATTATATATATTGTATATATAATATACAATATATTAATGTTATATATTGGCTTCTATGCTGGAAAGAGGATACATGCCATATCCCCTGTGACAGGACATGCCTTTCACTGTGTCCAAATTTACCAGCAACATAGCTCAGTTCACCTTCTAAAGACTGGTAAGGCTACCATTACCATCTGTGCTGAAGTAGTTATCTCATCTGATGACCTATTTTCTTAAAATTATTCTTATAATTCTGCAAAATAGTAGAAGAACAGGTATCATATTTTTCATATTTTTTTTTCTTTTGAATTTTGTCAGTACTGATATTTATCTTATATTTATCTGTTTCAAAATGAAAAATATTTGAAACTGTGTATTTCAGTCTATTTCTGATTTATTTATTTATTAAGAAGTTCATCTCTTTGCCTTAATGTTTAATAACTTTTATAATGTAACTGGCATAGCACAGAGAGCACATATCTCAGAGTCAAATCCCATATCAGAATTACATGCTGCATTCCACCAATATTCTTTCATTTTTAACCCTGTTATGAAGTTGTGCTTCACCAATTATACATCTAGTTTTGAAGAACTTTACATACAAGAAATTCAGTCCAGCTTCATATTAGCAAACAAGATTATATTTAGCAAGCAAGTTTATATTTAGTAAATCTCTACTTTGGGCTGGTACAGCAGTTTTGCTAACTTAGAAATATGTAAACAAACAAACAAAAAAAGTACCTTGAAGTGCCTATTTGATATAAAAATACATGTAATTAACATTTAGTATTTTAGGAGGGGAAACGCTTATATTGTTCAGCTTTTCCAAATTGATTTTCCTTATTTATTAAGACTGAAGCACATCCAAGTGGTCATAATAACACAGGTGCTAACTCTGTAGAGGGAATATCACAGAAAGTTAACTGCTCATGTGTAGCTACCAATCAATGGCTTCTGCTTAGGGTAGTAAATTGCAAACTGAAGAGCAGCAAATACATTCAAATATACATATTAAAAAATTCCAAGCAAATCACCTTTTAAGATTTCACTTTTCCCAAGAAATCCTGAAACAATTTACTGAACTTACCCGAGGAGGACATAATTTTTTTTTCCCCAGTTCATGAAGTCAGGAATAAGTTGTTGGCAATCAAACAGACTTTTTATTATTGCTCTGTGGGATCCAGTAAGTATTTTTTCTTGAATGGTTTTCTTTTCCAGAACTGGGAAGTATTGGTTTCCTTCTCTTCCTGCTAATGACTAAGGTGCAGTGACTTTACTAAATTGGTCAGAGGCAGGGAGACAAGAACAACGTGTGATGCCTTCTGCAGAGATCCTTTTCTCTGGGCAATTTAAATGCGGCATGAAAACAAGTCCTGTCCAGGTCATCTTTAATAGGAAGGAGGATTCTAACCAGGGATTGTGGCTACCCTCAAGATTTCATTTAAATATCTTGTGAGCAAAAATATAAAACTCCATTAACAGCTTGCTATATTTTAGCCTTCAAAACCAAAGACCAAGCGTGCTCTGTAACACCATTTTTCCCAGGAATTAGAACAATATTCGCTCAGTCAGAAAATCAAAAAACAAATGCAGTTACAATACAATCACATTTGTCTTAATATCTTCACCAGGTAGTTTCTCTCTTCTAGCATCCATCTCTTTTCTTAATGATTGGCTTACTCCTTAGAATAAGGTGATAGACTCACTATGGTGTGACAGGATAAAACCTAAGCTCCACAGACAGTTACATCAGACTTGTGCTTTAGCACATCACCTGTATGCACTATGTCAATTATGGGAATGGTCTTTCACATTTCCCAGTGCACACTACAACAAGTGCTTTATGACTTTGTGCTGGTTTTATTCTAGAGGCAGATCAAATATCTGATCCTTCAAAAAGTTTGAGTGACAGAGTCTTTGAAGAAAGTCTGCCAGGACAAAGTTAACATGATGGTATTTCTAGAAACAAATTTTATCAGCACAGTGAATTTACTTGGTACCAGTGCTTTATGTCATGTGGAGCTCTGGATCAGGCATTAGGAGCATTAAGCCAGTTTCAGTTCACTGCTGAGCCTAAGAGCACACGCTTAGGTTCAACATTCAAAAGAAAGTGCTTGAAGCTGTTCAGACACTAAGGATTTTTCCAAAATGTACCCTTTACTGTTGTATATAATTACATCAGTTTTGTAACAGCTATGCTGATTTCTTGATAAAAAGTACAGTGAAAAAAGACTCAGTGAAAGCTTTGCTTTCTTTGGACTCCCATATCAATCAACTTAGTCTGCTACAGAAACATTTGCAGGTGCAAGAAGAATGCTGGCAAAATCCTGAAAATACATGAGAATAGAGAAAAGCAGTGCTGGGGGCTCCTGTCTGTCTGTCAGTTCTTTCAAAGCAGATTTCCATTCCCTTCATCACTGTGCGTTGAAGAAGAGTAAAAAGGTCCCAATGGAGTCAGTGCCAGTACTGATAAGCTCCTTCTGTGACAAGTCCTACCAAAAGCAGTCCTGTGAGAAGCACATGCAATCTCAGCTAGGTGACACTGCAACTGTGTGGTAAACAGTGAGAATGATAAGTTTCTCTCTAGGATATGAAAATTTTCCGTCTCAGTGAGAAGGTGAGAGTAGCATTCTTTTGGTAAAAACATAGCTTCATGGAAGAACTGTCATTAAGGATGCCAGTCACCCCATCTAACTTCAGAGGTTGACAATCTCTAAATCTGTTCGGGATGGCAAGGCTTCTTTTACAGTTGATGAAGACTGATGGGTGTTTCTAGTCCACTGTTCCTCCCATCTCAGTGTACACAGATGTCTAAAATAGATCATGTGAGTCACAGACTACAAATACTTGCTTCTTCCCTTTACTTAAAAAAGGAATCTAGACAACAGATGCCTAATTGTCAATGTCCAGTGAAGAACCACACAAAACTCTGTCTGGTCAGATGAGATTTGCTAAGCTGTGCAAATTAAACACAAACATTTCTAAACAGGAGAGTAAAAAATGGTTAGGAAAGAATGAACTGGATTAATGAATACCAAAAGATGAAAGACATAAAAATGAATACAATCTCCTTTTCCATTCTCTTCTTGTTTCATTCATTAATTTTTGACTATGTAGGTAAAAAGAACACCGTGAAATCTCAACCATCTTCTGAAAATATCCAGAATTTGAGAAAATAAGGTACCTTATTTTGAATATGAACTGTGGGAGAGGGCACAGAGAGAGGAAAAAGATAAACAATGATATATGAGGTTTTATCCCATTTTCTTGCATTAAATTTTCTCATAAAACTTTCAAACTAAGCTGAATGGAAAAATAAAAATAAAAATCAGGGTCACTAGCTGATGCCAATCCTAAATACAGTGTTCTGGATCAATATTCAAGGGATAATAACACGTTTCTTTTTCACTCAATTATCTGCCTTCAGAAACTGGTAAAGTGAACATTTTTCGAATGAATCTCACAGTGATCTCTGACTGTCAAGGAGAGCCTTTTTGCATTCAGCATATGGCACAGAGCATTCCTAATTATGATAGTAACAGCCTCCTTCGGTGTTTGCAAAGAATATTGACCTTTATTTTATTAGCAACTTTCCAAAGCCTCACTGATTAAACATTTGAATTGCTATTATAAATAATTCTTTCACTCTCCACTTAATGCAATAAACAAACGAACAAACGGAATTCCCTGAACTGTAGCCATATTGACAGAAAGACATTTTGATTTAATATGAAAATATTCAGTTGTGACATTCTTTGCATCCCCATATTCTTCAAGATGTATTTCAAAATATTAGTCCTGTCACACAACAAAATTGCTAAGGAGACCAACAAGTCTGCATGTTCACATACTAATTGCATCTCAAGGAAGGAGAAATCCTTTCATACGAAGTCTCCAGATCCAAACAGACAAATAATTATATCTGAAGAAGTAGGAAAGAAGTAGAAATACCACAATACAAATTAACATGTGATCCCCAAAGTGAATGAACACCTTTGGGGAAGACAAGGGTCTCGAGACAAGAACATATCTGTAGTCATAGATAAGGCACAAGCAAAGCTTAAACATATTAACAAACTTGAGTCTACTTACAAGTCTATTTTCATCTCAGAACTCTGAGAAACAGCCATCTCATACAGATAGATTGTTAGAATACAAAATAAGTCAAAATTGTAACTTGATTTGTGCCCACATCAGGGAAAAAAAAAAAATGACTCCAAACTCTTATTTTTATCACACCTCAGCTTTTGTATTTAGTTTAAGATAAAATTTTAAGGAAAGAATAAGTAGCAGCTTAGAGGTAAACAAACAATAGAATAAAAAGTAAAATAGCTTCAGTTAAGGTCAGACTAGCCTGATTTTTTCCTTTGATAGGATACCTTATTTTCCAGACAAAAGAACTGCACAGGGAGATTAGATTTTATCTGAACTTCAGCAGAACACTTGATAAGGTGTCACACCAGAGATTATTAGGAAGACTGGAGAGAAAAAAAATTAGAAAAAGAGCCCAAGGATGCTAACTAAAGTTACTGTTGCAGAGGAAATAACTATGAACTGCTCTGAATGCTAGACTGAAAACAAATTACTACAACAGTTTTCCTCAGGGATTAGTCTTGGTATTCATCCTGTTAATTATTTTAACTTTGTGATTTCACCTCTAAAATAGAAATTAATGCAAGAAGATGAATAAAAAAGACAGGTTTTGCCAACATAAAGGAGAAAGAATACCATATGAAGGGAAAATTGACTGAAACAGTAACAGGTAGGTATTAAACAGAATAAACTACAGGATCCTGCAGATAAAATGGCTTTCACCTCACGCAGCCCATCTAAAAAACTTGGTATCTTCATAGCTGTTGAGACTCAGTCTATACAGCAGAAAGATGTGAGGATGTGTTAGGATAGCATGAACAGCACGTCAAAAGATCAGCTAGGCAGCAGGTGATTCTCAACCTCTATTTAGAGAGATTTCACCTAGAAAATTACATCTGGGTCTGGGATGCCCTATAAAAGTGGTATGGGCCTGTTTGAGTAGGTCAAGGAGGACCATGAAAATTATCAGAGGATTGGAATGCCTCTATGAAGAAAGGTTAAAAGAGTTGGAGTTGTTTACCCCAAAGAAGATAAGGCCCTGTAAGATTGTGCTTACAAAAAAGACAGAAAAAGATATTTTAGCAGGCCCTGTAATTATGGGTTTAAACTGAAAAAAGTTAGATTTAGATTGAATATAAAGAAGGAACTTTCTATGGTGAGGTTGGTGAAGCACTGGAGCAGGCTGCTCTGAGATGCTGTGGATGCCCTATCCTCAGGCTTGATCAAGGTCAGGCTTTGGGCAACTTGGTGTCTAGCGGAAGGTACCCCGGCTCATCGTCTTTAAGGGTTCATTCCAACCCAAGTCATTCTGTGAATTCATGTATCAGCTTTGCAAAAAAAAACATTGCAAGACCAAGAATTATATGAATGTCACCAGATGTCCCTGCAAGGGAGAAGGCTTTTGAAATTTGCATTACTTAAATGAATTACAAATAGAGTAACATAAAATGATTTGGAAACTCAAAATGATGATTTCAGCATGTATGCAGATTCATTGTTTGCAAGGAATAGTATTTTTCTAGACCTGTAAGACAGGTTTTTTCTAAGTTTTGTAACTTCAGCACACAGAAAAACTCAGTGAGTTTTTTTTTTTTTTTAAAAAAAAAACATAATCAGTTCAAGTGTTTTGTGTTTCAGTAACAATCTAAAATACATGCTTCTGAAATTTGCATTATGGATTTAGGCAGTTATGTTCTCCCAGCATTCCATCTTTCCTGTGACTCTTCAATTCCCACACAGCAATTCTGTGCCAGCTTGATTAATTCATTATTCCAGTGCAGGAACTCAACACACCCTGTTTCAAGTCTCCTTAGTCTGAGCAGAACCTTGCCTGCAATTCCTTCTCCCCAGCAGAAAAGCAACATCCTGTCACATCCATAGCTGAGAGGCTCAGTTCTCAGTTACCTTGGTAATCTGGAGAAGAAAATCCCAGAAAAGATCAGTCTTGAAGACCACAGGGAGGGGGGAATTTGCAAAGAAACAAACATGGGGATGCAAGACCATGGAAATACCAAAGGGAGGTAAAAAAGAAAGGATTAACCGCAGAACTACGATTTATTCCATCTTGGTGCCATCCAAATTAACTACTCAGAAGAAACACATGAAAAGTCAAGAAAACAGCATTCAAATATAATAAATGAATTCATCTCATACCTGGGATTCCATGACCCAGGTGTGGGACCTTGCACATGGTCTTGTTGAGTTTCTCATGTTTGTCCTGGTCCCTTTGGATGGCATTCCTTCTTTCTATTGTATCAAGTGCACCACTGAGCTTGGTGTCATTAGCAAAAATGCTGAGGGTACACTCAATCCCACTGTCTAGGTCACTGAGAAAGATATTACAGAACACTGTAACTCTACTATAACTACAAGGTGTGCAAACGGCACTCCAGAGACTGTAGATAAAACTAACACATCACAGAACAAAACAATGATTGCAGAAGAATAAACTGCTTCAACCAAGGAATAGGATGACTATTTACACCATCCACCCTTATCTTCAAGATTTAATTTTCTAATCTTTTTCTTTCTTCTAGGACTTTGGTAGAGATTGAAAATAATCCTAAAATCAAAGTTTCCCTCCACTTATAAATGAGAAGTTTGTGCTGGATATAAGCATCATATAAGAGATGTTTTGTCAATAACATAAAAAAAAAACAACAAGAAAATGGGATGAAATTAGAATTCTATGATGTATAGACATGGAAGAAGCATTTAAAAGATGAAATACTCAAATAATCTAAATAAGACACTTGAATAGATTCAGGAGTGGTAACAGAAAGAAGAAAAGATCTTTATTTGAGAATATTCCTTTGGATTCCTGACAAAACACTAATTCTTTGGACTTATGTATAATTCCCTACTTAACAGGCAAAAACAATCAGATGTTATATCTTGCTTTTAAGTGTGGAAGATATTCAAGAATTGGAAAAATGGGTAACAGGCATGAAAGTATTTGTAAGCTTATAGCCCCATTTTGAAATCTGAGTTTTGCTACAGCAATATGAATATGCCCTTTTTGTCCTAAGAAGTTTTTTTTTTTTTATATTACAGAACATATACAATTTTTTGTTTTTATAATTTCTAAGAAGCCTATGACATTAAAAAGACATACCAAATAAATTCCATGTTCCTCTAATACAAATAAGCAAGAAACCAGGGGTTAAGAAAGCAAGAATCTGCAGTCCCCTTCCACCTCTCATATAGAGCCGTTTTCTTCTGGAAAACAAAAAATTACTCCCTCCTGGAACTGAATCAGAAGGCAGATCTGTCATTCAGTAGCCAGCATATGATTCAACTCAGCTTTTCAAAAAGTTAAAAAGACCAAAAGCCACCAAAAAAAGCTTTTTGAACCAAGAAAGCTGCATCATTTTAACTCTTTTGAAATGCCTGCTGCGCACTCCTGTGAATCATGCCTGCTGCAAGAGGAGCACCTCTGAGTTAAGAAGGCAGTTGACTTTCAGTGACAGCTGGCAAGCAGACACTCCCTCTACCAAAGGGACAGCCTTCATTCAACTGGAAGGTAGGAAAACATGCAATCCTGTAGATAGACTGTATAGATATTAGATCCATGATTAAAATATGTAGCAATTACAACCCTCCCTCAGCAATATTGTTTTTAAAAGAAGTAATCCAACATAGTACTTTCTAAAGAGAAAAATATCTAAGCATGTAAAACAAGATGCTTTATAAAATCTGCTTCTTGATCAGATTTTATGCTTATACTAGCATACATTGAAAAGACTGAGTAATAAACATTACTGCAACTTGGAAAAAGACATTCCATTCAAGTCTCAGGAAATGATACAAAATATTAAAATAGCACTAAGTATTCTACTATATAAAATTCAATGCTGGACTTGCAGAATGATTTAGCTATGCCTTCAAATGCTTTTAATATTCCTTCACATAATGTATACAATCAGAAAACCACTTGTGCGGTAATTAGATAATTTTCCAAATTTTAAATATTAATATTTAAATAGGAACTTTGTCCTACTTGTTAAGTCCACCCAGTGAAAGTATTACCTGTCTCCCAAATTAATCATACATTAAATTACCCAAGTAACACAATAGCAGTTTGCAAAACTGCTTGAGCTTAATAAAGTAAAAATGCATACTGCACAAACTTTGAAAAATTAGGTTGAAAGCAATTTTATTTAATCTGTTTCAGTGGTTCCATTAATGACTTAAATACTTCAGAAATGCAGCTGTATAAAATGTCTAAGAACAGGATTACAAAAACAACTGTCTTCTGGACACAGCATTAAAACTGCTGCATTAAAAACTGTAATTTTTTTTTTATTTTTTACTTTGAATTAAGAGCTGGCATACCATAATTATTTTCTTTTCTTTCCTTTTCTTCTCATGGTCTAGGATTTCCTCTAAATTGATTTTGCTATTTTTAGCCCAAAAAAGGAGATAACTTTTTTTGTGCTTCATATATATACATATATATATATACACACATTTATTATTATTTTTTAAACAGTCTATGAAAATTGAGTAGTTTTTAACGTATACATTGTACCTCATAAGTCGCACTTTGAACTTCACTAACTGTAATATTGGCTCCATTAAACTAAAAAATATGTAATATTTGAAGGCTATCTTGTGAATGGACAAAAATGAACTGTCGCTGCAGATTCCAGACGACCCTCATCACACCAACTGCTACTGCTTCAGTCTGTGAACGCAGACAAATCTTTAACATTTTCAAGTCAATCTCGAAGAAAAAAATTAAAAAACAGTTTTTAAGGAGAGTTTTCATGTTATACATTATACAAGAGAGCCCAAGTTTGGCTTAGGAAGGCACCAGCACTTTTTCTATTACCTTATCTTCAGATCTTGTCTTCCAGCTCACACTGTAAAATGTAAATATGGGTTCACCTTTGCCCACATGCTGCCTTCATACTTGAAATTATGAACAGTGATGATTTAAAAGAATAGACCATTCAAAATCATCAAGAGTACTTCACACCTAATCAACGCATAGGCAAAAATATTATTATTTTATTATATTAGTTTGCATTATTATTTTTTAATATCATGTTGTACCTCTAGTGTATTTCACTGAAGTGGTTTCATCTACCAGGTCTCTTTGCGTTTTTTTTTTCTTTCTTTTCTTTTTTTTTTTTTTTTTTTCTCCTTTTTGCAGTTACTTTACCTCAACAGTTTCCTGGGGCAATTAGTTCTACAAAGGTAATCGTGTTGCATAGGAAACCATGCCTCTAAATTTCTCCCACCACCTTCCACATATCACAGGAATTGGACAGGAAGGAATCTCCCAATAAGGATGGATGTGTCAGAAATTCCTTTTCGATACAACATGCAACCTTCCTAAAATTAAAGACTTAAGACTCAGTGGTTGGTAGAAGTTCAGCATGGCTTGCCATGCAAATCAATCATTTTGCCTTCTAAAAGCAGCTTGGAGACAGAAAAATATGCATTTTAATAATCTTGGCCTAAATTATGCTGTTGTACGAATCAAAGTAGAATACCCTTAAGAATTTCAGATAAAGGAAAATAGAAATGTACCAAATAACACTGTCTCGCCTGAACATACTATTGCTGATTGAGCTTCAATTTCTCTTAATAGAGAATTACTGACAGTAATTTTGAAAGATTCAACATATCTTCCATTTGCAGTCTGAAGGAACTCCAGATTGTATGAATGCATGTACCAGTTAAACCTTAAGTTTTTTTTTATCTTTCTATTCTGCCACAGCTTATTTGCTGTTGAGTGTCACTTCAATCTGTTATCCAAAGATGTAATTATTGATGTTAAGATATTTATGGGGTAGACCGAAGTAATAGACCATACCTTATAAAGATCTTAATTTAATAATCACCAAATTACAATACTTGCATGAAATATGGTTTATCTTTGAAGATGTTTTTTACAAAACATTTTTCATTACGGCAATTGGTGTTCAGTGTGCACATATTTTTCACAGGTTCCAGAATACCTTGTTATGTTTTGGTAATTCCCTCTCTACTTCTATATTTAGTAAACTGAAGAGAATCATCTGCTTCCTTCTGAGCTTGAGGCCAATTGGCACAAACTGTTCATAGTCACACCAGTAAATACTAAAAAAAAGGTTAAATTCTCCATACAAATGCCTGCTGGGAAAACTTGCTATCCTAACAAATTCCTCAACTCCCTAACTGTGCTTGAGTTTTCTAAGATATCATGGCCAATGAACCAAAAGGATGATAAGGAGAGAATAAGCTACAAAGTAGACAACAGACTGCTGAGGTCTGAGCCTGGGTCTTGGCAGAGATCAATTTACAAATACAGGTATAACCTACTGTTACTGTATCAATGACTTTTCAAAAGTGTCAATCCATTTGCAGATCACCTACAGCATAAAGGAGTTAGCAATATCAAACTTACGTTTCTGCTTTACTGAAATTAGTATGAACAGCTCATGAGCACATTATGTTCTGCTCTAGACTGCCTGATATGCCAAGCAAATCTTGCACTGCAGACAACCTAAATCACAGAATCACCTCTCCTTGTCGTGTCCATGTCAGAAATTATCTTCCACACACTGTGGGAACCTCCTTGACTGTGTGTGTCTGACAGTGCTGCTTTTCAAGCAAATATCAGGGTGACTGAAATCCCCTATGAGAACCAGTGCCTGTGATCATGAGGATACTTCCAGATGTCTGCAGAAGGCCTCAACTTTCTCCTCCTGATCAGGCAGCCTGTAGTTAATACCTACAGTAGTGCCACACATATAAGATTGCCCCTTAATTCCCATACATAAGCTCTCCACTTGTTTACCATTCATCCCTAGACAGAGCTTGATACATTCCAGTCATTCTCACACAGAAAGAGCAACTCAACACCTTGCCTTGGTGGCGTCTTACCTAAAAAGTACATAGCCATCGATCACAGCACAAACTTTCACTGAGCTCAAGTCAGAGTAACTCTGACAGCAAATAAATATATTCTTGGTTCCACCAGGACCAGAATAGCTTTTCAGCTTCTTTTCAGGCTCAGTGATTTTCTGCAAACATATCAAAGATTATATATCACCAGTCTTTTCCCCATTATGACCATTTTCCAGTGGACTCAACCTGATCTTTCAGTTATGAATCATATGTCAACACCTCATGTCCAATTCTCACAAGACAGTACATCACTTATTACCAATCACACCAGTGGTTCCAAGTGCTTAATTTTCAATTTTAGTACTTTCTAAGAAATAACATTAGAACTATTTATGCCAGTAGCATTAGAGCTAAATGACTTTTCATTTTCTGAAGCAAGTTCAAAGCAGAAGTGTATTTCATAATTCTGCCCCAATATTATTAAAGATTTGATATGTTTGTCCTCTTCTGCCAAATTTAAAGAAGATTAAGGACTGAACTCATTGCTAATTATTTGGGGGATGAGAGAAAGACTAGTTGCTTACTAAGCCGATTAGAGTAAGTCATTCAGATTCACTGCTTTCCCCACTGACTTAATAGCGATTTTTCTTCAATCTTTAATACTCTGAAAGTACTCATTTTCTTCTTCTCCCCATCACTTGCAACAGTTTAATTATTCTTCTCCATAATTCCAATTTTCATTTGAAAAGTCTACTTTCATGTTCATTCACAACACAAATCAGAGAAAGGTTACTTTCGAACCTTTTTATAAGTTTTCTCAAATGACAAAGCATCATTTCAAACATTCCCACTTTTACAGTACTTTTTGAGTGCCTTGATTGTAGAGGTATGAGAAATTACATCACTGAAAAATCAGTTGGAACCTGGAAAATGTATAGTGAAATCAAAAACAACTGAACTTGAAAATACTGCAATAGTACCTCACAGTTACGCTTCCAGTTCCTGCTGCTACCCTCCAGCCTGGGTTCCAGAACTGGTCCACATGAGCTATGACACAGTTATCCCCTCACACTGCAAAGAGGAAGCAATTTCACAGCAATTTTTTTTCATTTTACATTGAAAAAAATAAATGCACATAAGTTCCACCCACAGTCTATTTTAGATTGATTGGTTCTCACTGTAAGTTCAGAAAAGTGACTTAAGTAGGAAACAGATCTTCAATATTTGCAAAGTTTGCAACTTCTGCAGTCCACAGTGCAGATAATGCCACAGCTTGTTGTCCTCCCTTGCTGTGGCATAAGCCACACACAAGAGGAACCAGCCGATGTCATGTCCAGTATCATCCACCTCACAATCTGGCTGCCTGCAGCTAGCTCTACAAAGAAGGGTGGCTACATCCTGGAGTGCTATGTCTGCAGTGTAAAGCTGGGTACTGGGTTTGTCCATTTGCTGCTATGGTGGCTGTATATACTCATGGATCTACAGGAGAAAAGAGGAGCTGCATCAGCCAAGTACTTGACCCTTCCTCCTTACATACATTTCTCTCCAGTGCTATGTTTTCCAGTATGAACAGTTTGAATTTACTGGCCATCACAGCTCTGAACCTAGACTCATTTGATCTACTGCACAACAACACATCTTAATTTGATACGCTTCAAACTATTAAGCTGATATGCTTCAAACCATTAAGCAATCTAAAATGAAGAAAGTCTTCAAGAAGGAAGTCTTAAAGGCACAGAAACTGGCTGTCCCCCTGAGCCACAAAATGAGTTGGCGAGACCAGCATGAATGAATATGGAGTTATTCTTGAGGCTCTTGGAGAAAAAGAGAATCTACCTCCTGTGGAAGAAGGGATGGGCGATTCAGAAAGAGTACAGAGAAGTTTTAAGATGTGTAGAGAAAAAAATCAGAAAGGCAAAAGCCCAGCTTGAACTCAACCTGGCCGCTCAGTTAAAAAGGAACAAGAAACTCTTTTACAAATACATCAATGGTAAGAGAGGACTAAGGAGAATCTCCATTCTTTACTGAGCGAGGCTGGGAATGTGACCATTGAGGATAAGGAAAAGGCAGGGGTTTTGAATGCCTTCTTTATGTCTGTCTTTAAAGGTCAGACCAGTTATCCTCAGGAACTCCCCTCTCTGACCTGGTAATCTCGGCTGGGGTGCAGACTGAACCCCCTGTGATTCAGGAGAATGCAGTCAGAGACCTGCTACTCCAGCTGAACTGTCATAAGTCCATGGGCTGGATGGGATTCACTTGAGATTGCTGAGGGAACTGGCAGAGGTAATAGCTGAACCGCTTGCCATTATGTATCAGGGCTCCTGGGGGTATTGACTGATGCTTAGCTGAGCGTGAGCCAGCAGTGTGCCTGGGTGGCCAAGAAGGCCAATGGTATCCTGACTTGCACCAGAAATGGTGTTGCCAGTAGGAATAGGGAAGTTGATTGTACCTCTGTACTCAGCTCTGGCGAGGCTGCACCTTGAGTACTGTGTCCAGTTTTGGGCCCCTCACTGCAAGAAAGACACTGAAGTCCTGGAGTGGGTTCAAAGAAGGGCAACAAAGCTGGTGAGGGGTATAGAGCACAGGAGCGGCTGAAGGAGCGGGGATTGTTCAGTCTGGAGAAGAGGAGGCTTAGGGCAGACCTTATTGCTCTCTATAACTACCTGAAAGGAGGTTGTAGTGAGCTGGGGGTCGGACTCTTCTCTTGTGTAACTGGTGATAAAACTAGAGGGAATGGCTTCAAGCTGCACCAAGGGAGATTTAGGCTAAACGTTAGGAAATACTGTTTTTCTGAAAGAGTGGTCAGGCACTGGAATGGGCTGCTCAGGGAGGTGATGGAGTCACTGACCCTGGAGGTGTTCAAGGAACAGTTGGATTTTGTGTTGAGAGATATGGTTCAGTGAGTACTATTAGTGATAGGTGGATGGTTGCACTGGATGATCTTATAGGTCTTTTCCAACCTTGGTGTTTCTATGATTTCAAATACTTGGACTGCACTGCCACAAACAACCTTTTAAGGTTACAGCAGATAAACAGCACCATTATTTATTTTCAGGAGACCTCAATTTACTTTTCATCACATAAAGACACAAATGGCTCTGTTTCATGTGCAAGACATGAACAAAACAACACACATCTATTAGCTAAACCATAGCAACTATCTACTGTGGTCACAACCAGAGCCTATTAATTTAAATTAAAAATATTGGTTATGAAACATGGCATATGTGACTCATCAACCTGTTCCTCTCCTCATTCCTTCCATCTGAGGCTGTTCAAACTGCATGATTCCCTTCAATTGTCTAAAATGAAAGACAACAAAACTAGTGAATGAAGATAGCTTTAACTCAGATAGTTACAACTAACTGTCTAGTTTAAGCTAAGAAGAACCTGGACAATAACCACACATGGCATGGGGAAAGAGTATAGGATGGTGAGAAGAGGAAAGATAAAGGGAAAATAAGACCTTGTGGTGGAAGCAGCTCATTTGATGGGCTCAGCTGTGAAATACAACATTATAAATTACGTTTCATAAATACTATATTTAGTTACATAATTTTACATTTGCCACAGGCTACTAAGCACACATTCACTCATTACTTTTTCACTGCAAAATAATTTGTTATACTGTATGTCTCAAAGTTAAAGCACAGAAATAGTGTAAAAATAAAAGTGTGCTTTGCATGCTGTATTAAGTATTATAAATCGAAAGTTATTTTCAGATTAGTTCACCTGCCATAACTTGCAGGCTTCAGTCCTCAAGCAAGCCAAAAAAAAAAAAAAAAAAAAAAAAAAAAAGACCACATAATGAACAACTGCACCCAAATGCAGAAACAGCAGTATCCTCCCAGGCTGAACTCAAACCACTATGAATAATTCAAATCATTTCTCCATTGAGAGTGCTAAGATGAATTTTCCTGTTTTTCATTCACCAATTGCTAAGTAAACAAAATAGGCCTAGTGAGGAGGGCACGTTCAAATAGTTCTGCTTATAACAGAAGATAATTATTTCTTGTTAGCCTACAAATAATCGACAGCCATCTTTCAATGGAATCCTACATTCTCACTTAGGAAAAAATGCTCTTTGTAGAGTACTATAGAGTACTAGAGACAACAGTTACATATACGTGTGTGTGTGTGTGTATATACAAATAAGTAAGTAGTACTAGTCTTCCCTACCCACTTTAATAAGCTAGCTTGGCATGGTCCACCTCTAAGCTCCTGTATCCAAAGTAAACATGTTGCATTTCATGCGGAAAGGCCAGTTTCGAAAGAGATTTACAAGTTGACCATATATAACAACGTTGGAACAGCTAAATCAGTGATGGCAAAATATTTGCTAATTTTGTCATCTTTTCAAGATTGAAGATTGACCTTTATTTCTCTCTCTATGTACATATGTCACACATACATATAATATTCAATTTGCTTTCAGTAAGAGCAAATAACATACGAAACATGATGAAACTGAGCCACAAACTTCCTGGCCTTTCATAACAATATTTAGATGAAGCAGAGTTTTGGAGACTAAGATATTAAAAAGTTTTCCCAACAAAATATTTTTTTGAATTATTTTAGAACATCATATAGATTTCCTTCCATTGGGGAGGACAAAAGAAACATAGTTACTGATGAATATAATGCCAAAATTTAATCGCTAACTTTGCCTTACTAGCACTGTAAATGATGCTGATTTGGAAGTTTTGACTAATCCCTGACAAGGTAAAAACTATGCATAGCTGAAGTGGAAATTATTTTCAGAAAGAAAAACTAGTTAGCACAGTGATTGAACAGGTATTAAGTTGTAGCAGCACTGAACAATTTGGACATCTACTTTTTATTTATTTATTTTCATATCAGTGCCTATAATGGCATTGGCACTGAGTTAAGGCAGACTAGTATTAAAAAAGACCAAAGTTTAAGCTGACTTTGCAAGTATGAAAGTTTGCATGGTGACAGGTATTATCCATTCAATCGTTTTTCAAACGTATATCTGTACGTATTTAGTTAGTTAGAAGAATTAAAAATAAAGCTGTCAAAACTGACTAGCTTGGATTATTTTTTTTTTTTAATTCACTTCTGAGTTCCCAAATTTTTACCTTGTAATAATGTTGGCTGAAGTGATAGTAGTTAACACTCCTACTAACTCACATTAGGAGGCTCCTACTGTCTCACATCAGGCCCACAATATTGCTTCCATCATTACAGCACTGAACATTTTTAAAAGATAAAAGAAACTGCTTTCCATGACTCGAGCTTCTTTACAGAGGAAAAAAGCATTACCATACTAACCAAAAAGATAATTGTTCTCCGAGTCATGTGAGTGGTTTTTGTGATTACATGGGGCTGCTTGCATGCTGTAAACAGAACTTGTCCAGCTGAATCAGTAAATAAAAGCATGAGTCAACTTTTGAGCTAAAGAAGGTGGGTCTTACACTATTATCTGAACTAGCCTTTTTGGGAGACAAAGGGTAATGCTACCTACTGTCACTTACACAAATATTTAGCTGTTCACATTGTCTAGTGTGCAGAGAGCAGGGCTTTTGATATACTTACATTTCCAGAACAAACAACATCTATTTTAAATGAGGAAAGAAAACCGCACTAGCATTTTTCTTGGTGATAGATCTGTTTTTGTTTGTTTCTTTTTAAACATCAGTGGAAGTAAAATCTCTGTTGATAAAAAGGAAGTGTTCATTTTTTACATAGAAAAGCAGCTTTTATTCATAAGGATTCTCTTCCTCTTTTCAGCCTTTACTGTTTGTAAAAACAGTAGCTCTGATTTCTCAGAAGCTACTGCTTCATATATAACTACAACAGATGTTCTTCCCTTAAAGGAAAATATCTGCTTTTCCATGGGTGTGGAAATATTTATCTTTTACTTTCTTTAAAAACACCCAATCACCAAGTGAAGTTCTAGGAACACAGTGTAACAAATACCAAGATTGCCCTCTCCAGATTCGCTGCTTCATAGCCTATTACTTAATAGATTATGCATATTTGCTACAAACATTAGCATTTGCCACATACTAACTACTACGTTTCTCAGTTTAGCATTAAGAACATCTTCTGTTCAAAATTCTAAGTACGTACAATAGGATTTCCAGCCTCCTCAATCATCCAGATCCAAAGCTGCTTTCCACTAAGCATCCCACTGAGAACTGCTGCATGGAGGATGTTCTTGCCAAGTCTCAGATTTATATGCTCTGGCATTTTGATGGAAATACTTTAGCGCAAAAGTTTTTTTTTCCCTTTTCCAGCAGCACTCTTTTTCCACTCTTCTTTTATTCTATATAACAGCATCACTATTTCCTTTTGCTGTAATTTGATAATTCATTTTTAGGTGACCAGAACTGGCAGTTCTACACAAGGGCTTGAACACAGCAGAAATATCTGCACAGGCAGGTGCAAGCAAACCCTGTGTCCAATGTGAGCTGGCTGCGCACATGGCAGTGGCACTCTGGAAGCAGTTTGGCTGCACTAGCATGGATGTTGCCCAGCTAAGGCATGTATCGGTGCATTGCACCACTCCTGCAGCTACCAGTCAAGGCCTATTTTTCTGTTGCCAGCTACATAAATATGTCCAATGTCCCAAATATCACAAGGGAGGATATGCTTTTGTGCAGGTGGTCAGAGACATGAAATATGCTGAGTGTAACCTCCCGTAATCTGCAGCTGCTGAAGAAGTGGCAACCTCCTGGTAATTCATATGGGAGCCCAGCAAGCCTGCTGGAGTCAAGTGGAAATTTATACTGGAAGATGCACTCATAAAGAGTGTTAACAATGACACTCAAAGGAAAAGTACAACATGCTACCATAGTCTGAAATAGAAATCAGCATCCCAAATCCATTCGTGTGTGTTTGGCAAGTAACAGAAAGGGTTTTATATTCAGTCTTCTGGCTGAAATAAAAAAAGTTGTTTTGGTGACTCTCAGAACTTGCCAGATGCAAGTTCAGTCAAGCATCTGTCAATAGAAATAGTGAAATACCTCATGTAGGTCATGTAGGCTTGCGACCTGCCAGTCTTCACAGCATTCCTTTGACGACTCATATTTACTACCACAGCTTTATTTCTACCTTAGTCCTTCCTGTTTAAATTCATTTTCCAGCTTGAAAGAAACACCTCAGACTATTTTAGCAGACTATCCTAATAGAAAGCCTTTGACATGGGCAGGACTTTCGTAAACATGGACAAAGTCAGAAACCAACAAACTACTCGCAAATGCAGGGGGTCAGTCTAGACATCTTTTCTAGCAAGCAGTACAGTTTGTCACTTTGCTTTCCACAGTTTGTACATGACATGAGTTTTAGTGAAACAATTTTGGAACTACTTCTAATTTTGCTTTTGACAACAACCTTCTTTAGAGGCACAACAAATGAGCTAATGGAGATCTATACTTAAAAGCATTATTTAAGAATACTCAAAAGATTATTACATTGCTCAAAACTGCTTTACTTTGTTTTCTAATGTTGGACCAAACACATTATTAAGCAAGATATCCTGCAAGGACAAAAAAATCTGAGAACATTTTGTCTTTTTATGAGGCTGAAAAAATCCATCGTAGACTTTTTATTATTTTTTCTGGTGAGATGGAAGGAATACTTGAAAATGCAAAGACTTTGTCACACCAGAGAGTAAAGGCATGAGAACGGTTCAGGGCCTAGCCATTGCTGCAATTTATCAGCCAACTATGTTCATCCTAGATGGATCATTCAGACATGGGACCACGAGGACAAGAATCAAAGCATAGAACATATATGAAGGTTTGAAAAGAGGGCCTGTGTGAACGTAATAAGATTAAATCAGGCCAACTGCAAGGTATTGCACTTGGGTCAGGGCAATCTTTTAAGATGGAGACCTCCATCTCCAACAAAACATTATATGATAAAACACTGACCACTGCAAATTTTTGCAACGTTTTCAATGACCTATCGTACCATTCACTCAATCAAACTCAGACAAAGAGGGACCAAATCTCCTGACATAAACAGTCATGTATCTAAACACTCCTATGGCCTGGGGCCACTGGAAAGAGACCACATATGGAAACCAAGCTCTGAGAAAGTTCTAAGAGCAGATCTGAGGTACAAGATCACACCTTTCCTACAGAAACTAATTCCTGGAATATGCATATGGAGTAAAATGGTTTGTTAACTGTGGAGATTCTTCTTTCCAAATGTAGCTGTGGTGTGTCAGGTTATTCTCAGATGGGTGTGTACACTGACCTCATGCCAGCCTGCAGTTGGATAGCAAATTTGGGTACAAGTAATTATAAAGTCCACAGCTGGGTAGGGGTCTTGTCAATACAGAAGCTGAGGGGTGGAGGGACTAGTTCTAGTATGCACATTGCAAGAAGCAGACTGGCACATCCACATGAGGTAGAAAAAGAGCTCCAAACTCAAAGTCTTTTCACACTTTGGGGGTTCCTACCACTACTATTCCACTATTATTTGAAAGGAAAGAGATAGAAACAGCCTGATAATACTAGCTTTGGTTGAGTTATAAAGGTTGAAAGAAACATACACTTTAATAACTCTTTGGACTTCCACTGCTTTCCAGAGCGTAGAAAGATTCCAAAACAAGCGATGATGGCGTAACCTTCTATTTAAGCTTCTGTACCTTAGCTACAAAAGTTCCAGAGACTTAGAGTCTCCTAAATAGAAACAAGACAGTATAATTAATTTTGCAAAATTAAAATACTAAAGCAGTATTGCACAAAACTCTAATATCAAATTCAAAAGAAAAAAAAGAACAAATCTATGCCATACATCGGAAAGATGTGATGACAACTAATCTAAAAGTAGCTTCTCTGTGTGATGTCAAATAGGAATTCTCTTCTTGAGAACCAAGAGCAGTGTGCAAAGAAACCATAGCAATACATAGCTAAATAAAGGCTAGGATGTTATGCCTTTAAATATACATTCTCATTTAAAATACAAGCTTCAGGCAGATAAAGAAGTTACTGGACAAGCTTTGGCTTGTGTTACAACAGTCAGAATGGATTATTGTAATGACCCAATATCACTTTATCCATTCCAAATACTTAAAATTATGTTTTGCTCAAGGAAGAACAAGCTGGAGACACATCCCAAGATTCTAAAGAATTGCTATGAAACCTGGTAGTGAATTCTCAGGCAGCAAGAAGTCTATTCACTCTCACCAAGTTTAAATCTAAAAGAAAACAAGTGACTGAGCAACTGCAAAAAGAAACCTCAAAAGAGAGGCACACAGTAACATCCACATGTTTTTCTTGCTGGAAGAAACTCCTGTCAAGGTCAGGGGCATAAACAAAAGAAAAACGCCTTGAATTCCAAAGCTGATCTAATGAGCAAACAGCATTTTTGTGCTGTCATCACAGCAGCAACACTTCACCGGAAGCATGAGCCACTCTGCAGCTTCTCAGTCTCAGAGGCAAGAAAACTTTTCTTCTGTGCGCACAGGAATGAAATATAAAGCTTGATTTTTACACCATACATTCAGACCAGTACTCAAACTCAAACTGACCTCTCATTTCTCTAAATGAGAAAGATACGCTTCTAAGATCGAACAGTCTGATAATTGTCTTCTTAGCATGAGAGGAAGTTATAGTAACAAATTTAGAAAATATAAAAACTTTCACCTTAAGTAGGTAGTTTCTTACATTTTGGGTTTGTTGACTTTTCATAAAATTGTAGAATGGCTTGGTATGGAAGGGACCTTACAGCCCATTCAATTCCAAGATTCTGCAGTGGGCAGGACTGCTAGCTGCTAGACCAGGCTGCCCAGGGCTGCATCCAACCTGGCCTTGGTATCTCCAGAAATAGGGCATACCTTCTCTGGACAACATATTCCAGTACCTTACAACCCTGTAAATGAAAAATTCTTTCTTTACATCCAACCTAACGCTTCTTCTGGCTTAAAACCATTTCCCCTTATTCTCTCTCTATCAGACTATATAAAAAAAATGGCTTCACTCCTGGTCAGAAGCTCCCTTTAAGTACTGAGAGGTTGTAATGAGGTCTTCCTGGAACTTTCTCCAGGCTGAATGAATACATCTCCTCCAGCTTTTCTTTGCAGGACAAGTGCTCCAGCCCTCTAATCATCCTCGTGTCTCAGGTTGCAATTTTATAGGAACACATTCTAAAGTGACTCAGCAGAAGACTAGCATCTTCTGTGGTCTAATATTAAATATTGAATTTAGGATATACTGTTTTTAAATGGGTGTGTAAATAGACTAAAATAAGTTCTAAACGTGCTAATTAATTCTAAATGTGCTAATTAAATTGTTCTATTTAAAAGTAGCAATTCTATGTCAGTGGAGTCGGACAATTCACAGCAAGAATATACTGCACAATGCAGCAGTTTCTTACTATTTGAAAGTCTTTTTTCCAACCAGAACGCTTTAAAAATTGACCTCCTACTCCACCCAGGCTTGTTTTCTCAGAAAAAGACTGTAACCCTACTTATGCTGCTTGTCTCAAAAGAGCTTCTGAAGTTTGAAGAGCTGATAAATGGCACAGCAGTAAATTCTTTTACTCACGCCATACTAAACACCATAGCTAGAACACATTAAATAGTACAAGAAAGAATCAAATACATAGAGAAGACGACAGCAAGGCCAAAGGTGTGGAAAACGGAAAGAAATACAGAAAAAGATAACTGAGAGGCAGAGAAAATACTTCATTTCTAAAACATATTGCTTACGTGTTCTGTGCATGAAATGTGTAGCACTTACATTTCTAGTTAAAAGGTAATTATCTATTGATGTATAATCACCTGTACTTACCATTTAACTTACTGCCATTAAAACATCAGTGTTCATATAAGAGACATTGGCAACCAAGATTCCCAGCATAAGGGCATGAAGAAAAGCTAGAGCTATGTACATATGAAAATAATATCTGCCTAATGACAATATCCATGAGGAAACAAAGGGCAGAAAAAAAGAGAATAAACAACAGTAAAAGGATGTTTATAAGAAGGATATCTAACCCTTAAAAAAAATAGATGTCTAATTCTGATTTACTTAAGGAGTGAAGTCATATGTGAACAGCTTTAGAAGTCTGATCCTTTCTATATAATTAAATGCTGTAATGACCACATCCCCAAAACATCTCAGAAATTGTGTTTTTCCTTCCCCTCACAGGGATGCCCCCATAGAGACACTGATACCTGTAACCATATTTACAGTCCTTTTAAGATTATTCTGAAACTTATATAGAAGTATACAAAAGTAATAGTCCACTCAGCTTCAAATTGTAACAATATAAACACTTCTAAGACCTAATATTGAAAGACAGTCACTAAAATACAGGGCAAATATTTTGTTACAAACTAAAGAAGGCAAACACCAGATCCTGTGAAAACAACTTAAAACACAGTTCTTACTATCTTTGCCATTGTTTTTGTACTTCAAAGGTAACACTTTTTTTTTTTTTTTTTTTTTTTTTTTTTTTTTTAATAAAATAAAAAACATTGCTGGAAACATTGCAATACTTACCTCCAAACCACACTGTAGATGCAAAATTCATAAATGATTGGGATTAAAAAGATAAGAAACCCTGTGGGGAAAAGACAGCAAGCCTGAAGCTGCTGTGCTTGTAAATTAAAATTTCTCCAAAGCACTGGTTTAATTTCTCAGAGGATGGCAAACGTCACTGAAGACAGAGAAAGCAGAGACAAAGAACAAAAGAGATATTCTTACAAGCCTTCCAGGTACAGTCGAAAAGGGCAGGCACATGACATAAATGCGCAAGTAGATGCTAAGCTATTTCCAGTTGAATATGATCCTGAGTTCTAAAAATCATTTATTCTTAAGTGACTGACTGAAAGATAATATCATTGCAACAGCTTCTAATCAAGTTCTCCAGAAACCACAGATTGCTTTCTTAGATAACACAAATCTTTACAGTGAGGTCTTTCTGTTTCTAAAATAGGATCCAGTATAAATTTAAATATTGCAAAGCACTTCTAGAGAGAACATGACAGAATCATGTCCATTATCCCCATTACATTTGCAAAATTAACATTCTTTTGTCAATGCAATTTTCTTTCTGATCTTTTCTTAGCATTCCTGATCCCCCAATACTTGGAGAAGGTATTAAAAGTGTTGTATATTATTAAACAGGTTTTTTTTTTTTGTTTTCCAGGGATTATTTCACATTTTAAAGAAATTCCTCTCATGCTCCTGCCAGCTCCCAGGTTTTCAGCAGAGTTGACACTCTCTGCATGACTTGCCTAAATATATTTCCCCTAAAGTATCTGTAAACAATCGGTGCACAAGCAAACAAACAAAAAGGCAGTTCTAGATGACTTGAGTGCCTCAGGGGTAAAGTACTGCAATGAAAGTCTGGAAGAAAGAAGTCTGCCAGAAACTTAGCAAAGTTCACATAAACATCCTGCGGTTGGTCAGCACATCCCAAGGTGGAATCCACTCTAAAACCCAATACAACTTATGCACACAGAGCATTCCAGAAAAAGCTCTTGATTTAGACAAGTATAAAAAGGAACCAAGAAAAAAAAAAAAAAGCTACTAATTTTAATTCACTTACTAATACTTAGGTAAGTAAATACATTCCACCATAGGTTACACAGGACATTTATTTCCTGAAACAATACACTCTCTCAATGACCTAAAATGCATTCTTGGTGACCTAAAATTTCAACTGGCAAACAGTGTTATGTTTAGGTTCTGAAAAAAAAAACAGAGAGAGTTTAAAGGTACTCAGTTTTGTATATAAATACTTCAACTTAGTAAATGAAAACCGAATTCCAAATGTCATTCCTGTAACTTCCACTAAATTTGCTTATTTCTGCAAATAAGGATTTTTTAATTTTATTTTACAGACAAATCTAATATTCAAGTTTATTCCTCAGTTATGTAAAAAAAAAAAAAAAGTGAAAAAAAATCTTTAAAAACATTACACATACAGGATGAGATTGGAATTATAAAGACAGAATTTTACTTTGCTACTAGTACAAGATCAAATAACCCAATAAAGCCATGCAATGGCAAGAAGGCAATGCTTAATTGACTCTACCAGATTTAATGTTAAACAATGGAAGGAAAGTAGCTGAATAAAGTGTAACAAAAGCAAGAAGTTAATATTTTACGTAACAGCATTACTTTTACATCCAGCTTCCCAGATCACACAATTTACTCTTTTTTTTTCTTCAATCCTATTGTTTTTGTTGAAAAATATAGACTAACACAGATGTCTCAAAACCCTCAGGGTTAATATATGAAGGTCATCCTGAAAGCAATACCTCGTATTTATTTCAATGGAAACTACAGGATACGCAGAGAGAACAATGCTAGTATTTGGTAGAGAAAATTTTCTAAGCTACAAAACACTATTTTTCAACACAGTCACCACCACTAACTATGCACTTTTATGAGTGATGAACAAGAGTCTGCATATTGCACTTATAAATATCTGCACCAGCAGAGGCAACACACCATTGCTGTCACTACTGCTGAAACACATCACATACTACTTCATTGTGCTCATATCCGCTGTTCAGTTTCCATCAATTTTCAGCAAGTATCAGTGAATGTCAATATGTTTCCATTTTTTCCACATTTTTTGAGGAATTCAGTGACACATCTTTGCACCATATGCATTTCCATGTGAGATATCATTTTGTCAGTCAGCCCCTCTGCTGCCATCTGTCATATAACAACAAAATGTAATGGAATAGTGGTGGGAAGCTACTGTTCACAACACCACAATCTGCCTCTGGCTTTGTGGGCCATCATAAAATTGGAAGTATTATTTTCAGAGCAGCCATTGTACATCCCCTCTTATTTTCTACATATTTTAAACATCCTTCCTGATCATCACATGGCATTTTCTTCCTCTGCAAATACGTATCAGAACTAGCTTTCTAACTGGAAGATACAGCATCATCTGGATAGTCTAAAACATGCAAGCAAAGTCAGATGCTTGTTTAAGTGGCTAAGGTGAATCTGCAAAGAACACCATGATACTTGGAGATCGCTACAATAAGAAGGATTCACTGAGCACCCTCAGAAATTTACATAATCTTTAGGATAATCTCTATATTTCTGAGGAAGATGATCAGAGGACTGAAGAACCTCCCCATGGGGACAGGCTGAGAGAGCCGGGGCTTTTCAGCAGGGAGAAAAGAAGGCTCCTGAGGGACCTTATAGTGGCCTTCCAGTACCTGACAGGGGCCTATAGAAAGTCTGGGGGGGGGATTTTTTTTTATAAGGGCATGTAGTGACAGGGCAAGGGGAAATGACTTTAAACTGAAAAAGGCTTGATTTTGACTAGATATTAGGAAGAAACTCTTTACTGAGAGAGTGGTGAGACACTGGAACAGGTTGTCCAGTGAGGTTGTGAATATCCCCTCCCTGAAGCATACAAGGTGAGGCTAGATGAGGCTTTGAGCAACCTGGTCTAGTGGGAGATGTCCCTGCCTATAGCACTGGGGTTGGAACTAGGTGATCTTAAAGGTCCCTTCCAATCCAAACCTTTTTACAATCCTATGATTTCAGTGCTATAGCTGCAACAGTTAAGATTTTATTAAGCTCTAACAAGAAACATAGAATATAATCTGGATAACAGACTTCCTTTGGTGAAGATCTTCTAAAGCTGACTTTCAAGAACTGCAAAGTCCAACTACATCCATTCAGTAGGGAGAATAAAATGAAATGAAATCCTAACAGTTTCAGACTCACACAATAGTGAGTTCTAAACAGTGCTGAGATCTGTCTCAACACTGTAATACTTAACAAAATGAGTATTCCTAGCTTTCATTTCCTCAGTACACAATCTCATACTAATTGTAGTCAGAGATTGCTCATTCCCACAGCAGCTTGGAGCTGAGTGCAAGCTGACCACAAAGCCTTGCCTTTCTCTCTGGTTTTGTAGCAGTTCAACACAGGTTGCAGCCAGGTTGCTAAGCAGAGTAAAACTTCTTTAGCTTTCCAGCACTAAGGTCCAACAGCCCGCACACTGCCAGAAAGGCTGGGATTTGTGCCCTTTTAAGGAGCCTACACTTAAAGTGTCTCAATTTCTTGCTCAGTTACACTCAAATTTCATTTATTTCTCTTGAATGCATGCACTACAAAGATTCACCTACTTGTTTGCCTAGCATAGCCAAATACTCAGAAGCCTTCACTATTTCATAAAATCATAGAATCTCAGGGTTGGATCTCTGAAGGCCATCTAGTCCAACTCCCCTGAAATGAACAGGGACATCCACAGCTAGAAGGAAACAGAGACAGTGATGTCTAGGTAAATGCTACTGCACCAGGAGCTGCAGTGTCCTCCCTCTTCTTATAGCTTATGTTATTTAAGGAATCCACAGGTTCTACAAGTATTCCTTAAGACAGATGTTACGTGAAATAACGGTCAACTTCAGACTCCGCTACTCTTATGAACAGATAAATGACTCCTTCCTTTCCACTCCTATCCTACTGACTAACTCTAAACCCAGTTTCCACGTCCTAATTTCAACTTTGTTATCGTAGGTTGGTAGAAGACATTTTCCACTCCAGACTTGCAGCGATAGCATGTTAGAAAACGTCCCCTGAAATTGCTTGTCAGAGTTCTGCAGTGGCACATGACATTGGAAGCAGCTGCTGACAGCAGAGCAGCCTACTCCTTGCTTATGCACCATAAGCTGCTCAGACTCCCAGTAAATTTACCTTCACCTATATCCCTAGCTAAGCTACTGTCAGATAAACTATTCCAGGAACAAAAACTGGCTATTACAGACCATACAGGTAAAAATGGCTCATAAGTAAACAGACTGGAAGGTGACCTGGAATTTACAGATTCAGTTTTCTGTTTCTGACTTCTCTGATCTTCAGATCAGAGAATTCATTAATGCTCAAGCACATTCAAATCAGAGCACATCAATCACATATAATTCAAACAATCATTGCTTGCTTACATCTCACCATCCACGGATACTAATGACATTCAATACCACCTCCAGCAAGAATTCAGTTTTTAAGGTTCTTTTCCTGCACCACTTACAGCAGCAACAGTATCGTCAGAAAGTATCACCACTGGAAACAAGTTGGCATTTCTGCCTGGGCACCTATCCTGAGCTCAGGAGCCTCTATCCGTCCCTGATACCTCAATCAATTTAGCCAGTTTGGGAAGTATTTACTCACTCCTTACCTCTAAATAAAAGCCGCTTTGATCAAATCATAATTCAGTTCTCAAATTATTGAATGTGAGAGCCTACTGGCTAAACTTGAAAAAAAAATTATCTTTGCACTTCCACTTTTCTCTTACAGAATGTAAGGTATATTGAAACTTTGAGACTTGAGTCAAGTAATACAGTGACACCTATAAAATTGCTGCACTGATGTGTCTTCTGTAACTTTAAAAGCAACCATTTTACCAACCCTTTATTATAAGCAGATAATTACGACTGTCCTTGATGACAATGTAATGCTTTCACAAATCCTATCTCAGGCTATTGAAACTAAAACCAGCCCTATTAATAGCCATAATGAATAATTAGATTCCATACACTCAGATTGTGGGTGGGTTTTTTTTTTTCATAAACAAAGTAGTCAAAGTTTGTGTACATCCACAAACAGAACTTCCCCATGTCTCAATTCAAATAAATGAAAGGGAAACAGCAATACTTAAGATGCCAAATATTGTTAACAAAACAAACAAATCAGTTATTTTTATAGTAAATTCAGACACCTTCTATTTGTTCTGGCTGGAGAATACTGGATTTATTTCTTTTTTTCCTCACCTTTGGTACCTGTTTTTAACATGAAAGCTTAAAAACAGCTCTATGCCAATTGTCCAAACCACAGCAGGTGGTAAGGTCAATGAAAAGGATTATTCAGCAGACTGCTCCAGTGGACATGCTTAAAAAAGTAGTTCACTTACACTTATTTTTCACTATTTGGAAGATTCCCTAATTTAGAGGAAGCTGCTTGAATTGGTTCACCTTTGGGAAAGTAAGAGTGGTTCTCATCCTTCTTTCATTAGTGATCTTACTTTATTTCTCTAGTATGAAAGAGCTCAACAGGTACTGAGATACAACAAGATACTATCACTAATTAAATAAAAAAAAATCAGAGAAAAACAAAGCATAAATTAAACAAAATAAAATAAATGCACTCCCTGCAGTGTCATCCTCATCATCCCACCATCACCACCACCCCCCACCCCCGAAAAACAAACAAACAAACAAACAAAGCCAACTTGGTGACATGGTGACTATTTAGCAACTTCGTGTTTTTATTGAATGCTGTTTCTGCTGTCACACATCAGGTTTGGTGGCAGTAGGCTGAAAAACTCAAGTAAAACATCATGGTCATAAAGAACTTACTGGGAAAAAAAAACAACACAAGCAACAAAAAAGAACACTTGTAATACTTCAAAAGCAAGTATGCATTTCAGTTGCTTTACATCACTTAACACGTTCTGTGAAATGATCTGGACTTACAGAAAAAGCAGCCTCCTTCCTTCCAGCACTCCTATTAAAGTCTGATTGCATTTTATTCAAAATCAAATTCTTATTAGTTCAGCTTACAGAAAAGCTTCATATTAATACAACCAAGAGTGCAGCCAATATCACAGAAAAAGCCAAAAATGAGCATTCATGGGTTAAAAGGAACAGGAAATCTCTTCAGATGGCTTTGTTTAAACAGAAATAGTTTCATGGAGCCCTCCCCTAAAAATCCAAGGCCAAATTCTCTTATTTGCTTGGATCATTCAGCATTCAGACCCTTTGATTTCTTTTTTACTTAAAACTGCACAAGGGAAAGTGGATTCTTCTTTCTGCCCTACTGCACTGTCAGAAAGACAAAACTGAATTTCCTGAATGCACTGTACTGATTCAGAAATACATTTGTGAGAAGAAGTATGAGTTTAATGTATATAAACAGCTGCCTGCTTTCAGTATCTTGAAATCTAATCAGTTTTCATTTAAAGCTCATACCTCTGGTATGAGCTTCAATTTAATGCATTAATTTGATCAATACTTGTTTTTACTTTCAAAGGAAGGGGGAAAGGCCAGCAGCATATCTGAGGAACTGGAAACATCTTTTCTAACAGTATTTCTTTTTGGTATACTTCATTCAAGTATTACAAGTTTTCTTAATTGAAAATTGACATAGTTTTCTCAGAATCATAGGTGTTGTACGGGACCTCCAGAGATGATCGAGTCCAACCCCCCTGCCAAAGCAGGTTCCCTACAGCAGGTAGCACAAGTAGGTGTCCTGGCAGGTCTTGAATCTCTCCAAAGAAGGAGACTCCACCACCTCCCTGGGCAGCCTGTTCCAGTGCTCCGTCACCCTCACCGTAAAGAAGTTCTTGTGCACATTTGTGCGTGTGTTTTATACAAGCACAGTGAAATGGAACCACAAATATTATAGTGAGATTAAAAAGTATTCATCGATAATATTATCTGAATACGAGGAATATGTAATACAAAATCCATGTCAGTCTCAAAATGTTCTCTACACATCACTTCCTGATGTTTCAGCATGTTTATTCAGTGTCTGTGCAGGTTAACTCATCAGAAAGCAAACAAATATTTAACTGTCATCTATTTAAATGTATTGCTATACTAATAAAGCTCTCGAGATCAGCATACTTGAACACAACATACAATAGACAATTTTGCAGTACCAGAACAAATAAAGACCATCTTTCCATTACTGCTTGAAAGCAGGATGCTTATTCAACCACAGTTACGCTCTTTAAAAATATAAAGGCTTTATACCTATAAAAAGATTAGCATGAAAGCATAGGGCTAACACAACAGCTTTCATTTGATTTGAAGAGGGAATTCCTTGTTGTATCTGAAAAGTACTAACAGGGATAGAACTACATAGCCTTGTAGATTCCCTCAATAAAGCATCCATGCATTTTGAAACTCACAAGAAATCCTGGTTACTTTGTAACTAGAGAGGTAAATAATTTCTTTACCAAGATGCTTTCTACCTTACTGAGTCCAAGTAGGTAATGTTGGAATTTAAAGTAGCCTCCATGTAAATACAAAGTAGCAGCAATGATGAAATGAAACAGTGATGACAGAAATGAAACAAATAAAAGCTACACATTTAAAACAAGCAACAAAAAAGAACCGCACAGATTTCCATCAGGTATCGAATTAAAAAACAATCTTGTTCCTATTTCTTTCAGCGTGATAGAAAGGAGAAAGAGTTCTGTATTAGTACTCTCCATTTAAAAAGGTACAAGAGAACATTTTGTTCCTCCGCAGATCCACTTACAGCTCACCTGGCCATTACTATGTGAACCTGTGAAGATTGTCCAGCATTATGTGATGGAAAAGGACAGCTGGACACTTTTAACCCATGGAGCTGAGATCACTTCAGAGCATCATAAGTGCACTACAAACTAGAAAACCCAATTACTTCTCTTATTTCATGGCAGGCTTTCAAATTTCTCCTAGAAATTCATGGCTGTCTGTGCTAATAGAATTTAAACTGCAGGCTGGAGAATTTCTTCCCCAGAGACAACTTAGTTACAGACCACTAGGGCTTCCACAAGTTTTCAGTATAAGCACTCTCACACAGAAAAACTCAGCACAGACTATGGCGGATTTTTCAAAGTTCACTTCAGGCAGATAACAACATTGGAACTGACTTACAAGAGAAAGCACTAGTTTGCGGCTCAGTGTCTTTAAGTCAAAACAATAAATCTAAGCATATTCACAATGAAAATGTTAAGCATTAGGAATATACAATGCCAATTCCTATTTGGTGTAAAACCTAGACTAGCCATTCTCTGAGACTTGCTTCAGCAGTTTCAGGTGCTTCTGTGCATCTGCATGTCTATGTGAGAAAAAGAAGTACTTGTTTTAGTCCAGTTTATGCTTAATTCCACACGACTTTCTTGTAAGTGTCTGCTTACTGTGTCACTCATTCTCTTCACCTTTTGAATAACTTGCAGGATTGTAGTGATATCAGTTCCCACCTCCCAAAGCATAGTGCCATTACCACAGAACTTATCCATGTGTTTCCACTGGCTCTGTTGGAGCAAGAAACAGATTTTTGGAAAGCATATGTGCTTGCTGACGAACAGGCAACACTCAGCCAGCATTAAGGACTCTGGGATTTCAGTGCCTATTTCATACAGTCCACAGAAATTCTATTCTGAGTCTTTTTGCAGTTAAGTTCAGCAATGACATAGCTGAAGTCTGACCTTGAAGAACTACTAAAATGGCTGCTTTCACGTGGAATGAGGGGGCCAATACCAAAGTAAAAGCAAGTTCTGGAATGGTACAGTGGTTAAAGGTGTCCCACAGTTATTCCTAAGTGTTACAGTAGTGGGACAGAGGGAGGAAGAAGAGTGAAGACTCCTACACTCAAAAAGAAAGTGCATAGCTACAAAACAAAAACATCTGAATAGTTATACCTTGACAAGAGGTATGAAAATAACCTTTTTTAAAAATGTGCAGTTACTGTAAATAAGCATAGTGTCTACTATACGTATTTTTGCACATGCAAATATACACAAAAAAGCCAATCTTCGAAGGCGTGCTTGAGAGCTAAATGCATATTACTGTTCTGCCAACAGGAAACACCCACAGCAACAAGGAATACATACAAAAGAAGCATATTCCAATTCCACCTCTATTTCCCACAACCACAAAAAACAAAACCTCAAACCAAAGAAGTAGCACAAGATAGTACAATAGGGTGGAGCTCACATTAAAGGACAACAGTTTTACCTGTATGTACCTTTTGACCCTATAATCATTGCTATTTACACAAAGACACAGAGATTATTCACCTCTCTCCCCAAGAGGAGACAAGGCAGGAAGTGAGACTGCTGAACAAATAGGGGTGTACATTATTGGTGCCTTTGTAGTATAAGTGTGTCTGCCTTGGGGGTATTTATGAATTAGGCTAGAAATTAGCATGAAACGGAATGTGCACAGAACTGTTGCCTGCTGTTCCTAACTTAACCAAATATTGTCAAATTAGCAACAACCACACTTCCCACTTAGGGCTATATATTTAAATGTTTTAAAATCAAAAGTTATTTTTGGATTTATGTGAACCAAAAAAAAAGATTGAAGTTGCTTTTCTGCTGCTTCTGTTAGGATTCTCACTTGAATTTATAGAGACCAATATTTAAAAGAAGGAGCTTAAGGCATTACACAAATGACTTGTGGACAAAGTTTCTTTCTTCAAAACATTAAAAGGAGCTAAATGCACACACAGAATAGAAATGTAATCTCAGACATACAAATATTCTCTGAAAACTGGTGACTGGATTGGGCACACAAGCTGAATAGGGAAAACAGTCCAGAGATCTCCTCAGAGGAAAGGGTTTATTTACAAAATTGGAACACAATGTTGTTTAGAGGATGGCTAGAAAGAAGAATAGAAGAAAAGAACTGTTTAAGAGTACTTTAAATAAATTATTGCAGCAGTCTTTAAATCAAACTGTAATACAGTCCTCTAATAAGCAAATGTATTAGCACAACTGTAAGTAGAACAGACTTGATGGTCCACTGGTCTCTTTCAGTACAGTAACTTGTGTTCTAGGATATTTGCCACAATACATAGAAGCCAAAAAATGTTGTCACTGGGAGAGGGTGGAATTAAACAAAGACAAAAAGCAGGTAAAATTCAGCCCAAGTTAACCTGTCATTCTGCAAGATAGCTGCATAGTTCAGGGCCAATAGCTCAGTCTATTGCCTGGAAAGGTAACAGATGTCCCTTCTGTACCTACCATGCATGAGAACTCATGGTAGCACAGATTATTTGCTAGTATTCCTAGAGTAAAATAGATTCCTATAATATTTATAGTATGTAGTATATATAGTATCCTTTTCATAATTAAAATATTTCTACCAGTGGTATTAGAACATGGGTACACACGTAATCTTCTGCATAGATATTATTCTCCAGATGGCTTCCACAAATGATTAAATAAACGCAACTTGGCATGTTAACTTCATCGCAGTAACTCGTAGCATGTGCCCAGTTTACTCTAGCAAAAACAGATACTACATTTTTCCCCCACCAATCTGCAACACTAGAGAAACTAAAAATTTCAAACACACCCAAAAACTTAGCTCCCATAAGACTGAACATGATGTAACAATGTTAAAACATATACATACACACATATGTATTAAAAAAAAAAAAGTATTAAAGATGATGCTAAAACACTGTCAGATTCTACTATTTATTCAGAAAGAAATCACAATGTGTGGATACAGTCTATTAAGCAAAATTGGTTAGAATCAATCTATAACTTAAAGGAAAAATAGTAATAAAAAAAAGCTGTAATCAAGTTTGAGCCAATGCTAAAACAGCCACAGCATAAATTTACTAAACTGAAGTAATTTAACGGGAACAAAATGCACCTGGTCAAAATAGAGCAGTAATTACAGTTGAATGAGCATGTTTTTTTAAAAAATAAAATAATATATATATTAATTATATATTAATTACTGGCAACAGAAAAGATCAAAGAAGTCCCATCAGACTCACACAGCAACTTGCATAAAACTTCAGCAGTATGGATTTCAATACATTTATTACAGCTGAATATAATAGTTTTCATAGTGTAATGTAAGCTTACATCTCAGAAACATTACTTGCAGTACACATAAAATAGATAATATCATACCTTCAATATCAGAACAGTTACAAGCTTAGAAATATGATTTTGGAGACGATCTCTGAATACAATAACTGGTTACAAATAATGTTCAGATTCATATACAACTCTCAAACTAACAACTTAACTGATTCTAAGCTCTCTATTTGTACCTCAGTGAATAACTATTCACATAATCTCAGACGAATACTTCTGAAAGTAACACCTTGAAGTTCAAAATATGTAATTCTTCACTTCAGTTAAAAACATTCACAGAAACATCCAAATGAAGCACCTAAAATGATAAACCTTACTTACAAGTTTTTCCATTGTAACCTTTCTCATTTCTAAAACCAGAAAGGATGCAAAATTTTAGAAAATACGAACTAATACAATTTCATCAACAATAAGAGGTCCAAGAGAAGAAGAAGAAATTAAAAAAGGCTTAACAGGACCTAAAATCCCTACCAAAAATAGCTTCCCCCACCCCTAAAAAACACACATATGCACACAGATAATTACTGCTTACTGGTTCTTGGGGAGGAGCTTATGCCCAGCAGTCACCAAACTAGGGTGAAAATCGTATAAATAGTCAAGGGTGACACTTGAAATCATCAGCTTCTGCTCACTCACCAGTGGCAGAAGAACTCCTCACTAGAGGGGGATTTGCCACTCTACTGCCCTGCATTGGAGCTCCACAACATTTGGTATGTTATTATTTCATTTCATTCTGTATGGTTTTGATGCTAAAATCTATAGGATATGTTGGTTGGGGTTGCAAGAGAGTTGATATTTAATGGCTAGCATCAGCCTCCTTACTGCTACTGGGGTTATTCAACAGGTTGCAAACGAAAACCTCACTTGAATGTGAGATTTTTGCCATGGATGCTGAAGGAGCCAGAACTTTATACTTCATGGAATTTACTATAGCATTAGACAGGGGCAATAACATCATGGTATATAGCCTATATATTACCAATTAAACCTTTTCTTCATTCCAGGAGCTCTGATATATGTGACTGCTGAACTTTGCTTTTGGGTCCTGGAGTAATTAGAAAAACTACTACTGTTTCTGAAGTCAGTGGCTTCAAGTAGGCTGCCACTTATTTAAAATGATTATTTTTTCTAAAAGTGAGACTTCTGTCTCTAAGCCACCTCTTTTGTATCTTAGACATACAAGAACTCCAAATCTTAAGTTAGCCATGTTGATTCTATTCTCCTTACAGCACTTGTCACAGACAGTGTAAGCAGGAAAAAGCAAGCACAAAATAAAGAAACTTTTAATACCAATAGCTTAAGAAAACCAATTTATGCAAAAGACACTCATCAACTTCTACTTAAAACATTGTTTTCTTCCCTTTCTAACAGTGGACGGATTTGGAAACATGCATTTACAAATATCCTTACTGCTGCTGTTTTGTCTAAACATTGTCCATGGTAGCGATGGATACTTTTCCGAGCGATACCAGAAACAGTCCAGCATCAAGGGGCCACCACACTTTCTACCATTCAATGTAAAGAGTCAAGGTAAGTCTACTATTATTTCTTTTTTAAATAATAAACTAGCATAAAATAAGTTCTAGTGGGTCAACACATGAACAAAAGCTCACTGTTTGTACAACTGGTACTAAACTAACATTTTAGGCTTACTTTAATAAGTTCATCATTGCAGAAGGAATTAGCAGTGACACAGGAAGTTACCTCCCACTGATGAAGATGCACACTTGCATAAACTTTCTGTGACACAATAACTGCTGAAGGGACACTTCATTAGAAAAGAAACATTTTAAGTCTGCATTAGAAAACAAAAGCAGACCCAGAGAGCAGAAGATTAGCTCCTCAGGACACAGCATCCATATTATCCTCATTTATGAGCTTTCATTTCAGAGTAGCTCTAGCCAAGTCCTATGGATTGGATACACAACAGTAGTACATACTGAATTCAAAGATGCTGCTATAGTCTCACTCAAATTGCCTCCAGGCCATGTTTTCAAAAAATCCTCTCTAGTGAGAAACAAGTGAAAGTAGTATGGTTGGGAAACTTACCCACTCAAAATGCTCTTCTGGGCTGCACCAAAATACTATTATAGCTTTATCTCTTGCCTTCAGCACAAGGAATTTCTGTAATTCTACCAGCACCTTCAGACTGAATTTAGGTACATGAACAGGTACTGCCATGACTTACTAGCTGGAGTTCCCAGAAGGTTAAAGTTACACTTTCTCTTCCCAGTACTTGATCACAGTGTTTTCCAGTGATTTTATTCACTATTGCATCATTTTTCATATGAAGTATACTACATACTTTATTATCTTCTACCACACTTCACTTAATTCTATTCTTCTCAAGGCAACTTTTATGTATTTATTTATTTTATAAATCCAGAGAAAACACTGGGAGAGGGGGGGAAAGAGAAATAAAATAACAAATAAAGAAGAAAAGGAAGGTTCAAATTAAATAGGAAAAAGGAGTAAAAGGGAAAAAAAACCTGTCCTAAACTAATATTTCACATTATGTTAACAGAGAAACTAATCTGCGGTAAGCTTCTTAATCTAAATAATGATTATATATACCTGTGACAATTGTAAAATGCTGTCTATTGAGGAAAGGGAGCAAAGATTATTCACCACACTGCAAAAGTGGCAATAGCTTACAATTTTACAGACTTAAGATACCAGTCATACAAAGAGACCTGACAAATCCTCATGTTTGGTGACAAAGTATCAAAATGAAAACTACACAATAACTGCTGTTTCTCAGCCTGGAAAACAAGCATCCTACAGATACATTTTAGAAGAGATTTAAGAGGGCTCACTATCATTGTTCATAATCTAAGATAATAATCGTAGAACTAAACAAGAGACCGCAAAACCAAATTAATACCTCTGAATGTGTTGTCTAGTGAGTTGCTCCTTATGCAAGTAGCTCAAGTAGCACTTGTCAAGATCTTAATTATAGCTTATTTCTCATATTTGTTCACTGTACATCATCTTCTTGTGATTTAGTTACCAGCATGTTCTTTTCCTTTTGTATAGCATTGCCAAAAAGCTACCTGGAATCACAATTTCAGACTGGGCCTAAATTAGTGACCCAGGACAACATTTGCTGGTGCTTGATAGCACCTAACAGAATAGGATGGAAGTTCCATGCTCATTTCTGCAGGTGGCAAGTTCATATTTTAATAGATCCACCTCAACATCAAACTAAAACTTTCTTTGTAACTCTCAGCTGTTTTTTCTCAGCAACATCAGTACACATATTCAGTATACATATTCATCTGTATATAGATCAGTGCAGGTGTGAGGGCCTGCTGTGCAACAAAGGTAGCTACTGAAAAACTAACCTTTACTACAGCCACAGCAGAACCAACAGAAAAGACAAATCATGGAGTGAGACATGGATAGCCAGCAGCAGGGAAAAAATTTAGAACTTGAAACTGCCTCAATTTATTTGCATACTCCCACTTCCATATTAGCATTTAGTAATTAAAAGAACATAGTATAAGTGCAGAACTAGAATGTAATATTTCTATACTCTCTACATTCACTTTAAAACAAAGAAAAATACTAAAGGTAAGATTTTCCATCACTTGATTAAAAATGCCAGATCTGCAAAAGACATTCTTAGATCCCAAAAATACAAATAATGTTTTCTTTAATTTTAGATTAGCAAACAAATACAATATTGGATATAATTCCAGAAAATACTTATCTTGGCAGCTGAAATCTATTAAAGCTTTATCTAAATTGAAGAAATTGTAAAACAATTTGATAATTTTTCTTGACAGCTCTCCTGTCAGAATATACTTTCTTTTCTAGTGTGGGTTTAATATATATATACACTAGTGTGTGTGTGTATATATATATATATATATATATATATATATATATATATATATATTCCACTATACTAATATATATATATTAGTATAGTATTATATTAGTATATATAATAGTACATATACTATTAGTATAGTAGAACACTATCCTTTGCTCATTGCCCTGAACTCCTTGTGAAAAGTCCTGGTTGAGAATAATCACAGAACTAAATCTGACAGTCCAGCAATGTTTAAGCTAATAGGCCTTTACTGCAGGTCATGCTGAAGTCTTGAAACTTAGTTCTATCCAAATATAAGGTTTGACTGCTCTTGACATGCCTTGATGTAAAGTTGTTTTATACATCCAAGACACATAAAAGAATAGTTAACCACTGCTTCAATTTTCTTGGTAAAACCTGTACTTCATTAATGCGACCGTCTGTTTTCTACTATCTCTAAGACAGTGCAATCACCAGATATTTAAATCTGAAACAAGCGCATTTTTCAGCTCCTCATAGAAAATATCCACAATAACATTTGCAAAAGATACTGAAGCTTTTGCTAAAGGCATCACACATCACTTTACAAAACTAAGACATACAAAATTGACCTAAAACAAACTGAAAAACAGTAAAGAGAAGCATTCTGAAACTGATGTCTGAAGAAATTGCTTCCTCCTACCCCCAGTTAGGTCAAGCATAATAACAGCATGTTACCTGAACACTGCTGAATGATATCAGTGCTACTTCACTGCAGAAATTCAACTCTAACTCCTGAAGAACAGAATTCACTTGGAAGAATGGACATAGCTCCCTGAGTTATAAAAAAGTACACCTGGATGGGGTTACAGTTGTCTGCTAGCAAATGCCAGGTTTTAAATTCAGTAAAGTAGAATTCAGGCTACTGATATAAAAATGTATTCATGTTTCTCTCCATTTTACAACTGGAACATCACAAGGTCAGCAACTGATTGTCTGCATCAAAGTTTTGCTTTGATTTGCCCATGTTTTCTTAACTCTGACCAGCAGGATGAGATAGGAATGTACGCAAAACAAAACAGTATGCATTTATGCTGCCTTTACGCATCAGCAAAAAAAAAGTTACTATCTGCAGTTGATAGGTAATAACTATTTCCCTAGTAATAGAGGAAGAAAGCAACCTTGCAGGTACATGAAACACATTTGATTTGACAGCTTTTCTTATTGTATTCTTTAAAAAAGAAAAATATTTCTACTTCATTTCATTTGGTCCAAAAGTAGCCACAGATTAGATAAACTGTGGTTTCCTAAAGACAGCAAAATATTCATTGCACACACCCTCATACATATATATAATATATACATATATACACACACAGATATGTTTAGTTGTTTTTCTAAGACTCAAATAGAACTTCAGCTGATCAACTGTTAATGAATCTTTTCTAAATAAGCAATGAACTGAATATGTTGCCATTAGAAAATCAGAATCCAGTTTATTTTTATACACCTCAGAGTCTGATTTTTGCAAGCCTTCTTAAATCAGTATTCATCATAACTATGGTATTTTGTTCTATAGTGGTACGAGCTGCTGCAAAACAGTAAAATAGCTCACAATATGCATGTTGATCTTCTCTGTAATATGCTACAAATCATCATCCTAATTCTAAAATGAAGCAGCAAATTTCCCACGAAGTACAGAGAAAACAGTTTTGAGCTTGTTTAATCCTCTATTTGTGACATTCAGCTAAATGGCTCCACCTGCTGTTGACAGCTAAGACAAAAAGAATCATCATTTGTTGGTGGTCTTTTTTTTTTTTTTTTAAAGAACTTGAGCTCTGACTAACTACAGTGAAATATCACTTATCTTGTAACTGTGTGAAGCTATTACAGCAAACACAATTCTTTAAGATGACAATACTTTAGAATATAACATTCATATGTTTACTAAAAGATAAATAAAATCAACACAACACCATAATTATGGCTCACTGTGGATGGTAAGAAGAAAAGGCACGAAGTAGTTTAAGAAAAAAAAAGCATAGTTCTACTGGAAACATCCTGTTTTCTTTTAGCAAGTTAAGACTTGCATCTTGATAAATCATTTACATGTTTCCTCTCCTCCTTAATGCTTTGCATTCACTTGTCCACTATATATACATATACATATATATATATTTTTTTTTTACTCTAGACGTATTGATGTAAAAAAATTATAAAGCCATCATAGCTCACATTACAACTCCCAGCATATTTGCACTTGTTACATATTCATATGAGACTCCTAGGTCACTTCTGCTGTGAAAGTCAGCTCAGGCTCTGAGTGAACAATAGTGTTAAACTCTTGATTTCTGTGAAGTCCAAATGAAGCTAATTCTTCACCCTGCAATAAATGTGCAAATCTGGAAGGGCTTTTACAACTTACATGATTCCACAAAATATTATGTTGACCTTGTTTCTTCTCATACAGGTGTGCAGATGAGGGGTGAACAAGGTCCCCCCGGTCCCCCAGGCCCTATTGGACCAAGAGGACAACCAGGTCCTGCAGGAAAACCAGGCTTTGGAAGCCCTGGTCCGCAAGGTCCCCCTGGTCCCCCAGGACCACCTGGATTCTCCACTGTTGGAAAACCAGGCATGCCAGGTCTACCAGGGAAGCCAGGAGAAAGAGGATTAAATGGTGAGAAAGGAGAAGCCGGACCTGTTGGGCTCCCAGGAGCAAGAGGGCCACAAGGACCCCCTGGTATTCCTGGCCCCGCAGGACTGTCTGTCCCTGGAAAGCCAGGACCACAAGGACCTCCAGGAGCTCAAGGGCCAAGAGGCCTCCCTGGTGAGAAAGGAGAACCAGGTGTTCCTGGTATGAATGGACAAAAAGGAGAAATGGGATTTGGTGTTCCAGGCCGCCCAGGTAGCAGGGGTCTTCCAGGCCCACAGGGACCCCAAGGCCTCCCTGGCCCTGCTGGGATAGGAAAGCCTGGAGAAAATGGCCTTCCAGGTCAGCCAGGTATGAAAGGTGACAGAGGTCTACCAGGGGCACGTGGAGAAGCTGGTACCCCAGGCCCCCAGGGTCCACCAGGAGAACGCGGAGAAGTTGGCATTGGCAAGCCTGGGCCAATGGGACCACCAGGACCAGCAGGCATCCCTGGAGCCAAAGGATTCCCTGGACCTGCAGGCTTGCCTGGATCCCCAGGTCTCCCAGGATTTGGAAAACCAGGATTGCCAGGGATGAAGGGACACAGAGGACCTGAAGGACCTCCTGGCTTTCCAGGACCTAAAGGAGACCAAGGTCCAGCTGGTGTGCCAGGAGAACCAGGTCCTGCTGGGTCACCAGGAAATATGGGCCCTCAAGGACTCAAAGGCTTGCCTGGTGAGAATGGCTTACCCGGACCCAAAGGTGACATGGGTCCTGCAGGCCCTGCAGGATTCCCAGGAGCCAAGGGTGAAAGAGGTCTACCAGGATTAGATGGAAAACCAGGATACCCAGGTGAGCAGGGTCCTGCTGGTCCTAAGGGACATCCAGGTCTCCCTGGTCAAAAAGGTGACACTGGCCATGCTGGCCTGCCTGGCTTGCCTGGTCCAGTTGGACCACAAGGAGTTAAGGGAGTGCCAGGTATTAATGGTGAACAAGGCCCAAGAGGACCTTCAGGAATACCTGGGATCAGAGGCCCCATTGGTCCCCCTGGCATGCCAGGAGCCCCTGGTGCAAAAGGTGAACCAGGAGCACCAGGACTGCCAGGCCCAGCAGGTATTGCTACAAAAGGTTTAAGAGGACCCATGGGACCACCTGGACCTCCTGGGCCTAAAGGCAACAATGGAGAGCCTGGCTTGCCAGGTCCCCCAGGTCCTCCTGGTCCCCCTGGCCAAGCCACAATCCCAGAAGGTTATGTTAAAGGAGAGTCTCGAGAGCTATCAGGAATGTCTTTCATGAAAGCAGGAGCAAATCAAGCTCTGACAGGAATGCCAGTGTCTGCCTTCACTGTCATTCTCTCAAAAGCCTACCCTGGGGCAACAGTCCCCATCAAATTTGACAAAATCCTGTACAACAGACAGCAACACTATGATCCCAGGACAGGAATCTTTACCTGCAGGATCCCTGGACTATACTACTTCTCCTATCATGTACATGCAAAAGGAACAAATGTTTGGGTTGCACTCTATAAAAATGGCACCCCAGTCATGTACACTTATGATGAATACCAGAAAGGATACCTTGACCAGGCCTCTGGCAGTGCTGTCATTGATCTCATGGAGAATGATCAAGTGTGGCTCCAGCTACCAAATTCAGAATCCAATGGTCTCTATTCCTCTGAATACGTTCATTCTTCTTTCTCAGGTTTCCTATTTGCTCAGATCTAACAACACCCCACTTAGAATGTCCTGACACGTTCTCCTTCAGGACATTTTAACTGGGCACTGATGTAATATGTCCTTAGCAGGTCTTGTAACTTCAATTTTGCAACAGAAACTGAGGACAGTGAGAAGGTAAAGCAATTGGTTAAAAACTAGTAGAACAATATTCTATGTTTTTAGAAACTTGTCACGGGAAATTTGTTTTGAACAATGATCAATTGTCCAACTAAATGCAACATTAAAATTTTATGAATTAATATAATACACCTGTCTATCTCTCTTCATTAACAAGGGGGGGGGGGGTGGAGGGGGAAGGAGAAGGGGGGTAAATCAAAATTTCTAGCTATCATTTCTCATTAACAAGTAAAGTAGCCATTTCAAGACTCCAGACCACACTCAAGTACACTGAATGATACCTTCAGTTGATTCAAAAGTACACAGTTTCAGACACAACATGGTCATCGTAATAACAAGCTAACACACTTCCTTACCATTAGCCTTCTACCAAACAAGAGTCAAGAAAACAAAATTTGACAACAGTACACAATATGTCACTTGTAAGTTAGTTCAGCTTTTCCTATTAATGAAAAATCAACCTTAGAGAAAGGTAGATTTAGAAATCATAACGCTACTGAAGGTCTAAGACCTCCAACAACAGAGAAAAGCAACCAGACTTGAAATGTAGAAATCACAGAAAGATTAAGGACAGGAGGGACATCTTGAGGCCATGTGGTCCAACCCCACTGCTCAAGCATGGACACTTACAGCAGGTTGCCCTGGACCAAGCCCATACAGCTTTTAAAAGATATTCAAGGAAAGAGACTCCACAACCGCTCAGCAAACTATTCTGTTGCTCCATCAGTTACAGCATACTACAGTAAAGAGGTGTTTCCTGATGTTCAGACGGCACAAAAATGGATCACAGGAGATTCCCACTACCTCTTGTCCTGGCACCAGGCACCGCTGTAAAAAGCCTGGCTCTATCTTCTTTGCACCTTCCCCTTAAGTTTTAAAGAATCATAGAATGGCTTGGGTTGAAAGGGACCTCAACAATTATCAAGCGCCAACCTCCCTGCTGCACCCAGGGCCACTGTGCATCTCTAATCCTAGACTAGACTGCCCAGAGTTTCCATCACAGCTGTCTGACATGTTTTGTAAATGACAGTAAAAAAAAAAAACTAGTTCACCTTTTTTAAGCTCCTAATTAATACGATGATAATTGGAGTACACTAAAACCAAAATGCATGCTGATACAAAATCAAAAGAGCTTTACAACTCCTGAATTGGAGACAAACTTTGCTTGTAAGTTGCGTTCTACAGAAATACAGCATTCAGAAATAAAAATAATAGTCTTGGAATTATATTTTACTTACATGGTAAAAGGATCTCAATTACAGTAAATTTGTCTGGAGGCACACTATTTGCTTAGCATGTCTACATACACTCATGTCTCTCAAACACTACATAGTATATTAGTCTGTTATGGCACAGGAAAAAGTTAATGGTATAATGTAAGCTCAATAGCATTAGTGTTTATAAATTATCAAAACATCTCTTCAATGACAAGTTATCATTTATATGCTTTAACTGTTTTACATTATATATATATCCAAAGATTATTAATTCAAACTGTTATTTTAAACTTTTTAATGGATGTTTTTAATTATTTGCACTGACAGTAAATAGGTCTGTTTGAATTCTTTTGTGATACCATCATTTCTTCATGAAAGGGAAACCCGAGGCTTATTACATATTGTGCATTTGAAACAGTTTCCTAAGTACCTGAAAATACCTTAGGATTAATAAAAAAGTGAGAGCACCTTTAGGCTGATACATCGTTAGAAAAACTAAATACTTTGGAAACTTTAAAGAACTTCTAAGAAAGTAACTGCAGAATTTCTTTGCTCCTTTTAGTAGGTGCTACTGGATAAGGATGCAGAAGGCTTAGACTAAACTTTTAAGTGCTAAAAGAGAGAGTAATACGAGATCATCTTATTTTGGTGGCCAAGTAGGCTTAGGCAAGTAAGTAGGTACTACCATTATAAATACTCTACGTTTGCATGAAAATAATGCAGTGGACAGTACCACAGTTTATAAGTAGTAATCCCATAATAATTTTCTTTCAAACTAAACTAACTCTCCAGACATTTCAGTGAATTGCCTGTTCTCATCTATTAATTACAAGTCTCCTAAGAAACACCTTTAAAAAAAATAATAATAAAAAAAAAATATATATATATATATATAAACCACTCAAACAATTTGACACTCTTATTTCAGAAACAGAGAGATTATGAAGCAGAGCTTAAAACATGGCAGTTCCCAGTCAAAGTGTTTAAAATTGTTGGAGACCCTTGGTGCTCAGCCTGTGATTCCAATTTGATAGCACAAGAAACTAGGTCTCAACAGTACTCTTAAAAGTTAGGTTCGCTTATCTTCATTGTCCGCCCACTTTAAATCAGGTTTTGTGTTTTAACATCTCTGTTCTTCAAATGAGCACAAAGCAGTTCAAGTCTATAACATTGTACCTCAGGCCTATCTTTTTGAAGGCTTTTCATAATTGTCCAGATGTTAAGCCATTAACAAAACCACTCAGCACCAAAGAGTTAGCAATTACTCTTCACACTGTGATAAAAGCAGAATTTAAAGATTTAGCTCTGGATTCACTGTTTAGTGAATTCACTGTTCAGAGTTTCCCCTAAACTCTGAGAAAGTGTTTAAGACTCTTATTAAAACAAAAGCTAATTCACATTTCGAGATATGTACTTCAAATAAGTTAAATCTGTTTAATTACACTATACTTCTGTATAGGAGAAGTGAAGTATGTTGGAAAAGAATTTTATCACCAGTGAATGTCAGGCCTTGGAAGAGTTGGACACAATCACATAATGCAGATGACGGCCGTGCAGAACAGCCAAAAGGAAAAACTGGGGGTTTCTGTAGCGCACTTTTTTTTTTAATATTTTCTTCATATGAAGATGTGAAGACAAAGCTCCTCCAAATATCACATTTTTTTTCCAGATGTGGTATTAGAAGAAAATCCCATGAGATTAAAACTAAAATATCAGAGCCTGTAATAGTAGAAAATTCTCTTCCAAAGGCTTTGGGGAAAAAAAAAAAAAAATTGACACAAGCCTCATTAGTTCCTAAATAGTCAGATGTGAAGAATCCAAATGATCACTTATGAATTTACCTGGAAATCTCAGAATAGATGTATAACAAATTTACTAGCTTATATCTTTGCCACCATTTTCACAATTAAGAAAAATACTCATCTTTCTTCACTGGACTACATTAACATTAGAAATCCTAGTGTTACAGTCTTTCTTGAAGATTCCTCTTTTTTAATCAGAAAAGCATCTTTCCTCTTTGTTGTTTCTGAAGTCACATATAAAGAACATAATGCAGATATCACTGACAATTCAATTATCTTCTACCTAGACAAAAGAGTTATAGCATAGAGTAGTGATCAAAAACTTGTCTGCATGCACACGTTTAGGGGAAAGAATAAAGTATTTCATAAAGATCCAGAAAATTTTTCTCCCTGAAGTATAGAGAAAGTATATACTTTTTGTAAATAAGCATGCCACATCAGAATATTGTTCAATTACAAAAAAAAAAAAACAAACAAACTTAAAATGCAAGTTACTAAACAACAGGTTTTTCCATCTAGCACTTTCTTCATCTCCTGTATACCTTTTAAACAAAGACAATTTTTTCACATGCACCCCTGAGAGCTGACAGCATATCCCACCAAGCTTTTAAATGTGCAATTTATAAAGTTCTAGCTGGTATGTCAGGCATGATCCTTCTAATTCCAAAATGAAATATAGTGTTACAAACTGATTGAAAACATTACAAGTGTATTATTCTCCCTACATAATCACAGATGCTACTGTTACAATTGGGAAATGATGGGGAAAGACAATCATGCAAGAGAAAGAAAGCAGTCTTTATGAGAAGACATTTTATAAAATTATGCTCTAAGAAGCTTTTGTAACAGGCAACTTCCTCCTGCAGAAACCATCAATTTTTCTATCCAAAGCACAAAATCTGAAATTTTTACATATTTACATAATATTAATTATAATTTCTGCATGACAATTCCTTTGAATTATTCTTTACTGATGTCTATAATAAGAATATAAACTAAGTGGGAAAAAAAAGTAATACTAATCATGTTAAAGATGAAAAATATTCCAATAATGAAGATTGGTAAAAAGGAGTAATTTACGCAGAGGGCATTCTTGCATGTATTGTTACATTGAAAAAAAAATGACCTGTCTGAAAATAAAAATGACTGTGTTTTTTGCTGTCTGACATCATGTTTTTACCTAATAGTATTTCTCAATAGACTGCTTGAAATTTTTGGAGTTCGAAAAGCAAAATTCAAATAAAACAAAATGACATGGAACTTTCTTAAGCCTCTTCGGCAAGCTTCAGTTCTTCACTTCTTTAAGAATAAGTAGCAGAGTGAGTTGATATCCTTCATAAACTGAGAGTCATGACAATCATGGCTATCTAAAATAGCCATAAAAAAAAACATAGTTGGGCCATTATCTAAAGCAATCACCATGGCTAAGACAATGAAAAGCAAAATCCATCAGACACCTGACTAATGATCAAAGAAATCATGTGATAAAGAGAAGGGACAAAGATAAACAAGGGCGTGCTGACAACAAACCAGAAACAAAGTGACATGCAAACATGAATTTCAAATAAATAAAACGGTCAGTCGTTCTGCTCCATCACTGACAATGGCACTAGCAAGATGCTATTTTAACTTGGGAACTTGATGTCTCCCCAGCTGGCCATTTAATAAGCTTGCTTAAGAAAGTTTACTTTGACTAACTGCAAATGAGTGCTGCTTTTCTCTAAAGGGTTAAACCCTTCACAGGGCAGTGAAGGAACAGAGTTAAGTCAAGACATGGTTTATGCTTTTTAGTGCAGGCTCTGGGCTAAGAAAAAACATGGGGCTTCCTGGTATGTAGAAAATGGGATGGAGCCAGCTTTAAGTTTCCTCAAAAAGTTACATTAAGCTTGCACCAGAAGGAAAAAGTCTTTGGCATTAACTTGTCACAGAAGATTAGTACCATTATTCCCATTTTACAGAGGAGGGACCTGAAGTAAAAAGAGAATACTTCAGGCAAATATCACAGGTAAGCCAAACAGGAAGAAATGATATCCAATTCTTCCATCTTCCTGTTCATCCACTGGATCACATTATTAAATGGAAAACAAAACCACTGCAAAGCCTTTCAAAATGATGCATGACCGAGTTTAGCACTTTCATGCATTAAAGTACCGTGTACAATCTGTGTTGTCTTACTGCTGATTTTACAAAGCCCTACTTATTTCCACCCCACCCCAGAAAAAACATGCTTATCCCTTAATACTTTCTCATATTTCACTGCTGCTGTGCACATCCCTCATAACCCTTATATCAGAAAATTATGTGTATTCAATTGTCTGTTCTGATTGAAGTTTAAAAGAATTAAGTCACATCACACATCTGTATGCAGATTACACACTTACACATACAAATATGTACAATGTGCAGGTATATACTTATGTGTATACATGTACACACAAGCAGACACTCCTACATACGTAAAATTGATTATTTACATGATTTCAAGGATCAGGCTTTAAATTATGTTCCCAAATAAATTTTTTTTTTTTTAATTTATTTTTTAAAAAGGAAAATTTATTTTTTAAAAAGGAAGCTAACTACGCATGATTCTTATGCAATACATAATGAAAACTAAAGGGCTAAAGAAAGCCTATTAAAAATGTACCAAATATTAGTTTCCTTTCTTTTCAGTGCATATCTGATGTTATTCATAAATACAAGAACACCAAGAATAGAATAAAATACAGTGAAATAATACTGACATTATTGTATGAATCAAATATTTTTCTTCTAAAGTCAGTGAGGTAATACATCAAAAGTTCTCCTAAAAATATCAAAACAGCTCCAGCTGAACAAAATAAGAATACCAATGATAACAGGATTAATGTGTAAATAGAACAACTTAGAAGCCTGAAAAGTAAAAGCTACGTTGAGTAACCTACAGTATGGTAGCAAATGTATTTGTTTCAGCAAGTATATGTAATATTTCTGGCTATTAGTGTAAGTTGTTGGTGAACCTACTTACCTTTAAAAGCTGATATTTTATAATTATGTTGGATAGCAGCCACCATGTCCTTCCAGAAGTCATATTTTTTCTGACCATCATGCTGTAATTGTTAAAGGAATCTAGTCACTACATAAAATATCAGCCATTTCAAGCTTTTATACTCAAACAGTGGGAAGAATGCCATTAACAAATAAAAATATTTTGAAAATGGAGTAGAGCAGTCCTAGACAGTAGGAATCAGGACTCAGAACTCAGCTGTGAACTCTGAATAATGGGAGGCAGATCTGCACCCTGGTTTTGAATTACTCATATTTATAAGTAGCCTAAAAACCTTACAGCAAAAAGGGGCATTAGAACAGCAACTTAATGAACGAGCTACCCTGCTGACTTCCAGGAAAAATTAATGCCTAGAGCTGCAGACATTGTACTAAATTAATAGGCTGACATTAACTACAGTCTGGCACTCGTATCACCTTCCACCATTGCAACTTGTAAAAACTTTCACTACAACACAGTACAATGTTCTTCTGCCAAAACAGCTCCACCCTAAACACCACATGAAATGCTTAGAGAGAAGCCAGACCGAGCAACACTACCCTGCACTGTGCTTTGTAGATTGCCAAACCCCTGCTCTGGCAGGACAGGGAAAAAAAACAATCTTCAACGTGATCAGTCTCCCACTTTTCCTAGAAAGCCGTCCAGGTGCAGAAGCACTTCTGCTGACCTCTGTTACTCTCCCAGTGTCTCATTAAGACAGAGAAAAAGCTTCACAAGCAGCTCAGAGTGCTCTGGGACTCAAACACTACAAACTTTAAAAATGTTGAGTTAAACACAGGTGCAATTACACAGCTAAGCACATTATAGGGCAGAGAATTAGTTACTGAGCTTGTAAGAGGTGCTCTGTTACAAAGTACAGAGCAGCAATAAAGCAGATGTCAATTCCTACACCATAGAAAGTATTTTATAGTGTTGTTGCAGGTTTTGTATCTACTTAAGCTTAAGTTTTGATGCAACTGTGACAGATTTTTATGGCTTTGTCCTATGTCCTAAACCTGTCAGCGTATCTCTGCACTAGTACCTGAATAAAGACTTACTTTGTAAGTAGAAGGCATTTTCTTGAGAAGGATGTATTTAGAAAGTGAAAATGAATTTAAAATGTCTTAAGACATGCAGTTTATTTGTAGCAAACTGCTATTTCAGGCTTAATCCAACACAGAGGCTTCAAAAAAAAAAAAGCCCGCCCTTAATTTCATCTCCATCAGGTAGCACTAACAAGGCCTTTCACATGTGACTGACAAGCACTATTGGTAGCCTACTTATGGTCCACCACTTTAGAGATTAAGATCAGGAAAGATAGTGTTATTGCTTCCCCTGTCATCCCTAAATCCATTATTCTAGCAAACTACTGCAGATATATATAAAAAGGACTGTCAGAGAGAAAAGGTACTGTGTATGTCAGTTTAGTTAACTGCTAAGCAAGGTCATTATCTGAAGTTGTATTCATGAGATGTCAGGGAATGCCTGTCTAGTGGTGACAGCAGTAGCCTGTACTACCGCCAGCCCTTAGACAGGTTCAATTCTGCATATACTCCACGTGGCTGACTCTAGCCTTGTTTTTTCTTTCATTGTTTTGTTTGCTTGCTTCTTCTAAAAAAATCAGTGCAACAAGCTAACAGTTCCTCAAGAGCGTTGTTCTGAGGACAAGTGCATAAAAGTTTAAAAGTGGTATACTTCCCTCAAAACCTCTGGTTTTACAAAAGACCAAAACGACTGTAAAACTACCCTACTGAAAATCCAGAGCTACTGCACATAAAAGAAAAATGACCAATTCCCTGAAAGCAGAGAGATAACTATGAGCATGCCTGTGTAGTGATTTCATTAGATGAAGGATCAGACAAAAAGTATTTTGTGTAGAGCTTCAATGCAAAGATGCAAAATGTTGAGAAGCTCTTATTTGCCTGAAAACATACACAAATTCATCAAATGCTTAGACATCTTTAACAGAGTAGAGCAGTACAGAACCCAGCTCCTGTCTGAACCCATTCTGAATTGGAACCTAGTTCTCCATCTATTTCAGTAGAAAACTCTCCAAATCCTAGAATGTTTTCTGGAAATTTTAAGGAAAAGTAGCCTTTACTAATACAAGTTGCAAGAAGAAGAAATACAAGCTTACAATTCTGTTTAGGAGTTAGAAGGAATTAAAATGCAATGGTTTTGATACCATATGAAAATAGCTTAACAACTGCAGCATGTGTCCAGGGCACAAGTGCTGGAGAGGCCTACAACCTCCTGCCTTGTGTCTTCATTATCTGGCTGATGGTAACATCTCACAAAACTGATGCAGTCCCTGTACCGAAATTGAGCTAATATGCAGTTAAATATTCAAGAAACTCATGAAGAACATTCTTGAACCATTTCTAGCAGCTCTGTGGAAAAATAGAGCATGGGTTTCTCTCTGGATAAAGACAGCACTGCTCCAGGGACAGTGCCCCAGCTAGTAAACTAGTAACAGAACATGAAAGCACACTACACGTGAGCTGAGCCACATTTCAGCACCATCCTCTTTCTCCCCATCACCAAGTGACTTGTACCAAGTCTAAATTAACTGTAAAATAAAGCAACACAGTACAGGTGTGACATCTGAGAGAGGATTCCAAGCTGTGAGTGAGCAAGGAATGAGATTAATCAGGCACAAAATTAAGACTCTTATGACGTACCTGTCCTCAGTGTTTGCCAATGAGCTAGCTTTAGATAACTCTTCAAGCAGCAGTTGGACTTCAAACAGCAATCTGCTCAGCATGCTATTTTGGATCTAAGCCTAAAACATCAAGTCAGGTGATACTCCAAGGGACTGCAGATACCCATCTTACAATTCTCAATTCTAGTCTGCAGACAAAGCGCTGCATTACTTTAGTACTTTCAGACAGTAGATTATATCCATACCTCATTGACACTCATATTTTACTCAAAGAGAAAAACTCTTTTCTACAGCTATCTAAGAGTTAAAGTTTCAACTCTTCTTTGACTCAACTGAATCAAATGATAACAAACATCAGAGATAGGATCTAAGCTACACTGTATATCTAAGAAGCACTGAAAAAGTTGGACCAATTTCATTTTCCACCTTTAAATATAATTTATTGCTTAGAGGAAAAAAAAACAACTGGAAAAATCACAGTATACCATAGATTTATTTACATCTACGCATACAGATTATCACACTTAAGACACAAAACACATTTAAGAAGAAAGGCTGGAATTAAGCTTTCAACCATTTAACATTTCTTGCAAACTAGCAAACCATACTATTCTTCAGATTTAATTCAAGTACCATCAAGTACAATTAAAGATTTTTAAGAAGAATATTCTCCATATCACAGAATAAACTTGGAGTAAATAACTCATTTGTTCTTATCCTAGCTATTTGTGCCCTCTGGTGGAAGTACATTTACTCTGACCATACCAAGTAAGTCACAAGTAGTTTGGGGGACAGCTTTAATACACTGATAAGTCTGGCACGAAAAATTTCAAACAAGAAAGAGCAGCTGAAGAGCTTAACTTCACTGAATGTATTACTTGCATGCATTATTGAATGCATACAGCAAGTGAGGCAGAAAAGGATAAAGATAATGGAACATTTAATTTCAGAAAGTCCAGTTCCTACCTGATCTAAGCTGTCCACAACCCTTGCACACAGGAGGGCTCCTGGTAGATCAAAATAATTATCATACAGATAGTATTTGGCTGGAAAAAAAAAACACAAACAACACCTCTAGTTTTTAAATATGTATTGTATAGTTTACAAATAAATAATATATTTAAATAGTATTACGAGCTGTTACTTGAATTTTATGATAATAAGCATTATTTGTTTCCCAACTTAATATATTTGTTAGGTTTTATTTCTACTTATTCTCATAATTGGCCGTTGGCAACAGTTACCTTACACCAAAGCAGTAAGATTTTTAGGAAACATTTTGGGATTCTGAAAGTTATGGTGGAAGAGATGGAAATGAATGAGTCTTAAAAGCCAAAGCAGTGTTGCTCAGCTATTCCAAAATATCAGTTTCCCCAGCAATAAGAAATACTGTGAGTCTGAGAAGTTGTTTCAGAAAATTTGACAGGTCTTACATAGAATCATAGAATTACTAAGGCTGGAAAAGATCACTAAGATCATCAAGTCCAACCATTAACTCATCAAACATGTGGGCACAAAAGAGATCAACTCTTACTGACTACAGCTCTCCTTAAATAACGTCTGAATTTAGGGTATTAATGGGAATTGAAACCATTTGGCAGGTTTTTTTTTTTTTTCACCCTTCTCCTCTGCACTACTGAGAATTGCGCTATATTCCCCTTGCTGATCTTACAAAGTATTTCCTTTCAATAACACTGACCTAGTCTGTTATGAGACTGTTGAATTGCTTCACTTCAGTGATAACAGAGTGGTTTTATTTTGAAAATGCCACAACAATACAATTTGTCATAAAGTGAAAGACAGCGTAAGAAATGTCAAGTGACTTTGAAAGCAGCATCTTACATCTAGCATCTATAAAATACAAGTCAAAATTGAATGAACCAAAACAAAGTGGACAGATGCATTTTATTTACCAAATAGGATTATTCAAGCATCATTGAAACAAAATGGGAAAATAAAAGCAATGTTTCAGCATTTCTCAGTGATGTTTTCCAGCATCCCCAGATTTCAACGAAATTGCATTTCTAGCTGTAGAACTTATCTAAAATGTCCTTCCTATTCTGATGTTATAGTTGTTTAAAAGTGGCACACTGTACAAGTGTCTCATAACCTGTTTAACTTTGGATTTTGTCTTTCCTTCATTGTCTAAAACAAAAAATTTGCAAGGAAATTCTTTAATGTCTAACTTCTGGGCAAGAAGGCAGGATCCTCTCTGGATTCATTTCACCCTTGGGCGGTGCTTGGGTATTTGGTTTGAATCATCTAATACAAAGGCTGGGATGGATTTCCTATAGTCCTGTCCTTTGAAAACACATGCTAAAGACAGAAACTTAGCCCAGTGAGAAGCATGCTCACATTATTCTATGATGCCCCAAAACAGAACAAAAAAGTCAGAAGGGCGCAAACATTCCTCCCAGACTAAGGTCATGTTCAGCAATTCTTTTCTGGGAGTAAAAGTGATTTTAAAGTAAATTTAGATTAAAGTAAATTTAAAGTAAATAGAGTAAAATAGGTGATGCTTTCATTGTATTAATGATCTTGTCTGTGCTGTCTCTTATGTATACTACATAAGTCAACAAAACAAGGACTAATATTCATGAAGGAGAACTAAATAATGAATGCAAAACATTTCTTTTGTACATATAGCTGAGGTACTTTTCTACCCAGCTGAAAAAGATTACCTGCAGTTTAGTGTAAGGATGACAAAAGAGTTTATGACAGCAAAATGGCAAAGAACATCTCTATCACACAGGACAATGCAACTATCAGTGAGCATTTTTTCCTTTATGTGCATCACTCACAATTACTAATCTTAAAAAAAATTTGAGATAAAGTACAAGGTGGCTAGTAAAAGTGGAAACCTAATCACAGTGCCTTCACAACATGACTCCCATCTTAAAATTAAACAGCTGCCACCACAAGATGAGCAGTTGTGTTTCCATACCTGCTCTGTTAATTGCACTTCCAGCTAGGCCTCCAGTAAGAACACTGACAGCAACATGCCAACAATTAAGACAAACTTGATTTTTTTAAAAATTATTCTTAAATGAGATTGAGATTATGAACTTCACTACTTCAACAAGAAACAATGTGCCCATCTCTACAACCAAAACACACCTGTACTGTTAGCTTGTTCATTACTTGCCTTATAATTGGTGACTTAATCTTAAGTATTAGAGATTAAAAATATAAAAACAACCTTTGCCCCAAACACTCACATATTTCAGTAATTCTCATCTCAAATATTTTTTTAAAATAGATTTAGGATGAACTAACACTACAATAAACACTGAAGGGGCCAAAGCAGTTTCACAGACCAGGACATTCTGAGGTAGAGCTACCTGAGCGGGAAAGCATTCCACTGACTGTACTAAAATGCTTCCATTCCCTCCTTCCATAAATCTCCAGGATCTCTTCAGATGTCATACTCCTAGTGCCATGGCTTGCCCTGTTTGATGCATTATAGAGAGAAAAACAAAAGGTTAAAAACATTCAGACTACATCTAGAAAACAGTAATGAACTGCAATTGAATACCAAAGTGCATGCAAGTTTATCTTCACTTGAGCTCCCAATTTGAAGTTTGCTAGGACCTAAGCTTTTAACTTATGCACTACAGTCCCCAGTATAAGTTTTAGTTCACAAAAGTCTGGTTGGCTGAGGGCATGGATACTGTGCCTCACCTCCTAACACAATCACTCTGTGTTGCTCGAATGTTCTCAATTGTATGAGGACATTATACTTGAACTTTCAATATACACTGCACAATAAAACACAGAGCAGGAAGCCTATACACCATTCTGAAGCCTGGTAACATTCACAAAATGCAGGGCAGGACTGTGATAAAATTCTAGTTTGAGCCCTCAAAGCAGCTATGTAATACAGAAATAGGTACAAGCCTTTTCAGGAATTAAAAATCCACTAACTTGACTATCAAAATGTGCCCCTAAAGAACATACACAAACCAGTTTTGAAGGAAACAGGAAATGCCAGGATAACTAATACTGTAACACTCTTCCCTTTACATTAATATATCCTCTTGTCTTGAATTCCAAACCTAGCTCTTTGAAATTCATGGTACTAACTGAATTTCTGCACGCATAAGAAAGACTCACAGATATTTCATTCCTTATTTGATAGAATCATAGAACAATTTGTGCTGGAAGGGACCTTTAGAGATCACTTAGTTCCTACCTGCCCTGCCAGGGATGGGGACATCTTCCAAGAATTCAATGAAATCTGATTTCCCCTAGCATCTTCACGGGTTTTTTTGTTTGTTTGTTTGTTTTGTTTTTTAAGAAAAAAAAAAAAAAAAAAAAAGGAAAGATGAAGTAAAGATGTACTAAAATTATGACTCAAGGGAAAATTCATTTTTAAGAGGGAAAAAAAGACTTCCCCAAGTGAAAAGTGAATGTGTCAGTTTCTATGCTTAATTCACCTCAGGCTACTTAAGCTACATGTAGCAAGTCTGCAAGAATTTTGAATATGTATGGTAGAAAGACAATTGCTCTGTCATTAACATTAGTCATTAGCACTGATTGAACTCAAGTTACTCAGAATTCAAAGAAAAACCTTACCCTGGATCTTAGCAGAATTGGACAGAGTACATTGGTAGCCACTGAAAAAAGTGAATTTAGTTTCAAGATCAGTATGCACTCAATCTTAGATGTTTATAAAAAATTATATATTCTTCCTAGCAGCTAATATGGAAATATTATGAAAATACTAGGTTTATAACATTAAGAGATACTGAACACTAGTTTACCCAAGAGTATTTAAATTTTTACATAAATGAATATATATTGAAACCAGTATTTTAGATGTTTAATAAAACTGAGGTGACTTTCAAAAAGAGGATAAAATGTTCATGTTTGTTTAACAATAAACAGACGTAATCAGTATTACCTCAAAACTGTTCCGTCTTCCGCAAGCTTCAGGAAGTTTCCATCTTCAAAATCCAATGCCAAGCCTTTACAACTAAAAATAATTGTTGTTGTTTGTTTTTTAAGGAAGAAACAAGAAAAATGTTTTCAGAAGAATGCCTCTTTGTATCAGAATAGTGAAATGCAGTTACAGAAGCTATATAACAATGCCACTTAAAAGCAACAAATCACAACCCCTCAAGCACTCCCATGTTTGAAAGTAACGTATGCAAATACATATCATTACAGTGAGGGCTGGATTTCACTTACATAGCAAATTCCTACTAAATAAATCCAGTTCCATTGTTCTGTGAGTTCAGTGTGATTATTCATATAGATAGGGTTGGGGGATTAAGGCCTGAACATATACAACTAAGAAATGTGATGTTCAAGCCACTATTAAAGAAAATTAAATACACATTTTGACTGTACCTCCCCTACTTACTACTGCAACAGCAACACCAATATTAAGGAAGAGAGAGATAGAACATCATTCCCTGCGAGACAAAAGAGTATCTAAAGAGCATGTGAAGAGAGGCATTGTCAGGCTAGTCTGCACTCACAAGGTGAAGGGTAGGACTGAGTAGGACAGATGTGCCACAGTAGCTCCTAACTCACCTAGCAAATTCACAACTTTCTGAAAAATGAACTCACATTTACTTAGGCTGTTTGAAAAATGAGAACAGAGTTCAACGTCTAGAATAATATTGGAAAATATAAAAGAAAATGGAAAAGTAATGCTTTCTTCATTCTGTTATATGGTACCCAAAGGAAAGACAATGTGCTATGAACCCAGCTAGCAGACTATCCTTTCACACTCGACACCTGGGTGATCAGCATCAATGTGATGCTACCAGCACTATGGGCTTGCAGATCCTCATTAAGGAGCCCCCAGCTTCAGGATGGAACCAAGGTAGATATATCTAAATGTTAACTAGATTTCATGCCTCAGAGTCCTCAAAATACGAGAAATACAGAAACCCTGGTTATCACATGAAATTTGCAATCAGACACGTTTGGAAACTCACCAGTCAAATACTGAATTGTAAAAACAATTTGAAAACAAAACACCTGTGCTTCTCCTAAGGAAAAACAAAACCAAAACAAACAGCAATAACCTGACCTTCAAGTCCCCACACTCTTGCCATAGATTATAACCTATAAAAGTTGGAACATCAGTGATTCACATTAAAGTTCCACCTCAGATACCACTGAATTCAGACCAGAAACTTGTGTTTTAGTTTCTTACATTACAGCTTTGTGCCTAAAGCATCACTCAAGGGCTACTTCTTGGCATGTCACCTTTCCTCAGTTCCTGAGAAGACTGTTGGGATTATTCTGCCTTACACAAACAAAAACACATCTGTAAAGAGAAACATGGAGATATGACTAAATTCTGATGGTTACTATATTTACCAGTTAAGGGTAGAAGAAAAAGGAGGTGTATCTCAGCAAGTTAAACCACAAATTTTTTGGGGAGTTCATAGAAAGCACAAAGCAAGCTTGAATATTCAGTTGTCTCTTCAAAACATCATATTAGAAGTATTTCAAGAGAAATACTTATGGTTTTAAATACTTGTTGGAAAAAAATTGAAGTTACCTATTTGGTCTGATAGTCTTAACAAACGTCTAAGAAGCTGTTTTCCAAGCTTCATAAAAGTATACTACAAATAGTATAAAGGAAGTTATAAAGAAAGTTTATGTTATTTTCAACATACTTACCAGAAGTCTAAGCTTTCTGGATTTAGAGTCAGCAAGTCTTTGTCGTAACCCTTCTCCGTTACCAGATACTGAGCAAAACTATCATATATTAGCTATAGATGGGAAAATAAAATAAAAAATTAAAATGGTATTAACTACATTGATTAAGGTATCTAAAAATAATGCTTTCCCTGGGAAGATGTGAAATTTAGTACCACCAAAGAAGAGGCAAACAAGGAGCACGGGGGACCTGCTCCACAGCATTTTACCAGTAGTGCCTGAGTTACTTCTAGTAGGCTGGAAAACAGCTCAAGATGCTCATGCAATAGTTCTGGGGCAACTTTTGTAACACAGTCAGATGTATAGCGTTCTACCTTACTGCCCTAGATTTTCAAGACTACTGGGAAACAAAGATGCTAAGCACCCAAAGCCAGTCACTACTTCCCCCTTCCAAGTCTTTTTTTTTTTTTTTTTTTTTTTAAATGTCAGGTTACCCTGATTCAACAAGTAGCACCTGAGCCTATCAACAACTGCAGCTAGTAAACACAGAATAATTGAATCACAGAATGGCCAGGGTTGGAAGGGACCTCAAAGATCATCAGGCTCCAACCCCCATGCCACAGGCAAAGTCACTAACCTTCACATCCAGTACTAGACCAGGCTGCCCAAGACCCCATCTAACCTGGCCTTGAACACCTCCAGGGATGGGGCATCCACAGCCTCTCTGGGCAGCCTGTTCCAGCACCTCACCACTCTCTCTGTAAAAAAACTTCCCCATGATATCCAACCTAAGTCTTTCTTCCCTCAAATTAAAACCATTTCCCTGTGTCCTGCTATTATCTACGCTTGTAAAGAGTTGACTGCCCTCCTGTTTATAGGCTCCTTTAGGTACTGGAAAGCTGCAATGAGGTACCCCACAGCCTTCTTTTTTCCAGGCTGAACAAGCCCAGCTTTCTCAGCCCATCTTCATAGGGGAGGTGCTCCAGCCCTCTGCCCATCTTTGTGGCCCTCCTCTGGACCCTCTCCAACAGCTCCTTGTCTTTTTTGTACTGGGCGCACCAGACCTGGACGCAGAACATTTTAAACATTCCTGATAAAACATATTCTGAAGAAAACAGCAACTACTAAGTAAAAGATTCATAAGGCCAGAAAGAATAAGTGCTAAAGTCTAGCACAACATTCAGCCAGTTCTTACTGCAATGCATTAGTGAGGCTGCGCAAGTAAATCTAAGCAGATAATGCCAGGTCCCTTTTTCTCATAGTTATTTCATTAAAACTGTTCTCCCAAAGCTGCTCTTGGAATGACTTTGAATAGTGAGAATGACAAACAGTAACAACTGTATCTTCTGGTGCTCATGCCAGCACTTTAAAGTGCGTTATTGGTCACCAGTACGGATATGCGCAAAGGGCATGTGACCACCAGCCGCTGCCTTGTGAGAAGAGTGAACAAAATTTGAGAAGTCTTTTTCCGTAAGAAAAACACCTCTCTGCAGGATATCAAACACCATCTTAGAAAGCAATGCAGTTTCACATAACAAAGTGCATTGCACCTTTGTTACACTTGTTTCTATAAAAACAGTTATTTCTGTATGACACTTAAGAACATCCATGGGGCATGAGACAGCTGTGCAGCATTCTGACCTCAACACAAGGGAGCCTTGCAGATGGAACACCCGAGACTGAAAGGGGCCAAGCAGAAAAGAAGTGCTGAGGCAGAAGGTGCAGCGCATGCCATCAGGCTCTGACAGACAGCAATGCTGAGGCAGAGATGCTGAATGCCCTCATGCTCACCGTTCAAAGCACGACAAAGTTTGCCACGATCCCCTACAGAAAGCGCTATGCACTTCGAACCGCCCGCTCCGGCGCGGGGGGACTCTGCCTTTCTCAGCACCACTCCAGGCAGGAGAACACTTCGGAGGCGCCGTTTCCAAGGCAAAGACACGGCAGTGCCCCCCGGTCGGGCTGAGGCCTGCCGAGGGGGCGGGCAAAGAGAGAGGCTCTCGCTTCTCCCCTCCTCTCACGTTTCCCGGTGGCTCCCCGTCCCCCCGCGGGACTCCCCTCGCACCCGAGACCCCCGCCGGCCCCGCACGCCCTCACTCGCACTTCCGCTCGGGCGGCCGGAGCAAAGCGGGCAACCCTGACTCTGCGGCCGCGCCGTGCCCGCACTCACCGTCGCGCTCTCCGGGAGGTGGTAACGGCACAGCGTGTGATCCAGATCGAAGCCCATCACCTCGCAGTCGGCCAGGGAAAAGTACTGCTGCATGGCCGCGCCGCCACCGCGGGAGGCGGGCGGAGGCGGAGGAGGAAGAGAAGAAGGAAGGCGCACGGGCGGTGCTTCCTGCGGCGCGGGGCGGTGCGGCCGCAGCCACTCCGCCCCGCCCCGACTCCGCCCCGCCGCTCCGCGGCCGCCCTCACCTGCGCGGAACCCGGTCCTCAGCAGCAGAGCTGGGAGGCGCAGGATAGCCTTGTTCAATCGCTGAGGTTAAGAAAAGCCTTTCTCGCCGAGATCTCGTGCGGTTGGGAACGGTGGGGATCCCGCTGAGTTCTGAAGGTGGACGCACACAGAGTGAGCGTGCCGAGGGCGCTTCGCTGGGCGTAACGAAATGCTCCGTTTGGAGAAAAGCAAAACAAATGAGAGCTGCATTGAGTTAATTCTGTTCTCTGTGGTTGGATCTGAGTGTATTGTCTGTTTGAGGCCAAGGCTTGGGATGCTTAGATAGCTGCTCTTGAACACTTGTGTGCAGATTTTCTTCACTCCTCTCTAGAATTCATTTTCCCGCTTAAATACAGTGATGTCATCAAAACACAAGAATGCTATTAGTTTGCTTCTTCAAAGGAATTCAGAGTATCCCAAAGATATTATTATCCATTCTAATGCCATTACATATATGTATGTGCACCATATATTACAAATACTCCATATATCGTATACATACAGTTCGGTATATACATGTAAGTTGCTCTGAAAGTAATGTCTCCTATTTATTTGCAAACACAACTACAACACAAAGAACACAATAACACTATATGATAGAACAAATTCTCAACTACAAAATGCTGTTTTTAAACAGACCAAACACCATTAGCTACGGATTTTCGTCAGTGTTGAACAAAAGCCTGCACACCACACTCAGGAAAATCTTCACCAGAAGAGGTAACCTTCTGTTACCGCTCCTGGATTAAATCGCCCAGTGCATTGCTTTGCTCACATACATAATTTAGTCTCCATATACAGTCAGCAAGTTTCTGTGAATGTTGCCATTCTGTCAGACTGCCCCTCTGCTGCCATCTGTCACAGAGAAACAAAATATAACAGAATGCTGGTGGGAAGTTTCAACCTCTACTGCCAAACCACCAACATCCACCTCAGACATTGTGGGCCAACATCATAAAGTAGGAGGTATTACTTTCAGAGCAGCCTGTTTACATAATGACACATGAATATATTTCAGATATATATACTGAAGTACATATATATGTATATGTATATATATACATAATCATATATGTGTGTGTGTTTTCCAAATTAAATGGTGTGAAATACGAGCATACAGAAGGAGAGATTCATCCAGGATCTTGCATGCAGCAGTGGTCTCAGCCGTCAAGATGAGGGAACTATGAGCAAGAGGTCATTTTTCTTCCCCAAACCTCTCACTTTAGGAAACATGGAGCATATTCCTGCCCCACTGGAGTCAATGGTGACGAATTTCTATCGACTTCAGCAGGTTCAAGTATTTATGCTGCCCTCATATTAACTCAGTTTATCTGACTTGAAAGTTGTAGCAATAGATCACAGAATCGTAGAATCACAAGATCCTACTTTGGGAATTCTCCTGTTCCAGAAGGTGGTTTGTTTTTGTTTTTGTTTTCCCAAAAGGCCTCATGCAGCTTAACAAATTTTGTGTAGATCATAGCATTTTAAATTTATAGTGTTATTTTCCATGCATGCATGTTTATGCAAACTCACTACAAAATCAATTTAACATGCTATAGTATTGGAACAGCTGGAGTGATCACTGTACTTGCCATCAGAAGCAATTATGAACATCCAGATTTTGTGAATACTGCACAATAATAGTAGAAGTAATGAGAAGCTATCTCACAATTTACAGCACAAAAGCGCTTTAATTCTAAGTGACTTCCAGTCATTTAAGCAATGGAGCAACTCATCAAGTTAAATTTCAGGTATATGAGGCTGAATGTTAAATTAGAACTGTGACAACAGAAAATACAGAAAATGTTGATTACGGGGATAGGTTTTCATATCTGGCAAATAAGAATACAAATCAAAGAATATCATCTTCATCTTCAGTATCTCAGCACCAACCTGATAACAGGAAGCTCCTAACAGTTTACTTTAACCTATAACCCAAGGTTTGTTTCTTTCCCTTTTATCTGAAAAGCTTTCCAATGTCTCACAATTTCTTGCTTTCAGATGAGTCCTTCAAATGTCCTGACAGCCCACAGTAGCACCTTTTTCAGAATGATGCTGTATTTAATTGAAATTCCCCATAATATTTGAGACATCTTAATCTGTTAACAGCATCCTTTCAAATTATTTTTTCAGTTCAGTACTGACAGTCTGATGGCACCATGGCCAGATCAGGTGTGCCCACATAACTCTTCCAGTGCCTCACCACCCACACAGTAAAAGATTTTTTCCTTATATCCAACCTAAGTCTACCTTCTTTACGCTTGAAGCCATTTCCCCTTGTTCTATTACCACAGACATTGATAAAGAATGTCCCCTTCTTTCATGTCACTCCCCTATAGAGATTCAAAGGCAGCTATCAGGTCACCTCAGAACCTTCTCTTCTTCAGGCTAAACAGCCCCTACTCTTTCAGCCTCTCCTTGAAGGAGAGATATTCCATCCCTTGAACCAGTGGTTGATGTGGAGCCTCCCTCCATGGAGATATTCAGGACTCATCTGGACACTTACCTGTACAACTTATTGTAGGAGACCTGCTTTAGCAGGATGTTTGGACTCAATGATCTTTTGAGATCCCTTCCAATTCCTGAGATTCTGTGATTTTGCCTTTCTTTGTGCCTCCCCCTACTTTCAGCACAGGACAGGCTCCCACCACTTTGTATGTTCAGAGGGTGGGGATAATAACATGTTTCCAAACAAGGGGATTGAGTGCATCCTCAATAAGGTTGCAGGCAACACTAAGCTAGGAGGAAGTATTGATCTGCCTGAGGGTAGAAAATGCCCTACAGTGGCATCTAGATAGGCTGGATAGCTGGTCTGAGGCCACTGGGATGAGGTTCAACAAGACCAAGTACTGAGTCTTACACTTGGACTACAAGAACCCCAGGAAATACTACAGGCTTGGGGCAGAGTGGATGGAAAGCTGCATGAAAGAAAGGATCTTGCTGTATTAGTCAACAGCCAGCTGACCATGAGCCCGCAGTGTGCCTAGATGGCTAATAGCACCCTGATACATTTCATTGTATCAGAAATGGTACAGCCAGCAGGAGCAGGGAGGTGATCGTCTCTGTACTTAACTCTGTTGAGGCCACCACTTTGAGTACTGTGTTCAGTTTTGGGCCCCTCACTACAAGAAAGACAGCGAGGCCCTGGAGGGTGTCCAGAGAAGGGCAACAAAGCTGGTGAGGGGTCTGGAGCACAAACATTATGAGGAGCAGCTGAGGGAACTGGGATTGTTTAGCCCAGAGAACAGGATGTTCTGGGGAGACCTTATTGCTATCTGCAGTTATCTGAAAGGAGGCTGTGGTGAGGTGAGGGTCAGCCTCTTCTCCCATGTAACAGTGATAGGACAGTGGAGAATGGCTTTAAGGTTCAGGCTGAACATTATGAAAATTTTTTTCTCAGAAAGAGTGGTGAGGCAGTGGCGCAGGCTGCCCAGGGAGGTGATGGAGTCAACATCCCTGGAGGTGTTCAAGAACTGTGTAGATGTGGTACTGAGGGACATAGTTTTGGGGCATGGTAGGGATGGTTTGAGGTTGGACTAGATGATCTTAAGTGACCTTTTCCAACCTAAATGATTCTGTGATTCTGTGCCTCAGAGTACAAAAGCAACCAGGTAGAGTCCAGTGACATACATAAAGGCAAAGGAACCCTGCCAAAACTCCTACACTTAAACCTCACTTGTTTTTAGGCCTCTGATGAGCCTCCTCATGGTCTTCGTGTCCTTTGTCGTAAGGGGGCAGCAGTACAATGCAGTGAGGGCCTCCTTGCCGTCATTTGCCAATGATCCTCACTCACGCTACTCTGCTTTACTTTCATCAAACTTCGGCTTTACTTTCCTGAAGCTGTGTAGATTGACTTTGTGAGTTGTTTGATTTTTTTTTTTTTTTCTTCCCTAGGCATGCATCTTCATCCATTTATATATTTAGGTTATAAGATTTTAATTTTAGAGAAAGATCCCTCGTACTATACAAGAGTGTACAAAAGTGATATGCAAATATGAAACAATAATTTGAAGAAATGATACATTTTCATGTTAGACAAGTAGCACTTGCTTACAGAAAAGTAAAGTCAAAACATTCATAATAATGGCTATTTGTTTTTTAAAAAACAAATGAAGTTACTTTCATAATAGAATAAAGCAATCCAAAGAGAAGTTTTGTTATTGTTGTTGTTTAAAAAAGAAACAACAGTAAATAGCACACTGCTAAGAGCAAGAGCTTGAATTTAGCACTTGTTTTGGCTTTTAACTCATTCGATAATTCTATGCACAGATAGTAGTCTGCTTTGCAGTCCTGAACTTGACTATGTTTCAGCCCTTCAGCATGTCCATCGCTGTGGAGATGTGATGCCTGGACTCTTCACAGCACAATTTCTCACAGACCTGGGATGACAGAACATCATGGTTTTATGATTTTTGGTTATTGGTATTCCATATCACAGCATCATGTAGTGCACTGGGAGTGAAAGAGTTAATGCTCCAGGTCTGGATACCTGTCCTGGAAGAAAACTACTACATTCCCCTGAAGACTACTTGCTGTTCTGTTATCATTTCAGCTCACGGTGAACAGATATAAGGCCTTCATGTGTCACCTGACTTTCTCTTTTCCCTTTTTCCATCTTTCTTTCTCCTCCCTGCTGCTTGACCTGACTGCACATCTCACCTCAGCGTTATGGTGAGGCCTTTCCACATTTCAGACACTCTCTCTCATTATATTTGATTTGTTAGCCCCAATTCTAATTATATTATATTGTATTATAGTGTTATCTTGCATTCCAATATCTTATTTAGTAAATTAGTTTGTTTCTCCTCAGATTGTTGCCGTTGTTTTGTTTTGGGGCCCATCTCTCACCCTTTTTCCCTTATCCCCTTTTCCAGAGGTGCAGATCTACAGATCCCTCTGCCCCACAAGTCACAGAACTGTGTTGAACCAGCCCACAGCCCACAAACCATTGACACACAAGGACTGAGCTGAAGGCTTAGGCTCATCTGAGAGGCTACTGAGAGCTCCCATTTTCCTCTCTGCAGCCTCTGGTAGCCCCCAGACAAATGCTGTTATTGTTCTAACTTCCCACGTACTCATGTAGACCCACGTATCATCTTCCTCTTATATGTGAATTGATACTCAAGATTCAAATAGGATGAGTTGTTTTGCAATGAGGCTGCTATACCTATTTAAACTCTAAGTGCCCAGGGAACTTTAAGCTGGACTTCAGTCCTGACTCTGCAATCACACCTTCAAAATAAAACTCAAGAGTTGTCAGAGGTAGTCACACATTTGCCATGTTTTTTGAGGATTTTCAATGAAATGATACTTCCAGTGGAATTCTTCAGGATTACACAGGGTTGTAGGCTTTGTTGCTATGTTTTTAAGATTTGCACACTTAGAAGGAAGCAGATTTTTTGTAGAAAACTATGGAGGCGTAGTCTAAGCATATACAGAAGAAGGCCTCTGACTTTCATTACAGAGTGATGCTTCAGTAGGCATAGATCTGACAACACTAGCTCTTTTCAAGGATGTCCTAGTTTAAAAGAAAGAATGCTATGAAGAATAGATTTATTTGAAAAGCAGCCATTAGTTTTTACTATTACTTTAGCAGTCTTTAATGTTTAGCAAAATATCACCTAATCTACAAGGCAGCCCTCCATGATGCATGTGCTGCAGGTAGAGACTATGGAACATATATGTCTGTTGATCATAATCTAAGATTTGACTGAATTGCAGTGATTTCAGAAACTTTACTGTATTTTGGATTATTTAGTAGCCTTTTTATATGGCACAAAATAAACATGCTTAAGCTTTTTTTTGTGGAATCAAGTACATAAAATATCTAACATCTTGCTGGGAATAGGACATCTAATTACATCTAGCACCTCAGTACAGCACTGGTTACATTCTCTGCCTCACTACATGGAAGTAAGACTCACACTGCTAAAGAAACAAGATTCTCCAAAGCTAAAACAACAAGTTCATTAAAAATTTATAAAGGCTATAATCCTCTAGACACTGAGAATCTTTTTGCATACCTTGAGGAGCCTTCAGAAACTTGCTTATAGTTCTTACTGGCTCTCTCAGATCTTGTAATCCAACTCAGGCTGTTCCCAAGCAACATGAAAGAAGGAAACTAGAATCAATTATTTTGTCAGGGTGATTAATAGCCACACCTGATAGCTAAACTCTTAGTAATTGTATATTAAAAACTCTGAACAGTTGTCTAGCAGCACTTAGAGAGTTTGTTCTTTTTGAGCTGGATGGATGCTACATTTAGTAAAAAAAAATCGTAATGAAAATAAACACTTTTTAGGAAATACCAAACTATACTTCCGAAGTATGTATTTTATGACAAGAGAAATATGCAGCTCCTATGATTTATGGAACTTCATCTTGCTTCTTCTGTATTTTCTTTCTCAACATGCCATTATTTTAGTTTTGCAATTTTAAGAATGAAATTCAGAGTGGGATTTTTAACTTCTCTGTCTACATTTCCTATTAATTCACAGTGTATTCATATGCATGTACAACTTAATCTCTTTTGGTTTCATTTTCTTCATCAGTGAAATTGGATTAAATCTAGTTCAGAGATTTGGAGGATTCCTGCATCAGTACATCACAAGCATGTGTTTCAAGCCTGATACTTTTTCTAATAATCACTTAAAAGGCAAATCTGAAATATATCACTGTGTGTACAGCTAGTGGGAAATGCCACAACTGTAAAACTACAGATTTAAAGATCATAGAACTATGAAAGACCTAAAGACAGTCATCTTCTTGCCCTGCGGTAGGATCAGTCATCCCTAAAGACATCCCTTATAATCAAATGTCCAACCTCTTCTTAAAAAGGAGCAAACAGCCATTGAGAAAATTTCTTCCAGTGTTTAGCAATTCTTACATGCAAAACATTGTTAGTTTTCTTCCCATTTAGCTTCCATGTCAAAACTAAGTCCTTGTTGCTGTAATGCACCGTTTTTATTACATTTGGTTGTATTCCTAGCAGATGTAGGAATCATATCAGAATGCATCAGTTTTCTCTCTGTCTGAAGGCTGTCATTCTTTGCATTCCCACAGTCTTTTTGTTTTTGTCCTGTCCTTCCTTTAAGGTTGAATTGTTTTGAACCCTGTATCTTTCATTCTCAAAGTGGATAATATTCATTCATTATCAAATTGCTCCTTATCTCTTTTTTTTTCCGAAACACAAGATCAAAAACTGAACACATTTCTCCAAGTTATCCCTTACCAAAGCTGAGTACAGCAGCAACAGATACAAAGTAATTTTACACAGCTATTTGTGTGAAGTAATACATGAGCTACTTATTCATTACAATCATCACCCCATTAAGCTTTTCAAGATCAAATTCCAAACTATTACTGTGATGAGTAGGGATATATACATTTTTATTCATCTTTTAAAAACATAATTTCTTAATGAGTGATTGATGTTCTATTTAGGAAAGATTTTCTTCTGTATGTGTTTATTACTGAGTGTACTGGACACAGAGAGTAATGTTCTTCAGAGCTACAATAATAAAATGCTGATAGCAATGCTTATAAATCTCAAATGTAAGAGGGTATTTTGAATATAAATTGCATTTGATATTTACTGTTCTACTTCTGCCTCTAGAGGGTGTCTAGTAATTATCTGATAAAAGGATAAAAAAGGTATGTTGAATTTTGATAGCAAGGAGAAGAAAAGGATCTAGAAGAGTATATTCTAAAACCCTAAGTATACACTAAGCCTCAAAAGATTCTATCATATTTATGTAATTTTTAAAGGATTTTTAGTCTGCTTTTTTTGTCAAGTCTGTGAAGGTCAGTCATCTCTTCTTTTTTTTTTTTTTTTTTTTAAATGATGTGCACATTTACCTATGTTATTGAGCTTACTGAAATGCTCAGAGAGAGGAGGATTTTTGATAGTGTCTAAAGCTGTGCAAACAAAGAAGAATATTAATTTATAAAAATTTTGTCAAATAAAGAGGTTATATTATTTTGTCTACAGTAATAGAAATATCTGTCACAAGTGCTCACTGTATGTGAGCATCACTAAAGGCACTTACTTTCTAGCCCTTTTTCTTAGTCTTATAAAGACCTCATCTTCTATGTTGGATGTTTTTTTTGTATAGCATCTTAATACATGTCTGAGAAAGAAAGAATACAGCAGAGAGAAAAGAAGGAGGAAAATACATAGAGATGATAAAACAGGTAGAAAAGAGTATGGAAACAAAAGGAAAGGAGTGAGTTGTTTTTTTTTCTTCACGGTGTTTCAGTTTCATTTGTAAGACTTTTTATTTTGAGTGAACTGAGGCTACACTAATGTAAACATAATAAATCCAGAATGTTCACATCTTTCCTATCCTAAAAGACACTGCACATCACTTTACTGGCTGAGAGCTGTATCTTAAACTTTTTCTTTGATGGGGAATCCACATATCACCACTCCATGGACTGCTGTTTTGACTCTGGTTTGTACTGATGATACTATATCTCGTCATTGGCAATGATGCAATCCAGGAAACTGTCACCTTCAGTTTCATATTGGTGTTCTTTATATATCACTGTGTGTACAGCTAGTGGGAAATGCCACAACTGTGTGAGCATTCATACAACCCACCAGGCACAAACTTCGTGATATTCCAGTTTTGCCACCATCATTTCCAATGCACTGAATCAGATATTCAGGTCCGTACACAGTTCCTTGGTCACAATCCATGGATTCACATGGATGAGCAGATTGAGATCCTCTTCATTTCATGGTATGACGGTTGTGCATGGCTGTTGCACAAGATTGTGTGCTTGTCTTTCATGTCACTGCTGTCACTGATAAAACTCACCACCCACTGCTTCACTGTGCTCACATCAACTCTTTGGTGTCCATAAACAGCCAGCAGTGTTGATGAACATCAATGGGTGCATTTTTTCTGCATGGAGGAATTCAGTGGCACATCATTGCTTCATACACATTTTCATGTCAGACACCAATTTGTCAGACTGCCCATCTGTTGCCATTTGCCAAAAGGCAACAAATTGTAATGGAATACTGAAGGGAAGTTTCAACATCTACTGCCATACTACCAACATCTGACATTATGGGCCAACATAATGAAACAGGAGGCATTACTTTTGGAGCAGCCCCCTTATATGTCAAAACTACGTACAAAAATAGTGATGATATATGAACTGAAAGTAAAGGAACCAGTGAGAATATTGCCACAGACTTCAGACCAAGAAAGAAGAAAGGACGTGAAATCAAAAATAGAAATTAATCACCTAAATCTTGGTATTTATACCCCCTCAGATTGTACCTATGCTTCTGAAGATAGATATTGAAGATAACTGCTTCTAAATAAATCGTACCTTTGGTCATGACTAGGTTACAATGTCTAAGATTGTTTCCTAAATGTAACAATTGCCTTGTCTGCTGCTTTTCACTATGGATTTGAAGTAAAGGCCAGGATTATAGCTTCCTTTTCTCCTTGCCCTTCCTTTTTCATATGAAAAACATGTAACTGCACATCCTGAGGTTGCTATAAGGTACTTTGATCCAATGTGGATGGTGAATAAACAGTGTACAGGCTTCATTCTATTCATTCATATATGTTTATATTTAATATTTCAGTAATTTAAAGTAATTTACAAGTTGTGACTCTTTATGACGTACATTGATATATTCTAGTTGCACTTTTTTAGCTCTTCCTAAGGTTCTATCCTTCCCTCTTGCAATGGTCAGGAGAGGCTGCTGGGTTTTTTTGTTTGTTTGTTTTTTGTTTTTTTCAAAGTTCACAAGTGAAATTATGTGTGTAATGCTTTGAACACTATCCCTTTCTATCTCTTCAGACTTCTCTGCTTCTCTTGATGCAACTCTAGTTTCTGAAGAAGGAGATGGTAAGTCATGCTCAGAAGTCACCCATGGCATAGAATATAGAGTTATGTGAGAGATGAGTGAGACCTATGATAACAACTCTATAAATCTTTCCCACCCAGAGATAGATTTGATAAGTATTATTTTCCACGCCTTAGAAAGCTGCAGAATGGTTTTACCCAGAAAGATTTTGCTTTCTAGAAAACAAAATAACTTTAATTTTTAACATGACATGCTGTACATCATTTAGAATAATACAGAATAAAATGAAAAATAATGGCTCAGATCTAGTCCCATTTTGGGTAATGGCACAACTTGTATTACATTTAAGCAGAGTGAGATCTGATAGAATAAATAGAAAAAGTCTCTATTTTGTCGCTCTTTGACAGAGTCTTATTCCTCTGTGTTCACTTGTTGTCAGACATAGCCTGTTTTAGGCCCCAGTTCAGCTAACAAATAAGCAACTCACGTCAACAAAACACTTGAAAATGTACTTTTAATGGTTTCTAGAGTAGAGATGGATTACTGGATCAGCCTTATGAATATAAATAGCCAGAATTTTCCCATTGTAGATGCAAAAGATTTAAGGTTGGAAAATACAGAATCTAATATAAATCTTTGTAGATCTATGGTTTGAGATAATATACAAATCAGGAACATGATCAATCATCGAGAGTAAACAGTTTTGTCATGGGTAAGATTACACAGATAATTTATTTCCATTAAAAAGAATGGCAATTTGCAAATTACAGAATCAATATGGAAATGCTGATTAAAAGGATTATAAAAAAACTATGAAGTGATGGTAATGTGTCCCATCCTCATGTGGAAATGGAAAGAAATGTTGCTGAAAAGGCAGCTGTAATAAAAAAATCATTCCTATTCAGTGATTCATTCCTATCAGTGTCTTTAAAAACAAACAAACAAACAAACGAAGAAACAAACAAAAAAAACCCAACAGCACCACTTTAAAATGTTTAATCACTTGAATTATTCCCAATGTACAGTTTCAGAGCAGTATGTATTAGCTTTTCTTCTGATTTCTTTAAAGATCACATGATTTGATTTCACTTTGCTGGAACATTCCATTTGCTTTATCATCATGCATTAGATGATTTTTTTTTCCTACAACAGCTATATTGTGGCAAATATTTAGATTAACATAAATTAATGCAACAGCATAAATAGTGACTACAAAAAGGTTATGTAATATAAAAAGTAATGCTATGAGCAATAGTTCCATACACTATTTAATTACAAATTCTGTATTTTATATCTTTATTCTTCAGTTTTCAATGTGGAAGTTTGCTTGTATGTTTGTTTGTGTGTATAGAATTTGAAAAAATTTAAGATGAAAATATTTGCTTCTGTTGTGACATCATATTAATAACAGGACAAAAAGCTCTCTTTTTCAATTTCCTGTTTGAACCGACTCATATTTCTTAACAAAATTGTCAGTTGACTCAGCTTTGAATATTCATTTTCCCCAGCAGTGAGTACAGATCTGACTGTAATTCTTCTCTGCACGACATAGGAAAATTATTTGAAACAGCATGTGTCATCAGTACCAAAGCCTAGTATTTAGTGATGTTCAATTCTTGTCTCTGAAGCATAGAGTTGCATGCTTATGAGATGCAGAAAAGTTCCTTTTTTCCTAAATCTTCGAGGTATTATGTAATTATACCAATAGTTCTGTGCAGAGAATGTACAATTCTATGGTTCTATGATTCTATGAGTTCAGTAAGTGTAGGAAATATCTGTAATGAAGATTAATACAAAATGGTTTTTGAAGACATGATGTACAAAGAAAAACTGTTAAAACAATCCTTTTGAAATATCGTGGATTCAGGTTTTATTTGTACTTATTTAATACAACTCTGTCTGATGCCTTAATTCATACACAGTACTATCTCATTCCAAGAGCACTTCAATTAATGTGATTCAGGTTAAGTTTGTGCTAGGCTTACTAAAACACATCATATTAGTACATTATTTTTATGTCCATTCAGGCAACCAAGAGAAATATGTTTCACTACTGTGTTTAAACATGATTGTTTTGTAGAATAAACAAAGCCTAAAGAATATTGACTTAAGTTAATTAGAACTTGATTAAATGTATTCAGAGGACTGCAAATTAATCCTTCGGGCAGGGGTGAGGCTCCTTGCAAGAGCTTTACCTGGGGCTTTGTAAGTGACTCACAGTATATAAAAAGCAGTTTCAGATACCTGTCATTCTCAAACATATAACATCAGAAAAGGCCTTTTTTCTTTACGGAACAATGAGGTCTACTTTAGTGGGGAATTACGTAATTTACAGAATTGCAGAATTGCAGGGGTTGGAAGGGAACTCAAGAGATCATCAAGTCCAACCCCCCTGCTAAAGTGGTACAATAGGTTGCACAGATAGGCGTCCAGGCAGGTCTTGAATATCTCCATAGAAGGAGACTTCAAAACCTCTCTGGGCAGCTGGGCAATTTGACGGAGAAATGCACTACTTGGTTGAAGTTTGTATGATCCTGTCATATGCTGAATATAAATGAGCCATCTTTGTTTCAAGGTGTTGCATATTTCAAGAAAATACTCATGATATCAACGAGCTTGTAAAATATATTAATATAGTGATCAGAATACTAAATTTTAGTACCCAGTCTGTTAATGTGCCATTTTAGTCCTAATAAATTCATCTTTCTCTATAGTTACTGTTGGTTATAAGAATGAGGTGAGACGCTTGTGTTCTTCTCAGAACATTCCTGCTAATAAAATTCTTCACATATCTGGTTAAAGTCTTTAACAGTAATTTACAGCTGTAGCTTATTTCTTTAGACAATTTGTGGTCTGACAGTCAGCCTCCAAAAATGGATTAAGTAAATATTCAGAGGATCAGTAAGTAATACCGATCTGTTTGACCCCCAAATAGGTGCTGCAAATATTACCCTGTTAAATTATATGTAATACCAGTGCCCAGGACTCAGACAATAGTTTGTACTGAAAAGCTAAGGATAATCGTGTATTATCCTAATTTGTTCCAAAGCTGTGAACATGAAAATTAAGATTATGGGACTTATCAGATTTTTTTTTTTCAATAAAACTAGCAAGAGCATTTTTATTATATGTTCATATTTTTTCTCACTTGTGATAAAATTATATAGTCTCTAAAACATGAAGAGTACTTCTTTATTTTCAGAAATGCAGAGAATTCTTAATAAAATCACCAGGATGGGATTGAAGGCTTTTGCACAGGCAACACTCCAGTGTGGCCACCACAGCTCAGCCAGTATAAAACAGCACAATTCTGCCTCACGTGGGCTCTGGGATCTGCTCAGCAGTTCTCAGCAGTCCCATTACTCTCTCTCTTCTGGAGTTTTTAACCTGATTAATGAATTCCATTACTATTTATTAAAGTCTATGTGCTTCATAAATAGAACTGATTCTGAAGCGTTGGAGAAAGAAAGTAATTTGATTTAAAATTATCGATCCCTTTCAGCAGAAGTCTTCCTAGTTTTTAAAAGATTGTAAACTAGGAGAGATTAATTTAATGCTAGAGATTATTTGAGATAAGATACTCATATACACAAATGTTTGTAGGCTTAAGCCCCATTCTATCAGTGGTTGTATTTATCTATATGGGAAGTCTTAGTGAAAGCAGTATGATTTCTAATGTGCGTATGTATTGGTACTTGGTAAAGATGGGTCTTGCTCCTGGAAACATCTGTGCATGAGATTGATTCTGTACATGCAGGTGGCTCCATTGGTGTTCTGAGAAGACTCTGTCCAGTAAGCACGTGTGCAAATCTTTGACAGATTAAAGAATTTATTGCAAGAACCAGGAAACATTACAGGAAAAAGAATCTCTTCAACAATCAAACTAGTGAAACAGATTATTTAATTCATCATTTCTGCTCTCTCTGATTTTACTGAATTTGGGCAAATGGAGGCTGTTTTTTTGTTTTTTTTTTTTTCAACACAGGCCTTTCCTGTCATTGGATATTGTCTACTACACTTACGAAATGTAAATATCTCTTGGATATATATATGTATTCTCACTGATCTGGGTAGTAGTGATTCAAAATAATGTCCAGTGGAATTTCATAAACTAAATATGCTTTTTATAACCAGAAAAAACAATATGCCAACTTTTGGATCAGGCACAAAGAGTTATCAACAGATTATAAGGTTCAATGATCACTCAATGTGTATGGTCCCTTTTCCTTTATGCAATTTCCTTTGCACCACTGCAGAAGAAGAGAGAGAGATAAGTTTGTCATTACCCTCCAGTGGAGATGCTCCTGACAGTAATAAGCTTTCAGGAGAGATTTCTTCCAGTCATCCAGCAGTCCCTGCTCCATCACTAGGCTTCTGCCTGTACCAGTTGTCTCATCATTCAGTGAGTGGACTGGGAAACACAGTGAATAACAGTGGCTTTGCTTTATATGTTATTAATTTTTATTTATCTTTTCTTCTTGTAAAGCAAATCAGTAGAAGTCAGGAACTCTAAATGGAGCTAAGAGTCATGTGTGCATAATTTAGGAAGACACCAATTATCCCACCAGCAATTATTGTTTGAAGGACAAAAAGCTGGACTTGAGCCATTGGTGCATGCTTACAGTCTAGAAGGCCAACAGTATCTTGGGCTGCATCAAAAGAGGGATGGCCAGCAGGGTAACAGAAGCGATTGTCCCTCTGTTCTCTGCCTTTCTGAGTACCACATCCAGGCCTGGGGACCCCAGTATAGGAAGGATGCAGAGCTTTGGAGCAGGTCCAGAGGAGGGCCACAAAGATGATCAGAGTGCTGGAACACCTCTCCTATCAAGAATGATTGGAGAAGAGTAGGCTCAGGGAGACTTCATCACAGCTTTCAAATACTCAAAGGGAGCTTACAGGCAGGAGGGAGACCAGCTTTTTAACGTGGGTAGATTGTGATAGGACAAGAGGAATGGTTTTAAATTAAAAGAGGATAGATTTAGGTTAGATGTTAGAAATAAATGTGTTACACAGAGGATGGTGAGGTGCTGGAACAGTTTGCCCAGAGAGGTTGTGGATGCTCCATTTCTGAAGACATTCAAGTTCACTTCGGATGGGAAACTGGGCAGCCTAATCAGGTATTTGGCAGTCCTACCCATGACAAGGTGTTGGAACTAGGTGATATTTAAGGTCCCCTCCAGCCTAAGCCATTCTATGATTCTGTGCCTCCTGACCAAAGGAAAAAGGAAATTGTTGAACCCAATTTATTTATCACCAGGAAGCTATGGGTAAGTGAGTGGGTTTTATCTGGCTTCTTACTGAAATGCCAGCATGCTGTATAGACAGGCTGTCCTCCTTGCTTCATACCCTATCTCCATGCATTATGTGCACCACTGGCTGGTGATTTCCAGCTGCTGTAAATCCTGGTCTGCATGGCTGAAATGTGGCAGATTGTTCCACAGGCTGCTTTGCCACAGCAGCAGTCAGACACCCATGCTCTGTCTGTTCAACACTTTACAGGTGCCTTAGGAAGGGAAGCATTCTGGTTAATTTAGCTTCCGCTGGCTTGCTCACTGGCTGGAAAACAGAAATTATTTTTATACGTTGTTAGTATTAGTTAGTATAGTATTAGCCATCCACCTAGAGCAATTGGCTTGTGACTTTGTTTTCTCAAAATGCACAATACAGTATGTAGTAAAATAACTTTTTTCCCCTCATAAGAAGTTTCAAAACCAGATTTAAAAAAAAAAAAAAAAAGAGTGGGTGTGTAAGAGCGCAGAAGCAGCAGCTGTGTTCCAGGTGAGGTCCCTGGGCAGGCATAGGCTGCTCCGTAAACAGAAGCCAGCACAGACCAGGAAGCAAAAAGAAACAATCAGGCTGCCCGTGCTGGAGGCTGTGCAGACATGCAGGTCAGCTCGGTTAATCATTACCAAGGAGTTAAGATATAAGAATACCCCATCAGAAGCATAAAAAGCTGAGAAGACTTCCCAGAACAGATTAGATTTTCTGAATGTATTTTTGCTGTGTCAGAGGAGGATCCATGTTCTTTTGCTGTTCCAAAAGATCAGCCCAAAGGCAGCTCGTGTGTTGCTTTCCTGTTCCAAGGAGGAAGTCAGAAATTCCCTCCACATCTGCTCTCACGCATGAATTCTCCGGTTTCACTTCTGAACCAGGAGCTGCCTGAATGAGTTCTCAGCAGTGCTCAGAGAGGAGCTTCCATCTGTGCCACGAACGGTTTCATCTTGCGCCAAAGGAGGAAAAGAAATCCTTCAAAATGCTAAGATTTTATGGGGCAAAGATTTCCTTAAGTATATTTCAGCTGTGAAAAGTGAAAGAAGAGAAGGAGCAGGAAGGCACAAGGAAACAGAATGGGAAACTTCTGTCAGAAGTACTGCAGCTGTTTGGAGCCCTATGTTCCTTGCTTATTCTCAGGGAAAGAAGATGAGCGGGAAGAGGATGTTGGCCAGGTCTTTGCCAATCCTGCTGTGGTAAGGATTGACTCACAGGCAGGAGAGAAGGACGAAGTGAATAAGACAAAAGGGAAGCCCTTACCTCCACTGCCTCACCAGTGTATGGTGGACACGTGCAATTTTGTGGCACTCTTCAACTATGAGGCTCGCACAGAGGATGATTTGAGCTTCCAAGCTGGGGATAAGCTTAAAGTGCTGGATGCATCCCACAAGGGCTGGTGGTATGCTAAGCTCCTCCTGCCAGAAGGGTCAGTATGTCCTGGCCGCAAGCTCCAGGGCTACATCCCTGCCAACTACGTAGCTGCTGAACGGAGCATTGAAGCTGAGCCGTGAGTAACCCATGCAACACACAGCACACATCTTTTCTGTAGGGCTAAGTGGGTTTGGAGCAATCAGTTGGGGAATTTTCTTTTTCTGATTAGTACCTTGTAGCAATGAATGTCCAGTAGTTCTACCAGTGAGAGTTTTAGTCCGTGTGTATGTGAGGAAAAGACACTGGGATTGAAAGAAAATTAATGTTAAAAGGCAGAGTGCTGAGGGTTTTGTGGTATTGTGAGTTATATATACCCCAGTGGAGAAGCATTTGGAAATATTCAGGCTGGTTACCACTGTAATGGTTCCTACTGCTATTCGTGTAATACTGATTGTGGACCAGCTGCTTTCAAGGTACAACCATTTACCCAAACAGCCCTCAACATAACCAGTTGCAGAGTTATCATTTAGTTACAGTTTCAGGAAGTTCCACATTAAATCTTGTTGCAAATGATAGGTGAGTCTCTAACATACAATTTTTTCATGGCTTGTTTCTTCTCTACAAGCAAATCACTCTCAGGATTACTCAACGTTAACTAAAGTATAGGAAATGGAAAAAGACTGGATAAAGCAAAGGAATGGACTGTATTTCTTTAAGTTCCACAGGGTTTATCTATTCAGCCTATGTTCTGTTCCTTCAGAAGTGGTCTGATCTTATTTACCAGTCAGAACATAAGAACAAATCACATGAAATCAGTTATTTGGCTTTCTAGTGAGTATTAGTAGGGTCTACGTTCGTCTGGGATGCAGAATTACTTTTGTATGCTGCAGTCAGAGGCAGCATGAAATAACACTGATTGCCAAGCAAGAGGTGTGTTTTGGCAAAAAATTATTGCCTTGGAAAACGACAGTAGAAATAGCATTATAACTCATTTTGGTTTTAAAGAAATGATACTGCAGATTTTCAGTTAAATCTCATCTGGATGTGAAATATCATCTCCAGTCTGATCTGCCCTCTGTACTGCTTATGGCTAGGAAAATTGGCTTACATATGATTATGCCTGCCTTTTATCCACGATAGGATTTGGGATAGAGAAATCTTAGGGCAACTGTAAGATTTCTGTCAAACCTGAAGACCTTAATTTTTGGAGTCTGTCCAGCTGTTGCTATTTCTATATTCAGGCAGATAACGATTTCAGTGGTCATGTTCAAAAGAATTCTTCCAATTGCAGAAATCAATCTGCAGGGAAGACATTTTCTGAACCACTAGAGAAAAGATCGTAGGCTCTAATTCAACTCACCTTGGCCTTCGCTCTCTTCCAAGAAGTAGTTTTATTACAACTCGTCTAAGATTGCCACTTGCAGTTAATGTTTTGAAAGCAATTTTCCTCAGTTATACAACAGTCTCAGCTTTTAGCTTCCTCATGTCATTCTATATCTTCAGTATCATATGTGGAGTTAACTTGTGTGAAGTGCTTTACTGCATAACCTTGTGTTTTTTTGGTTTTTTTTTTCTGTATGCAGAATCAATTTTATTTTCTTACACTCTTTTTATATACCTTACTCTGTTTAATAATCAACACACAGTTATGAGGAAAGTTTTATGCAGTTGGCTGGTTGATTTCTTTAGTTTAGGTTTTTTTGTTTTTTTTGTTTTTTTTTTTCCATATTTTTAAAATAGTGAACAGAAGGAATGGAGAGCTTTTACAGCTATCAGACAAAGTAATTCCTCCATAGTATTTAACAAGTTTCTAATTTCATACCAAAACAATTCTGGCTGGACCTGCTGTCTTTCCTCAAATTTCCTTCTAAGTCAGTTGGTTGCAGTGACCTTCAACAAAACTAAGTACACAACACTGTCTCCTGTCAATCCATACAGATACCATACAGATACCATTTCCTACAATTGTAGGCTAACTCAGGCTGGAAAGGGTCTCTGATCTGAAAGTTTCAATCAGCTCAGCTCAAACAAGGCAAAGATAAAGGTAGACCCATTTAATTAGAGCAATTTCCTGTCAAGTTTTTCACCTTATGGTTATGATTTTTAGACTTGTATCTAGTTGTAACATCTCTCACTACAGGTTCCTCCACGACCTCCATTTCACCCATCCCATTATTTCACACCTCTATTATCCTACTGAAATAGTAAGAACAACAGTTGTGATGGTGTTTTAATGGATAAACCTTTGCCTAAATTACAAGGACAATGAAGAAGATATTATAATGTCTATTTATTTAAAATTCAATGTTTAATCACATTCTAGGAACTGGGCTTGTTTAGCTCAGAAAAGAGAAGTCTGCAGGGAGACCTCATTGTGGCCTTCCAATACTTATAGGGAGCATATAAACAGGAGGAGAAACAGCTGTTTACATGTGTGGATAGCGAAAGGACAAGGGGGAATGGTTTTGAGACGGGGAGATTTACATTAGATGTTAGGAAGAGGTTTTTCACTCAGAGGGTGGTGATGCTCTGAAACAGATTGCCCAAGGAGGTTGTGGATGCCCCACCCCTGGATGCATTCAAGGCCAGGTTGGATGTGGCTCTGGGCAGCATGGTCTAGTGGCTGGTGACTCTGCACATAGCAGGGAGGTTGAGCCTACATGATCTTTGAGGTCCTTTTCAACACAGGCCATTCTATGATTACATGATGATTCTCGGCCTGAAATTTAAATTGAACTTCTTTCACCATTGCATTTAAGTTTTAATTAGCACTCACTTTTGGTGTTGGCCAATTGCTTACAGCTATGATGTAGACATCTGTTGAAATAGGATAAGTTTCAATTACATCTTTTCATCCTTCGTATTGTTCTTCTTGGTCCCAGCACAGAACTAATAGAGAAAGATTTAGTCTCTGTCATGTAGCACCATCTAGCTCCTGAACACCTGCAGAGAGAATGGACATTTTAGTTTATTTCTCAAGTATAGCTCCAACTTTCTAGATCATGGAAAACTGGCTATCCTGTTTAGGGAAACAGATTTGATAATTACAAAAATAGCCTAGGTCACTGTTTGGTGCACATAGAGGGACTTATGAAATTAGTGATTTTTTCACAGTTCCTGAGTCTCAACTTTGTAAATTAATGTCTGTAATTAAGCTAGGCTAAGATGCACATTGGCAGACAGTAACAAGCATTGATTTGATGACAATAGATGGTGAGTATCTAGTACTCAGGAAGGGTTTTCAAAAAAACAGCAAAGTAAAATATGTAGTTTGTTATCTCCTTACTGACAGCTCAGTATTAAGATACAAAATTTACTCAATATGACTTGCATAACTTCAGTAGTAGAGGAAAAATTAGATTTTATCTTTTTTTTCCTGGATATATTGAGGCAGTTTCATAAATTCTTGATGTGCACACAGATCATTCTGCTCAAAGACATTTACATTGTCATTTTGCATGTTTGTTTAGGTTTATAAATCAGAGATTTGTGTATTTTCTTTAGCAGGTGAACATAGCTTATAAAGCAGGTTCTCTTGAAAAGCAACTAATTTAAACACTTACAATTTCATGAATGAGTTCTTGGAAAACCGGCAAATAAAACAAACTGACCATGTTCTTTGGCAGCTTATTTCAGGATGATTTTATATAAACATTCAGAAAATATTGATACCCAATATGTGCATGGATATCCCATAAACTCACTTAAATAAAGGGACACAAGGACATGAAACATTCTATAAATTATGGAATAACAGAGTTGTCAGAGTCACTATGTAAGTTTAGTCAGTACATGTTTTCATACAAAACTTACATTGCTTTTCCTTATCATTTTAATTTTGCCTATAGACATCGAGATTATTAAGATAAAGGTATATATAGTCCTTTTTTAATTAAATTTTTGACATGACCTGTATAGCAGAGCTAGTTAGGGATTGGTAAATCCATTTAATTTTGTGTTATCCATCCTGGTAGAGGATAATATTAGGCGATTTCTTGTTCCCTGCAAGTGCTACAGGAGACCATTTTGTCTCCTAACTGAAATGTCTGGGATTCTTTCCTTGACAAAGAGTGTGACTTTACTTTCCCTGTGTTCCTTCTGTTATTTTGTTCTATAAACAGGAACCATAGTAACACATTCACCTGCCCTTACCTTATTACTGCCACTTGTTTTAACTAAACAAGGAAAAGACATAGTGCCGATAGTTACGTGCAGCAAATACAGCCCAGCTGGACAGTTCATTTTAATGAGGAAAAATAATAATTAAAAGAAGTAAAGAAAACTGTTGGAATGACATGAACTCTTCTACGGAAGAAAGCTAGAGTGTACTTAGAAGGTGCTCCCTCTCACCTGCTATCCTGATGGACCTGATGACTGCTTATTGAAAGTCAAATTCATTCCATATATTCACCCAATATTACTGACATAACAGTGCTGTGCTAAGGGAAGTAAATTAATGCAAATTCCTGGTAGATTAGGTCAAAGAAGAACTCCACAATTACTTTTAATGTTTACTAATTTCAGAATCATTCCTCCCTTCAGAGAGGTTTCTTGAATTGATACTTCTCAGCTGGTGGAAACTGATTCCTTGACTTAATCAACAAAACCTTGCCAGTCAATTCCACAATGAGTTCCTACACTACCCTTTGAAAGCGGGTGATTTATAGGTTATTTTTGTCTATCATCTCTGTAATTCCTTCCTTTCTGTGACTTGACTTTGTTTTATATGTTGATGTAGTCTGAATTACAATATATGAACAGGAAATCATTCACTGTGTTGACCTGTTTCAAACTTTCTGCAAATTCAGGCTTGTGGGGTTCCTTTCATATATGTGGGTCATTTTATGAAGTAGCTTACAGTTCACAGCTACAATGGCTAGAGGTTGTTTTTGAAGTGAAAGCTTAGATTTTGCTGAACAATTCAGAAATCCAACTGTGATCCTCTGTGGTTTCAATGTGCTCTCACTCTATCATTCTCACAAGTCCTTTCTGTATTACAGTACAAAATCTCAACACTACCAGAAACAGCAGTAATCCTGGCACTGAAGTGGACTTGTAAAAATTATGACACTAAGGAATGTGTATTAGTGGACAGTATTAGTGGTAGGTGAACAGTTGGATTAGATGATCTCAAATGTCTTTTCCAACCTTAGTGATTCTGCGGTTCTATGATTCTATGTTCATTAACAGGGATGCCTGTATTATATTTCTCATTATCTCAGAAGCTGTCACATTATGTATGAAAGCTATTCTTATCCAGCTTTTGGTAGAAAAGGATTATTTATTGCCAAAATATGCATTTATTTTAAATAACAGAAATGGCTGTATATGAATTCTCTATCAATGAATGCATTTCAGGTATTCACTTGAATATACTTCATATATATGTGCTTCTGTGTGCACACATGTGCAGAAAGCATAGAAGACTGATGCTCTTAACACCATGCAAAACAGCTTGGAGATACAGGCAAAGCCAAAGCCCAAATGCTTTTGATGTTTTCTTTACCATGTGTTCAAAGCATCTGAAATATCTACTCAGAGTTTTGAATCAACAAGTGTTTTCATGTGCTTTTCTTGAACTTAAACAATTTAATACTGGAACAAGACCCTGAATTTTATTAACTTCATTGGTCTTTTCTCAAAATTACCATGCTAGCTTCAAGCCTATCTCAAACATTTTCTTCAGCTCTGCTTTTTTCTTAACTATACAGTGATAATCCAAAGGAGACTGTTCACAGAAGTATGCAACGTCAGAATTTATCAAGTGTCAGCAGTATTTATACATCTGTCTGTAATGCAGAAAAGATGTATTACCTCTCAAAAAGATCAAAAGAATTTGTAAATGTAAATGAGCAGTTTATACAAATTTGTCCAGTTTAGGCCACCTATTTCCTGTCAGCATGGTATTCTAAATATATAACATTGTCTGTTTAAATGAAGCAATGAAAAAATCCTTTCCTACCATATCTTTATTTGAAATTAGGATGTACTTTATGCATTATAATTAGTATATAGCAGTTTCTATTACCATGCTGAGAAAGATTTGACAGTGAATTGTGTCAAAACCTGAAACAATATCCTGAAAACTGAAAAATGGGCAGTTTGTTTTTTTATGGTGCCATGAAACCCACGTGGCCCTTGCAGCGCATCTTTGAAAAGCATAGACAATATCCTAGTCAGAAGAACTTAACAGTCTTGTTTGATGTTTTATTTGTTTTTCCTTCAGATTCAGTAGAAATAGATGTTGTGTGTTCTGGCCTAGGTTAGTTGATTTTGAATGATGTTAGTAAAAACATTCTCCAGGTAGTGTACAATTGTTATTGTTCTCTATATAGTCTTCTTTAGTAGTTGTCTGTGTAACAAAGCACAGAACACTGCAGAGCTTACTAATCTCTGAACGGGTTTAGGAGGAAAAAATAGTAACCAGAAACTCAGTCAGACTAAGAAGTCCTAAAGCTATACTGGTTTTAGACTATCTAGGTCAGATATCTCTGTGAAGAATTGTTTTGTAATAAGTGAAAAGCACTGTAGGTCATAGAAGACTGGGGCTTTTCTTACACAAGTGAGGGAGCTGCACTGAACAGATTAAGTCATAAAAGCGTACAAGACACCCTAAGAGGTCCAGTCAAGGACCCTATATACCATTTTTTCTGTTTCAGAAAGGATCTTACAAAAATTGCACAATCCTATCCACTTTTTTGTTATTGTACTTCAGCAGAGGTTGGAACGTTCATATAAGCAACATTAGAGGGTACATCACTGCCATGGCTGATTACAAAGCTAACGTCAAGTCTATTTAGCAAAGACATAGATTGACATTGCAGAGCTCTTTATTTCTGTTTGGAGATGAAGACTAAGCTATTAAAAAAATAAACAACAAAAACACACCAACCAACCAAAGGAAAAAAAATCTTTCATCTCTACAGAAAGTTTTGCATTCCGAAAATAGTTTTTGGCTTTTCTTCTCCATCTGGTAATTGTTTAGTGTGGAATGACTCAAAAAAACCCCACCAACATGCTTTCAAAACTAATGAGGAAGTAGCAGTGCTCTGAGGTTTACCTGCCCATTCCTTTACAAGCCACACCTGCCTATCTCTGTATACCGTAATGCTCATGAGTCAGCCTGTGCTGCAGACGTCACTTACCTTACTATGAGAAGTTTACTGTTAAGTTCATGTTGAATCTTACTGAAGATAACAGAAATTAGACCAGAATGGGTCACGCTATTATCTTATAGTTTAGCAGAGATGCCTCTTACAAACATTATATTAAAGATACAGCCTTCCAGTAGCCTGAATTAGATAATGAAAATTTACTAGTGCATTTTTTTTTAAATAGATTAGTAGAAAATGTATGATTGTTCACGTTTCATATATTTATTTGTAATACAATATTTTGCTCCTTTTCAAGTCGTGGAAGTCTACATAGCAAAGGAAGAATTTATTACGTGATACTAAAATAAGACAAAATATTATTACATGCTTACTACTTACTTACTTACTTACTTACACATGTAAGATAAAAGAACAATATGCAGTGTTGCTCAGATAATATTCTACGGAGCATATGTAAGGGCGTCTTGCATTAGAACTTGACAAATAAGCAATAAAGCTCCTTAGTTAAGAAACTTATTATTCATGGGAGTTCTTAAATGTTGACATTCAGGTTTACACCTTGATACTGCATATGAAAACCATAAAAGTAACAAGAAATTTGAGTGGAAATTGACATCTTTGTAGTTTTCAATTCTCCAGATATGCTGAGGAAGCAGGTTTACTGTTTCTTTTTACTTCAGAAGATCAAACAAAATATTGATCATGAATAAATTTCTTCTATTTATCACTTAAACTACATAAAATATATATTTTGGACAATTATCTTAATCAAAGAAAATGGAAAAATAGAGCAGTGAATTCAGTAATAAGAGATGGATTCAGAAAGGATTTACTAATTGACATTTTTTTTACTTCCATGCAGATTACTCTCTAACCTGTAATTTCTTACCTTATAGACATTAGCTATCTGCAGTAATGTTGGTAAGCATTTTCATTAGCTTTCTCTCATTAAAGCAAATACCTTGCTAGTTTCCTGAAACATTTTTTTTTTTTTTTAATTTTAATAGCACAAGAAATTTTTCAGGAACATTTCAAGCCTCAGCACAAAAGAAAAGAAAGACAAAAAATTTTGAGGCTTACTACAAATTTCAGAAATGATGAGAACTCCCAAAACTTAACCTCCCTTTTGAAACTACAGATAATTTTATTTAGCAAAAGTCTCTGTGAAGGTATGCAGGAGTCTCTATTGCTCTGATGTTTTCTGGTCAAAGAAGCTATACAGAACAGACAAGCCTGGCTCACACGCGATAACGGAGGTGGTGAGGAAAACAAGCACAGTCAGTGGCACTAATTGATAACAGTATGTGGCATCAGTTGTACTAATTGATGAGCCTTCAAAAAACAGGCAATCTGAGACTTTGCAGGTGAGGAGATGCAAAGCTGGGGGTCCAGGAGATTGGGGAGTTTGGTGGGACTGTGCCAACCAGTGAGGCAGTGTGCATAGAAAGGATGTTGGGGAGGTGAAAAGGTAGGAAGAGGTGGAAACGGGTGTAAGAGGATCTGGTTGTGAATACTGTGTGCTTGTGAACCTGGGGAGTACTGTCCTGTGCACCACTATCAGTGACCTGGTCTCTGCTAGCCCAGGAAGAGGAGGTGATGAGGTTGTCTCCGTTCACATAGAAGATATTCTATGTGAGTCCTGCATTTGGGAGCTGTGGAAAGTAGTGCTTCTTCTGTGACTGTGTGACTGGCCACATCCCTGTTCTCTGTGTGGATAGTTATTGATTTTCTGAATTCCTGTAAAAAAAAAAAAGATCACTTATTTTGCTCTAATTTCAGAGTAAAAATGATTTAAAAATTATGCAGGCACATACACTGATGCTGAGATACCTTTCTGTTGTAGTGTTGTGCTCTCTTATGAAATAAACCATATTTGTCCATCTTGGGCTGATAATACATGCAGATGTCACAATGATTGATGTGCAAGCTTTTCTTCTGGAAGACAAAGATTTCTTTAGACTGTTACCCTCCTCATCTCTCAGGCTCTTCTGATTACCCCTGGAAACTGAGTGACCTGATCATTCTCCACTGAAATTTGAACTGAAAGGTCACAGAAGTCTGCTACTGGCAATAGGGTGTGGAAATATGTGCCTGCGTGAATGCCCAAGAGAGAGCTCTGCACGAAATCTGTGGGCAGATAACATCAGCATCATTAACAGCCATAGGGGTCTTTTTGTTTCTGAAGGCTTCTATTTTACTTCTGTGCTGTAATGATTTTACTTGTTTGAAAAGAAAATAATTTTTCAAGAATTATTTTTGGAAGAAAATCAATTCAGTGCTTTTCAAGGCTGTAATGTTTCAAGTGAATGTATGATGAAAAATTTTCTTGTGCTTCTGAGTTTCCCTTAATGTTAAATCAATTGATGCTATTAGTGTTCTCTGTACCACTTTAACATTAAGGCTACCTCATGGTTTCAGCTTTGTTCCAAAGTTGTTATGAATAGCAGAGTTATTGCTACATTAAGGGAATGTTATAACTGTATATCAGTACTTTTGTTCAGGTATATGTTAACAAATGTGCAGAGATACTGGCAGTGATCCAAGATTTTATAATGCTATTTTGAGAATGGGACCTGTGAAATACTTTTCTCATTTGGTTGGTTGATTGTTGTTTTTTTTTTAGGCAACTATGTAGCTATATTTCACACAGAAAGCCCAAGACAATGCCCATTATAGACAATGGTAACCTTTCATTTATTCCGAAGACAAGTGTTTTAGAACAAGTTTAAAATGAAATGAAGTCCTTATCCAGGTACAATAGCACTACTGGGAACTAACTTAAATAGTCAATTCCCCATCGTTACAGAGCTAAAGATGGGATGGTTTGTTGACCTGAAGGCTCTGTCTCAAAGGCATAGTGATTGCTTTTGCAGCAGCCACGCTTTTCCCCAAGAGACTCCTTTCTCAAATGCCTGGAGGGGCCAGGGGAAATCTTTGGTGAAAAAGGGGAGGACTGTGAGCATGGAGTGGGTGAGCCTGGAAGAGAACACTTAGGGGGATCTGATCAATGTGTGTAAGTATAGCTGAAGGGAAGCTATCAAGAGGATGGGGTCAGACTCTTCTTGGTGGAGCTCAGCTACAAGATAAGAAGCAACAGGCACAAACTGAAACTTGGGATACTCCTTCTGAACATAAGGAAGCAATTCTATACTGTGAGGGTGACAGAGCACTGGAACAGGGTTCCTAGAGAAGTTGTGGAGTCTCCTTCTTGGAGTTATTCAAAAGCCGCCTCGAAGTAATTCAGTGCAACATGTTCTAGGTGTCCCTGCTTGAGCAGAAGGTTGGATCAGAGGTATCTTCCACCTCAGCCGTTCTGTGATTCTGTGAATATGTTGGTATATATATCAGAAGTTGGAATGGACTCAGACGTGTTGCAGAGTAGGGGTATGACTTCACCCATCCCCTTAGTTTGAGGAATGTCTCCTGAGCTTGGTGTTCATGGGGCATGATGAGGGATGAGGAGAAAAACTAATATGGAATGCTGCAGATTTTAGCCAGAATGTTGCCTGCAGATATGTAATTCACAAACAGGGTTTGCCACAGGGTAACTGACAGGGCAGCTGGGATCCATCAACTGTTAAAACATAGGAAAACCTGAAGCACATACCACATTCATAGAGTTTGAAAAACATTTTGCATCTCTCCTTGTTCTGTTGCACTAAGAAAGAATTTTCATTTCCTGTAGGAGGCATAATCTCCTTGCTCCAGTTTTGTTTGCTTCCTAAAACAGGCAGCAGAGCAGATTCAACAACACATTTGCAGCACAATCAACTGTTATTATCGAGAAGTGAAAAATTAAGATAACATTATGTGTAATCTCTTTTAACAGGATTATACACCAGTGTAGTTATGTCCTACTGCAGTAAAATGGTGTATACCCAACGCGTCACGGACCTTTGTCTGACTAATCTTTGTATTTATGTTTACAAGATTATGAGTTTTTTCTAGTCTGTAAGAGGAAATGCCAATCTCTGTGGTGGGTTTTACCACACTCACTGTTGAACATTACCTTAGCCAAACAATCCCACGCAGTTCTTTACTGTAAAAGTCCCTCTGACAGACCTGTTCTTTCAGACACAGCTTACAACAAAAACAATGACAAAACAAAGCAATTTCATGGCTTTTTTTTTCCTGTCTAGTAAACAGGAGATCCTGGGTTTGAATCCCAGCGGTACCTGGGATTGGGGCAGTGACACTTTAATACCCCGTACACTACATGATGTTTTGATGTGGAATACTGAAACCATTAAAAAAAACCCAAAAGCGTAGAACCATGACAACCACAACAGACTTCAGGTGCCTAGAATACTTTTTTGATATCCCTGATATCCCTGATATCCCTGCCTTCTCTTGGCTTGAGAGTGAATGTAAGGTATCATTTGGCTGTACTTCTTTTCAGACAACTTAATTTTTTCTGAAAAAAGAGAAAACAAAACAAAAAAACAGTTTATATTTCAATAGAAACTCCATTTGAGAACAGAAATAAGAAAAAACTTTAAATCTGAAAATCATTCAATTTGACTACCTCCAAAAATTAACATAATATTTTGTTTAGAAAACATCCAGGGAAGTATAACTTCATCTTCTTTCTTTTTTCTTTTTTCTTTTTTTTTTTCCCTGATACCTCATATTTTTTATCTCACGAGTCATAAGCAAGTCCACAATAAATTTAGAATTTTTAGAAAAATGTCAATCCATCAGCTATAACCTGTTGACAAGAATGTCAGTAAAAAGTTACCCAAAGGCCAAGAAAAAATGTGATCTATTTTTTCCAAAACTGTGTATTCCTCTTTGTAATCATTATTTTATGAAAACTTGTAGTATTGTTCTCAAAGTATGGAAAGTAAAGTGGGACTTAATAAACACTGTCCAAAAATATCACTTTCAAAAATACAGGCAGATTTCTATGTACTTGTGTAACATAAAATAGTTATATGTTGTTGATTTTGATAGAGCTCTTTCATTTAGATAGTGCAAAAATGAGCCTTTGTTTTTTCTGAACTATTCATGTATTCTGTGTTTTCCCACATGGAAAGAATATGCAACTTACTCCATCCATTGTCATTGTTAAAAGACTCAGAAGCTTTCAGTCCATCACAAAGTACATATGGATAGTCTTCATTTCACTTCTGATGAGCTACTCAGCAGCAAGGATCTGAGCAATATACATGACTCAGATCTTTACGTATGAAGCAAGTGCACTGTGGTTGCATAAAAGTGCTGCCTACCCTACCCTGCCTAATCGTCCCTGAAAACCTGAATTTCGAGTTTCCTTGGAGGAAATTGCTTTCTGAGTATTGTAAATAAGTAATCAGAACTGAGCTGTGTCACTGCAGAGGTGCATTTTAAACACATTTTTATTTCAAGTGCTGTCTAAGTGTTAGAACCTTTATGCAGCATGCTAAGATTTTAATTCATTTCCGAATATAGGCTGTAGAAAGCTTTTGTTTCTTACATTTTTAAAGTCTAATTCTGACTCACTTGTTGATGGCAGTACTTTGGGAAGTAAGATTTATGTATTAATATATTTAACATTGAGCTTTAGTCAACACATGACTAAAATGAATAGTGAATAGTGAAGTATTTTTTGTACTCTTGGTGAGTACAAAAGTGAGTGATGAAGTCAAGAAAGCAAAAGATCTGTAAAGAGCTACAGTTACAGTGGGAGTTAGTCTGTGAAACTATTTCCCCAAATAGGGGCAGGATAATCTGGAGACAAACATTTCATGAGCAGTTTAGGCAGCAGTAGTTTATAGATCCTGAGCATTAAATGAAATCCTCAGGTTTTTCATGTCCTTATTTTCTCTTCATGTTCTGTTAGGTCCAAGTTTCTCCCTTTCCTCCATCTCCTTAATGGTATCTTATGGTCCTCTCTATATTCACTTTTTAATATCCTGTTTCCCCCACTCCTGCATTGTTCTATGCATTTCTTTACCAACAGTTTTAAATTCCTTTCTTTTATATTTTGTCCCATGCATTCCTTCAGTATCTGATTATAAATGGCTATGAGAGATATATGGTATTACAGATAATCCCATGCAGGCCTGTAGAAGGTAGCAAGGAAGCAGGGTTTGGTGTCCAAAAAACTTAAACCTAAGTTTTTCAGCTTCTTCTTACTCAAAAGGCTGGAAAATTTGTACTGAGGAGAGGCTCAGAACACTTTCTTTGTCCAGTCTGGAGACGAGGAGGCTGAGAGGAGGCATCACTGCTCTATGCAGCTCCTTGGGGAAGAGAAGCAAAAAGCTACGAGCTCTGCTCCCTCTGGGCAACCAGTGACAGAACACGTGGGAACGACACAGACTGAATGAGAAGAGGCTCAGACTAAGGATTGGGAAAAAAAAAAAATCATTATACATACATACAATGAGGGTGGTCAAACACTGCAACAGGCTTCCTAGAGAGGTGGTTGATACCCTGTGACTGTCAGTGTTCAAGAGGTATTTGGATAGTGTCTTCAATGACTTTTGTTTAGCCCTGAAGTGCTCAGACACTTGGACTGGATGTTCTGTGAAGATCCCTTCCAACTGAACTGTGCTATGCTATGCTAAGTTATGCTATGCTATTCTATATTAAAAGAATATGTTTTTGCTCTCAAAGAAAACTTTGCTTCATACTAACCAAGCATTTGGAAATAAAATTGCGCTTTATATATTGTAACCAAACAGATAACAATTGTCAAATTCTAATGAGCCTTCTTCTCAGCACAGAGGGGATGCATTGAGGCCTCCCAGAAGTAAACTTCTGTCCCTGCTTCTGCACTGATGTTTACCCACAACAGACTGCAAACCTGGCATGGATTAAAAGCTGGCTCAGCAGCACTCTTTGTCCTGCCCAGAAAACAGCAGTAAAGAGTCGCACACGCAAGCCTGTTCAGGTTTCCATGTGCTGAGTAAGGACAGTGATCACAGGATGGTCATGTGATGAAAGGAATTAAATAAGAACCCAGAGGATCTGTCCCTCTTTCTCTCTCTCTTTTTCTTTCTGCACACCTCTACTTGTCTTATGTGAAACAGTTCCTGAAGTTAACAAATATTTGTCCCTGACTAAATTACTACATACAGTACAATTCTGAATTATCTGAAAGGTAAGCCCTAGGCATTTCAAATTGGATGTTCAAAATTAGTAGAAAATTTTTATGATAATGTCCTATTGCCTTAGTCCCCTTTTATAGTTTTTCTCCACTGTAAATAACAGTTCACAAAAAAAAAGTGCCACAAAATAAATGAACATTTGCAACATAAAGTATGCAAATAATATAATCATAAATGCTATAATAGAGGTTTCTAGGAAATTAGCCATTCGTGTAATTTTATAACTTGTATTGAGAGCAGAGACTAAAATACACAGTAAGTTAGCTCTATCTATGCACTGACAAAACAAAACAAAGGATAACTATTCAGTGAGCAACACTCATATTCAGCCTATAGGAAGCAGTGGATGTAGCCATGTAATTGGAAGATGATATACTGGACCTTTCTGAAAGTGGCTGACTTGATGCCATGAAAACAAGATGAAAATCTTCAGTCACAATTTCATGTGACTGATTTCCTGCTATTTTTTCTGTTATACTTCCACACTCTTTGAATGATCTTGCCAAGTAGTCCTTCTCTACTGATGATTTGTCCATCAGGATTTTTCTTTTTAGTTGAGCATTCATAAAATTCAGAGTATGTTATGGACCTCTGCCTTTAGCTTTATTTTACTTCCAGTACTTGAGTGAAAAACAAATAATCCACTTTCATCTCAGACAAAGCGAGTTATTAAAACAAATACAGCCCCTGTATGATGCTGTGGAGGTGATTTAGACTTTGCTCCTATGCATATTAAATGTAGGTGAAGACAGAGAATAAAGGTGGGGAGCTGTACTCTGATGAGCTCTACTGATAATGAGTGTCATAACCTGAACTTCCACATCATTTTCTTTAGACTTTAGTGTGGCTAGCCAAGAGCAGGGAGAGATCTGGCAAAGTTTTCAAGAAGGCAAAGGATGACAGCTGTTAATTCAGAAGATTTTGGTCAGGTCTCAAATGGGTATGACACTCCTAGTCTTTAGTTATGTGCTTAGAGTTTTTGTTGGAGTGAATTTATAAAGAGACTGCCTAAGGAAAGGATATACTGCCAAAAATTTCTCCAGTAAAATTTTTTAAACTTCAATCATGGTGGGGGAGGGGGTGGATCTTTGGCTATGGGTCCTCCCATGCAAAAGCAACTGGTAGAATTAGGAGAGAAGAGAGTACTGGAGTTGGAGAAATGTGGCACTGTAGCCACTCAAAGAAGGTGGAGGCTATAGAAATATGTATCTTCTCAGGACATATTTGTCTAGCACTCACCGGTATCTTTGGCTAAGGCTTTGTTCACATTTTGTTTTTCAATTGGGAAAGAGACAAATCCTAGAGCATTAGTTGGAATGGGGCAAGAAAAGGGGCTTGATAAGGCTTAGCTAGTAGCGAAGGCTGCAAACAGATTTGTTTCAAGTATTCATTCAAGTTATGATTCGATATTTAGAATGAAATAATGTATGGATTGCTACTTTAAAATGCTCCTGAAATGCCTCATATCAGTGGAGATACACAGATGTCAGAGAATGTGCTGGTTAAGTAACCTGAGTAGTGGATGATGCTTGATGTTTCAGTTTTGTTTTTCCAAGAGTTGTGTTTCAAAACCTTCATCTACATTTCTACCTTCATCTCAAAAACAAATAGATTTACTAAGGATAGGGCATTGTTTTGGTCCAACTTTCCCATTCCACAGAACAATATCTCATGGTGAGCAAATACTTTGATTTATTATATTCCAGAGAGTACTTTTTCCTCTGAAATGCATGCTTTTAGATAAAGTAAAAGCCTGCTGAAGCATAAGCTCAATCAATAGAAATAAGCCCTTACACCTTTTAAAAAGGAACTTAAACTTCCATTTATAATGAAAATAGACTTTAATTTTGAGTACATCTATTGAAAATGTGAATAGCAAATTAATTTATTTGCTTTGAGTTTAAACGGTTATTTTTATTCTTGCAGAACTGCTTTTGGTACTGGATTTTTATTATAAAATCAGTGGCTTTGGACTAAGAATATCATATTCAGATGGAAGAAATCATCCCTCTACTCAAAACTGTATCGATTCAAATTCTTTACAATCATATTGTTTGCTAGTTTTTGGTTGCTATTCTTAAATATGTGTATTGAGAAATTTCAGAAAGATTCTAGTTTCTAGTTTTTAGAGCAGATAAATTTTCTTCAGGAGTTGGATGTTGTCAAGCTTGTACTCTCCTCTCAATGCTTTGATGAGAATGCAAGATGAGAATGTAAGGATTTGAACATTTTTTGATTACTTAGTTTTATAAGGTAAATTAATGAATTAATTAAATTAATTGAATTCAGATATTTACTAATTAAAATAGCTACTAAAACATTCTAGCTTTTTAATTAGGATCTTTTCCTTGCCAAATATGTGTATCAAGTCCTATGTTATCCAAATCAACTTCAAGTCAGAAGGCAGAAATGAGGTCTAGAGTATACGAGCTTCATTTTCTTTTGTTAACATAGCATACCTGGCATACATTAGCACCATCTGTTTTACCTCTTTTTATTTCTTCTTTATTCATACAAAAGCATTTATCATTTCTCATGCTTGCTCAGCCAAGGTTTCACCCAGTGTTCTGATTTATTTCCTTCATTTCTCTTAGTGATTGGAAGCATTACAGATACTAAGGTAATTTGTTGATGACTCCTCCTGTACTTTTCGCTAGCAACTGACAAATCATGTAGCTGAGTAAGCAACTTATGTGTCATGTGATACATTGATTTATCTTAAAAGTTTGCATAATAGGTTTATCTCTGATTAATTTAAAAGAAGTTTGCTTGTGAGTATGTGGCATGATTTTGATAACTACATATCACAATTTACTTCAAATAAGGGGCAGAGCTAATCTTTGAAAGTACTTTGTATGCTTGTTGGATGAAAGCTGAGTGCCTTTTTGAAAAATGCTGTTTTGAAAATGCTGTTGAAAATGCTGACTCATTCTTCAATTAAATTTACACTCAGCACCATACAGCAAGAGAGCTAACTACTTTCCTGTGGCTCACATAAAAGTTTGGAAACTACTAGTGTTAGTGATAGAAGTCTTGCAATTACTTTGAAAGAAGTAGAGAGGAATAATTTTCAAAGTATATAGATGCTCTGATGTTTGCAGTGACTTGAGACTGTTTTTGTTTGTTGAATAGCAGCAGAGCTGAAAAACTGCCAGTAACTTACCTGGGATATCAATACAGAACTAAGATAGGGAAGGTCGTAGAATAGTTGGTCACTAGGAACCTTACTGCATCTCTGCAACTTTGGGGAAATTTGACTTTTAAAACATCAGGATTAAGTACTTACTTGCATCTCTACATTGTTCAAATGGCATCAGTTGACTTGGCATCATTTTCTGTTATGATAGCACTGGAAATATTTCTTGGTGAATTTTTATTGAGACAAGATCAGTCAGTCACATTTGAATTTTCTTCTTGAAATCAGTAGTCCTTTTCATCAGCTGCAGAATCCAGATTTTAGTCAAATGCTTAAGCGTTATTTTCTGACAATGAATTTCTATTTTCTATGGGCTGTCCTGTAATCTGTTCTTCCACGCCATTGGAATTCTAATCAGCATATCACACGTTATCTTCTAGTAAATACATAGCAAGTTCATAAAACCTAATTGTCTTTCTAGTATGTTTTGCTGAATGTTAAAATTAATTGGTTTTATTTGTTAAGATGGTTTTTTGGACCAATCAAGCGAGCAGATGCTGAGAGACAACTGTTATATACTGGAAACCAGGCAGGAGCCTTCCTAATCCGAGCAAGCGAAAGTCTAAAAGGCGAATACTCACTGTCAGGTATATTTTAGCTTTTCATCTTAACCTATGTTTTAAAATTGTCTCAGTTTATTTGGACTTCTGCATTTTTGTTAAACAATGTGCATGGCAATGAAATCAAAATTTGTGATGATATTTATTTCCCAGGAGATATACAAAGAAAAAATTGCAAGAGTCATTTGAGGTTTTACTAACTTTTCTTTTCTAGAGCTTCTTTATTAATAAGTTCAGAACAAAAAATAGTTAGTACTTCCAGCCTTCAGCTGCCTTGAAATAAGTAATGTTTTCATAGTTTATGCCAAAAAATGCCTGATTGCGCTACACCATGGTGCTGACTGGTATGCAAAATAAAAATTAAACATATTGTAGCAAATGTCCGATGTTCAAGAAAATGGGATTTCTGTTGCCTCAGGGCCATGCTTGCTTGTTTTCAGATGCAAAATGATGGAAGAATTTCAAAGCTGTACATCAGAATCAGTTACACTTGATTGAAAAGTTGCCTGTAAGCATTGGTAAAAAAGAGTTATGATGTTAGGTTTTTTTTTTTTTAAATATACGTTCAGTCTGTTGTTTTGATCCAAAAGACTCAAATAAGAATACTATTATTTTATTTTCCTGCAAAAATATACATGCTATCTTTTTTTGCATAATATATATTTGTCAGAATAGATGGGAATTATTGTAATTCGTTCTCTTCTATGGGCATCTTTTATCAAACCTGTCTTACCAGTGTGCATCAAGAGTGTAAAGATGCCCCTCAGACAATGAGTTTCTACTCAAACTTTCTAATGTGCTCTACATTTTTAATTCCATAAGACAATAAAGAATTTTGATGTCCATGAATAAATCGTGGATGCCTCATCCTTATAGACATTCAAGGTCAGGCTCAACAGGATCCTGAGAATATCTAATTGTAGGTGTCCTTGTTCATTGTAGGGGAGTTGGACTAGTTGGCCTTTAAAAATCCCTTCCAACACAAAAGATTTCATGATGATTCTATGATGAATTATGTCAGCAAAAGGAAAGGCCTCTTGTAGAAGCAGATGCTTTCCCGTTTATTCCTTTTCCGCCTGTATGCTTACGTTACTCACCTTCTAAGCATAACTAAAAAATGCATTAAGCAGCTTAGTGAACTTTTGTTCATTAAGTCTTTTGTTCACATTGTCTTGGTTTCTTTTTCTGCATCACAAGGAAAGGGAGTGTATCTGCACTGTCTTATGGTAGTCTGGGAAGGTTGCTTTTTATTACAAAGACGAGGAAAATATATTGATCGAAATAGAGAATTTACAAAATAAATATGATATGATCTGCTCTGGCACAGTTACTTCCACATTTTTCATCTGGACCTCAAAGAACTTTGTTCTTGCTAAGAAGCACTGATATTAAAACTAAAATAAACAAGTTATTAGTTTGCTCCCAAACTGTGACAGAACTGACTCACTGTGTGCACACCCTTTTATCTGAAGATTGTATTATAGCCACAGGCTGTTCAAAATGCTTTCCCTCTATGTGCTAACTTTTTCCTGTCTTACATGGTTTCAGCTTCCAGTGAACTGATTTCATCCAAGGACTGGGCTAGACTTTTAACAATGTGGTTAGGAAGGGAAGAATAGCTATGCTTTTTTTATCTGTTTAATTCTGGCGTTTGAATACATGACACCTTAATAAATATTGATGAAAATTCTTATGATTCTGCATCTAGGGGATGGAAATGCAATTTGTATTTTTTTTTTTAATTATTACTATTCTACAACTGTAGTCTGCTAGAAAAAGTTCAAAATCTTAATACCTTAGCCTGCCTCCCAACTACTTCTCCAAGATGAAGGCAGCAGTGCCTTATTTACAAAAGAAGTAGCACAGAGAAAAGTCAAAGAGAATGAAAATACATATCAGTGCAGCATTTGTGATGGGATAAGACCATCCTTTAATACTGCTAGTCATTTTTTTCCTGGAAAGATAATATAACATATTTGATTTTTATATTTAATTCAACTAAGTAAGCTTCTAGCAGACTTTTTTTCAGGCTTCTGTATAAACTTCTTTGGGAACAGATTTGACAATGCCTTATAACAACAAGATATGAAACCATCAATATGGAGTTCTTCCATGCTGGTTTGTTAGATGAAAGAACAACTGAAGAACATTATATATGTGGAGGTGAGGCTCCAGCTACAGCAGACAGTCCTTCTTTGAGAACATGTGTGGGTTGTCCACTGAGCATGTAGGCAAGTGCCATCTCAGATTTATTAAATATTTGTAGTCTTTTAGGAATAGAAAGAAACTAAATTCTGACACAGTCTGTAGACAGTATTAATGAAACAATTTAGCACTGCTGCTAGACTTTTTAGCATCTTCCCAGGCTGGAATGCAATTTAGCCTCAACATGCTACTTCATCCTGAAGAAGTTAAATATTATTTGCTGCTTACTGAACAGACTTGACTGAATGATGCCTCATGTGTGTTGTGCTATTTGTTTCCTTCCATTGTAATGGTATACATAGTGGTTGAGATATTTATATGTCCATAATCTCATTACTTATATCTACTTTGAAAGATCTAGTAGATGATCTCCCAAAAGTAAGTGTTCAAGTGAACTGTACTGTAGGAAGAGGTAATTGGATGGAAAGTTGTTCAGATCCCTGAGATACTAAGAAATAAGCAATTTTTCTGAATTCCTCTTATTTATTCCATCAGAAGTTACCAAACTCTCAAAGCTGAAGCACAAAAACACTGTTTTCACGAGGAACCTGAGGAGTAGGGATTCAGGACTATTTATTTTAGGAGGTCTTTGATAGCTCAGATATCTCTGTGCTAGCTGTTATACTGACCAGGGAGAAATCACAACTCGGTATTTTGGAATATCTCTCTAATATCTTTTCCCATTTTTTTTCTGCACAGAAAAACAACAACAGCAAACAAACAAACAAACAAAACCAAAAATAAAAAACAAACAAACAAGAAACAACAACAATAAAAAACTGAACTAAACCTCAAGATCCCATCCTCTATAGGACTCACTGAGTTTACTCTTTCTGCTACTGCTGCTTTGATTTCATTCCAGAGAAGATGGTGATAATGGTTAAAGAGCGATAACCTACCTTTCAGAATTAAAGTCTATCAGAAAGTTTTTTTTTTAATCTATGTCCAGTCTTACATTTAAATATAATAAATCTAAAACATAAAAGAAATAGAAAAGAAAGAGAGATTCTTACCCAAGCTTCCAAAAGCTGATTTCATGATATTCATGTCTGATATCACACTCATATGGGCAAAATATAAGAGACGTAATGTTAATAAGAGGAATAAATGGATATCTTTAGAAAACAAACAAAACAGGAAAAAAAACAACAAACAACACAACAAATCAATGAAACCTGCTTTTCATTAAAAGGAATATTTTCACTTCCTGCTTGCCTTAATGGGATAACTCATATTTTGTGAAAGATTTTAATTATAAACAACTATTTAAATTAATAACAAAATGTGATGTTCAGAAAACTTTTTCATAGCTGTGAATAGTTAAATGGAAAGCACATCAAACTAGATCATGCACTGTGTTACTATCATTTTAAAGTGTTTGACATTTTAAAAATAGGTTTTCCCATTTTAAAAATGCACATGTTATAGACAGATTTTTATGTTGATGACTCCAGCATCTGCTGTGAAATATATTAACTTTTCAACATGTTGGTGCCATCTTATACATTGCCTCTTTTTAATTAAAAGCCATAATTTAGATGTGCTCAGCTTAATTGAGTGTCATTGCCAATGATAGCAGGAGGCTCTCTATTTCATCCCTTACTGAATAATGTTATCTGATGGCATTAAATGACAATGCATTTTTCCTCCTCTTGCTCCTAAAAAAAAGATTGTGTGATTTCCACTAGTCCAGATTGCCTTTAGGCATAGGGAAAACAAAACAAAACAAAACAAGACCATAATCATTTAAGGAAGTAAATTGTTCGGAGTGACAAAACCATGGCTGTAGGAAAATGCTCTTGGAGCAGCCACTGTACCATCTCTGTACTGGTGGGGGTGATCCAAGCAGCTACTTTGCTCCCAGCCTCCCCTGGCTCACCAGGTCTGTTGTTAGAGCTCCTTCTCCTTCTGGGAAAGGATAAGAGAGGATTAAGGTCTGTGGTCCCCAGGTTGGTTCAGTTCCCACTCTCCCTTCCTGCTTTTTACTCTGTAGTGTGAGTGCTGAGGGAGAGCTGCTGGGACTCTAGCAGTATGATGTCTTAGTGTCTCCATTACTTATTTGGTGAGGATATAGACTTCACTGGTGCCACCATAAAATTTACTTCTGCTGCCGTGGGCAACAAATTATTTTATTAACTTCCTTGGGGTTGCAAAATGTATTTCTCCATGGCCTAAACTGATGTAGAAGGGAAGGGAGGGGAGGAGGGAGAGGAGAATGTTTTTGTTAAGCCAAAACCATGAAGAAATCTAAGGAAAGCCATAATTACATCAGAAAGGGCAAGGAATTGGATGATAAATTCACTGCAGTCTTCAAACCTAGTTGCTGTCATGCTATGTAAAGCTGAAGTCACAGACCCATCCTGTCTGGCTTGTGCTTAAGGAAGACTGAAAGCATTATGGGGTGGTTATGGCTGCCTCTTTCCAGAATTCCACGTGCTTTTCATTGCGTGTGGGCTGAGAAGTTGTGCTATGCTGCAGCTCTGCCAATGAGATGTAGGACTCACACAACCAGCTTCAGCCCTGGAATGTCAATGAACAATTCCCTCACAAGTGCTGTACCAGCCCTTCCCTCAGCTGCTTATCACAACTAAAGACTGTGTCAGCCCAGAAATTTTCTCTGAATTGTTCACACATCTCCCTACTTCATCCAGAGGAAATAAAAACTATGAAATTACCATAAACAGCAATGTCACAAGAATGTGAAGACAAGTATTATACAGTAGGCTAACTCATTATTTTCCTTGACAGCCTTAAGAAATTTTCTCTTTGGCCATTTCTAAATGTTATGGTTATACTACTGTTTCTCATTATTTCCTTATTCAGATCACACTCCTTGGTTGAGGTAAAAAGGTTAGACCTACCTGGCAAACACTGTTTTATTTCAATTTGATATGAAGAGCAGACTTTGGCGAGATACGATTTGATATCACCTTGAGGAATACAATCTGAATAGTAGCAAAATATCACTAACTACGATAAAGCATTTTTTATCTACAAAATCCAGTATAAACAGGTTCCTGTCCAGTAACCATTACTCACAACCTTAGAAAACATAAAGTCAGAAGTTTGCACTGGTGTGGTCTGACCTCTATATGGACAGCCATAAAGTTTCAGGCAAGTCTCCTTTAAAAAAATAGAACACATGTTTCAAACCAACTTTTACATTAATATTAGTTGCTTTAGAAGTAACAAATATAATATTTCTAATGAATAAAACAGATAGACAAACTACATACTCTCACTTTATTCTGCTAAGATGGGATTAACACAGCCATCCTGCTGGCTTTTTTGTTCAATTAATCACAAATAGCAATTCATTTGGGTAGTTTAATTTTACTTTAATTTTGAAAAATTCAATGCATTTTCAATCTGTTGTTACTAAATTTCCATTAGAAAAAAAAAAAAAAAAAAAAAAAAAAAAAAAAAGGCTACTTGAAAATTCTGATTTAATTATCTTTATTCTCAGGAACTGTATTTAAAAAATTCCATTTTATGGGCCTTATGCAGGTCCTTATTGAACTGGTTACCAATCTCTCTAAAAATATTACTTGTGGCAGATATAAAATCCTATAACATTTTTAATAGTTCCTAGATGCCCTCTGGTGGCTGGGCCTGACAACTGCAGAGTTGTCAGAAAAATTGTTATACGTGACAGTAATTATGGAAGGAGGATTTTCTTCTTATTATTATTTAAACAATGGAATGGTGAGAGAAATATAGTTTATATCATCTTTGTTAATCAAAAGCAACCAGTAATACAAGCCATCTGTTTCTATGTGCAATATGTAGCTGTGTGCACACTTCTACCATTGCTAATGTGATTAAAAATTAAATGCTCAAATATAGGGGTAAATAGCAGTAGGCCTTTTCCATGTACTTTTCTTTTCAGTTTTGTCTTGTATGAGGGCCTTGAGAAGGGGAAGATAATGGTAATCTCCTGTACCAATGGATGTGAAAGGAGCCACCCAATCTATGGAAAAGGAGTAGCGTTGGATGAGGATGACTAGCAAGGCAAATGAGATGCCCTGCTTCCCTTTAAAGCTCTCTTCTACTCATCATAGAAAAGTACCATGTTGTTTCATGAATGGAAGAGAATGACAAGCCTCTGTTTCTCCTCTCTTGTTTTTACCTATTTCTGACTCTTTCAAAAAAGTGATGTTTCTCTTTTAGAGAAACTCTGCTCCAATATTTCTCCTCTTTGTTATTTCTCAAAGTAAGTAGATATTTTCCATTTTGTCTTGCTTCTTAATCTCATAACCCCTGCTCTAACTGGGCATCCTGTGTCCCATCACAAGCTCTAACATGTGGGAAAAAAAAAGAGAAGAAACCCCATCCACACTTTCAAATTTCTCACTTAATGCCATTGCACCTTGGTAATTCCATGAGCTCAGAACATTTTTCCACTTGAAACTCCCCACATCAGGAAACCTTCTGCCCATGCATGTCTCTTCTGTTTGGGATGCAAAAAATATATCCTAGTGCTTAAACATCTTTCCTGTTAAATTATGCATTATATAGTCAGAATTTCTCTTTAGCTAGGTTCATTTTAGAGCACTGTTAATATTAGAGCCAAAAGCTATGGCACTGATAGTTAAATCAACTATCCTAACCAAGGCTTGAGTTGAGTGCATTTTTCTCCATCTCTGGTCTACTGCTGCTCCTCCCTCTCACCAGTCCCACCCTGCAGAGACATAGCTCTCCTTTTGATATTATCAACTTCTGCTGTGATAATCACAGAAAAAGACACTGAACATCGGGAGATAGACCTAAATAAGATAAAGGCCTTTTTGTTTACAGAAGTGTAGGTGAGAATAAACCACATTTCAATGGTAAGGATAGTTATAAGCTACTCAAAGCAGAGCATTACCAGTCTTATTTTTACATATTCCAAGCACACACATAACTCAATAAAATCCATGGAAAATATGAGTGCTTTCTAGAAAACCGTGGAGCACTGTCTGTACATTTGTATTGCTCTAAAAATGCCTGCTGATCCAGAAGATGCTACTTGGAATGCTAACACTAATGAAATATTGTATGATAACCAAAATATTAAAAATGGATCAAATGATTACTTTGAATTCTAGATTCTCTTGGAAGATTTGGTATTCTAAAAGATGGAAAACATGAACTGTCTCAACAATTATGACCTTAACTATTTTTGTGTCACATCATAGGGTGATTATAAGAATCTCCAAATCTGAATAGTTAAAGACTGGAAGACTGGATATGCTAAGCTATCTAAATAGTGATCTGTGGTTTGGAAAAGAATTTGTACCATTGCCATCTTTGAAACTAAAATAATTTGTTTTAATTTCTTCAATACAACCTCTAGGAACTAATGCCTCTTTTGCTGATTTGGTCATAAACTATATTGTACTACTGCTTTAATACCTGAAAAATTAATATATCTAAATCTTCTTAGTGTTCGATGGTGAATCAGTGAAGCACTACAGGATCAAAAGACTGGATGGAGAAGGTTTTTTCTTAAGTAGATTGAAAACTTTTGAAACTCTGAATGAGTTTGTTGACTATTACAGTAAGAACAGTGATGGCCTCTGCGTGACGCTTGGAAAGCCCTGTCCAAAGGTAAGAGTGAATGTGTGCACATATTTTCACAAGCTAAGTCTCCAATATCATTTAGAAAGTGCTAGTCCCATATCTGCTTGCATAATTGGAATGGTCATTATTTTCTTATTTTCAGAAAGTTCAGATAGCAATACACTTTCTTTCTTGAAGTTGAAGTGTTAATTTTGAACAGGTGAGAGGAGAAAATATGCCAAATCACAATTTCTTAATACCAATTTTAATAGATGTATATGGTGATAAAATCTTTAGATTCATAACTCCAGCTGTCTATAAGTAATTATGGAGGCAAAACCACAAGGTTCAGGCAAGCAAGACATGATTATTCAAAAAGTTTATTAGGGATTGACTTCTAATTTTTACTTTCAATGTCAGCATATTTTCTTTAGAATATTCCTTATTTCTGGCTATAAACATCAAATTTATTTTATGTTCTCAACTTACTTCACCTGTGCTGTCAGGAAACACTCATGTCTGTTTCAACTTAACATTGTAAAAAAAGGAAGGGATATCTAAATATATTTTTTATTTTCTTTTACCAGGTACAAATTCCTACTACTTTTGATTTGTCATATAAAACTGTTGATCAGTGGGAGATAGACAGAAAATCTCTGAAATTCTTGAAAAAGTTAGGATCTGGTCAGTTTGGTGAAGTATGGGAAGGAATGTGGAATAATACCACCCCAGTGGCAATCAAAACATTAAAACCAGGTATGTGAATTGCTCTTAAATGTTAATAATGAGTAATGTTGCCAAAACTGCTTCTTTATTTTTTCACTGCTACAAATATAGATTCTATCCCTATGTGTAGCTGTTTTAAAATCACTGTATTTAAACTTATAGGCTAATGAATCTCAGTGTCCAGATCATGTTTGGTATTTGGATGTGAGGGGGAAGTTCTTTACAGACAGAGCAGTGAGGTGCTGGAACAAGCTGCCCAGAGAGATTGTGGATGCACCATCACTGGAGATGTTCAAGGCCAATTTGGATGGGGCCTTGAGCAACCTGATCTAGTACCAGATCAGGAGGTTCTGGCCCTGCCTGTGGGTTGGAACTTGATGATCCTTGGGGTTCCTTCCAACCCAAGCCATTTTATGATTCAATGCATTAGAATGACAACATAATATAGTTTTCTGTTTCTGTGTGAGCTAAAATAATTCTTGCATTACACAAAAATTCTTATAGTACACAAAAAAGAAACCCAGCAAGACAGTTTACATTTGTTGGTATGCTACCATATTGCTGGTGTAGAATTAAGTGACCAAGTATGATCTGTAGGTGAAGTAATCCATTTATTTCTGGTTTGTCATCACTAGAATTTTTCCTAGTAAGTAGGTGCTATATTATAAAGCTTCCTTGGTGATATGGAATATGCACTGTGTTAAGCTCATCATATTTAAGAAGTACTTCAATTTTAATAATGATTAAATACATTCTAGCGTGTTTTGACACACAACATTAATATCCAATATTTGAATATAATATAACCTTGTGATTAAGACAGCTTTGAACATTTTTTCTTTATTATTTTTCATTACCTTTAAGTAATCTATGCATTTTAAATAGACAACGTAAAACATCTGCCAGCAGATGGCAAGAATCCCATAGAGAAGAAGATAGCATGAGTGGCATTTATGTTTTTTTAAAGATAATATTACAATTTGTTGTTACAAACAGAAAAAGCTCATTTAATGATTCAGTTTCAGGAAGCAAAATAGATTGGGACCTTTGATTTAGAAGAACAACTAGATATTCCTGAGTCCTACTTGACTAGAATGATCTCCTGAAAAGGGAAGAATCTAAAAGTGCATTTTAGGTCTATCTTATATTACAATAATGTTGATTATTTTTGGACTTGCAAATTGAAAGCATTTAAGAAACTTTTATTTTATGTTAAAGAAGAAAAAATGTTCAGATTAAAGTCTTAGTTAGTGTGAAAAAACAGCATACATTTTCAATGAGCTGATCATCTCCACACTGATCTAGTAAACACAGAAATTGTTTTGAAATCTCTGTCCATTTCCCTGTTCTAAGACATTCGCAGTGCTAAGCCATTCTGTGGCAGAGATCCATCTGAAACAAGAAGTCTGAACCCAGACTTTCTCCTTGAATCTACAGGCAGAATTCTTAAAGTAGCTCAGATATTTTACGTGTCCCATTTTTTTAAGACAATCTTCACTGGGCTTTTTCTATGTGCTAACCAATTTTTTTCTAGGTATGATGCCAAAAGAGAGAACAAGTCCAGCTTTGTAAAGACAGGGAAAGAAAATATGAGGCAATTAGCGTTCTACGAAAAGATTTGTTTCTCATCAAACAAAATAAGATTTTGCACAAATTGCAGTTCATACATTTCTACTTATTTTCTCTATAGAGAAAGTGCAGCTGACATTTATCTGGTATTGCATGTGCGAAATGCTAAACTAATCATTTCAGCTCCACTTAATAACTCATTTCAAAACTCTGCTTCATCTTCTCCTTCTGTGCAATGGGAACTGTGCATATTTTCAGTTCTCTGTGAAACAAACTCCTGTTTTAAAAATGGACTCAATCAGAACTGACAAGACTACACAGAAATGCATGAATCTTGAATGGAACAGTAATACCAAGCTACGGTTGAAGACTGCTTTTAATACTCAGCCTGAAGAAAAAGAAAAGAATTAGAGATATCAAACTTTATAACTGAAGCAAAGTTTAATATGTTTAAAGCCAAACTGAACTTTGGAAATCTATTTATTTGTTGATCAATTCATTACTTGTTCCATGTCTTAATGATAAAGGAAACAGAGAAGACATTATTCTAGAAAAATTCGAATTCACCAAAGATTATAAGATAATAAAAATGATATATTTGTTAGCTAAAAATGAAGACTTTACATCCAAATAAACATATTATTTACCAACTTGCTTACTCACAGTCTAGTGCACTAAAAATGAAGAAGCTCCTTCAATGGTGATACTCTTTGTGTTATGGTAGTTTAGCTGGGTAAAATGACTTGATTAATCACGCTGCACAGGAAAGCATTAAGGCAGGTTTTGAAGATCTCCAGAGAAGGAGATTCCACATGCACTGCGGAAAACCTGTTCTGTTGCTCTGTCAGCATCAGAAGAAGTTTTTTTCTCATATCCAGATGGAACTCTTTGTATTTCAGTTTGTGCACATTGTATTGTGTTACTAGGCACCACTGAAGAGCCTGGTACCATTCTTTTGATACCCTCCCTTATACATTGGTAAGATCCCCTCCCAGCTCTCCCAGCCTTTCCTCATAAGAGGAATACTCCAGTTCTCTAATCATTTTCATGGTTCTTCACTGAACTTTCTTCAGCATGTCCATGTCTCTGGTTCTGTGGAACCCAGAAATGCACAGAACACTGCAGACGGGGTCTCACCAGGGCCGAGTGGAGGGATAGGATCACCTTCCTTGACCTGCTGGTGACAGTATTCTAATGCAGCCTACGATACCTTTGGTTTTCTTGGCAATATGGACATATTGCTGGCTCATGGAAAGAGATACTCCTTCAGAGAAGAATTCCATGAGTATATTTTCAGATATCTACAAACACTCTTGGCAGTATAGTAACATAGAATGAAAGGCAGTATAAGCTGCAAATTTTGCAGATGCATGACTGAGGATCTAATTATATCAAGCTGCAGCTAAAAAAATAAATAAATCAGCAGCATAGGTTTTTTTTCTGAGTCCACTTTACTATGGAGAACTACTTTTCCACAGTGAGTGAAGAACTACATTTTCTAAGCCAATGGCATTCTCCTTCATGCTTCCAGAAGCAATTTGCTCAAGTGTTTCAGCAACGCTCTGAACACACAGTTCAGCTGGGACTAAGCTGGAAACAATAGTTTTTGTAGGCTGCAATGACCAAAATTTATGGTTTCTAATCTAGAAGGAACAGAATTATAGATCTTTGATACTGTGGCTTTAATAAAAAGTAGTAGTAATGTCATGCCAGCACTCAGATAGTTGTCTGGCATTTGGTTCATTCTGCTTTGGCTGCATCTGTGACATTTTAGCATGCAGGAAAAAAAACAAAAAGAGGTGGATTTTATGAATGAAAAAAAAATCAAAGAGAAAACAAGAATTATCTAAGGAGCGTAATCTCAGACATTTGAGTTGCTGACCCACAATCAAAGATGTGTAGAGATCAGAGATAAGAAAACGCACTGAAAAACAGCAATTACTTTTTATGTTCTCGGATCTGCACAGCGATGTCTTGATATAGGCCCCTGATCCATCACTTCACATTTTTGTTTTTATTTCCTCACCGAGACATTATTTTTTTCTACTTAAGTGGAAAATGTTGCAGCAGGGATTTACACTTTGTCCTATGCTGAGCATGATGGATTTTCTAGAACTTATTGCCTGGGCTTAGCTTGCTTCTCCAACTGTCAGCACATAAAGCAGGCATCTATCATCACCAGTTAATCATATCTCTGAAAGTTCCTTATGCCTGCTCAAGCTGACAGATGCGTTTGTCATTATCATATTGTAAACCATCTCCCAAGTTTCCCTCTTTACATGGAAGCTTCCAAAGCAGAGTTTGTTTAGGAAGCATTCTCAAAATAGTTGTAGGTTTGGTAGCCTTATGAGAAGCTTTAGTAATATTCTCAGTTCTTTAGCATGTAATATATTTAATGCATATACAGTGGAAAAAAATTTGCATGCAGGAAATTTTCTGTTTCCCTGAACAAAGATATTATTTTTTCTAGTTATTTCAGTACATATCCTTACATTACTTTATAAGTTTGCTTGTGTACGGTCGGAACACTGACTAAGTGTTGCTGGATACCTGTCTCCTCCTGTTGTGCAAATCTTACACTCAGTCTCTTTTGTTAATAAGAACTTGTAGTTTAAAATGTTAAACTTATTCAGAAGATCACAATAATGCTCAACGTAATCTCTACACAAGCTCATGATTTATAAACATGCAGAAGATAACATTGCTCTGAAGCACAAGCTTACTTTGAAGTCACTTTTGAAGGTGTATTAGAAGTTGCAAATTCTGTCCAGAAGAGCTTATCAAATATTTAAGGACCACTTACATTTAGGCTACTGGAAACTAGATAGAAATAACGGACCTTTAACTCATTTTCAATAAATCAATGTTTATCTTATAATGTGAAGATTCCTCAACTCTAGAACAAGTAATCAGTACTGATACACCTTCTTTAAGTAGGCTTAAATTAGAGGAGATTTCTGCAAAAAAAAAAGCAAAACAAAAAGCACAATGGAGAGTACATCAAATAAACACATGGTAACATTTGTTTCTTAGGAAGGACTTTGGTGTTTAACAAGCTGTTACTTATTCAAAAAAAGAATTATCTAATGCATATTTTTTTCAAATAGTAATCAACCTACTCTCAAATTGGTGTCTTATGAAAAGACATATTAACTAGCTGCTTTTTGATCAAGTGGTTTCTACCTACAGTACTTTGCTGTTCACTTTCTGTTTGCCAATTACAGGTGAAAATAGCTACTTCTTCAGAAACACGTAACTCAACAATGAACTTTAAAAAAAAAGTAATTTGAAACTTCTTTTGGCTTTTTTATTTTACACATTTCATTTACACAAGCTTCCTCAAAGAAATGTGGTTTTCTTGTTGTTATTATGACAGGTTTCATTTCTTTTTCTTTTTTGTAGCTGGCACTCAAACTATTCATTGACATACGCTAAAGATATTAGCTAAGAAAAATGAAGGCTAAATACAGTCTTTAGAATATGCAGGAAATACTTACTGATCTGGTCACTTGTGTATCATCACTACTGTTACTATTATGAATATTAATGAACAGGGTAAAAAGGATTTACTATTATTCAGCTAGCAGAATACTTCCCTCTTGATCACTTTATTGGAGGTTGACATATATGAAAAACATATTGCTTGGTTTGAATTCATAGGATGAAGTTTCTAGTATGATTAAACTGAGAGATAACCTGTAGGTAAAATTTGATATTAGAAAAAAATCAGACTATCATTTTTTATGATGTGAAGAATCTCTTATAATGATCCATGAAAAGCAAGCAGTTTCACAGACTCCAAGTTAGCCTTACTTTATTCTTTTTAAGATAAACACAGCAAATTTTAGCTTTGATGCTAAGTCATGGTTCAGGTTTATACGTGCACCTAAACAACCAGAGTAACTCACACTTTTGTCAGAAATAGATACAACTACACTGTATACTTCTCTTGAAAAATAAGCAGGAATATACTTACTGTATATTTGTACATTATATATATAATATGGATATAATAGAATGATGTATAAGTAACCTAAGAAGATTCAAGACGACTGGATACACTTGATTATTTAATGTATAGAGTGTAAAGTTAAACACACACACAGGAGGCCATCACTCTGAGTCACAAGGTTCAGAATGGACCCCTTGCTTTCAGAACTCCTTGAAAAGTAGCTATAAGATGTAGCTAGATCTTCTCCTAGGCCTAGACTTGATCAACAGTATTTTTTAAGGAATTAACTGTGCATAATCTAAGATATGATCCTATCAAACTTAATAAAACCTAAAACACACTATTAGCCACTTACTTAGGAACTATATCATCAAGGCATCTTGATATCAGGACATAAAGATCTCTATGGAGGTATAATCCTGCAATACATTGCTACTCAAGAGAAAGACTGTTGCACAGCCTACCGTTATGCTCCCTGATTATGGGGTAAGATGATTGACTCATAAGTACAGGTTGCTTTTTAGGTACGAGCTCAATTATTTCTCAGCTGGTGAATTAGGTGTCTGCTATCAGTTTATTCAGCAGTCTTTCACTTGAGACAGATTTGTGGTTATTGTCAGTACTGTTGGTTATTGTTTTCCTGTGCTAGTACAGGCTTGAAGGAAGCTGAGGGAAGAAGAGGGCTATGGCATGAGAAACACGCTGTAACAACCACATAGCTTCTATTTTGGCTTTAGGTTGGTTTCCATGACAAATTCATATAGTTTGAAAAGAGGAAGCACATGCATCACAGCATTAAAAGAAATATCAAAGTAAAACCAAGCCCTATAAAAAGAACTCTACATGGTTGTTTTTTCTTTTTTTTGTTGTTTGTCTGTTTATATTGACTGGAGATGTAGGATCTGTGGTAGATTAATGTAAAGATTGTACTGCCCTAAATAAAAAAGGGATGTAGAGTAGCATTACAGATATATTTTTTTTTCCACCTGCCTCTCATCATCTCTTCTTTGTAGAGAACATCCATCAGTAATCTACTTTTCATCCAGTTTCCATTTTCCTCTGATAGTAACAAAAAAGAAATGTGTATAGCCTGTACCAGTTAAAGGGATGTATTATTGGCTATCATCCACTTATTGATGACATGGAAATCCATCGCCTTTCACCATCTCCTTCTAATGACATCCTGTAAAATATTGTCAAATTGGAGCCTGTGAGATTGCCTAGCAAAGTATGAGAATGCCAGGAAAGAGAAGCACTTATCCCTTGCAACACTTTTTGCTCTCACGGGTTGCAGTGTCAAGTGGATTTTTTTTTTTTTTCTCCTTCACAACATCTGTCAGCAGTATTTTTCAGTCATTTCTGTTCTGTTCTGATGCAAGGATGTGAAACCAGACATTACTGTTATGTTTTGGGAAATAGGTTGAAGAACTGCTCAGGTGGCAGAATTCAAGGTAGGTATTGGGTGAAGTGACCCAGACTGATTTACCAGTTCATTCTGTAGAACAGATTATCTGGTGGAGTTTTATTACTGAGCCATTTAGCTTCCTCACAGCATTTCACTCCATTTAAACATCCATGTTTGAAGCAGAGCCAAGCTCCCAAATGAACCTTGTCAGTTACCTAATGCTAATGTTAAAGAAAATGAAATAAAGATTCTTTCTCTTGCATGCCTGGTTTGTTAAATGACTCAGTCTGCTTACTCTAAAAAAAACAGAACCTGTTTTAAAACAAGACATAGAACAAACTAAACTTGGATTATTTTTTTTGTTTGTTTGTTTGTATGTTTTGTTTTTGTTTTCAAATCCTTCCCTGTAGTCTGTTCTTAATGAGTATATTTTGATTTAGTAAGAATAAAACATTTAAGTTGCTGAATAATTTCACATTTGTTTTTACAAGTATGATGAAGAAGGTGTTATTTACCATCTTCCTCAAAACTCTGAGAGTGTCTAATCACTATTGGATAATCCATAAACATAACACTTTTTCTTCATTTATACATATCTTTTCATAATCAATCCTCCACACAGGACATAAGAAATTTAAGCCTAGCTTTGCCACTCACCGTTCATTCCCAGTGCCATTTCTATATTGTTTCTTTGTTTTAAATTGAATCACTGTGTATGTGAATAGAACTAGAGGTAGTATGACTTTATGTAATACTTAAAAATTTGGGATCATTTGGAATATCAGTTAAGATAACTAGGCAATAAAGAGAGTATAAAATTAGTTTTACACATTCACATGGAAAATATACATATCCATTTATGTATTTCTATATTGGTAAACATTATAAGTAGCTATTTGCATTTATGTATATAAATTGCATGGATCCGTTCCTTATATACTAAAGCATTTTCAAGGCTTTCATTGTTTAGTTGCTGTAGCTGATAAAAATAGTGCAGCAGATTCTTACTGCAGCACTATTTTTTCCCATCCGAAAATCTATGTTCATTACTATTACCCCAGTTTCTGGGCATTTTGTTTACTAGATGTAACATAATTATTTGTTTAAATTGTATCATTTAACATTCTACCCTCATCTTTTTCCACCTGGGGGAAGCCTGGGGAGGTTAATCTTAGCCCTTCTATTCCTGAGGGCCAGAACACATGTTCTCTGTCCCTGTGCAACTGGCATATTTCACTCATTAACAGTTTATTTCAGCTGTGCTGTCTGTTTTCTCTGGGAACTATGAAGACTTGAGATGCTAATGTACTTTGAGAGACAGAAAACAATTCTGGTTATTCCCTTAAGACTGCCAGGCTGGTAGGAATGTTCTTATAACCTTAGCTTACGTTTTGTTGTTTCAGGTTCAATGGATACAAAGGACTTTCTGAGGGAAGCACAAATAATGAAGAACTTGAGGCATCCAAATCTTATACAACTTTATGCTGTTTGCACTTTGGAGGACCCAATTTATATTGTTACGGAGCTGATGAAATATGGAAGTCTTATAGAATACCTTCAAAGTAAGCATGTCTATAAACTCATTTCAAGGAGTATCAGAGCTTTCAGTTTGGTAAATACACTTATATGAAAGACAGAAGTGCAACACTTGATTTAATATGAAGAACTGCACTATTAGCTATACTTGGGGATGAGAGAAGAGGAAGAGGTTTATGAATTTTTGACAAAGTATTTGAGAAGTAGAAGAGAATGACACTCAAAGTTTGAGACACAAACTTCACACCATCTGAGACACATTTTTTCACCAGTTCTACAAGTAGATGGGAACATGCATAAACAGGATAAAAAAATAGGCATGGCAAAAGAGATCATACTTGACACAAAATGAAGGCATTTCCGCAAACTGTACTTAGCGTCTTTGGAATCTGTTATCGAGCAGAGATAGTCTTTCCTTTTGAGTTTGTTCCTTAATTATGTTATCAAGTCTTATATCTAGAGCACTTAAATGTACTCTTCTGAAAGCAAATAATAATTACAAATGAAGTTCTACAGCCTGGAACAGGCTAACATATTGATTGCTCTTTAAGTTCACCCCAGCTACTGAGAAATGCTTGATTCCAGTACTGTTCCTCATTTTAATTTATCAGATGACTGAATGTTAAATGTCTCTAAGGTTGTGATGATCTCTTGAAAACAGATCTTCAAGATCTTGGTAAATTTGTTAGTCTCTCTAGCCCATAGGGCAAAGATCTACGAACTACTGTAGACACTATTTGGGTTAATACACTCCTTCCCCCACCCTCTATGTGGAGCAGTTTCTTAAGTAAGGCTCAGTCCACAGACAATTACAGCTAAAGAAATCTCTAGTAGAGGGACAGCCTCTTTAGAAATTAAGCAGAGAGGGACTGCAAGGAACTTGGGTCAGAAGGTTTGGGTACAATAGTGAATACTAATAGTTGGAGACTGTGAAGAACAGATTTCCATTCCTATCATATTTGGTGCCTTTATGTGCAGATTGCTGCTTATCTGACCAAAAGAGCCTGGCACATCAGAAACTGATTGCTGGACAAGAGAACATTTATTGCATGGGTGAAATAACTCTGAGAAAGCCAGGATAAATCACAGCTAACAGAGAAAATTGGTTTCTCTTACATGGAGCACAGTATCTTTAGGATACATTAGCTCTGCAACCTATGTGAAAATTAGTTGCCAGCATATGAATAGCAACTGCCTTGCTGTAGACAGTGAATGTATAAAGCCTGATTTGTACGCTAATTCCTGCTGTCTTGCACCAGAGACTATTGAAAATCATTTGGTCTCCAGGCAGCCAAAATGGCCAACACAAACCTGGTGTTTTTTCTCCATTTCTGATGGCCTATGCACTAGGAGATAAAACAAAACTAAGAGATATGAGCAGAAATTCAGATACTTTATTAGGTATTGGTCAGAGAACCAGTTGCCATCAATGAGAGCAGCAAGAAAGCAGATTTGAAGCTTGAGTAAAGCTCTGTGTCTGGAAGTGATCCACATTTGTTGAAGGTCAACGCATCGCTCCTGATAAGCATTTTGAGACTCAGCCACTTCAAAAATCAGGAAAATTTTCCAAAAGGCTGCTGTTTCTATGTACTCCATGGGTAAAAAGAAGTCAAAGAGAGGGAAGGCCTGGAGATAATTTTTTGGTTAAATTTCAGATGCTAGGTATGTTTTTCCAGTTTTGAAATACCTTGCTATTACATGCATGGTGGCTATGACATTCCACACTAATGACTACAACTTAATAATGATAAGCACGTGAACTCCTCACGCACTCTGCCACTACCAATATGAGAAAAAACGCAACTGAAAACTTGTCATTATTGAATGTCAAGGTAATTTTCATAAATATATGTGTTTATTAATTCTGATAGACCTGTGTTTTTTTTCTGGCAAATGCCCATCTTGAAATTTGATGAATTATTACCAATGAAATACTCTCAACTGGGCAAATAGTTATGTATTTATATGTTTATTGCCAAAATGCTGCAAAAATTTACCTGTCTTTCCTAAATGAGATACTGTGATTTTTTAGAATGTGGTGCAGAACCTGAGCTGTCTTTGATATTTTCTCTGTTAAAATTTGCATATATGAGGGATAGCTGTGTCAAAAATATAAGTAGGGAAGGACATAGAACTGCTACGTTTTCTTTATAGGATAAGGAGTAAGCCATGAGAAAATTTTATAAATTCACAAGTAGCGCTTGGTTTTGGATGTGGAAGTTATACTAACTTCGGATTTCTTTTTGTTGTTATAGATTTTTCTTCTTTAAAACACTTTAAAAAAAGCCTAAAGCACACGTATACTGAGATGAATGATGCTGCACACTTTTCCAACCTGCTCTGAATCTCACAGATGGGAGCTGGCTCTAGTCTGGAAACTTCTGTAGCAATACTCTGTAGTGAGGGCAACAGGGCACCTGTGATCTCTTTCTCTCCACTGGCACATATGCTAAAGGCTACTCCAGGCACCCACCTGGTTTGGATTCCCAAAAAGGACCCAAAAGAAGGAGAAGTCTTGCAGTAGTAATTCCACATATAAAATTGGGTCTTGTCTGTGTCCTTTAACATGGTGCACATGTATGTCCTAGAGGGGAAAAAAAACCCACAACAAAACACCCACAAAGAGAATTTAACAGCTCTTATTCCTCTTCTGCACTGAAGCAGCTCATTAAACGTGAGAAGTTGTTCTTTCTGCCATGACTATTCTCTCTGTATTGGACAGCCTGGAGCATCAGCAGAGCAAGACTGAACCTGTACTCAAATCTGTCTGTGTCTTAGTCTGCTTTCACCAGAAGGTAGTTTGCAGTCTGAGCAGATGAAGGAACAGCGTGAAAGGGAACAGGGAAAGAAGGTTTTGAAATCAACTTGTATAAGCTAGTTTCTAAAACTCATGTACCCTTGCAGGTACTGGTACATCTTTAGTTATTTTCTGATTAAATACAACTTAAGATTCATTTGTGGATTTACCTTTGTCCAGTGAGATAAAAACAACTGATGTCTGTCAGTTCTTGGAGCTGCAAAACTTCAGAGTGCTTTATTATTCTGTGTCCTGATTATATATTTTCCTGATGATTAAGTCTGATTTTTCTCTCTCTCTTCTAAAGGTTAAGGCAGCATACATCTGAGAGAGGAAAAGAATATCTGAGTCAACAGTAAAAGTAAATAATGTCAGTGGTAGATTATAATGACAATCACCTTAGACTCAAAAAGGAAGAAGGACAATACACACAGAGAGCAAATAAAATCGTTCAAAATTCATTCCTTTTACCTATTTATCTCAGAACATTCAGGTGAGCAGGAAATTCAAGACCTGGAGATCATGAAATAGATTAGTAAACAGTGGTATTTCACACTCTTCATAAGGAGTAATTGCAAGATTAGATCAGATAAAATGCCCTGCTGGAGGAAGCTATGCAAAACAAAGACACTTTTACTGTGAATCAATCTAAAATATCAGCTGTAAATGTTTTATTTCTTTAACACTGAGGCAGTAAGGAAAAGTAATCATCCTCAATTGAAAAATGAGAACTGTGACGATATGTAGCAGCAAACGCTTAGCTTTTTGTTGTTGCTGTTCAAATTCTGAAACAGAAAGTTGAAGCTATTTTGAGTACTGCTGCAGAAGTAGGCACTGATGTTTCGGTGCTGCAGACTTTGGGTTTGAGTGTCAGTGATGCCTTAGGAGAACACTGATTTCACTTAGCTAGATTACCTTGGAGTACAAATTATTTCTTATGATGAGTTCATCTGTTGTCAAAATGCCACAAAATCCCTGGTGTTGAATTTTAAAGTATTATACTCCAGTGGTACTTTTTTGTTACCTGTCTTACTATTTATGGCTGCCATTTTTCGTGTTCTATGGACTCATTATTTGTGGAAACAAGTTTTTCTGCTCGAAGTTCTTTTCCTACTTTGTTTGAACAGCCAATCTTTGATTGCAAATCTCTATTTCTGAGATTTGCTGATTTTACAGTAATGGAATGGCATGCACATTGCTTCAGAATGTTCTACCAGGCAGCTTGAAAGCAGCCCAAAGAGTCCTAGTGTTGAGGAGCAGAAACAATGATAACAGCATGAAGAAGTTAAGTGGACTGGAAAGTGAAAATGAGAGTTACACTTGACAGCAGATGGTGTATTTGCTAGTAAAAGTCATTGGAGAACATTCAGAAGGGCTATTTTTGTGCTTTTCACTCTTCAGACAGCTTTGACTACATCCAGTGTGTATTGACATTAACTCATACTTGCATTTTGGGATGGGTAGGGCACTTTTCAGAAAGACAAACATCTGCACTACTATCAGCAGATAAGTCTTTGTCACCAGCTCCTTATAAGCCTAGAGCAACTAGATATTTAGTACTGTTTCAGGAAAAATGGGACAGTCCTTGTCACTATCATAAAGCTAGCTGAATGACTTAAAATAGTGTCATTCACTAATATCTGTCATGTGGTTATTGCACTACATAGTTGCCTTGATTTATATTGGCTATTTGCACCTGTAAACTGTTATGTTATTAATATATGAATACCACAAATATTATCTTTGTCTACCTCTTTTAAAACAGATGATGCAGGCTCCCATATCTCCCTGCCACATCAAATAGACATGGCTGCTCAAGTGGCTTCAGGCATGGCTTATCTTGAATCTCAGAACTATATCCATCGAGATTTGGCAGCCAGGAATGTTCTGGTTGGTGAACACAGTGTATACAAAGTGGCAGATTTTGGACTTGCAAGAGTTTTTAAGGTGGGTCATGAGAGTAAATTGACTCCACTTCTGGAGGAAAGTTAGAAGGGGTCAACTAATGGATGTATAGTAGCTTCTGAATTATTTTCTTTCTGCATATGCATTTTCTCTCTTGCATTATTCCATGAAAGGTTAGAAGCCAGCCTATGCCATTCTGTCAACCTGAAGACGGACTCCTGCTATGCATCTCCCAGCCTCCAAGGAAGGAACTTGGCAGGCAATACCTTTTGCTGCTCAGCCTTTATACACAACACTAGTGTCTGGCACGTGGAGAGAGACTGTAGTAATTATACTCCTAAGCCTGTAAGAGAAGACATATAAAAATATATTCATAGCTATTTTCTCTGTTTTTAGTTTCCCACTGCCTTCGTGATGCTTGGGAGTGCAGGTAGCAATCATAAATGGATCTTATTCTTCTGCACAGCTAACTATGAAGCTCATAAAATGTCTCAGACATTTAAATCTGATGCAGTTTCACGTTCTTTTCCATTATGCTCTTTTTTTTTTTTTTCTTTTTTTTTTTCTTTTTTTCCTCTTTATGCTCTGAGGTTGTGGAATACCAAGTAAAACTAAGGAGGATCATGTCAGCAAAGATCTGTGGGTTAGAAAAGAGATTTTCTTCTTCTGAAAATGATTTGAGTTGGGAAGACTTGATTTGCCATATTTTATGGATTTCAATATGTAACCCGTATTTTCTGAAGTCTTATTATTGCTTTTATTGATTTATGCTCTTCCACTGAGAAGCAAAAACAGATTAAAAAAGCCCTCTGCTTCCAATTTGATTTTTTTTCTTTCTTTCTTTCTTTCTTTTTTTTTTTTTTTTTTTTTTTTTTGCCATTCAAGCAGCAGAAATTTAATTTCTTATTTATTACATTCTGAACTGCAAAATAATTTATTGACAATAGCATCAAGGAACTTTGAAAGTACTTTTTGCTTAATTTTTTAAATTTCCTTTCTAGTTGTGCATGAAATCAAATTGTACATTTTTTAATATGAACAAAAAATATATTTTTAAATGAAAAGTGCAGACTGTAGATAATATTTTATAGTGGTTGACATTTCTTATTAGAATTGAACTTCACTATAATACTCCTTCACAGAGTCACCTTGGCAGACTTAGGAATATTCTGTCACTTAAGTCAAAATGCCAAGTGTATCAGTATGTAGACACAAGACAAAACAACAATTTGTTCAGTACTTTAGGTTATTGTAGCTGAAAAAGACTCTATATTAAAAAACCAAAACCCACCCCCAAAATTAGTGTGTACATTTGCCTGAATGTGAAAAACTTGACAGAGACTTGAATGTGGCTGATGTACATTAAACTCCATTTAAAAATAAAGAAGAGGATAAATGTTCACAAAGTCTAGGTGTCCATGGTATAAAACTTTATCCAAATGATTTTACTACCAAGTAAAATTAACTCAAATTCACAAGCAAATAGTTTTCCTTTGTCTATCTGTATTTCCTCTTCATTTTGCATGAATTAATTGTGGCCCTTGTAATCTAACGCTAATTTGAATCACTCAGAGATTGCTCTTTGGTTCTGAAACCTGTTTAAGTGATTGTTATTAAAGATAATGGCCCTTCAACACTGAAATAAATCAAAGAACAAAGGTTCCAAAATTCATTAGCTCTTGCTCTTCCCTTCTCTCTTTACTGATGACAGACACAGAGACATTTGGTCTCTAGTGTCAGCAAGATCCATACACTGCCATTTCTGACAGACTTCTGAAATCTTGCTTGCCAGATCCAGAACTCACTGTAGCGGGTTATAATTAATCACAAACCCCTCCAGTGCTGTGTTCCTGCTTGAAATGGTAAATGCTTTAGGAAGACCTTTGATGAACAATAGCATTTCTAAACTGTAATGCCCAATTAAACAAAACACTTCTGTAAGTGCATGCTTTAATTCCATGAAAGGCAAACATTTGATAAGTTTAAGCATAAGCTTAGCTTGGTCAGGTGCTTTGCTCCTAAATCTGGCTTCTTTGTTTCACCCATGACAGGTAGAAAATGAAAACATATATGAAGCTAGGCCTGAAACAAAACTCCCAGTGAAGTGGACAGCCCCTGAGGCAATCCGCTATAACAAATTCAGTGTTAAGTCAGATGTGTGGTCGTTTGGAATACTTCTCTTTGAAATAATCACGTATGGGAAGATGCCCTATGCTGGTAAGTATTTTTTACCCACTGACTGATTTCTTGTTGCTATCTTGCTTTAAGGATGACATAAAAAAGTGAAATGCTTGTACTACAAGTGAGCTGAAGGGTTTGAACCTGTCTGTAAATACAGAAAAGTGGCTGTTCAGATGAGATCCATTCATTGGCAGATCTGTCTACCCCAGGCTTCCTGGAAACTTTCCAAGGGGTGTAATTAGCAGCCATTCAAACTTCCTCTTGATTGAGTCAACCAGCATTTCACAGACACAGAAGACAATTGCTTATTTTCAGCCAGCACCTCATCAAAAATGCTGTAATTTGGAAAAGGGGAAGCCTTTTTGCACTCACCTACTTGCACCTTTGCTTTTCTTCTTTTCCTTCTGTGAACATTACGTGAAAGCATAGACTATCACGGGTGAAATACTGCACAGGTACTTCAGGAAGAAGCCATCAAAAAATGAATTGGAGTGATTTTACTCCCTTCCCTCCTATTTGACTATTGCAGTGGAAAGTTTTCATAAAGAAATAAATCAGAGGAACTAGGAATAAAATTTCACCAAACACAAAAGTAGATTCAATGGTGTGGGAGCAGCCAATGTACCTAGCATTCTGAGGTGTCCTCATGGAATACTGGCTCCAGTAACACTAGATATTAGTGAAAATGACTGACTGTGACATATTTTGTGCTGGTGAGGAGAAAACAAAGGCAAGATTGAAGCAAAAAAAAAAAGTTATGCTTTATCCTGATCTGGTCTATAGGCTGATACATTCACCGTAAACTACATTTCATAGAGTCCCACAGTGATATATACAATAAAGGGAAAAGTTGATTTTGCCTTTTGATTCCCACCCTCACCTCCTGTGAAAGCATGTCGGGGAAAAAAAACCCCACAAAACCAAAGCCTCAAATCCTCAACTCATTCTAATGTAAATTGTGGATGCACATATACATCTAAACAAATTACTCAAGTATAAATGATATATAACACCATGATTCTCAGCATTGTCTGAAAATATGCTTAGCAAAGCACACAAAATATGCCTTGGCAAAGGCATAGTTTGCCTTCAACTTCACAGTAGAAATAGTTATTTGCCTTCTTGATGTTACTTTCAGGAGTTTGTCCTTAGTAATCAGTTAAGAGATAAGGTTATGTTGAACCATGGTGGCAATGGGTAATGTACAAAGGAAATATAATTCAGAGATCTAAGAAAAAGAAGTAAAGATTACATAGCTGAGGATTTAGTTTAAAGAGTAGGAAATTAAAAGGGAATGGGACAATAGCCTTGATACAAAAAAGGTATAGCAAAGATAAGAGAATTTCTTCTTCTCCATGACCCACAGTGATAGAGCAGGATGCTACAGGATAACTGCACCACAGGAAAATTAGGACTCATCTTATTGAGAACTTTCCAAATGTGAGGAAAATTCAAAAGCAGGACAGATTTTCTTGGGAGGTTTAGGAGCTGCTGAAAGCAGAGGGATTTATCTTTAGCTTAAATTTAAATAGGTGTCAAAATAATTCAGGCAAAAACTGGTAGTAGAGCAGAAGCCTCTCACCCAGACAAATCCATTTGAAATGCCTCAGATGGGTATTGGTAGTTAGAGATGAAGGGCCTGGAATGCGATGGAAGTGCTTTTAAACTGCAGTTTTGGCACCCTCAGTGGTTTTTGTGGCCTTTTACTGTTGCTCGGGACCTGCTTGCTCCCAACTCTGTTTTTAGTGGTCCTGCAGGTGGGGAGTGAGATCTGTTGTCTTGTCTCAGTGGGAGACAGGGACACACAGGTAATCTGATTAATTCTTTCTGCCTTGAAATGTTGGCAGGCATGCCAGGACACCAGGTAATCCAGATGCTGGACAAGGGATACAGACTCCCTCAGCCCGAGACCTGCCCGAAGGCGCTCTATGAACTGATGCTGAAGTGCTGGAGTACAGAGCCCAGTGAGAGGCCCACTTTTGAGACTTTGTACTGTCAGCTGGAGGACTACTTTGACAATGACTCCTATATGAACAAGCATGCTACCATTAAGTGAACCCCAAGGCAGGGACAGAGGAGGAAATTTAAGTGAATGCTTCCAAAGGGAGACAAAGTTAACCCCAGATGGAGAGTTGGATGTGAAGATAAGGAGGACCGGTACATTTTCACACCTGTGCTGGCACGTGAAGACACATAATGATTTTACTGGTGGCAAATGTTTTGCAAGACTAAGCATCAGGAAGCAGGAAAGGTGGGGGCTTCTAAAATGTAAACAACCTTCTATTTATTTTTTAATAAAATTAAAACAGCTTACAAGAATGAATAAATGAAATAAGTCTGATTCAATAAAACTGTAGCAATTTGTAGTTTCCTTATTAGAATAATTACGTATTTACCATTTCTTAGATTTTTGATCCCTACTAGCTTGTCCTTGTAGAGAAATTTGATTACTCTGCACAGCAGGATCTGTGCTATGAAAGCTCTCTTATACTAAAACAATATAGAAATTCCATGACTGTGATGATGTTGAAATCTAGATTAGTTGCCTTGCTTAGACTTGAAGTACTCCTGCTTTTGCTGTATCAGAAAATAAAAGAGATGTTCATGCGAGGAGAAAGGAATAATTTTTATATTTGGATGTGAACAGTGATTTTTACTAGTTTGTATAATGTTCTTTTACAACAATAAACACAATTATTAATAGATTCTTGAAGTGGTTTGTTTTAAATGTTAGTATTTGACTGACTATCATCTATTGCAGTGTAAGGACTTGTTTTTTATTTCTAAAGTCTGGGAATGTTGGAGAAAAATGTTTAAATCATGACTGCCTTAGCTTTTTAGAGTGTTCCTTCACCTATGTCAGCATTCCTCTCCAACAGGCCCATGGCAGATCTAGATATTTTGCAGAAGAACTCACAATCCATGCTTCCATCTTCTCCAGATATAAGTTTGCTATAGGAGATTTAAATAATTGATCATCTATTTTATTCTGTTCCAAGGGGAAATAGGATCCAAATGTTTCTGCAAGCAATCTTTACAGCTATGGATTTCATAAGTTTGGTTGTTTTTATTTTCTTCAGATTTTCTAATTAATTTCAATATCAGTTTTGCTAAAATTTAATATCACTGTGACATTTTTATGTTCTCAATTGTGAGGTTTAGAGAACCAAGTTTCAATTATTTATTTATGATTAATCAGTTAATTATTTTACAACATAATCCAGGAATTAAGAGATGCTCAGTCTTAACGTACTTTGAACTTAGAACAAGTGTGTTACCATTTTTCCTCTAATATCAAGAAAGGGTATAAATAAAAGATTTGTTACTTTAAAGAGGTATGTTTTTTATTACCTCTTTTCTTTATCAACTCTTTTCTTCACTTTATACTTCAGATTCATTCATCTCAATTCCTTGCTTCCAATTTTTAATTTCCTTTTCCTCTCTTCTACTTTTTGGAAGACAGAACTGATTTTTATTTTTTTTTTTAATTTCCACACACATCTGTTATGTACTTTCTACCCAGAATATCTTTTCTTATTTATGTTTTCCTCTACCATTCTTACATTTGTAGAATTTCTAGTGTTGTCTGTTCACCTCCATTTTTGTTCAATGTTTCTCCTAGCATCTCTCTACATACTAATTACATTTGTAAAGAATTCCGCAGTAATTAATTAGCTGTCCCAACATTCACATGATTTTGGAAAGTCATTACCACTCTGAAAGAAAAGTGAAATGTTTTTGCCAAATCCATCCTGATAAGAGTTGGCGTGGCATTATCTGAGACAGACATAGGGAAAGTCTTGTGCAGTAATAACATCCCGGCGTGTTTTTAGACTTATGTTAACTGCTGGCTCCTGGCCCAAGCAAGATATTATTTATGATATCAAATCTCCATCAATCCTTGTTTCTCTCTTCTAGCTAGAAGCTGTGTTTAGCCCTGTTACAATATGATGTTAGCAAATCCCACAGGGAAATTTTATACAGTAAAAGTAGGAAAACAGTTATTCAGAAGGACCTATGCATTAAACTCGCAATCTTGATGTACAGGGTCTAAAATTTTTTCAGGCTGGGAACATTAAGAATATCGCAAATAAAGGTGAAGTTTTCCCAATTAAAACAAAAAAGCTGATAAAAGAAATATAAGCCTTAAAAAGGCTGGAAAAGTGTGTTTCAGAGAAGTCTGTCTTTTTTTTTTTTTTTTTTTTTTTTTTCCCAAAGGTGATTTGTCAGGAAACAAACAAACAAACTGCAGCCATCATAGAGAAACAGTAAAGTTTTCAGAATTTCAAATTTTACCAACTTGTCAGAATGCTCTGTGCTGGCTTCTGTCCTTAGGTGGAGGCAAAAAGGATCTTGTAGCAGTGTTAGATGAAAGCAGGAGGTAGATCCACTTTGATGAGTCTCATTATAGACATCACATCAAATGAATTTATTTGTTTTCAGCATTGAAGCAATATTTGGTCCTCCCATTTGACATGCTGTAGGTATACCTCACTGCTGTTGCCAGCGACCAGCCAAATCTTTTTTTCTTATCTGAAGAGGAAATCAGGGAAAGGTAGGAAGACATGTAAGTGATGAGGTCAGAATGTTCATTTTTCTCCACTAAATTGCCCTGAAAACTTATAATTGCAGATGCTACTATAATTGCAGAAAACTACTATGAAAACTACCAGTGATTTGCCATTCTGGCTTCAATCTGTGTGTTTGCATTTGTTTCCTTATTCTGCCTGACCCTAAAGCCAGCCCTTGTTGCAATGATATGCTGCCTCACTAATTTGAGGTTTAATTTTTAACCTTTTTTCCCCTGGGCTGACAGAGGAACAAAGGAGAGAAAAATCATCAATGCAGTGGAATCAACAAAATGCTGGAAATAGAGTGTAATGTGGAAAATTAAACATTCTTTTCCTCAGCTCTTTCACTCCATGTATTTGCAGTCAGATGGATCCATTACCAGGAAAGAGAGGAGGAAGAAGGCAGCCAAGGGTGATGAACCTTCATAGAGTTCAATTTGCTTATGGGCAATGTAACAAGCAAAATTATTCTTTTCCAAGACCAATCCATTTTACAATCATTTTATTTATACGATAGATAACAATTATAGTCAAGTCTTTTCTATGATTTGATTTAAATTAAACACCAAGGTTACCATTTCCAGTTATAGTGCACAGTATGATAGGTTTAACTTATTCCATTTGAAGCCTCTTATTTTCAAGGTTCTGCCAGAGCCATCTATTGCACTTGTTTTTACCTAATGGATCATGGAGGGAAAATAATGGATTCAGTTATGAGAAAGGATAATAGATTTTTTTTGAGCTGACATAAATTCCTATGCTTAGATAACATAAAAGGATCAGGAAGAGAGAAGTTGAATTTTCTTCAATAGACCAGTTCTTGAGAAATACACTTCACAGAAATTGTACTGAGACATCTTTATGTAATGCTTTATTTATGTAATTCAGTTATTCTTTGAGAACCAAATCATTTTACACACTCTTACAAAAGATAACTTAAAAATTCCCAACCAGAAAGGATTTTTTTTTTTTTAATGCTCACTTTTTCAAGAAGTTATGGAGCACTGCAATTGCATTTTGATCTCTAAGTATTAAAGACTTTCTGGTTTTTAATTCTGATTCCTATTGGAGAACACTTTCTTGCCTTATTTTTATTCCAGCACATACAGACATACAAAACACACAATAGAGCAATAGAAAATCTTCCATCACTCATAGCTCATACTTGTCCCCTGAATGTTTTGACTACCAGCAGCAATTTTCTTTCTGCGGATGTGTAACTTATGTTATGCAAGGAAATAGACCATCAGAGTTCAACATTTCATTGTGATGTAGACTCAGTAAGCTATCTGTGCATCAAAATGAAGCATCCCTCATTTAAATGATTTCCTCCTCATACTTTTCTGTGTGCTACTATTTTACTCATTTAAAGTGGCGTAGACTCCTGTCTACCTAGTGTTCCCATGCCCACTGCAACTCGCTTTTCAGCTATTTGTAGCATATGGATCTTGGAGAAGGTAAAACTGCTGCACTCTAAGCTTTTCTCTTACAGATACAGAATTTTGGTAAATCTTTAAGAGAGCTGTGTTGGCTCCTGTTTTGTCTGTTAACATCTGGAATGATGTGTTCTTCAGCATGTGACTGATCTCTGCCTTAGTTACTTGCCACAAATTTTGCTTAGAAGAATTCTGTATATACTTGAATGAAATGCTGAACTGTGAAGAAGACTTCCAGTCTATCCATGCTTACTATTAGTGGATATATTTAATCTATTTTTCAGTTTCAGGCATTTCGGGAATGGCAAACAAATATGAGAAATGACATATGTAAGTAAGCTGTGGAAATCAGTGAAAAGTACTTAGGCATTTTAACCTTCAAAGCCAAATTGTACTGAACAATTCACTCCTTTATTAAGTGGTAGATAACTCTAAAATACATAGTTGAAGAATTCAGCATTCTAGAAATGAATTCTAACCAATTTCTGTATCTACATATCACTGTAACTTAAGAACTTGATAAAAATTGTGCTTTGCTTCCCATCAGTGCTTTCAACAAAGTAAATTCTATTAAAATTAGGCAGATATGTGAGAAGAGAGGTGCATAGCAACACATTTGTTTCTTTATACAAAAATCTCCCTTTGCACTCTCCTTCCAGTTCTTTATCAGTGTTATTACAGGAGGATTAGAACTCCCGTAGAGTAAAAGGACTTCTTACCTATGCTAAGAATAAGATTTTTTTCTTTTATTTCCTAAAGTAAAAAAAAAAGAAAAAAGAAAAAAAGAAATTAAAAACTAAGCCCTGAGCACTTTTCTCAAAACTACTTTTCAAAATAAACAATAAAACCAATCAACAAAAAGAAAGAACGAAAGAAAAAAGAGCGGGAGAGAGAGAGAGAGAGAAGAAAATAAAGAAAGAACAAAGAAAAAGAAAAAAGAAATGTGGGAAGTTTATCATCCATATCTCCTGAAAATAGATGGGAAAATTATTTCAGAGCAAAGTTGCTGCTGAATTTAGACTCCACAGCTGGTTGTACTATTTACATTATAAAAGAAAAGAAAATTATTGCACTGTATTCTTTAATTATTTTGGTATAAGTATTTGAATACACTGATTAGATTACTGTCTTTTGATGTGCTATAGAATCCAAATATATATACACAGAAATACCAAAACATATTTATTCTAATTCCCTGTCTCTGAAGCTAGATATATCTCTCTGCTTAGAAAAATAGTAACATTTTTGTCATTGGTCATGTATGTTTTTCCACAGAATTTTTACTCTTTTTTTTTTTTTTCTTAACATTTTAAAATTTTTACTCAGATGCTTTTACACTATAATCAATTTTCTCTCCCAAACAACAAAACTTGCTTGTATTCTAAAGTACTCTATTACTCTTTCAATAATTAAAAATGACCAGCAATAGAATGCAATGCATTCAGCTTTTTCATGCCACTGGACAGCTTCTTAGAAACAAATATCCATCTATTCTATGCTATTACCAGAATATCAGTTCCACATTTCTCTTAGAAACCAGAAGAAGAAAAACTTAACTTTCAAGTTCTTCTAGAACTCTTAGAACTCTAGAAATGAATTATCTTGCAGCAAGATCGAAAGTTTCAAAAATTTCACAGGTGCTATTAGCTTTGCATTTCTTATGGAGTCATCTACAGCAGCAATGTAACAGGGGCTAATAGCCACTGTCATACTGGCTTTGGACTGTAACATTCCTTATGTGATTATAGGTTCTGTAGGGTAAGAAAATTTTCGTTATAAATTTACCGTACAAAACTTTGTTTCTTCAGTAGTCCTGAATGTTGAACTGATGTGAGAGACAGTTCCCCATCATGCACTTGGTTGCCCTGCAGCCAATTCCTCTGAGTTTTATAGTTTTATGATATCATATAGTATGGAATATCCCTTTGGCTCTGTGGAACACTTCTCAGAAACAACTAAAACACTGGTATGTTATTGACATTGCTTTTCTCCTACAGCCAAAATATAGCATCATAACAGACACTGAGGAAAATCAACTCTGCCCCAGCTGAAACCGATACAAGCCACATACTCTCAGAAGTCAGCAATGTTGCTTGAAGCCACACTTTTATCTTAACAGTTGGATATTAATAGCCTTCTCTTCTCCTTGTTCCACCATCAGGATTGCCTGTTCTCTTAACAAGTTGCCTTTTGTCCATACTCTCATTTCCACAAGACTTCAGGCTGTCTATGGAAAGCTATTCTCTGATTTTTTGTTGTCCTGATGCACACCATAAAATAAATTAGGATAATAAGCTACGTTGCTACCATAGTTGACATCCTGCCTTCTGTTAATGAGAAATGACTGAATAAAAGTCTTTGTGATCCTTAAAACTATAAGCAATTAATATTACTATAGTCTGATTTATATAATTCTGGAATTTGGAATAAATGAGTAGTCATGAGAGCAGATAATTTCAAAACTTATAGCATTCTTCTCTGAAAAAGGAACATGAGGTTGCTTTTATAGGAAAGAGTGGTGGGAAAGGAAATTCCTCAATTCAATAGCATGATAACAAAACAGAAGAAACTTTGTTAGTCTTGGAGGCCTTTAAAAAAAACACTGCCTTTACTTACTACCCCACGGCAGGATGCAATGTTGACAGTTCAACGTTTAAATAATGTATTGTTTGTGGATATGTGTACAAATACTCTATCCAGAAGAGTAGGTGTAGCCAAATGGCTGTATGAGCCAAAAGCTGGAAGCATTCTTGTATCAACCTCATCTCTCATTGTGTTTGTACTATGGTTCTGTACAGCCTAATAATGCTATATATTGCTACACTGGGCTAGTGATAGGATGAAACAAATTGAAGATGATTTGATAACATGATTTTTGATGTCCCAACCTGGCACCACAGTTATATATGTTCATGTCATTACACGTCTGACTCCTGAAAACACTTACAGACTCCACTTCACTTGCATGCAATGTAACTGCAGTTTTCCTTTAATAAGTTTTCACAGTAATGGAGGAAGGATGCTTGCTAATTCCTATCTCATACAGTGATTAAAGATTTATCTATATTGTGGTTTCTGGAAGTCTGATAAGTTCATATTGCAACTTCTTACAATTCCCAAAGCTCTAAAATCATTTTGTGAAGTTTTTCTTATTTATCCTTGAGGTAAAAGATGTGGTTCCAGGGATCAATTATGACATGAAATGATTCTAAAGGGCAGAGATAAAACATGCAGAGTATTAGAGAATAACCATAAGTTAATTCTATAATTCTTCATACAGCTAAATTATGACTTATAACGAAATATTATACAAGATTTATTTTGGATGGATTTTGGACCATTACTAAGGGAAACATATTTGAAGTTATAAATTGTTTACTATGTTGGCCCTTTGTTAGCCTGATCTGTGGAATAACTGTATTCTCATCATTGAATTCTCAATATACTTTAGAGCAATGTAATTTAAATATAGTGCAAGCCTCAAAAATTGATTTGGAGTTACAGTATGACTGATTTATAAATTGTAATGGTGCTGTTTCTTAAGGCTAAAAAGTCTGATCTGTTACTTCATTATCTTTTATATTTTATGGGTAAACCTAAAATTCTCTCCTTCTAAAATTAAAATTTACAGTTGCACTTTCTCAACATGAATGCATTTCTCTGGCTATGAAGGCAGTTAAGAAACCTTCCAGTGCTACAGATAGGCTTTCCAAAATTAGCAAATTGCAGCTTTCTGCACAATTGTTTGTTACTACAACAAATATGTTGTTTGGGGCTGGGTGGATATAACACTGCTGGGTGGATGTAACACTAGAAGCATTACATTACAAGATAACTCAGGTGCCACTACCATACAGCTGAAGCAAACTAGAATCCATTACCAGTTCGTTACCAGCAAAAAGTGAAGAAATGTATCACAGAATCTGCTTTTGCAGTTTTGTTGTGTTTGGCTACACTGCTCATAACTCCTGCTAAGCTGAAGTAGTAAGCTAGCATAAGTATCAAGAAGTGCAAGGCAGATATATTCTCTGTACTTTCAAGTATAGGTATTTTTGAGAAATTGGTAATGACAAGGCTAACAGAGACACTCTTCCAAGTTCAGTATCTTGGTTTCAAAAGAGAAGGATGAAAGTTTAATAAATAGCCACCCGAGGAGTGTTTTTGGCTTTAATTTTAAAGCTTTAAAGCTTTAAAGCTTTAAAATTACTTTAAAATAGTTTTAAGATTTCTTACTCAGCTCAGGAAATTCAAAAGTTCAAACATTCAGCTGAAAAGCTTTCACAATATTACTGGATTCAGTATTACAGTATTACTGGATTAATAGGTTTTGAATGGTCTGCTGCAGACTTACTTATGACTTGCAGTGTAAAACATTGAAAATAATTATCTGTTTTAAGTGAATGAAGGTGAGATAAAAAAAGACAGACAAGAAGAGAGAATGCATATTGAGATAAAGTGTTCTACTCCAAAAGCCAGAACTGGAGTAATGACTGCATAACAGCTAAAACCTGGAGTCATCCTCTAGGTGTTTCCAACACAGTGAGGTGAAAACACGATGCCTCCTTGTGACACCTTAAGAATCCAGTAGGATTGTATGTCATTGAATTGAATATGTCATTTATTGATCTTTGCTAGGAAAAAGATAATTTCAAGAAACCCACCACACACACTTGCAAAGCTACAAACTCCTTTGGTTGTTCGACTACATTTCCTTCTGTAGTGCAGAAGATAGCAGCATTGGTAAAAATCTTACAAAAGGATTCTTCAAAGTTTTGATGAATGAGGTCAACAAGCTGTAGGCACGCAGTGAGCACGGGGCAGATGCCAAATCTCCTGGCAACTAATAGGTTATGCTCACCACTTTATTTCTAATATGACAAATTGGAAGCCACAAAATAATCAACATTTTCATGCCTGTACTTAGGAAGTGCCAATGAGAAGCTCATTCCTCTGGAGTATAATCCTAAAAAGCTAAGCTCTGCTGGCTCATCTTCTCTGCATGCAAATGGCAGTCCTGCAGAAATGGAGGGCAGCAGCAGGACACTCACCATGAATTTGGGTGCTTGCAGTGAAGCACACAGAGCACTTGCCAGCATTGTCCTCAATACCTGCTTTGAACGAGGGAGTAGCAGGCTCGTGGCATCAGGCTGCTGATGGAGGAACCCGGCTGCCATCAGCTATCTGCCACCAGGGGCTGTTGTTGGGGAGCTTCCAGCCAGACCTCTGAGTCTCCTCTCTGCCCAATCCGCCTGTTCTGTGTTATAAAAGGGAGACTGCAGCAGTCTTGCAGCCTTCGTAGACTATATTTATTATTGATTTATCTATTTATCTGTCATTCACCTATCTATCTATTTCAATTTGCTTCAGCAAAGTCTTATATTATTTGAATTACAGAACAGCTTGTGAGGCAATATAAGGTCCTGGGTGTTTGACTCTGGCAAGGTCAAACTCCCCCTTTGCTCCATATTTCACCCAAATATATTTCAGTCACTCTGCTAAACACAATATCGACAAGCAGATGCTTGCTCAGCCTGGCTTTACCTGCTGTGATCCTTGCAGCTGTTGATGGAAAGTCCCCTAGTCTCTGATTTCTGTTCAGTCTTCAGCATTTTTGAGAGAATTTCTTCCTGTCTTTCCAAAGAGGGGAGTGAACACTGAGTGCAGAGGCAGATACTTACTAGCATTTGTTTATTTGATTCCTCCTTCCTCTCCTTTGTGGAAGCTTACTGGAGCTCAAAAAAAAAAGTAGAGCAGAAACACACCGGTATCAATTATTCAAGGATACTGCTGAGGCCAGGAAGAGTCTGCCTATAAAACATTAACATGACATTTTTGAACTGTGACAGGTGGGCTGGGAGAAGAAAGCTAAAGAATGAGCAGAACATCCTTCCAACAAAACAAAAGAGTTTCAGCTATAAAAAAGCCTGCTCTATCACTTCATTGCACAGGGCCTCTGGTGATTATGAATTTGGGAAAAAGGGAGATTGTGGTGGAGGAGGGATTATTACAATCTTAGAGAATCTTTTATAGGCTGTAAGTTATCTGTTCAGGGATGCTGTGAAAAATCAGAGGGGTACGAACTGGAATTTGGCTGGGTTTCCTTCCATTTCCACTTCTTTGGTCAAAACTTTGCCTGCTAAAAATTCTGAAAATTCCTTCTGCTTCTGATTGACAATTTGGAATCTTAGCTCAGTTGTGATCTACCTGATTTCCCCAGAGACTTCTAAGTATAAAGGGTGTAAAAAGGCATTATTTTTACTTCGGATGGCAGTAACAATACAAGGGTGCCAAATTCCCTCAGTCAATAGATCATTTTTTCAACTGGGAAGCCCTACGGCAATGTCAGATGTCCTTTATTTAATGACATCCCTGTATCTCAGAAGTAAAATATTATTTTGAACAGAATGAAGATAGATTTTTAGGTGAATAAAACGTCTCCTAGGACTGGAGACAGTGAACAATGTCTTACATTGAATGAAGCAACTATGTAGAATATATGAATTTGTCAGTGCATTTTTTGGCTTTGTACCTTTAGAGAAGTGTTTTAAATCCTTGACTCCTATGATTTAGCCCTATGCCCTTTCTCTTTTTCCCCATAGGTTATTCAAGCTCTCTTTTCTTAATGCATGGTTTTCTGCAAAAGCAAGGTCTGCTACCTATATAGAAGCTAGGGATAAAAGTAATGTTCACAAAAGGCTAGCCTACAGAAGCATATTTCCTTCTTCTCTGTTTCTTTCTATATATAATTTGCGCATTTCATTTCCCTACTGAATTTGCCTTTACAGCTTTTTCTCTCTTGGGCCGATTTTTTTTTTTGCTCCTCGCTGTCCTGCAGCTTATGGCTTTCTTTAGTCTTCTCACTGTTTCTTTTTCCCCAGATATACAATGCCAGTAGTTTTTGAGTGAGATTTTTAACAGACGAATACATTCAAAATTATGTAAAGTGATCATGCCCACTTTTGCCCAGGTAGCACAGAAAATGCTACTACCACACAGCTAGCCAAGGGTAACAATCACAACAATACCTTTGATTAAGTTTTCATCAGAGGCCCCTGAAACAGAAATACCATGGATAGTGTAGATCTGTTTCTTCTCCCTTTTTTTACTGAAACTGCAGCAGAAATGCTTCGGTGAGACTTTGGACTTCCAGGCCTGGTCACAGCAGAAAAATGCAAAATTTTGGGCAAGGAATGTAATTCCTGAGAAAAGTACTCATTGATCACCTTCAGACTATGTCCCCATCCCCATGAGGCAGGTCCGTGACCTGTAGGAAGAATCATTCTTATTTGGGAGTGAGAGTTCTTTATTCAGGGGAAATGAAGGTCTGTGTGTGCCAGCCCTTCTAATTCTGGGCAGTGACGTTAGAAGTACTTCCTGATGTTTATTGCTGGTATTTGTAATTGATTCGAAGACAGTACGTATGTTATGCAGTGGTTTCTTTCGTATCTTCTAAGGAATCAGCTGCTGCAGCCATGCTCACATGCAGGTGATGGCTAGGAGCACCACCCAGTAGGTCATATTGGCACTATATAGCATTTGCTGTGTAGTTTCATGCCAAAACTCTGCTGCCAGCATGCTCCAACTGTTCACTCTCAATTTTTGTCTTGGCTCAAGGAACAGCCACCTCCTGCCACGTCTGCTGCTACAGAGCAGAAACTCAGTTCTCACCATTATCACAGTTCATCAGCCAACTCCTATGACTACTACCAACTGCAGAATGGGCATGAGCAATCACATTTATTCAGTGTGCTTGCTTCCCACATGCTAACCCAGACGTGCCTTTGGCTTGCCAATCACTTGCTACTCTGCCACTAGAATAATGCATGCAATGCTTCTGTGTCATTTGGATGGAGGCAAGACTGACGAGATCTCACCTGTAAGCTACATGCTTGGTTTGACAAGCCAGAAGGTTTAATTCTCCAGATTAAAAATGCCAAGTCAGAATGCTAAGACAAAATCCTCTTCATAAAGCAAGTTTGGCTGAAAAACCATGTGGGAAATCTGTGAGAGGCTTCAGGCTTTTTCTTCTCCAAGGACTGGTTGCAAAGAAAAATGTGCTGAGTCTTTCTCAAGAGGGATCTGGGAAAGCAATGACTGATTATTCACTCCCAGCTGCTGGTAGACTGATGGGAACTGAAATGGTGATAACTTTGGAAGGAGATGTTTGCCCTGTGTTCCATCTGGAGCTCCTGTGTTATGACTCACAAATATGGCTATTGAACAGGCTGAATTGAAAGTCCTTCTCCAGCATGCCAGATTGGAGGCTGGAGAAAGGGTGTGTGGAGTGAATGGAGTTTGATATCTCTCATGATGATAGTTTTCATAAAAATAGAAAGCACTGGGGAACTTGTGTGGAGACCAAAGGGAAAGACAGAGTGTTTTGTTGGTTCCTCAGGGCTGTATTCTGACCTTCGATCTGTGTAATGCATCACTGAAAAGTGCTTTAATTTAGCATGGAAGGGGTGCCAGTTGCTGCAGTTTAAATTACAGCAGATTATTTTGTCCTTTGAACCCAGTGTGCTTTTGTGCATGTGACTTACTGCAAGGTTCGGAACCAAATGTTGTTACAGCACAAAGACAAGTAGAGACATACGAGTAGAGGTGAGCTCTGATCTAAACACAAAATTTTTCAGGCAACTTTTTGAATGGAAAGGATTGTTTCTTCATTCATAGCAGGGGTAGTAGTAATAACTGCCTTCATTTTTTGTAGCCCAGAAAAAACATAAAGCTCTCAATAGGATACATGAGAGAAGAAATTACACAAAAATTTTGCTACATGGTTCAGTGATAATGTGCCAAGAATTACAACAGAAGAGTGGTTTTGGGAACAAATATGCATGTTGCTATGTGAAGCAAATTATTTGGAAAACATCATTCATCCCTTTAATATACACTTAGACAAAAAGTGTTTCTTCATAATGTAATAGCGAAGAAAACTGCTGAGAGTTACCAAGAACATGGCACCTTCATGATTCAAAAACACTGAAACTGATCTATGTTCAGAATTTCCACTGCAGTTCTAAGTAGAAGAACGGGGCATATAGATAATAAAAAATATGAAGTCAGCTGCTTCAGCTCTGAATGAAGTACTTATTTATTTAAAGTATCCAACTATGATATAGAAATAACAATAAGAAAGTCTGGTTTTGATGATTTTAATCAAAGATTTTTTTTCTTACTTTGTAACCTATGAACAAACAGTTGAAACAATAAGAATAATTTTCACAGTGTTTTCTATATTTTAAGCAAATCTCACTTTCTGTAATGATTAAAAGTACTATTCATGAGTTCAATAAACAACTTCTATTACTTTGTTTCCCTTCACATGCTGCACTGGGAAATAAATTTTCCTTTTTAAACTTCCATAAATCTTTAAGTATTTCTTATTTTTTAGCTCAATCTTTCATTTCAAACTCTCATTTTACTGCTTATTATTTTACTTACTTCCAACTGCAATTTTTATTATGGCTTAAAGATACAATTATATGTAGTCATTTTGTCCATAAAAATATGTTCAAATCCACTACATTTACATCTTATTTTCTTGGGAGCATTTTGTATGAGCTACCTTTTGATAAAAATTTATCTTCCCCAAAACTGTTTGTATTGGAACTCTTTTTCAATTCATCAAATGGAGGAGCCCTTAAAAATAAATATAAATGAAAGGCCACATACTGGAGGCAATTCAAATACTTAATTGAAACACTTAATTTTGATTTTTCTAATCAGAAGATTTACAACTTTTTGTACAGAAGGACCACCTCTAAGCTCTTTTGCATTCAAAGCGAAGTGCTTAGCATATAGAGAAGAAACATGCTGAGGGAAATGATTGCTGCTCATTTCTTGCTTCTTTAATGTTGTTAGATTTCCTCAATTGGCTGTGTGGTATGCTGCCCTACAAAATGCCCTTGAATAAACATAAATAATATCTTTTTCTTCTGTGTTAGCTGCAAGTTTGAAGAGTGAGTAATAGAAAAGCCTGAGGAGCTTAGTTAGGTGTCTCCAGTTGAGAATCTTTCAAGTGATCCTCTCTTTCCTCCAGATGATATAATGCCAACAATATTTAAAATATTTATTTATCCTGTATTATGCCTAGAAGGCATTTTCGGTGTAATAAGTGATCTATGCAATTTTTCAACAGATATATTTGGGTGAACAGGAAAATAAGGTATTACAGAGAAGAAATTAGAAATGTTAATTTGGATATTTTCCAATTTTTTCTTTCAAAAATCAGAAGAATTTTAAAAATGTCCATCCAAATAAAAATATTCTATCTCAAAATATCAGTATGGTTTGATAATAGTATGGTGAAATACTGAATCTCAATTATCTTCAGATATTAAGATGCTTCCTTTCACTCAAAAGAGAAATGTATTTAAATTCTTTTTATGGCAAAGAACTTGGAATTTGCTGCTGAACAAAGAAAGCACTTCTGCTTCTCAGAGCAATTACAGTGTTATTGGAATTGTTATAACCGGAAAATATTAAAGACCTTATAGGACAAGAATGTCATTTTCCTTTAAGGAACTTCACACAGCTGGTCTCTACAAGGATGTGCTGATAACCGAAATAAACAAAAACAGAGAATATTTCAACACTTAAATATCATAGTTTGATATTACTAGAATCCAAGTGCTTCTTGATACTGAATTATCTCTAATGTCTGAATCTCTGAAATATCAAATGTTATATTAATCCATGAATAATCCCTAGGTTTATAGACTAAAGATGGAATTCTAATTAATTTTACTTTTTAAAATTAAATCCCTTTTTTAAACAGTGATTCTATTAGAGCTATGGTTACAGATTTAGAACTTGTGCATGAAGCAGGATAGTCAACCAAAAGTATGTAATGATGGATAAATTCCACATTAGCTTGCAGTGAGGACTTCTTGAAACTTTAATTTAAGTGCAATCAATTAAATGTAGTGTTATATTTATCTTGTTATAAGACAAAATATGTCTTATTTTTCAGGCTCAAAAGACCGAAAAAGAGAAAATACTGAAATCAATAAAAAAAAGAAGAATTATGCAAGAAATACAAAGGAAAGATAATTTTTGATTGAAAGCATGAAATGCATTAACATCTAATCATGATTTGTTGTTGTTGGTTTTTTACAAAAAAAATTATTTTTACAAAATAATTTCCTGAGCATTCATTCATATTTTGTTCCATTTCATCCAGGAATTTCTTCTTAACAAGGTAAGAGATTGTTTGGACTTAAGCAAATGCTTAGTTGCTCATCTAATTTGGAAGGAGAATTCACTCTTAGTAAGTTTGCAGTAATACTTTCAATGCATCATAATGGAAATTAAGATCAGTTTCTCTAGCTTTTGTGTTTTGCTTTTACAAAACACATTGTTTTGTAAAACACAACTTTGTTTATACAAAGCTTTTGTTTTTTTTGTGTTTACACCTATAGTAGTAAATTTAGCACCTCCTTACGTTTTCGATTTTGAAGCACTGAGACAACTGATTATTTTCCTAGTATCTTGGTGAGGATATAAATTTGTACCTAAATTGTTTTAGGGTTTTGCTGTTAGATTTGCATCAAAGTGCACTAGCAAAGTAGTCTAGAATCTATGAATGCAATTATTATGTTCACTATTATGCTGGGAAAAATAGAGATGGATATAGAGACAATGTAATGGCTTGAGAAAGCTTCTTTGCTTTGTCTATTTTTTTCAACTACAGTAATACTAAGTACTGTATTAATAAACCTTTACTTGCCTATGTCTGAACACTATCTGTTCCCAAGTGATCAAACACCACCATAGCTGGACTAGCACTAAACAACCTAATTTCTTTGGAGAAACAACATTACTTGTCACATACAATCCTAAACTCTGGGCTTAAATATTTAACAGTTTCTCATTCATTTGCTTAAAACCCACCTTAGGCTTTGGAGTTCAGATGCTAGCTGAACACACAAAGAGTGCAAAGTTTTGCAAGTCCAAGATCTCTTATCAAGGGCAAGGTGTTCAAAAGAAGGTGACAAAGAGGCAAGAGATGAAAAGGCTTGTCTCCTCTATTCTCTTTCCTGAGGACTCAATTCAGTGGACAAGCTGAAGTCAGTGGCAACCTTTCTTCCGCCATTGCTATATATTCTATATTGTCCAAATCTTCTCAAAAGCTCTAAATAAAATGTCATTACTATCTCTGGGGACTATCTCATCCCTTAATTCATCTTCGACAGAGAGGCGCAGAGCTGCTTCTCGTGGAAGAAATGTCAACTGTTCTACAGTCACTGCACGGCTATCATTACTGGGTGAACTAATTTGGCCTGGACTTATTATGTAAAAGTCATGAAATTTATCAGAGGCAGAAGAACAAATCCTGAAGCTCCCACTGCTTGTATTTAGATCATATACATAATTTAATTTCTGTGAAACACAGGCTATTTGTTTTCTGCTACTGTATGGTTAGCCTCTTATTGCTCTTAATGCTTTAATAGCCTTTTACATACAGATGTTGCACATCTCCAGAAACATCTAATGGAAACCAGAGTACGTAAGCACAGGCACAGTGAAGGACTCTCAGAGGAATGTAGATTGCTGATTCAATACCTAGTTAAAACATGGCTGTTTTCCAGATTCACTTTACTGTATTTTTAACTTGGTAATGGAGATCTAGTTTTTATTTCTTGTGTGATTGCAAGTAAATTATTTTCAGTAAAAATAACAGTAATGAACATATTTATGTAAGTCTGCTTATTATTTTGCAACTCTTGAAGTCGCATTCAAAAAGGTAACTGTGGAAACAAGGAAACAGACACCATTTAATGACATCATGCTGATAAATTCTAAAAAATGATTTTCCCATTATTTCATATCAGGAAGGAATTATATTTTCCCTCTGTTACATTTCCCAGAGAGATTTTCCCTTGTAAAGTTTCACTTATGACCCAATGTACATATTTCAGTCCTATGCAAAAAGGAAGAAACTCACCCAATTACTGATGACAAGAAATAAATCATAGCAAGGCCTGTTCACAATCATACCACATTAAGGATTTTAAATAAAATTTTTGTCATGGTATAATGCAGTGAAACTATTTTAAGTTCATGCAAATCATTTCAATTTTAAGCTAGAAAAGTGTTCATATGAAAGATGAAAACACATGAGGCTGGTGTATCCCATGGAGTGTAGAAAAGATTATTTTCTTAAACATTCCTGACCTCTAGGAGAAGGCTGGAAATTGCCCTAGGAAGAGATATAGCTGTCAGTGCAACATATTTGCAAAGTCATGACTAAACATTCTATGACAGAAAACAACACTGGCAGGAGGATCTAATTGTGAAACAGTGACATACATGTTTTCCATTGCAATACAGTGGCTTCATATCCTGGAATCTGTGAAGATTACTAGATTTTAGCACAAATAAGTGAGTGAGAGTGATGAAATTAGAAATTTCCTATTCACTGCAATCTGGACTTCTCTACTCGTTGTAGCTACCATCTGTGTCATGTGCAATCTCTTTTTTTCCTTACACATTAATCCATCTCCCCAAGAAATTACAACTTTTGTTTTTTCCCCTGATATTTTTTCCATAGGCTTTTTTATTAGCTGAAAGTTGACCAGTCTTCCTTTGAAGCTTAGGTCTAATAACTGGATGTTCCTCTGGTGTGTAAATTATTAGCAACTGAATCTTCACGTGAACTTAAGAATGATTCTGTTGCTCTTCAGTGAAGTTCAGTGTTTGGATATGTCTTTCAAGACAGACCTGTTGCCAAAATAGGGAGTATTCTGAGAGTCTCATACCTCTCAGATACAGCCAGTTCCAGACTTTACGTGGTAATTTATACAACCTGAAATGAGTAATGCTGTTTACTGTTAGCCAATCATGGAACCTGTGTTGTCAGAAGCAGGAGCACTTGTTACAATTATAATGAATTCTAATGAAGTTCTATAAACTTTTTATAACTTAAAATTATATTATACTTATTTAAGTATCTTCTTAAACTTATGTTTAGCAATGACAAACTAATTACTGACATTCAAATCACTTGCTGCTCCAATTACTGCATATTCAAAGTGCATGCTTTACTTTCCACACTTATATCTCAAGATAGCTGTAGGCCTGGCTGTGGGCCAGGTAAGAGACTCTACATCCCTTTCCTCCTCTTACTGCTATACTTCACTGTGTCACTGGATATCTAATATCTATCACTGAATATCTAATTAGGAGGTTTTGCTGGAAGGGAATAAAAATGATACAACACCACCGTTAACATTTATAGATTGCCTTCAGATCCAGCCTTTTTTTTTTAGCCTGTGGTACACTGAAAGGAGATGTACTATGAAAAAACAGGAAGTAACTAGTGCTGAAAAGTAGTGATGGAAGAACAAAATAATATTATGGCATTAATATTAATATATTTTAATATTTGTAGCGGAAATTTATTTGTTGTGATTGGCCTGGAAACATTGAGGAAAGCCAATCTGATAAGAAATACATACAGCTGGCATTTTGTCTTTGTCATCTCCCTGGATGAAACCAAATCAAACATTTTTAAACAAGAAATGAAAATGGCATTCACACTGGTGACTTGTAACATTATTACACGAGGTTAAATATTTCCCCTCACTTGAGTAGTGTAAAGGTCTTCATATTGAATAAAACTCATGATCACTTCAGTGCAAATGAAGAAACAGGAGTACAACAGAGTGCATGAATTATTGAATATCACTCAGTACTTCTCTGGTAGAACCATTAATCAAATTACTATGTGTATATATTCTCAGTTTGGATGGAGACTTCAACCCACCTATTCTTAGCTAACTATAGTCTCAATGACTGCATTTCATCTTGCCATTGCAACAACTCCTTTTGTCATTACCATAGATAGAAGGGAAAGAATCTTTAAAGTGTTTCTTTCTGATGTAGTTTGGATCTTTAGGTTGAATCACACCCTAAATATGCCATCTTTCTTATGACTATAAGAGTCCAGTGGGAGTAGCTTGGATGTATATAAACATCCATTCATGTGAGTCCCACACTTAATTAATTGCAGTTACACATTAATTACTAAATGTTCTGCCTGTAGGATATTACATTAACCATGTTCTGCCAGACAAAAAATGGCAGCTAATGTACTTCCTGAACATTTCTCAAGGGCTTTAATTGTCTCTTGTACTCCTTCACTTGTTAAAGCACATAGTGTAGAAGGGTATGTCACAAAATTATCAATGATTCTGCTTCTCTTGCGTTAAAATCTGCAGGAAATATCCAGTAATTAATGTTGTTTAATGAGTACATGGCACTTAAATAACACAGTCTATTTGCTTCAGATAGTATTCAGGTGATATATTGGGGAGCATTGTGACTGCATGTAGAGGTCTCCTTAAAAATCTTGCAAATCTGCATAATGACTTGCATGAATATACCTCCAAACTCAATTATTATGTAGCAAACTTCTAACTGTAGACAAACGGAGGCAGAAAATTATATGACTTGCACAAAAGCATAGCCAACTAACGAAAAAGATCCGGAAAAACGATTGATGCTGAATGTAGCAGCCTCGGTTAACTGCAATCATAATTATACTAAAACACTGGGAAGTTATAAAAAATTATAGTTCAGCTTTGAATGCATAACACAAAATGCATTCCATTAACTCTGTTCAGTTTTCTTATCACAAAGAACAAGTGTGCCTTTTATTTCTATCCAGGAAATGCAGGTACAGTCATCAGAAGTTTTTTTACACAGTTTTTTTGTATTTCAAAGGACTTTTTCTTAAAACAGATATGTCATTTAAGCAAAGAAAAATCTGAGGAGTGTTTTGTCCTTGCAGTGTTGTCTGGAGGACACATGATGGAGCCAGCAAGTTCACAAATAGTTCACAAATATTAGTTTCCTCCTGCAGGTGATCTGTAGGTAGAATCAGATAAGGCATGCTGGCTTTAACAGAAGTGTAAAAACACTGTCGCCAGTGACCACTAGTGAATCTACTTAAGCCCACAGATAAAACAGAATGGACTCTCATCTGAAGAGTGTCAGACAGAGTCTCATGTTTCAGCACATTTCTTTGGCAGAGATAGATACACTGGGGAAGGTGACTGTACTCTTAAGATGTTGTACTGAAGGAACTTCCCTGGCAAGATCCCAGACCATTCCTGCTTTTTCCATTCTTTTCATCATGGAGAGACCCAGTCTCAAGGAAGCTGAATTTAAGTCTGTGTCCTTAAAATGCAGACTTCTCTTCAGCATACATTTTGAAGCTTGAAAATACCTGCTTCAGGAGGCTTTCTTGGAAATAACTTCAAGAAGTTATAACAACACTGGCTTGTCAAGTGAGAAAACAGGAACTAGGATTGTTCATCTAGAAGCTCGTGATAGTAACTGGAGAAGTTATGAATTTTTTCTCCTCTCCTTCTCAGGTGCTTGGGATTCCTCAGTACTTATATTAGTATGAAACAAGTCAGATGTAGAACCAAATCATAGTTTGACTGAAATAGACCTTTAACCCTTTATTCTACTTCCCTCAATCATATAGTAAAGCTATTGGTACTAGAGGCAGTACAGCTCTGCTTTGCATTGCTTTTTTACAGTTTTGTGTGAAACTTTCTGTTTTGGGTTTTCCACCACAGTGAATCCATAGAAGCATTTTTTCTATTTGCCACAAAAAGATTTTAAAAAGTTTGAAATGTACTTACACAAAAAACTCACTAAGAGTTGAATGACAGAATAAAACTTCCATTCTTCATCTCTAAGGGTGGAAATTCAAGCAAATGGTTTGAGAAGTAGATGGGGCACTTCAGCCAGAAATATTTTGCAGACAATGTGTTTGAGTTAGTAGAAGTAGCAAAAAGATGAATAAGTTGTCTTAACAAACCTTTTCTTACCTATAATTTTTGAAGTTTTGCAATCTTTACAAGGAGGTTTCAGTTTTAAACTTGAATCTAGATCTGACAATTAAACATTACTGCGTTATTAAAAATGATTTCTGAAATACCATTCAAGGTCTGCCTGTTTATAGTTAAAATTGGTTCAGAATTTCCAAGCTAAAAAATATTTTCTTTTTTTTCCCCCAGAATGTTTTTGCAGATGTAAGAAGCTTCAGTGAGAGGGAATTTATTCCTTTCATTTGAATTACCCTGTTAACCAAATTTTGTCACAGAGACAGATCATATTCTAAACAGTAAGTTACAACGGAAGAATTGGAAAGGTCAAAACTGTTTTGAATAAATTGGAAAGACAACATCTTTTTGTCATTAGTAATTTTCAAGTTGAGAATATGTATTTGGAATAAAACATTGAAACTTAAATAATGCTATAGGTTAGAAGCCAATAATATCCAACTAGTAGAATCCCTTATGAGCTGCTGATCATACTACTCTATTATTACAGTTCATTTTGCCTCAAAAGCAGTGAAAAGAACATGAAAGAAAATGGAAGAGGTGTGCTTAAGCCTAGGAACCTAGGATGTAATGTTCTTTTTCTTTTTTCTCTTCTGTTGTTCTCTATTTTTATTTTCTTAATGGCTGCAACTACTATTGTTGATAAGATGAATACACAAAAAGTCTCTCAAGGAGAGATAGAAAAATAAGGCACTGGCATGTGTAGATAGTGCTAAGGTGTTTACAGTGAGGGAAGTTCTTAATTAAGAAGTGCATCAGAAGTACAAGTATCCAGAAGAACATAGGAATAAATTATGCTTATGAGACAAATTCTCCTGCAGCAGTACCTCACAGTTCAGCCTGGAAGCCCCACAAGTATGTAGTAGTTGACTTTTACCCTGAGTGCTTTCTTTCCCTGTTGAAATCCCTTCCAGATTTCTTTTCCAAGAGAATCAGGGCACAGATACAGGAAGAATTGTGTTGGGACCTTATTCTGTCTGAACATGTGAACTGCAAGAAGAAGAGTGTGACTGCACAGTGGTACACTAACTGAATGTCAGGTATATTCTGTGGATAAGAGAAATAAATTAGGGCATATCTACAACACTTAATGGGCTTTATGTGAAGCTGGCACTTCACGGGCTCACTCTGAACTGAAAATGGAACTGAACCTGAGTAAATACTTACCATTTTCAGGATTGGAGCTAATATTGCTGAGAGCTTGAAGCTCTGCAGTACTCTTGAGGATGATCAACACAGTAAGACTTAGCCGAGGGACCATGAGAAAGATACTGCTTTTGAAATATTCACCCTAGCTTTAATAGCTAGAGGTTAGGGTGATATTGCAAGCAACTTGAATGAATACTGGGAGATTGATGGGAGTTATTAAAGGTACAAGATACATGTAGCTGTGTGATAACTGAAGTGAAAACTTCACAATTAAATGAACAATAGCAGGAAGTTAGAACAAAGATCAGGCTGAACAAACTGCTTCAATAAACTGTGTTGTGAAGAAGAGGAAAAGGGAAAGTCAGAATGATGTCATTTTGTGCACACTTTCACACTTTTAAATTCCCACACATATTGAGATTGATTAAGCATTCTTGAGTGTATTTCACCCTTCTAAAATAACAATATCAGATGCAATTATATTTGCAATTGAAAGATGCCAAAGCACAGATACTCAGTTTTATTTATTTGCTTATTTCAGATTAAATTTACGAGAATCTTCTCAGTCAAACAGCTTGATGTAGTAAACCAAATCCCCATATCTTTAAAGAGCTCAAACTTCACTATACAGAGGTATCTATGCATTCAGTAATCATAGTAGTTCTTAAGATGAGTAAAATGTAGTGAGAAAGACTAGATAAGAGAATAAAAAGGATAAACTGTAGCTGATACAGAAAGGTAGAAATATCTGGGATGGTTTAGATAAGAGAGTAAGACAAAAGGAGATTAAGAAAAAAAATCCCTACAATGTGTTTTCCTTGACCCATGTTTATAGGAACATGTAGATCTCATTTCAGCAGTGAAGACAGATTAGACTTATGAAAAATAAAAATTGTGGTTGAAAAAAAGAAGGCTGTTGCTAGGGGCTGATAATTAGTGAGTCAGTCTACAAAACTGATTTTGGGCCCTGTTCTGTTTAACATCTTCATTAACGATTTGGATAACGGGATAGAGTACATCCTCAGTAAATTTGCAGATGACATGAAACAGGAGTGTCTCATCAAAGAGCCGTGCTGCCATACAGAAGGTCCTTGGCAGGCTAGAGAGGTAACAATAATCTCACAAAGTCCAACAAAGAAAACTGCTACTGGGGCAACCCCAGGCAATCCTTGGTTGTAAAGCAGCTCTGTAGAAAAGAACCTAGGAATCCTATTAGCCACCAAGTTGAACATGAGTCAGCAATGTTCTCTTGCAGCAATGTTCTCTTGCTTCTAAGAAGCTTGATGGTATTTTTTGCTGCATCAGGCAAGGTCAAGGATAGGCCCTCTACTCAGCATTGGTGAGGCCAAACCTAGAGCACTGTGTTGAGTTTTGGGCTCTCAGTACGAAAGAGAGTGTACAGGACGGAACAAGGCTCTTTTAAGTGAAGCCCACTGACAAGGTGCAATGGGCACATACTGGAATACAAGAGATTCCATCTAAATATGAAAAGATACTTTACTGCACAAATAACAGAGGAATGACACTGGTTGTCCAGAGAGGCTGTGGAGTCTGTTCCTTGTTGATCTTCAAAAGCTGCCTATATCTAGTCTTGGACACCTACTCTAGATGTACATGCCTGAACAGGAGTTTGGACCAGATGGCTTTCCTTCCAACCTTAATCATTTTGTGATTCTGAATTCCTGTTTCAGTACAATTTTGAAAATAGACAGGACAAGCTTTTCTAAGTATGACACTGGTACAGATGATCCTGCCTTTGGGCAGGGGTTAAATGAAACAACCTTTGGATGTTGATTTCTCATCAAATTGTCTATAATTGCAATGATTTATGAGGCATAGAGCAGGCCAGGTCCTACATTTGTGCCAATTTGCATATCTGAAAAGTTGGCTTATTGTGTGCCTAATTCTTTACTGACCATTAACTTGTAGTTAATTATTGTACTGTTCTAGCATGTTAGATTGATTTGCTATATAGCATGGTCGACCTATCTGTTCTGAACAGTATTAGTGGTGAGCTTGCAGTCTCTTTCCTACTTACATTCACTATATGTATATCAATATGATATATAATTTATCAGGAAGGGCTTAATTTTAGTCTGTGTCTGCTAAAAAGAATTTGACTTACAGAAGTTCAGCACTTATTTTATTTGATCTAAGAAGGGAAGAATATAATTGATATTTTGCATTTCTTCACTTTAATTAACTTCTCTAACAAAAGACTATTTTAAAAAGATTGGTGGTTTTATTTTTTCTTTTCTTCCCCCAATCTCTTAGTAACCATACTAACTTCTTTTGGTGCAATAACAAAAATGCTGTTGAAATAGCATAATTTTCAATGTTTAAAATACGTCTCTTTGACACAAAGCATATATCTCTTGTATTCCATAATGCTCTTCACTGTGGGCTATGGTCCAAATTTTGAACTGCTAAGGAACCTTGGATAGTAGTTTTGTCTGTAAGGATATAAGGCAGATTGCTACATAATTAATGGTATCCTTAAACCATAAGTCTCAGCAGATATAGCACTGTCAATGAAATCCCAGCAGAAGTTGATTTAAATGGAAAAACTGGAACAGATTGGACAGGCCTCAGAAGAAATGAAACTTAAGTTCAAATTGAGTTGGGTTGGAATGATCCCTTACCCTTTTATTTGACTCTAGTTTTTTTTTTTTTTTTTTTTTTTTGGTGTTAGTACTCTAATCTAATGCTCCAGAGTAACCAGTGTACTATTAAAGTCATGCAATTCTTTGGATGTACACTTTATCTAATAAAGCTTTTATTAGGGAATATTGAAGACAATACTAAGGACTTTTTCCACCTTCCCTAACTTCTGTTACCTAAAGGTTGGAAAAGAATTCCAAATTAGGTGCTAGAGATGTGTAATCAAAAGGAAGATTCTGGGGGGCTCAGGATCTCATTAGATAAACTTAGCTAGATATTACCATCCTCATCTATCATAGTACAGTGTTTAAGAAGGAATGTATAAATGTCCTTAGATGCACAAAATGGCCTGGAAATAGGTGTGGAAAAAAAAAACAACATTATTTTCATTTGTTTCATAAATATTGTTATGGAAGAAGTTGGGTTTTTTTGTTTTGTTTTTTTTTTTTTTTTGTTTTGTTTTTGTTTTTGTTTTTGTTTGTTTTGTTTTTTGTTTTTGAGGGCTTTTAAAATTTGGTCATGGTATGGCTGTTATAGACTGATGGCAGAGCATCAAATACATGACATAAGAAATACTTATTGCATGGACCTTGTGTGGTCTTTTCTCCTTCCACTAGGAAGAAGTGAGGCAGAACTGTCTTGGACAGAAATTATTGAAAAGTGAAGGTGTAAGAGGAAATTTCTTCTATGTATAGTTCTTAGATTCCTATGTTTTTCACGCATTAGAATGGGATGCATATTGTGATTAGACGTGTTTTCTGTGTGGGTGAAAAAATTAATATCCATCGTTAAGTAAGCCTTTCCTCCAACCAAAAAGATGAAACATGCTGTCTTCCTTACATTATCTAAATGCATGCATTATAATGCAAATATAGTGCAGGAAAAAATGGATCAGAACTCTGAAGCCTGAGAGTATTCCTCCATGGGCTTCTATAGCTGGTCTAGTTGTGCGTAAAGTTTTCGTAATGTGATTTTTTCAGAGTCAAATAAGTATTCTTTAATTGCACTTTATGATTTTCAAACCTCCCCAGCAGATGCTGGACCAGAATACCTGAGCACCACTCTGGCACAGTTGACTTTCCTGACTGAAAGCTGTTCTGATATTCAGTATGTCACACATGACAAACAGAAGTAGACCAAACAGCAGATGTACTTGCTGATACAACAGTTGCTTCACAGATTCTATACACATCTGGTATAAATGTCTTCCAAAAGCTGGTTCCTGCTCATGTCTGGACTGAATTTAGATCTAGAAATATGACTGCTGCAACAGTGAGTCCAGAGCTGTCAAGATACAATAGACTGGAGTGTTGTGACTTTGCCACCCCATGGAAACACAGATTAGAGAGCTCAGAACAAGGTGTAGGACTGATGTCTGTACTTGAGATGACAATGAAATAAATAATTATATGGTTATCTTACAGTTCAACACGATTGTACAGAAACTGGCTGTTTGCTTATTTCTTCATTGGGACTTTAACTACATCTCATGTGTTTACATTGTCAATATTGCTTGGCTAAGATTAATGACACAAGGATGGACAATAGAGTACAATGGGCTCCTTGTACAATGAAGGGTGCAGAAAGTACAACATGACATAGATGAATCCAGATGTATTTAATAAGATACATAACATCTATAGTGCGCTTGAGTTTCAGAGACCAGCGATATCTTCTAAATCTCTGATCCTTATATACAGATCCTCTAATGGAGATATCGGTCCTTAGAATCAGTGAAATTTCTTCTGATAAATTCTTTACAATCCCAGGCAAACTGTCATTAGAAATATCAGTTATCACACGTAAGAAAAAATTGACTCTCCAAATTGACAACTGGGCCTCTAGCTACAGAACACTCCTCAAAAAGGAGCCATCATCCAGGAGGAATTCTCGCTTCAGAGGCTAGCCCTTAAATAAGGCCAGGGAGGGTTGGACCCTGGGTCCACAGGTGAATTGCTAGCCACTCCCTTCACCAGGTGCTCAATCATCAGTTCAGGCTGTGACATAAGAGTTCCCTTATAGGAAGTATACGTAATTACCCAAGAGCTTCTTCTGAATACAGGAAACTGCTCTAGACTGAGTATTCATCACACTGCCAATTCTCAAGAGTGCTCTAAGAAATCAACAAAAATGTATCCATAGAGGCTCTAACTTGTCAAAATGCCTACGTGTACCTGTTTTGCTTTAGAGAAGCATGAGTTCCATTCCTGCTGGTTTCAAAGGAATTAGACAGGTGCTTAAACACTTAGTCTAATCAAGATCTTAAACTCTTTCCTATCACATACAAAATATGAGTTCAAAAGTGATTTTACTAAGATCACCCTTAGCACAGTGTTTACTATCCTCCCTGTAATTCTTCTTTCTTCTCATTATTCCATTGGATTTGTCTGGGCATCAGTAAGGATATTTTAATGATGTCTTTGTGTTTAATTACAATGTTCAAGATGTGAACACTTGCTTAAAAGGCCTTATTAAAAACAGTAACAAGATAGCACTTAAGTTTCTTTTACGAATTTGATGCAAATATACATTATAAATTTAATGTAATATGGAATTTATTGGAAATGCTGCCTAACTATCCCCTCGGAAAAAATAAAATAAAATAAAAGGTAGTAGCATAAGGCTTTTTACCATACTTATTATTGCATATACTGATCGCTTAACATCCATTCTACCAACACTTTCTTTTTTTTTAATAGATATATATATATATAGGATGCATCACAATTTGTTACTAGCATTGGCCAAAAGAAGGATGCAGTGATGTTTGTTTAACTGCCTAGTTGTATTTCTGAAAGAGAGTGTATTGTTATTTACTTGAATTATCTGTGGAACTTGTAACACTATTTAAATTCAAGCAATTAAAATAGCTAATACTCATATCCTAGCATAAATTGATCAGACTAATTCCTTGCTTGTATGTAAGAGCTAATAATGGCATATGTTGCTGTCGATGAAACCAATGCAATATCAGTGAATCTTTGCTGTTATTAAAAATGATATATTTTTATTGATTTTTTAGCCAGTGATAAAATAATGATTGATTTTATTTCAATGATATCCTTTTTTCCCTCTGGAGGTTGTATTCTATGTTCTTAGTTATTAACGAAATAAAGGGGCTACTATTAGCACAATCAATTTTCAAACTGCAAATTTGTAATTAGTATGACTATCTTTGTTTTCGCTATATGCACTAAGAGCTGTAATTCAAGAAACTGAGACAGTTCAACATCTCAGTCCCATCTCTGAAACCACTGGAAAGAAATGTTAGCGAAAGCTTCATCAACACCATGCAATAAACTTCATTGTAAGGAAAATAAAATCCACTTCTGCTGCATTTTAAGCACCAGTAATGCTAGCTTTGAAAATTATGGTAAGAAAACCATATTGCATATTGAGAAATCCAGAATTGGGCACAATACTCCAGGTACTACAGGTACAGCCTCACCAGTGGATAAGTAGAGGGGAAGCATCAACTCCCTCAACCTGCTGGTAATACTTTGCCTAATGCAACTGCGTATGCCATTAGCATTCCTCATGGCAAGGGAACGCTGCTGGCTCATGCTCATCTTGGGTCATCACCAGGATACTCAGGACATTTTCCACACAGCTACTTTCCATCTGGGTGTTCCCCAGCATGTCATGGAGCCTGGTATTGTTCCTCCTCAGGTATAGGATTGTGCACTTTCCTTTGCTGACCTTCTTGAAATTCCTTTCGGCTCATTTCTCCAGCTTATTGAGATCTCTCTGGGTGGCAGCACGACCCTCCTGTGTCAGCTGCTCCTCCCAGTTTTGTATCATTAAACTTGCTGACAGTGTGTTCTGTGAGAGTGTGTTCTTCCCCATCATCCAGATCATTGATGAAGATGTTGAATGGTATTGAACTCAGTGTTGAGCCCTGGGTTACTGGCCTCCAGATGGACTTCATGCCACTGTTCAACATTTTCTGGGCCTGACCAGTTAATCCAGCTTTAAATCAACTTTACTAATTGTTCATCCAGATCACATTCATCAATGTGATCATCAATTTCTTCATGGGCACATTATGGGAAGTGGTCTTGCTGATCCTTGCTGATGTCAAGTTGGGATATATCCACTCCTCTCCTCTCATCTACCAAGCCTGTCATCTTATCGTATAAAGTTGTCAGGTTGGCAAAGCATTTCTTCTCCTTTGTGAATCCACGCCAAAAATTACCAATCTCTTTCACATTCGTCATATGTACGTAGGGTCCTCAAAAACCCTACAAACATTGTCTACCTGTCCTTCTATCAACTCCTTTTAGTTTTAAAATCAAATATAAAAATAACCATCCTCTATCACTGTTTTATTTTAAGCACTTTTGTTACTGTTTCTATTCCTAAATATTGAAAGCTTTCTTGCACTTTATATTTACACAGACAAAACTGAGAACTGAGAAACAAAGTGTCAGCAGCATAAAATAAAAAAGTTTTGCTGCTTTATCAGCATTAGAAGCTACTATCAATTTCAAGCACATCTTGAAAAAAAACAGCACACACACACAAAAAAACCACCCACAGACCCAGCATATAAAGAAGTCTGCTTTGGTTGCCATGCTTTTAAATATCCTTTTTCACCTCCTGCTAGCTACTAAGAGTTTAGTATTTCATCTTAATGTCCACATTGCTTACCAGAAGTATGGATAATGCAGTTGACCTTACTAGAACGTTTCTTTAATGTTGTGATTCATCAGCCTGTTTAGTGATTAAATATATATTTTAATTACTAGTACAGAAAAATCTTTCATGGGAGAGTTTACTTTCCCTACAACTTCTAATTCTGTCTCTTTTAGAATACTTCAAATGTGGGTAAAAATTAAAGGTACTAAAATACAGCTCTTTTCTACTCTAGATTCATTAAAGAGAACTTACAAAAAATATATTACTTTATCAACAGTGTCCTAATGTTGTCAAATTACTCATAGCTTTTATATTGCTATGGCTTAATTCTTAATACCCAGTACAGTAAATAGCATAGTTTGGCAAGAACAAAAGCTGAAAGATCAGAGAGAAAAGTGTCAATTATTAGAAAGAGAATTTTCATCTTTATTGGTCACTTTCTAGTGTAGTATCAGAAGATCAATACAGCTGTGTGAAGAACTTGCTTAGAAATCATCTTTCAACGGTGAGATGGATGAATACTGTCTGTGAACTCATCAGCATACTCTGTTGCAAAGATTTGGGTCCAACAGAGATAGAATCATAAGCAAAATGCTCTCTTTGTAAATCAACTTAGTAGCCACATCTGCAGAAGGATTCTCTCCTCCTGCACAAATGCATGCCCAAACTATCTGAGATGCACAGTGTTAGGGCTGAAGCTGTAGACTCTATGGACCAAAGATTGGCATTGACTCAGAGCATAACACATTAGTGGATGGGTGTTTCAGTCAGTACTTGCTCATCCGTGAAAACAGTTCCACCAGTCAGAAGAGAAGGGTAGTGACTCATCTAAGTTATCATACAAGCAAAGGCAAAATTTCATAGGAACCAGAGTATTTACTAAAAAAATGAAGAAATAGAGAAGGTTACTGACATTCTGCTATTTATCTCTTGGCCATATATATTTCTACTTTGTCACCTAACTTTCTATATTATCCATAATATTGTTGTTACATTAATAATAATAAATTAATTGAGCTAAAGGTAAGAATGCAGTCCTCATTACTAATAATGGACTCTCCCTGGAGAGCAATGCTGCTTGTCTTTTACTTCTTTCTGTCTCAGAATTATATGGCTGATTGTCACTCACAAATTTAAATCTGATTGTAATTTTCCTGTCTTTTTATTTACATGAAAAGTGCTACATTCAGCTATGATACTACACATGCGATAGATAAATCATGTTGCAACAGTAAAGAAAAGACAATACATTTCTGTTCACGAGACAAAGGCACTTCAGGTATGATCCTAAGTCACGATGTTCCTACTAGCCTGTATTTTCTTTTAGTTTACTTTACATTGAATCCAGCATGAGTTGTGGATGAAAAACAGAAGTGGAACCTTTGTGAGAGAAAATCCTAGAAACAACTAGAAATGCCTGCAGGCCAGATTTCAGATCCGAAATAATGAATTGATCCAACTCCAGCTTTTTCTTTGCATGAATTCTCAGCAATATCAGAAATTAATTTACTGGTTATTCTGGAAGCTTGATGATACAATAACATCTGTATATAGTGAAAAGTCTAAAAAAAAAAAAATATCCAGGCTTAAAAAAGAATGAAGAAACTTCAAAATACATGTTATGGAATCTGAGGAAGAAAATCTTCAGAAAGAGGCCTTTCTTTGTGAACAAAAAAATCTATGTATACTGTAAGTGCTATAAATTAGGGATCACACAGGAAAAAAAGCAAAGGAGTCTTGTAACTCTGTATTGCTTTGTTTCTCCTGACTGTTCACTCTTTCCACTTTCTCCTGGGCCAGAGACATGCTTTGTCTATGCTGACTTGCAACTGTGCGACTATAAGATGGAAAAGCAGTTTAGAGCAACACCTACCATTTACCCTTTACTGAGGAAACATATGAAAATCAGGCTCCATTCTCCCTCTTTGTAAGATTCCATGTAATGGTTCTTTTTAATTGTGAAAAAGATGGTCAAGTATGACAGAAGTACCCTGCACCATCAGTGTGCTCAGGAACTGACACATCAAGGGAGATGGGAGGACTTGGTACCTTCTTTAATTGCCATGAAGACAGGGAAGTGCAATTCAAGGCTGGATGGTGCCCAGTTCTTTTTGGGAAAAGGATTAGGGTGGCCCATATAATGCAGAGAGTGGGTATTATCCTATTAAGTATTGGTGAGTAAGCCATTGTACTGCAACCCATTTAGCCTTCGGGATCTATACCCTGCTTGCACTGTCCTTGTAACAATGGCAGGGGGGCAGGTGTCCTGACCTGATTATTCTAATGGTTAGCATGAAACTTTGCTGCTCTGCACAAAAACTTACTGTATGCTGCGCTGTTTCCACACAGGAAATATTTTCAGTATTTGGAAGGTCACCTGTAAATATTTAATGCACTTGTGATTCTTTTTGTTAAAAAAAAACAAAACAAAACACCAGCAACAAAAAAGTAAAGCAGCCCAACAAACAAGAACAACAAAAACATCCCTGTGTTTCTCTTAGTTAAAATTAGTTTATGGATTTCTAATTCTCAAGGGTAATCTCTAACATCTGGTCCTCTAGAAAGGATGAAAAAAGCAGAAGGGAAAAACAAGATAGGGCAAGAGCAATGTTACTTGTAGATAGTTTTCTTCAATAATTGATTATTTTCTGTAGTTTCTGCAGATGTGTTGGTTATTTTACCATCATGATGTGTCTGTTGCCATAATAAACTAATTGAGCATTTGGATAGCAATAGCCCATGGCTGTGCACAGCTTGGCAAGTTTTACGGTGTACCATTTCTGCAGTGCTCACAATGCTCACATGGGAATTCTGAGTCTGCTTAAACTGCTTTCATCTGTGACCCTCTTTATAGATTTTTGGCATTCGTGATACTTGCCCTGAGGGAGATAGTTCACTTCAGAAAGTTGTCTTGTAGGTAAAAGCAATAGACCATCCATTACCCTCTTCCTCCTGCTCTCAGGTTAATGACTGCGTTAAATATTAAACGGGGTTCCATCTCCAGAGTGGCTGTATAAGTGATTTTACATTATCTCATTCAACCTTCTCTGATTTCTTATAAAGTGTGTTGCTTCTTTATAGCATAACTTAGTGAAAACCATGATTGATTTGACAACCATTAACAGAATGTTTAATATTAACTTTCCACGTCAGTGAGTGAAAAAGATGGCAAAAATTCGAGGAAGAGAACAGTGATATGATGTGATTCTGATTTCCCCTACTTAAAATTTTATTTTGTATGCAGTTTCTGCAACTCTAGACATGGGTGGCGGGCCTCCCTGAGGCATGCCTGAGAAATAAATGGAACCCTCCATGCAGATTTGTATTAAATTCATAAAAAAAAGATCAAGTTTAAAAAAGTGACATAGTTCACAATATAATTTATGCAGTTACTCTAAAACACCAATGCATTCATGTGTTATTGTGTGTTTTCAACCAAGACTATTCAGGGCCATGATGTCCACAGAATGTCCTCTGGTTACATTTGTGAACATGAAATAGAAAATGAGGTTAGAGCAAATAGATTCCAGTCTACTAAGACATTGGGGTATCCTAAAAATGCACTGTACATCTTAATAAAACGTTATACTAAAAATATATAAAATTATCATGAGGAAAAAAAGGAAATTACGCAGTGGCAGAAAACATTTAGCTCTGTGCATTTGTGCAGAAATGCTTGTATTGGTGCAAGGAACAAAGTGGAAAGAAAAAAAATCCTGAAGGCTTTGCATTTCATCACTCACATATTGCAAATGGAAGGCCAGATGGAGAAAGATGTGGAAGTGTAGGCAGAAAAACCTAATAAAGATATGGCAGCACTTATGACTTTAAAAATATGATTTTGAGGAAGTACTGATGCACTTGACTAAGAACTGCCTAAATATTTGATATTTTCTTATTTGACAAATAGAAGAAATAGAATAACCAGACACATTTTTTAGCATGAAGAAACATGAAAAGCCTGCAAAAAAGAAAATACAGATTTTGATCTGGATATTTGTCTAGACAGTCCTGTCAGGCATTTTTATATTCTAGGGTAGTATATCAGTTTGAACCATGGTCTCATCTTCATTTCCAGCAGTCTTTCTCAAAGCTAAACCAGATTTTAGGACAGCAGAGACTGAAAGAAAGAAATCTGCTCTGTTGAATGAGATTCAGCGGCCGGTGTCTCATTATATTCAGCAGTTAAATATTTTATTTTATCATTGCTACAATTTTCTCTCTCTTTACATGACACAAAAAGAGTTGTGTAATGTTTATTATAATTAAGATTTCCTCATTCAAGTACTTATTATTGTCTACTTTGGATAAGAGTGTGAAGATAATCTCAAAACGTTGAATCCGTTGTGCTGCTCATCTTGGATTTGAAAAAATATTGGGAAAATATGCAGTATAATATAGCTCATACTTCAGGTGAAGAGTCTTAGCAAGTCCAGCTACCCAAAACAACATGAAGTTAGAGCTAGATTGGGAATTAGTTCCTAACTACTTGCTATATATAAGTATTTTTATATATGGGGATCTTAATATGGAAATGAATAACTTTTTTACCTTGGTGTCCAACCTATGATGAAAGAACATCAAGTTCTACTCTAACGTGTATTCTCTTCTAAACAATTCATTGAAAATAACAAAAAAGAGCAAGCCTAATACCAGTATCTGTAAGGTCACTATGAAAGAAGTCCTGTTTCAATAGAAATAGTTCATAGGGACAGCAAAACTGTAAATTGAAACTTCATTGGGGTTATTTTTAAGTTATCATGATATTAGTCAAAAGTGAAGCCAGAAGGCTTTGTTAGAAGTGAATTAAATATGAAAGTTGGAGAAAATGCTCTGCTTAGATCCTGATACAAACATGAGATTTCTGTCTTTTTCCTGTGAACAGAGGCAGCTAATACATCTTTTGACTCTTGATTTTCCATTCTGGTTAAACAGGTGCACTGAGCACAGCTATAATACGCAGACCCTGCTCGCACAGCTGTAACCCCAGTGAATGACTGGAGGTTGAAAACAACCCTGACCTAAGGCACCAATCAAAAGAATTGAGTCAGATAGCTGTGAGGAAACCACCATGAAATGAGCTGCTTGGATTACATCACTTCATTCTGCTGCAGCCTACCAATTCCCATTGATGCCTCTACAGAGGCAGCAGGTTATCACAGAACTGGCTGAGTCTGCAATCTCTGCGCAGCTCATGGCACGCCCTGGAGTAGGCTAAGCCCCACAGGTCAGGAATGCACTGATGGGAATCTGTGATGAACAGATAACATAACAACAATCAGAAGGGAGGAAACTTCATAGTTAATCTTTCACCTTATAGTTTCAGTTAAGTCTAAATGTGTCTTATACAGTTTTTATTTGTAACCTAGTATTTAATCTGAGACCTTAATGCAATTATGGTTCTTTTTTGTTTGTTTGTGTGTTTGTGTCCCACCACTTATTCCTTTTATTTCAACTTTGGTTTGATCTACTTTGTAGTCAATCACCCTAATCACACTAACTTGCTAAATTATCCTCTGTATGTCAAAAGAAAACAATTTGGAATGATGATTTAATGGAATGGTGCTTGCTCAGGTCAAGTAAAACCCAACGATGTATTTTTGTACCTTCTTTAGGCTCACTTGAATTACAGTCTTCTTTGTCACCACTTTTGTCATTACTGTCACACTTCACACAAATCGCTGGCAATTAACATTGTGGTAAAATGGTAGACAATGCTTCCCATGTCACTGTTGTTATTCTGTGGACGATAGATGGGAAATCACAAGCAAGTGACCAAACAGGCAAGAAGATTGGATGCTAATAGATAGTAAATAAATATATAAATAGAAGATAATGAAACACCAGGTATTTGGGAACACCTTGTAAATAGGGCTCTTTGTTCTATAGAAATGCCAAACAGATTTTGTTCGGTATTTATTTCCATTTGTTGTTAACTGGAAGAGGGTATGAAAATCACAAAGGACACACATTGTCTACATAAATTTAAAAAGCCATTTTTCCCCTTAAAATCTAAACACTAGCTAAAAAGACTAAATCAGAACAGACTTAATTGGTATTTATACACACCAACATTAGCAATTAGTAAAGCATCAGCGGGGGGAGAAGAACAATTACTGCACCCAGTCTAATCGGTCTTTTTGGATGAACTAAAAAAGTCAAATTTAACCAGCTGTTTGCAGAAGCAATTTTTCTTTATTTTCATAAACATGTTTATTTGAATGAAATTAATCCACATTGGCACTAGGACAGGATTAGATTTGTTTTTCTCCTATTACTCTGTGTATATATTTTGGAGAATATTACGCATTGTAAACATTAACAGCTTGCCTTCTTGGCTTAATGATCATCCCAGTATGATAAAGGATGACAAATAATACTATTTTTACTAATGTAAAATAGAAATTGTCTACTGGTTTTCTCAGCATGGGTTTCCATCTAGTTATTTAGAGAGATTTGGAGAAAGAACTGGAGCTGATTCACCCCCTCCCTTTCCTTTTAAGACATTAGCAAAAGAGCAATGAATATCTGAATGTAATCCCCTTTTGATCCTTACTTTTGAAAGTCAATACAAGACACAGACAGTGTACCTTAGAAACATTTGAATCTCTCATAATAGAGAATGTGAAAAGTAAGAAACTTTGAACTAATTTTATTTCCCACGCATCTTAACTACTTTGACCAGGCAGCTGTTGTTGCATTTGTCCTTCAAAGTCTGTGACTGATGAGAGATGCTGAACATATTTTGTGTGAATTTGACATTCCTGAGTTTACAGCTCTGGTTGCAACAGTGATGGATAGCAGACTTGCCTCTGTAAGTACCATGGGATGTGATTTGGTCTGCGTTCTGAGAAATCTTTATGAAGATGACCGATAGTGACTAGTAGAGACAGATCTTGGAAAAGCAAGTTCATCACTGACTTTTTTTCCTTGCAGATGTTATCTCGTTATAATTAGGACATTTATTTTTTTCCTTCTTTTTCCTTCTTTTTTTTTTCTTGTTTTTCTTTTTAAATGCAATAAATTAAAAATAACCCCACAACTTAAATAGACAAAGACCTAAAGAAACATTGCTATTCACACTACAGTGTGGTGGTATCTTCACAGAAAATGTTGATACATAGGAGTGAACTAAATATAGATTTCATGAGAAGGCAGGGATCTAAAATACCTGTGAAATGAATGTTAAAACATGCAATTTGGAAACAGGGGTATACTCAGCATCAGGCTTCAAGCAAACTCTGATGGCTATCCCAGTATTATTATTATTTCTGGAGACTTAAAAATTTAAGATTAAAAGATTAAAAAAGGGAAGAGATGTGAAATGTGTCTATGATGTTATATATTTTAGAAAAAAAAAACAATACACCAAAACTCATAATGTGCCAGAAACTCAGTCAACATGCAAAGCATGTCAAGCATAAGTCAAGCATACTTAAGAAAGGGCAGCGGCTGCAGGGAGGAGAAGGCATATGAGGAAATATTCAAAGAGTGGTATTGAGAGAAATGTGACAAGACTCTCTCAGAGACATATACACATAGAAGAGGGACTACTGATGAGGCATGTAACTAGGGGAAGGTGAGAAAAACTCCCAAAAAGCATGGAAAAATTGACAAAAAATATGAAAAGAGAGCATAGAAGTTGAAACACAGCAGAAAGAAACCAAGCTACACTGTCCTAACCTCTTGTGCTGGAGCAACTAGGAGGGAATCAGTGTAATGTGTAGCAAAAACAATGGATGTTGAGATGAGGAAAGTGCAAGAAAAGGTGCTTGGCTTAAGTCATAAATAGGTGTTTCTCTAAGAGGTTGTTTGTTTTTTAATTTTCCTTTGTCTTAATGACTGAATCAGTGATTACAAGTTCATTGGGGAAAAAAAAAATAGTACAAATAACTAAGATGAGGATGTTTTCCCTGCTACTACTTACAGGACTCATGAAGTTGTGTGTATAATAACCTTCTTGGCTGACAGCATGTGACTGAATCAGAGTTCTAAGAATATGTCAACTATAGTGACTTATCTACGTTTGCATTAGATTTGTCCACCCAGGGGAATGTTCACATTCAGGAAAAATTCCTCAGGTTTGGAGTGTAACACACAGTCAAAATGTTAAGGACATTTTCTGGTAAAAAAAAAATAAGAGAATACCACAAGGAGATAAACTTACTTGAAAGAGTACTGAGCCATACACAGAGGAAAAGCTTTGTAGCAGAAACAGCAAAGTCATGTCAGCCACAGTACACTGGAAATTTGGACTTGTAGCACACACTCATGAGCGCATCATACTTGAACAGGTGAATTTGTTCTTTTGTGTGTGAATGATAGCAGGTCACCAGTGGCTCTTTTCAGCCTAAGTGGAAGAGAGAGGACTATGGTGAACGACTTTGAAACAGTGATAATATATGAATTATAAATATATGAGTGTTTCTTTACTGAGAATGTCAGAAAAAAGTCCAAGTTAACTTGACAAGGTATACTTACAAAATGAAATAGAAAAGAAAGAAAAAAATCCTGCAAAAATAAAAGAATAAAAGAATTGTTTCATGATGGAGAGAATGAGTATCTTGCAGAACTGCACCAGGATGTGTAGTATAATAAAGGACATGATATTCAGAGATGCTGAAGTGTGAGTCTTTAATACTTATGAAAATGAACACAGATTCCTACTCATGCGAATCTGTGTATTTCTACTATATAAAAAATATAGCCAGATAAATGAAAGGGAAATGAAATTCATGAAGAGGTTTTCCAAAGTCAACACATCCAACAGTGTTGATTCAAAATAGAGCTAAGTATAAAAACAAAAAAGAAGAAATTAGGGTGACAAAGTAAAAGACATGTAAGTAAGTATCTAGGAAGAGCTGCCGTTGCTGGGTTCAAATAAAGAAAAGATGAAAAGATGCTTTGAGGTGCACGGATTGCATTCTTCCAGAGTCTTGTTTCTCCTCTGTTATCTTACCAGGAAGAATTGTGTCTCACGTGCAGAGCTCTTCTGTTTGGAAAGCAGCTAGAGCAATTGCACAACTCTGTTTTATTTTGAATTTTAATTCCTTTTAATAAAAACCCAGAGCTTTCAGTTCAATCTCTTTCAATCTGCCTTTTCTAAACATTTTTCTTTTCTATTCTGTTCAGAGCCTCAGGCAGCTTTGTCACCTGGTTGAGCTCTGCGAACTGCCACCAGAACTGATTCATGGAGACAGGGAAACAAGGTGATGGTGTCAGAATGCATTGAAAGAGAACTGCAGAGATGTGGGACTTCTGATGATTGATTATTAATATATTCACTATCTCTCAGTTGTTTGTAGAAATGAACAGGTCATAAACACAAAGTGCATAACAATGAGGACAAAACTGATTAATTGCTCGATGTTACTGAGCCTCTATTCTTGAGGGCTGGTACTCTGCACCACCCAGAGCTTGCACTTTTCCTTCCCTTTGTCTGAGTTGTTGATGTGAGGTATCACTTGGGTTGCTGTTTAAAGAAAAATGTTTGTTTTGATTTAAGTGATGTTTCTCTCAGGTCAGAGCTCAAGTGTACAAGTTGTATTGTCTATTTTTAAATCTCTCTTCTGCCCTTAGTAGACAAGGGAGGGAAATAGGAATACTAAAAAACACAGAAAATAAAACAAATACTAATATAACCAATGTTACTGTAAAATCAATGAATTAACAATTATATCAAACTTCACTCTATGGTTTTTACTACAGAAATTAATTGCTGCTTCATCACTCACACACTAAACTTCATGTATTTTAGTTACATGTGTAAAATAATACAGATTTAAAATTTCAAATGCATGAGTTAGACTTGCAACCAAGGGAACAACCAGAATGGAATAGAGTAATGCTACAGTGAAGATACAGTTTGGATTACCAATGGGACACACATCTTTCTGCCCCACATCATCATAGTTCTACAGGGGTATGTGCACAAGGCATGAGTAAACTGTTTTATGTTTGTGTGTTTTTGTTTTTTTTTTAATAAGAAAAATGAAAACATGAATACAAGAAATACCACTGATGAGTTCAATTTTAATAGATTTAATAGGCTGATATTCTCAAGAATGGAATTTATCAACATGATAAAGAGTAAGAATTTTTTCTCTCTTTCCAAAAATTCCACCTTTTGTACTGTATGTGAATTAATGTAAAAAACAAACATTCCATTGAAAGAATTGACGTATGAAAGGAACAACATAAAACATGCTCTTTATTCCAATTATTATATTCACTGTGAAAAGCCTGCACTGTGTCCTTTAAATCTTTCCTGAAGTGAATCATACAGTGAGGCTGATTGATAAGGTGTTGGAGAGTTGAACTTTATGGCTGAGCACCAGCCATACACTATCAAGTGTGGGAACAGAAATGTGCCACAAATAGAGCTGTCACTGTCACAGTCTCACTATTAAATCCTTAAAACTGGCAAACTTACAGCCCAGAAGAAGGGGCATGGGAAATCTGCACATAGAAACTGAATGTGGAAGGAGAATAATTTGAAATTTCAGTGAGTTACCGGCAGGAGGTTTGAACTCCAGTGAGCAAACGTATCTGAGCTCAGTTGAGAAAAGTGTGTAGTTGTGTTGCCTTTCATCAGTCTGTCCAGTGACAAGCTGAAAAGCATGCTAAATCTTTTTGTGCAGAAGTATTAAATCCAGTCTTTTCATTTTATTTGTTCAGAGCTTCAAACCATGAGAACAAAAGGAACAGATTTGAACTTCCACTTTCGTGCTAGGAAAAAAAAAAAAAAAAGAAGAATGAAAAAAAAAAAAAAGGAAAAAATAGCGCAGAGAAAAAAGATGCACATGCCAAGGAGCAAAGAAGCTTGCCTTCATCGACATTTCATGGCCTCATACACTGGCAAATGGAGCAGGAACCCTCTTACAGTCGATCAAAGATAGCCAGTCAAGTTTCAAGGGTTGTGAAACTGTGTCATACTTAGTAGAAAGCTCTTGAATCTCCTGTATAACAGAAGGATCATACAATAGTATGAGAATGACTAGAAAGTATAATGATTATCAACAGCCATCTGCTCAGAATGAGTGTGAAGATGCTGCAACAGCATGGACCTTGGCTGAAACCAGCTTAAATACAAAAGCCATACTTGAAACTTCCAATAAAGGAAAGGTCAGACTACTATAGGTTCTGGCAGTAAGAAAAGTCTAAAAGAACACCACAAACTGCCTAAAAATAAACCTTAACAATAATGATTTTCTATACAGCCTTGTACATTTTACACTTTTCAGCACTACTATTACATTACAAATTTAAAAATGTTAGCAATATTGAAGTACAAGTCATCAAACAACCTCATCAAAACATGTGCATAGCTTCAGTGGTGTGTATTTTTGTGTCTGTTGAATTAAATAACATTGGCCACGCCTGAGCTGTTAAAGCCATCTGCCCGTACCGTGGATCCCAAGACAAGTGAAACAGTGTCTGTTTGGAGCAAAGCATCCATAGAACCAGAGAACCATAGAGCCTGTTTGTGTTGGAAGAAACCTTTAAAGATCATCTAGCCCAACTTCCCTGCAATTAACAGGGACATCTACAACTAGACCAGGTTGCTCAGAGCTCTGTTCAGCCTAACCTTGAATGTCCGCAGGAATGGTCAGTATTTTACAGATTTTACCAATGACCTGCTGTAGAGTCCTTGTGTAGCTCAGAGCAGAGTCATACACTATTTGTCCATTAAGATGCCTTTTCTGATTTCTTTAAGAAATTGGATATAGATTACATTTACTTAAGTGTTTTACGTTTTGTTTGCTCTTTCCCCCTTGTTTTATGTCATGTTCATCAGTAGCCTCTAATTTTAGCTATACTTGGATACTATTGTAAAATCAATAAAAGATCAAAATATGTGCTGATGAAAGAGATCTTAGTCCCTGAGAAGAACATGCAAATGACTGAGTTGGTATTTAACAGATGACAAAGAAAAGAATGAATAAAGTATCATTGTTTATGGCTAGAACTGTGAAGGAAATACTTTAAAAAATCCTTTCTCTGGGGACTGAAACCTAAACTTTATCAGGCTAAAAAAAAAAAAAAAAAGCAACAGCAACAAAAGTAAGAATAATGGTGCTTTATCTCAGAATATCTATTAGTTCAAAATAGGTACCTGAACTTCATTATCTCATATGTCTATAACCTGAGCTGTTGATCTTTCTAGTAGCTTATGTCTGTTTCATCTCTAATTTTGATTAGATATTCAGTATTTCCAGAAACTGATATGAATATTCATCTATTCATCCAAAGTATCTTGGTTTTTAAAGCAAATATAAATACATTGCTGGAAATTCATGAACAGTTCAGTTCACGAGGAGACATAGAGTACTGCTGTAATTCTTTAGTTACATTCACAATCAGAAAATAAATCAAATGGTCTCAAGATTGTTTGCTGGCCCTGAGGCTGTCTACCATTGCAGAATTTGCATTCACACAGCTAAATTCTTTTATTCCTTTCTAGAATAGACAGGTTTGTTAACAGTGATTCAGAATCTAGAAATATCCTGGATGTAAAGAGAATACAGCATGGAAAACTTAGGAGTGGAAACTCATAGCTGTGTTTTCAATTCACTAGCACAGATATAATCTGATCTTGTTCAGTGCTTAATCAGTGTTGTCAATATTAGTTAGAAATGTATATTTGTATCAGTTTGTTGGAGAGCAATTGTGAGTCAAATTAGAAATTCATAGCTTCATTTAATCTCTTTGCTAAACTAGATATTTTTTCTATTGAAAAACTACCAAAATCACAATGGGTTGGGACAAATATTCACTGTTCATATTTGCCAACTGATTGGTGAAGGGAAAAAAATTCATTATCTATGGCTTACTTTCTCTCAGAATAAATAAATAAATATATTAGTAAAGCATGAAAAACAGAAGGATCAAGAAGAATAAAAAAAATTGACGAGTTTGGCTCATGAATCAGAGAAATTCCAATCTGAATTTCTACAGCATTTGTGTGTACCATTCACACAGATAGTAAGAACTGTTGACAACATTTTTGTTATGCTGGACGAGGATTGCATTGTAAATCTAATCTCTCTGAATTAAAATATGTTTTATGGTGCTTAAGAGAAAAGTGTTGGTTAAAAGTGTAATAGTGCAATTTCTGCGTAGATCGTCATATGGTCAGAAAGCAAGCTGAAGGAGAGATGTCCAATTGGTTATACTGAAAGGAGAATTTGTGGCTGGATAGATAATGTTCTTCAAAACTGTCTTACATAACATTTCTCTTAAAGTCTTTGGTACACAGATAGGTGTGTATAAATGATATTTGCTACTGACACATACATAGGAGGCTGGCCTTTATTCTTTTGATGTTGATTTTTGATTTTATCCCTCTGGGATACATGGGAGAGGACTTGTGGGCCCTACAGTAGGCTTTAATTATTATTTGTTTTTATTTTATTTTATTTTATTTTATTTTATTTTATTTTATTTTATTTTATTAATACAATTAAATTAGGAAACAGACTGACTGAGCACTAGAGCTGTTGCTCTAGTGAACCAGTGCTAACTAAATAATATATTCTTACCATAATGCAACTTTTCTTAATTTATGGTTCTAATTCAGCTTCTCTGAGGGCTCATTATTTAAAATAACATAAGGGGTCTTTTTTGGTTAGATTTTTATTGTGATGATACTCTTAACAAATGGTGCGTCATGAGGGAACTCTTATTGGAGGCAGAAATGAGAGTTACTTGAATACCAGATTAATCCATCATCCTTTGTGCTAATAAAAAACCCCAGCAAATGAATTCATAATGACACCACTTGATGTGCAACTTCTTCCTCCCTAATTATTTTTAGGAGTTAAGAGAACTGCTGCAAATGAAAGTAGTATATTGGGAATAGTCTGGTGTTAGTGATGGAGAGCTGACATTTCAGGCATATGTAATGTCTGTGTTTATCTTGTATCTGATTGGTTTATATATGTACAGGTGTATAAGTCTATACAGACAAACCTGTGTCATACCACAAGTATCTGCAGACGTACATACAAATGTGCCTAAACATAAACATGTGTATAGGTATGGACCTGATTCTAGGCTAACTACGCCATCCATAACACTATTAACTTCTGTGGAACTACTCTCCTCTGAGAATGTTGATACTGAATAGCAAGCACGTTGATCTAGGGCTACGTTCACAATGAATAGAGGAATTCAGCCTCATGCTCCTAGCCACATGCTTCCACCATTGAGTCTCTTCTATATGGTACTTGTCATGGTCTTTGTCATGATGTGTTCAGATTCTTTGCTAATCTAAAAGCAGCCAGCAGAAAAATATTTTCTTCTGGACCAGGGAGATATCTGAATTCATCCTAAAAGTACATGGACAGGAGGAAGTCCAAGAGCAAGTGAGCAATCACACCTGAGTACAGAAAAAGGAGCAGACAACACCAAGCTGGGAAGGAGTGTTGATCTGCCAGAGGGCAGATCACAAAGATCTCTACAAAGGGACCTGGATAGATAGGATTGATGGGCCAAGGTTAACTTTCTGAGATTCCATAGGGCCAAGTGTTGGGTCCTGCATTTTGGTCACAACAATTCCAGGCAACCCCACGGGCTTGTTGAGGAGTGGCTGGAAAGCTGCCTGACAGAAAAAGACCTTGGTGTACTGATGGTCAGTTGGCTGAATAGGAGCCAGCAGTGTGCTTCCTGGCTTGTATCAGGAATAGTGTGGTGAAGAGGACTAGGAAAGTAATCCTGTCCCTGTACTTGGCACTGGCAATGCCCCACCTTGAGTACTGTGTTCAGTTCAGGGCACCTCAATCCAGAAAGGACATCGAGGTGCTGGAGCAGATCCAAAGAAGTCCCTTGTGAAGGGCTTAGAGAATATGTCCTATTAGGAACGACTAAAGGAACTGGGGCTGTTTAGTCTGGAGAAGAGGAGGCTCAAGGGAGACCTTCTTGCTCTCTTCCAGTACCTGAAAGCTGCCAACAGCAAGAGAGGGATTGGTCTCTTCTCACTGGTGACAGGTGACAGGATGAGGGGAAATGGCCTCAAGTTGTGCTAGGATAAGTTTAGGTTGGATATCAGGAAAAATCAACTTTACAGAAAGGGTTGTTAGGCACTGGAATAGGCTCCCCAGGGAGGTGGTTGAGTCACCATCTCCGAATGTGTTCAAGAACCATTTGGATGTGGTGTTCAGGGACATGACTTAGTGGAGGGTTGTTAGAGTTAGGGGAATATGGTCAGGTTGTGGTTGGACCTGATCGTCTTTAAGGTCTTTTTCCAACCTGAGCAATTCTATGGTTCTATACCACTTCTTCACTACACAACTCACCACTGACTCAGGTAAAGCTGTCCATAAAATCTTGAGGCATAAATCATGGGAAGGACCTTTGTACCTCACCACTTACACAAAGGAGTTTTCTTTTAGGATTTGCTGTCCTCATTATCAACTTGTTATGAATATTTTTCAGTTACCTCTTTTTGCATCATTTATAACTAAGGAACTAAATCAGAGTTATCTCCTTTCCTTAAAACACAGTTTCCATGCATTTTGTCCAAACTTATAAGAGAGTATCCTCAAACATTCTCATACCTACTGAATTAGCTTAATTTTTAAATAAAATCTTACCTAAATTTCACTGAAAATGAATTTGATCTCATAAGTGTAAACATACTCAAGTAACTAGACATAAGGGATGTCAGAATCATTTCCCTTGTTGCTCAATTTTTTAGTTTAAATTTGGATATAGGTTGTAAAGGAGGCATGAGAAACTTATTTTCAATTACTTTTAATTTACATTATATATTTTTTCTTTAGCATCTCCCAGTAGGTTGATTTGTGATCAAAGTTTTATTTTCATGAAAAAAATAGCCTTGGCATTTGGAATATTTTGACATTTCTGCACCAAACTTTACCCACTTGAGGGAGAAAAGGATGTGATCTTCATGACTTACTAATCTCTACTCATCCAGTGGGTTTTGATGAAAAGCTTTACTTGACAATGGATTAGAATCATGTCTGCTTTGACTGCATACACCAGGTAATTCTTTTCTTTACATCCTTAACTTAACAGGAAATAAATATTAATTAGATTAAATATTTATTTTCTGTGATCATTTCTGTTTATCAGTAAAACAGGTTAGATGTGTGGGAGTCTGAGTACATAGCCTGTCCTTCTAGATAATCTTTATTTGTTTTGAGAATAAACAATCTAGTATTCATCCCTTTTTCTGTTCTGTGTCCACCAATTTATCTTTTCCAAACTGAATCCTGCAGAAAATTGTTCAAACTCTTCTGGCCTGTGGTGATATGCTCTCTTACAGTCTCTTGGCAGACAAGGGCCAAGAGACAAGGGAGTACTGCGGAATGGGTGCATGCTCCAGTACAGTTTCAAGTACTGAATGTTACAGTCAGTAAAAACTTCAATAAGAAAAAAATGAAAATGGAATGTAAAAAATGCTCTCTGGGATCCAAGTTAATTCTGTCATCTACTACAGGCTTCTAATGGAAAAATACTTTTTCCTAACATTTTAAACAGAGAAGGGTGAGCCTTGCTCTTTTTCTCAGATGAGGAGAACAAACCATGAAACAAGCTCTGAACTTCTGGGGAGCATCAGCAGATAAGTGTTTCTTGGATCTAGGGAAAGGCTATCTGAAAACAATTTTTGCCGTTCAAAACCGGACTCTTCAGAATATGAACAGGATGTAGACTGGTAGCTCCTCAGAATGGAGAAGCGAGGGTCATCATCATATGTAGCTACCAGAGCTGACACCAAACCAGGCTTTGGGCTCATAGGTGATCCTGGCTGGGCAGGGTCAATGGCTAATGGGGTAGGGTTGGGGGGAGCTCGAGCCTGGCTCGGCTGGATAACGGCTGATAGTTTCAAGGATTGATGTGGGGCTCTGGGCAGGGCTGTGGAGCCCTGAAGTATTGGGCAGGAATAGATAGCCCATTCAGGTTTTCCATGTTGGGTTAATTTTTGTCATGTCTCTGAATACAGTCATGTCTGGCATGACAGTATGTTTATTGCAGGACTTGCGCCTGTCACAAAGATAAGTCAGTATAAGTTTATTGGCAGATAAATACAACCACAGTGTAACTAGGATATTTTCTAATGAAGAGATAGTGACTGTCTAAACATGCTTGAAAATTCACTGAAATGTTCAGGAAGAAATGAAAGTTCTTTCCACAATAAGGATAAGTTTTGCAGTGTTTAATGAAGGGTCTTTGCTGTTGCAAATGACTTCAGTCAGAGCAGAGTTAGGTTAAAGTTACTTTTAGAACATTCATTCCTAAAATATCTGAGAAGTTTTTCAGTTCTCATTTTTCCCTTTATGGTGGTACTATTTCAGTTCTGATGTCCAGAAGTTTCCAAAATAAACAAACATTTCAATTCTTCAGTCTCCTGAAATTTTTAATGTAGAATTTTGGAAATTATACTTACTGACTTTCTTCCTTTAAGTAGACTCAAGAAAGTTGTGTTTTTTTTTTTTTGTTTTTTTTTTTTTTTTCCATGACGTTTACAACTCTAGAATGAATAGTTAAAACCTGAAAAATGAAATTAAAAGAATTGTTATATTATCAAGCTCTGAAATCCAGCTGGTAGAAAATACACTTGGGAGGATTTTAATTATGTAGGTTTTATTTGTTAATTTGGTTGTTTTTTTTTGTCTACTCCTTTGCCCTTCAACGTATGTGTTATTTTCATTTTTTAGTGTATCTTCAACAAGTCATTTCTCCAGGATGTCCATTGCTGTCAGGGGGTTCTGGATCCAATGCTAATGTATAATCTATTCTGAAGAGAACTCACTGTGTGCAAAGAGATGTGGTATGCCCACAGGTGAAATGTTTCAGATGTGAGGAAGGGTGTTGTAAAGCTGGGGCTGGGGAGATTGATGATCTGCCTCTGAAGACTAACTGTAGTGCCAGGATGTTGTTTGGAAATGTCAAACTCTGAGCACTTGTGTCTACTGCAGAACCAGAAAATTCAGGCTGTCATTTTTAATAGTGGTTTATCATTCTAGATGTACCTCTGGATTTTTAAGACGTAATAATATTTCCAAATGATCGTTTGTGCTAAATAAGGCTAATCACCATGCAAATGGAAACAAGTAGTATGAGCAAGAGAAGAATATGAAGTTTGTTATTTCACTTTGCAAATAAGTAACTCTAGGGAAATTTTCATTTTAATATGCTGTTTGTTTTAATATGATGACTATAAGTTTAAGATCACTTATATCCTGTGGATAATGTAATCAAGCATTTCGTTCAGCTTCTCTTCTAATCCGATCAGAAACTCATATGCTGAAAGTTTTATTTACTTACTTACTTACCCTTTTACTTTGATAAGCACTTTGCTATTTGTCATCCTACTTCTTGCCTACTGTCTTTATTCTTAATTCCTACAAAATATTAGGAAATGAAGGGGTGTGTGTAGTTTTTTGTTTGTTTGTTCTCATTTTTTTAACACAGAGAAAAGAGGTGTCAGAATATGAACTTTTCCTTTATTTTCTCTGGCCTTATAATTACATTCACTCCTAAAAATCAGCACTGATGCTCTGGTATTAGGAAATAAATTGGCCCCTGAATTTCAGAGGTGCCTGATATGACATGCAAGATTCCATTTTCGATAAGCATCTTACCCTGCTATTTCTCTGATGGTCATTGCAGTGATGTTAAAGTATTTAGAAAAAAAAACACCACCCACATACTCCTGAGCTTTATAATTCTGAAATAGAATTTATTTTTTTTATTTTCTTACCTTATACCCTTCGAATTTTACTGCTGCAGGGTAGAATTACAATAACTTAGCAATACTGGAATGAATGGGGATTGAACTACTTCAGAAAATATTATCCATGTTGATAAATAATCAGAGTAAAAAGATTATCCAAGGCAGTGGCAGACTGATCTAGCAGAGAAGCTGAAGTTACAGAATCACAGAATCACAGAATGGCCAGGGTAGGAAGGGACCTCAAGGATCATGAATCTCCAACCCCCCTGCCACATGCAGGGCCACCAACCTCCCCTTTTAATACTAGGCCAGACTAGACCCATTCAATCTGGCCTTGAACACCTCCAGGGACAGAGCACCCACAACCTCTCTGGGCAGCCTGTTCCAGCACCTCACCACTCTCGCTGTAAAGAACTTCTCCCTGGTATCCAACCTAAATCTTCCCTCACTCAACTTAAAACCATTTCCCTTTGTCCTGCTATTATCAACCCTTTCAAAGAGTTGATTCCCCTCCTGTTTGTAGGCTCTCTTTAGGTACTGAAAGGCTGCAATGAAATTAAGGATTTTCACTTTTCTTAATGATCTTCATTATGGAATTAGAATATTTTACTGAGAAAGACTGCCATGCCCCAGCTCTAAAAGCGTCAGGCTACACTATAAAGATGTTAGTGCCTCAATTATGAATTGCTTGCCACTCAGATGAATGTTTGTCACAGTCTTTGCAAGATAGATGTCACAGCCTAGTGAAGGCTTGCTTATCATTCATGTGGTCACTTCCATTACCTCTCCTCAGACATTGTTGACCTGCTATTAGTGACTCTAATTTAATTTCCCCCGCCTGTGTCACAGGTTATTTCTTCCATTACTTCAGAGATTTAATTTACAGGATAAACTTCATCACATGAAAGCAAGAATTTTTCGTGGCATGAGAACAAGTTCTTTAGAAGATTAACACAGTGCTGGCTGTTTATCTTGTTCATCTTTAAAGCATGAATCTTAAATGTCACTGAGTAAAATATATATATTCCCATGTTGTTGCTCTTTCCAGGAAACATAAAATAATGTTTAATATATTAATTCACATTGTTAAAGCATCATAGAATCATTAAGTTTGGAAAAGACCTTTAAGATCATCTGTTCCAACTGTCCATCCACCATCAGTATTTCCCCACTAAATCATGTTCTTTAGTATCACATCTACACATTTCTTGAACACCTCCAGAGATGCTAGCTCAATCACCTCTCCAGGCAGCCCATTCCAGTGCCTGACGACTCTTTCTGAGAAGTTTTTCCTAATATCCGACCTGACCTCTTCTGGCACAACTTGAGGCCATTCCCTCTAGTTCTATTGCTAATTACATGGGAGATGAGGCTTACCCCCACCTTGCCACAACCTCCTTTCAGGTAGTTCTAGAGAGCAGTAATGTCTCCCCGAGCCTCCTCTTTTCCAAACTAAACAATCCCAGTTCACTCTGCCACTCCTCATATTGCTTGTGCTCCAAATGCTTCACCAGCTTCGTTACCCTTCTCTGGATGTGTTCCCAGGGCCTCAATGTCTTTCTTGTAGAGAGAAGCACAAAACTGAACACAGTACTTGATGTGCAGTCTCACTAGGGCTGAGTACAGGGGAATGATCACCTTCCTGCTCCAGCTGGCAACAGTATTTCTGATGCAAGCCAGAATGCCATTGGCCTTCTTGGCCACCTGAGTACATTGCTGGCTCATGCCAACACTACTCTCTTGGCCCAGCTCTCCAACCAATTTTTTACCCAGCAAAAAATGTACCTGTTCAAGCCACGGTAAACACAACAGCAATTGTAACTGTAATACATTAGCTCTTGTATTCTTATTTTCCCTCATTTTATTCAATCAAAATATTGAAAAAGAGGATGAAGAAACCATGAAGATATGGATATGTATTTCAAGTCGTTCATATAATACATTTTTAGAATAAAAGCTGTTGTAATTACTAACAGTTTCCCATTATACTTACTGGCTTTCTTCCTTTAAGTAGGTGTATGAAATGTTGTAACAAATTTTGTACCAGATCATCTGGAAACTGGCCATGGTTTCACGTGAATCAATCAAATTTTCCTAGCCCAGTGGAATTGTGTCTAATAGGTAAATTAATTGGTCTTTTACTTGAATGCCTTCACCTACTCCCTGCCATTCCATTCCTCATCAGTTTTCATAAAACAGAGAATCAAAAGATGAAGTAAACAACTCAGGCTTTTTTCCACTGTGGTTGTATAGTTCAGTAAGGCATTCATATACATTTATATAAGCACTTACTCATTGATATACATAATGATTTTGTGCATGTGTGTGTTAGTATGCTTTTGTCGTCTTGTTTTAAAGACACAAAAAACATTAATTTTATCAGATTCTGACTGTCAATAAACTTATATACAGAGTTTATGTAATCTATGAACTGTTCACTCAGAATGTTATTCAGACTGCTTTGACTAGCAAGGAAGGTGATATTGCTACTTCTATTAACATGAAACACTTAGGGAATCAGGTGTAAAAACTTGAGATTATTAATTTATAATATATTTTTACAACTGATTTGTCTGCATTATTAAGTTAAAATTAAAGCTTTCGCTTAGAAATTTTACAACAGATTTTCAGAGTCTAACTCTATTCTATCATCTCCTTTTATTAGCACATCTTGAAGCTTGGTCCTGATTCAGTCATCAGAGGTGCAAACTTTAATTAGGAGTAGCACAGTATGCATCTCAGATATTTTGACATTTATTTCTATGAATAAAAATTGATTAACTCAACAATATAATCTTCTCTTTATATTTTCATACATTTGTCATATTTGAAGAGGAATGTTTCAGCAAGAAACATGCAGGAGTCAAATATTATTAAAGAAAGAAAAGCTTAAGTTTTTATGCAAATGAATTTGTTTACATAAAACTATGAAAGAAACAGTAAATATCTGGAAACACACCTTTTGTGTCATATATCTATGCACAAAAATAGATTTAGGAAGCTATATTTAGAATCAGTTTCTTCTGCTGCTCGCTTTGAGCACTGGAGATTAGGCAGAAAGGATAGGAATAAATTCTCCATTCTCTAGGACTTTTGGCATGTATAACAGATCATCTATGGAGTGAAAAATGAAGGATTAGGTCCAGAAGGGCTTTCTGGTAACTGAATGGTCTAAAGGAGACAATTCAAATTAGAGAGTCTGAGACCTACAATACTTTTAACTATCTTTACAATATTTTTCAAAGTCTTCAAGCAGTATCTGTAGGTATTCAACTGGCAAAATCACTATTAGCTCTACATTTACTTTAAAACAAGTGTTTAGTTGAACACTTTAATACAGTTCTATTTTGAATGTAATCTGCAAATAAAGTGAAATAGATGCTACTCTTTAGGTGAAACAAATTAGGGGGCAAGATATTTTTTGTTGATTTTTCTGTTCCTCTTAAAATAGAGGTCATGGCAAAAGAGATGAGAAATGGAATAAAAGCTCACATTTGAATTTGAATCTGAGGTACTTGCTACCTCTGAAATAAAAGGGATTGTTAGTTTTGCTAGTTTCAATTTTTCCACCAAAACTTTGATAGAGCAAATTCTCATCTACTAAACATTATTTTTCAATATAATCACTACCATTATCTATGCATTTTCACTGATTATGACCAAGAGCCTGCATGCCCCACTCGTAAAAATCTGCACCAGTGGAGATGATCCACTGTCACCACTGCTGAAATGCACCATTGCCTCACTGTGCTCACATTCACCGCTTGGTCTCCACAAATATTTAGTAAGCATTAATTAATGTCAGTGGGTGCAATTTGTTCCACATGAAGGGATTCAGTGACACATCTTTGCTTTGTACGCTCTTCTATGTCAGATGTCATTTTGTCAGACTGCCTCTCTGCTGCCATCTGTCTCACTACAACAACATGTTATGGAATATTGGTGGGATGGTTCAGCATCTACTGTCATGCCACCAACATCTACCTCTGATGTCATGGGCCAACATAATAAAATAGGAGGCATTACTTTTGGAGTGGCCTGCATATATGAAAGGTGAAAGACAAGCTAGCTTAACTAATATTTCCTTTTTAGAGTGTGCTGCATTTGAGCATCAGGTTGGTATTTCAGAGGTAGCCAATGCTCCAGACTTAAATATAAGTGTGAGCTTTTATTCCATTTTGTGCTGACAGGGCAATCCAGAGGAATGCTGACTGCCACAAGACTCTGAGCCTTAGGCATGACTGAAACTCACTTGACAAGATTTACTTACTAAACCCAATGTGCGTGATGAGACCCTCTCACAGGGGAGTGTGACAATAATGCAGAGTGGAAAAATAGAAAAGGCAGCTGAGTCACTATACTTGTAAGCCAGTAATCCACTTTGAGTAAAGTAATTTAAAAAGATGTTGGATTTGGAAAAAAAATAGTTGTGAGAGTATTTTTTTTTTAGGGTAGTTTTTTGAACTAATCTTCTGGACTTAATAGTGCCTGTTAAACAGAAATTGAGTTTTGTAAACAAAAGTACCAGGGGAGGAAGTGAAGAGGATTTTTTAATGGTGTGAGAAATATTTACGGTACTAACTGGGTTAGCTATTATTGCTGAAGATCTCAGAGGAATTTATGACCACATGGTTGTATCCTAAAATATAGCTTACGCACGCATTTTCTAATACTGTAACTAAATACCTCGAACAAGCTACAACTAAACCGGAGATATTAGAAATAAATACAAACTAGTTTCAAAGAAATGTGTCTTAAAGTTATATTGGTTATATTAATTGCTAATATAATTAATATAGTTATTGTTATTTTCTAATATAAGATATATGGAAACCTTTAAGATTTATTTAGTCAAGTTTTAAATACAGAAATAAAAGGACCAAACCCAAATTCATAAATTCCCAAAGAGAAAAGACAGTACTAGAGTAACTAATGGGAGCATCTGGAGGGGAGTACTTGGATGAAGCAACAGTGCAATCTGCTTCTTGCAGCCAAAAACTGGCTATAAGTGGGCTCTAGGATTTATTGAGCATGCAAGAAAAGAATGGCTTTCAGGAAAATAAAAATATACAAATAGGCTATATTTTATTTCTTTTATGTGGGTGCTACATTTTTTTTTGCGTAGATTCTTAAGGAGATCCTTTGCTACAAAATGGTTGATTTTGATCATTTTCTGTCACTGTTCACAGTGGCAAGGACTATGTTAGACTGTGAAGTGCAGCTCACAATCAGGGGAGCTGTCACCTGTGGATCTACTCCTTGTGTGATTAGTCTGTGTCATTCCCCTTTAAAAGAAATGCTGAAGATCATATTCATATCACAGCAACAGACTGATCTGACTGCCTTCTTGTCTCTTAACTCTGATGGAAGGTGCCTGGAAGACAGCTGCTAGCCAGCAGCACAACAAGAGTTTTTGTGTTACAACTGATAAAGATTTTTTTCTACCCTTACCAGAAGGAAGGAAGTGGTAATGCACTGTTAATAAACCTGTGTATGTTCATCACTACCTCCATACAAGGAGTTAGGAATCTCCCTTCTGAACTTTCCATTGATACTAGATTCCAAAATGACATGTAGACAATTGATTGACAATTGACATTGATTGAGAACTGGCAGAGTGTGATGATTTGTGAAATGTTTATCTTGTTTGGACTGTTCTCTCAGGTTTAAAATCTACTTATGCAATAGAAAACTCATTGTTCCCATGGCAATCACTGGCCTTCTCTTTCAAGTGTTGATAAAGTGCCTCCATTTCAAGGATTCTGCCAGCTGCATATTGACTTTTAAATACAAATATATTTCAGTAAGAAGGAGATTTAGGGTTGTTACAGAATGTCTCTATATCTTCCTGGGAGAATGTAAGAAAGTTATTTCACACTGAAATATTTAATTCCTCTACAGTCCAGAGTATGTGGAGATAATCTTACTTTGACACCAGAGACTGGAAAAAACAATCAGTACTGGCAACTCTAACTAGAAAATGTGATTGCCAAATGTGATACAACACAAGTGGGCATTATAAGAGCGCAGGCTTCCTGGCTCTAGAGGTAACAACTTTCGCCAAAGGCGTCTGTTACATTTGGTTAGAAAATGTTAATGTTCCCTCTTATAGTTGGACCTCACCACTGCTGTCTGTGTGTTTCATCACTAAGTTAGTTTAATGTCGTCTCTAGGGGCTGCAAATTCAGATTATTTTGGAAGAAAAGTAATCACTGCAACTGCTGTTTCCAGGTATTAGCTCATCTATCATTTAGGGTATTCAGTGGTAGTGTTATGTAACTTGTGCCCGCTGTCCTTCTAGAATGTACTTCTCAAATCAGATATGCTAACTTTTTGAAGATGCTGTGTTTGTGTATGAGCTGAATTGGAGTTTCTGTTCTTATTAATATTGATTTGTTAATCTGCATAGTGGTGAGGTTTATCAACTTATGCCAGAATAAATAAATTGTGAAAGTAAATAATGCATTTTATTATCAGAAAATTCCCGAAATACAAATAACATGCTATACTAATATTGAAATATGTAGATGGAAATAAATTAAGTGGAAACAATTTTTATACCACAGAATCATAGAATCATAGAATGGTTTGAATTAGAAGGGAGGCCTAAGATCATCTAGTTCCAGCACACCTGCTATAGGCATGGATACCTCCCTCTAGACCAAGTTGCTCAAGCCCCATCCAGCCCAGCCTTGAATGTTTCCAGAGAGGGAGCATCCACAACTTCATTGGGCAACTTGTTCTAGCGTCTCACCACTGCCACAGTAAAGATCTTCTTCCTAATATCTAATCTAAATCTACTCTCCTCCAGGTAAAAACCATTTCCCCCTGTCCTGTTGCTGCATGCCCTTATAAAAAGTTCCTCCCCATCTTTCCTGTAGGCATCCTTCAGGTACTGAAAGGATGATACCTACTTATTTTGGTGCTCAACTGGTTTCTAACACCCCCCAAAAATGCCAACACACCTGTGTGATTAAATATAATGGTACACATATGAAACCTAGCTTCTAAAACTAAATTTCAGAATATTTTTAACTTTACTGTCTGCAAATAGTCCCATGATCTTCCAAATAGTGACCAAAAATGAAACTTCATTTTTCATGTTTCATTCTTTGTACCTTATGCTTTTTATTGAGCAATCTAGTCATGGATACTCAAATGGAATTTCAGATTAATGCACTGAACTATGAGAAGAGCCAGCTACTTCAGCTTGGCAACTTCAGGGCATATGTACTTATTATATTTGTAGTCTGTGCAAGAAGGAAGATTGACAAGAAATAAAAACAAGATTAATTATGAAAAGAAAGCTTTTGAGACTTTCTAGGCTGTGTGTTATGCAATGCAGAAATCTTGCATGTTGCACCAATTAAGTTATTTTTTTCTTGTGTTACAGGGGAGAAATAATTTAGCACAGTTAGCTAGCTAAAGGAAGAATGTTATAAAAGGGACAATTACAGGTTGTGAATATTATATAATCAGATATTACTCCATAAAGAAGTTGTTATGGTTAAGGTTGTAAATAATATTTAAGCAAAATAAAATTTTGAAGTCATCATTTCAATTTTCTTGACAACATTATTGCTTTGTATCATGAGCACAAAGCTCAGCGCTACAGGTCTAAGTTGAGAAAGGCTGCAGCAAGAGTGGAATCATAGGGCCAGCCAAGCAGTGGCTTCGCAGCTGCTGGATGAGTACACAAGAAAGTGAGCTGGGCAGGTCTGCAGGCACTCACTGGGGTCACCCAAGAGCCTGGCATCCAGATCGCCAGACAAGCCCTGCATTAAAAGGCAGGTCTGAGGTCAAGCTGTGAAGCTGTGTTACTAGGTCAGGGCTGGGGTCCAGATCAAGAATATGAGGCCAGGCAGCTGGGTGCCTGCAATGCAGCCCAGAGAAGGTTAGAGCTGACATGCAGCCCGCAAAAGAGGGGCATCATCATTGTCCCCATGGCTCCTTCCCAGCAGCCAGGACATACAGCCCTCGTGGCTGAAGATCTCCAGGGAAGGGAAACAGCAGCTTCTTGTCTTGTTCTTGGTAGTCTCATATAACAAAGCAGATTTATTCTTTCTGAAAGATTCCTCCACAGAACTTCATTTAATATGTAAATTCATGCAATCACACAATGTTCTTTTGGTTTTATGATTATTACTTAGCTTATCTTTTATTGAGTTTGTAACTTTATTATTTTTTTAACATGTATTATTGTTTCCTCACATTAGTCTTTATTCTGCTCTGGTCTAGAGAGATTTTCAAAGATTTGTCAAAATGACTAGTTCCTGATTGACCCCTCACTTAAACCAAATACATTTCAACAGTTTTTCATGAAAAAGAAAAAGAAAGTACCAGAAGTACTTTCTTGACAAATTTGCTTCTTTTTTTTTTTTTTTTTTTTTTTTTTTTTTTTTTCAGTTCTCCATCAGCCAACAGATTCTGAGGAGGACCTGGGATCTGAGCCTCAGGTGAGCCCGTTCATGACAGAGCAGATGTCCTGTCTCTTGGTCATTTTGCCCCAGCTTCTTCCTAGCCTGTGGCAGGAGGGATTTAGGTGACAAGGGAAGATACAAGTATGGGAAAATAGAGGGGTGAGGGGATAATTGTTGGAATTATCTGGCCACGTATCGTGCCTGACCAGCACTGTTTGTCCTGTGTCCACCCTAAAATCCTTTCTAACCTTTTGATAGGTAGGAATCTCCATCAGAGTGTCTGCTTGTGCCCTTTGTTCACAGACAACTAAAGTGGAATTCTTGTGCAGAAGAAGCAGATTTAATTAAAAAAAAAAAAAAAAAAGAAAAAGAAAAAAGCTTGTTTTATTGCTGAAAACAATAAATGACTCTTTATAATTTCACAGTAGAGGTGAGTAAATCCTTAGGTAGGCTGGCCTTAACATGAAGGAAAACAATCTAATTCTTTTGCATGGGAGTTTAAAATTCCACAAGCATTTTTCTTCAGTTTAAGTCCTGTTTAATCACAAATTCAATACTGCAGCTGGGCATTCAGTAATGTAGCTTGATGACTGTGTAATGATTTTCAATTCAAGTCACACAGACTTCATATCCAGAGTGATATTCTTCATTTCCATGCTTAAAATAATAATAATAATAAAAAAAAATCCTTGGCTTTATTTGTATATAGTAGTGAAATTGCAGCATATTTGATTTTCAGAGAACTGCTATACCACTATACACAGCATTTGTCCTTCTGGTGACCCTTTCTTTCTGTGATTGCAGTTTTGACAGGTGCTTTTGCTTCAGGCCACTCAGAGACTTTATGCTATTAACTGTGGTGACATTTTTCTCTCTTGAATTGTTGCAGGGAAAAAAGCTGATGAGAAAGTTCAAGTGTCCCTTTGTTTCTCTGTCTGTCTTATGGGCTTAATGTTAGTGCCATGGTGAGAAACAGAAAGTTAATATTCATCCTAATTTCTTAACAAGTGCATCTACCATGATATAGGTATTTCAGTGAGTTACAGAAAATTTGACAATAGTTATCAAGATACTTGGAAATTACCAGCATCACTGATCACAAACAATGGAGTGGAATCAGTGTTAGAAACAAGATCCTGACCTAGCACAAAGAAGTCACTTATATTCTGTTTATAGTTTTCAAGGGACTCTAAGTCAGATTCTTAGGCTATGATTAAAGAAGCCTAAGAACCTGGAGTTGGTTAGGTAATGGTCTGGCTGCAATCTTAGGATATTTTGAAAAAGAAACATTGAAAATAATGTACCATTTATTTAATCAGGTATGACATTTCAGTGGCTTAGAAAATATTTCATGGAAGATCTTTGCTTCACAGAGAATTTTAACTTCTATCTTTATTTTCTTTTCCGGATTAGTACTTCTATTTTATTTTATTTTTTCTTCAAGCAATCTCTGTTACTATGCTGAACAGGTAGGCAGCATTGGAGCTGCTGTAAATCAAAATGTTTGTCTCAGTCACATCAGTTGTAACATTCAGTTACATCAAATATGCCATAAAAATTTTTATAGGTGGAAGGTAAGAAAGCAATTGCCCTTTGAAATTTGGTGCAGTCTAAAGTTCAGAATCAACAATTTAGGATTTTTGTGCTATTGGATTGAGAGAAATTTCATATAAATAAATTAGTTCACTGATGAGTTAAAATAATTGAATGTTCTTTTTAAAGTTACAAAAGGATTTATATCAACATATATGAAATATATTAATATTCCCTAGTGTGATGATAAGGAGTATGTTTCTTTGGATTACTGTCATGAAAGCATTATTTACTTCTCTACTTAGCACTGTTTTTAACTTCTTTACCTTCCGTTTGTATGCATACCTGTAAACATATAAATGTGTATATGTATAAATTTATATATGTAAATATTTTCTTTTATATATGTTATTATAAGGTATCTTAGGAAGACTGCTGGTGCTGAATGGTTTTGAACTTTTATGCCACAATGATTCCAGCACTGAAAATAAGTTGCTTGAAACTTCTTTATATAAAACAGTTTACATTGAGACAAAATGTCTAGTCCAGATTTATTTCATTAATCTGGTATCAAGGAAACCTGGCTATGATTCTTTGTTTCACCACAGGTATCCTATCTGACCTTTGGCAAATTACTCAGCATCTGTATTTCCATTTTTCAAGCTGCCAAATGACTATGTGCACTGAGAGAGAGAGAGAGAGCAAGAAAGAGAATAGGAGCAAAGAGGATAAACTTTGAGGACAAACATTTAGTCATGAAAATAATGAGATAATGGAAGTAACCCTCTTCCCTGTTCCCTGTTCCCTGTTTCCTCTTCTTCCCACCCCTGATTCCCCCCCCCCCCCCCCCCCCCTCACCCCCCCCCGCCTCTCAGAAAAAGTCTATCTGGGCTGATGGGCTGATATTTATGTAGACTGATGCTCCAACGTTGTCTCCCTTAAACTACCAGTGTATAATCCATGAATAAAATGCCATCGGTCCATTCATGCAGGACCACTAACAGTATTATTAGCTAGGGAATTATGAAAAGTTAAGTATCCCTTCTTAATCTATTTCACATACCATAACTTCATGACTTCGGGTTTAACTTCATGAATGATTTTGTCTTTATCCTTCTAATGTCAGTGACACATTCAGTTGTCTTCCTGATATTTGATTTGAGTGGGGTAACCTGTTGTATTAGGAATTACTCAATATTTCTGCATCAAACCAGCTTGTCTGGATATCTTTAACCATTATTCTCCTAGAAATTGCAGGGTCACTATCAGGAGGATTGTCTTCATATTAAAGCTATTTTCTACACCTTTTATGAAGACATTACTGAGAAAAACAATCTGTCATAAACTACTAGAAAAAGCAGCATATAATGCTATTTTACATTAGTCTTCCTGTGACAATAAAAGTAATTTCTTCAAGCTCATATTATGGTACTTAGGTTGCTCTGACAGTAATGTCTCCTATTTATTTCCATGGAAACAGCAACAGATACAGAGCACAGTAACACTATTTGATAGAGTAAATTCTTATGTAAATACCACTGTTCTTCAACATAGTCACTACAACTAGCTACAACTATGTACATATACATTAAAAAATGAAACTTTATTTGGTAAGATGCTAATAACCTCTTCTATGCAACAGGGCTGTGCTGTTTACATATAAGGAGCAGTATGTTATTCTTATGGAAGTGCTTAATTGCAATGAAAGACAAGTCATAGAAGAAAACTAAGATGACAGCTGTGTTTGAAAATTTCTTTTTGTTGGTTTCTTTGCCTAGCTGTTCTCTGCAGATATTATCTGGACTTAATAGACATCTTTTCCTTTACATCCTTATAATTAACATCAAATAAAAATTTCTTTAATTAGAGCATATGGAGAAGGAAATATATTTCTACTGAAGAGATTTTCCCTATTCTTTTCCATCCTATCCTATCCTATCCTATCCTATCCTATCCTATCCTATCCTATCCTATCCCATCCCATCCCATCCCATCCCATCCCATCCCATCCCATCCCATCCCATCCCATCCCATCCTATCCCATCCTATCCTATCCCATCCTATCCCATCCTATCCTATCCTATCCTATCCTATCCTATCCTATCCTATCCTATCCTATCCTATCCTATCCTATCCTATCCTATCCTATCCTATCCTATCCTATCCCATCCTATCCCATCCTATCCTATCCTATCCTATCCTATCCTATCCTATCCTATCCTATCCTATCCTACCCTACCCTAATGCTTAGAATTCTTTTTTTTTTTTTTTTTTTTTTTTTAAGTAAACCTCTTATAAGTGAGTTACACTGTAAACAAATTCTACATCAGAAGTGCAATGACAGAAACAGCATTTACAGTAAGAAGAAGAAAAAGAATGTTGGAACTTAAGCAAACCTCAAATTAAAGATCAGTGACTTACTTAAGAAGGAAACAGTATAACTTACCTGTTTTTACACTTTTCACTGGAATCAGGCTTTACCTCAATTCAGTCATAGAACTGATAGGTTACTAGCATGAAAACCAAACTAGCAATTTCTTTTAACATAGCAAAAGGTAAGAATGATTAACTTACTAAGCTCTTGGATGTTATAGAGATTAATAGGCTTTTTAATGGTGGTATGAATTAATTTACATGAATGATACATGTAATCTGAAGGAGAATGAAAAGCTTTTAATGCCAGTGTAAGTGATCTTAAAAGACCATACAGTAAACAAAAGGAAAAATCCTTTGATGCAAATGTCACCTTTACTGAAATTTCCAAGTTCATAGAACCTGTAATTAAGGTGCTCTACTATTTATTTTATAAAAGGTCTCATCATTCTTTGAGTGATCACAGGTAGATTAAGAAAGATTGTTTCAAAATAAATACCCATTCTTCTGTTTTTGTACTTAATTGTGGTGCCACTGTGATTGCTAATTATAAAGAGTGTGTTGCATCTTATTTGTAGTCTTGAAAATGTAGTTTCAACACCATGGTATTTAGCTTTTTCCAGATTATCTAAGTATTTCCTTTCATTTGTGCTGAAAACTCATGATGTGTTTTTGTAACAATAAGATACATCATCGACTCATTGAGAGAGGACATTGACCCCTTTGGAGTTCAAAGGATCTGTTTTTACTTCCAGTTTTCTAGTAAGATGTTATGATGATATTGTGGTCCTCAGGGGCTATTACTCTTCATCATCTTCACTTACGAAAGAACAGTGATGTCTTGAAGAGTACATCATTCAGAAACAGAGGTCTCTCCCACTGTTTCCCTTCCTTTTTAAGACATTCATACTCACTGGGAGGCAGTGAGACTGAGTTTCTGGACTGACGTACTATTTCACATGCTCTAAACATGAGTAAGAACAGTAGAAAGACTGAAACTAAAGCATTCATTCATTCAACTTAATAATTCAATGTTATTTACATGTTGATTCCATTATAGGAAAACAGAAAGAATTCTTAAGGTTTCTTGAAAGTCATAGGGGTAAGAGAGGAAAAGATATCCCAAATGACTTATTTCTTTGTAATAGCCTTTTCTCCATCAATTCAGCTTGTTTCATCAGCACAGATATTCCAAAGCTAACTTATAACGTGGCTTTACTTTTCTGTTTTCTTGATCACAGGCTACTGGGATGGTAGACTAATTCTATATAGAATTAGAGCAATGCTGTCAGCCATGAAGTGTCTTTGTAATACTAGCAGGCCTCTTGTATACAATGACATTTTGACAATGTATTTTATTTGTTGCACAGGTGGCACTTAGAATCATAGAATCATAGAATGATTTGAGTTGAATCGGAGTCCTAAGATCATCTAGTTTCAACCCCTCTGCTATAGGCATGGATACCTCCCTTTAGACCAAGTTGTCATGCACCATCCAGCCTGGTCTTGAATGTTTCCAGGGAAGGCTCATTCACAATCTCCCTGAGCAACTTGTTCCAGTGTCTCCTCACACTCACAGTAAAGAATTTCTTCCTAATATCTAATTTAAATCTACTGTCTTCCAGGTAAAAGCCATTACTCCTTGTCTTGTTGCTGCATGCTCTTAGAAAACACTATACCCCATCTTTTTTGTAGGCTCTGTTTGGCTACTGGAAGTCACTATTAGGCCCCCTTGGAGCCTTCTCTCCTCCAGGCTGAAGAGCCCTAGCTCTCTCAGCCTGTCCTCATAGGGGAGGTGCTCCAGTCCTCTGGTCATCTTTGTGTCCCTCCTCTGGACCTGCTCCAACAGCTCCATGTCATTCTTGCATTTGGGGCTCCAGAACTGGATGCAGTACTCCAGGTGGAGTCTCAATAGAGTGGAGTAGATGGACAGAATAACATCCCTTGACATGCTGGTCACACATCTCTTGATGCAACCGAGGATACAGTTGGCCTCTGGAGATGCAAGCACACATTGCAGGTTCTTGTTGAATCTTTCATCAACTGACACTCCCAAATCCTTCTCCTCAGGGCTGTTCTCAAGCCATTATCCTCTCAGTCTATATCTGTGCTTGGGATTGCCCTGACCCAGATTCAGGGCCTTGCACTTGGCCTTGTTGAACTTTATGAAGTTGGCAGAGGCCAACCTCTTAAGCCTGGACTTGTGCACCTTCAGGTTCTTTAGATGGTCTTGAATTTGATCTTCACTTACAGCAGGCAACACTTGAAGCCCTCCAGGTAGAAACTGAAAATAGTATCACAATAGGAGTAAGTCTACCTGTAGATCTGCTTAAACTGTTGAACATCTTCAAACTTGTCTAAGTTTTACTGAGGCAGGTGAGTGTTGAATATTTCTTGAAGCCTGCTGAAAGTAATTAAAAAAAAAAAAAGATTTAAGAAGAACTAGCTTACACACTAGTCTTATAGAAGGACTTGAAATTTAGAGCACCTCAATATGAGTCTGTAGTTAGCTAGTAATTTCCCAGAGAGAAGGTGGGAAGGATGCGGGGAGTGCATTCAATGATGGTCAGTGCAATCAGCACTTTGAATGGAGGAGAGACATTACCTGGCCTAACAGAAAAGGTGATGGAGAGGAGCATTTAATATTTTAGAAGCAGGAGTCATCTCACTCATGGAAGCTGTTTAAGAAATAGGCAACTAGTCATTTTTTGGACTACAGTGTACAGAGGAAGAAAAGCTCGAGAAACAGGTTAATCCCAGATCAAATATAATGTATACTGTACAGGTGATTCTTCAACACCATGGACTTTGCACTTAGTCACAGAATTCCTCTATGATGCTTCATCTTGACATGGACGTGCAGAGTGAGCTACTTTACTTGTTTGATTATTCTTGTACATTTCAGTGGAATAAACATATCAAAAGTTCTGAACTAAACTTCATTGTTGTTAACTGAATCAGTCTGACTATACATTCTCAGGCAGAAAATTATTCAGGAGAAATAACAATTCATAATTAAAGCAAAATTGTTTTTGTGTGAATAAGAGATTAATTTGAAATACAGCTGATTTAGAATGAGTAAATAGGTAAGAAGTTAACTCATTAATAGCATTGCTATTCAGACAGATGTGAAGTGTGTTAATGCAATCTTATTTTTCTCCTGAATTTTATGACAGGATCAGCTTTCCAGCACACATCTCAGCTTAAGACATAAAATGTGACCATATATCTTGGAAACTACAGGATAAAATTGCAAGTTTTTCAATTGCAAGGCACTGCAAAGTTTTACAACCACAAATATGTTTTGAAATAAAAGGTTTAGATACAGAGAATATTTTATGCCTAAGCAAAGAGCTGGCAAAGGTTGTCATGAAGAAAACACATTAATTTTTCATATTTTAGTGGTTTGAACCAATATTCAACGAATAGGGAAAACAGTTTTCTGTTACCTTACTGCCAGCCTTTCTATCAAAGATGATTTTACAAGTTCTTATTTGGCAGAGTAAACAATTTTCTGCTTACTGCTAGGCACATTAAGAGCATTACTTGGTTTCTCTCACTTTCTAAAACAAGACCTTGATAATCTTTTTTGTTCTATGACTGGCTTATTCTTACTCACCCAATTAGATTATTTGATTTTTGCTTTTAATATGTCAACTATCATGAAAAAAATGCAAAGTTCTTTTTATTCTTATTGTTGTAGAAACATTAAGCACATTTAAATAAAATATTTTAAGTTTCACTGGAAAATAAAATGCAAAAAAGAAGAAATATTTTAATTTTGGACATACTTGAACAATACTTAAAAGAAAATGTAACTCAGTGACTTGTGTTGCTCTTCCTCCTTTTTTCTGGCCAGACTTAAGAGACAGACAGACATCATATTCACTTCTTTCTGAAGAGAGAAGTAAAGACAGGAGAAATTTAAGAAACAGAGAAAGAGAACCTTTAATCTCTAGCCTCAGAAATACTGACAGCAGCATTTGAAAAAAAAAACAAACAACTTTTTAAGATTTGTAACATTGCACTTATTTTGCATCACATTTTCTGCAGAATTACTTCTATATTCAGTGTTTGTAATATTGGTAATATTTATTTGTTATGAAATTGTACATTTCTGAAGCAGATACCGTGTGAGCACATTTTAGCTTTGTTGGCAGTACCTACCTGCCTGTGGTCCAGTAGTTCATTTTCCACAAAAGTTATTGAAAGCTATGTTTTATCATTGAAATTGTTGTGAAAAACAGCAGAACTGGATTAAATGCCTTTTTTTTTTTTTTTTTTTTTTTTAAGTATTTTATGAATTCTCATAAAATACTCAAAGATACTTTTTTTTCTAGTAGACTGATTATGGTATTAAATTTGGGAGTTTCATAAAATGTAAGAATTTATGAATCTGAAAATTAAACCAATGAATTTAAGCAGATTAAAAATAGATTTTAATTATGAAGAGATTATTATAGATGAATAATCATAATTTTCTGCACTGCCTCCTTACTTTTTATTAAATTCAAACATCTCTGATGAGACATCCTAGACATATGTCTGAAAATTCCCTAGTATACATAGTGGTCTTCCCTTCGGATACTTCTCTAGGTCATAAGAACATGAAAATAGCTTTTTTTTGCCAGTTTGTGCCCATCTCTTATTTTATTAGTCTGTGTTCTGGCAGCAGATATATTAATGGAAGTCAAATATAGTCGGCACATAGATTGAGCTAACGTACTCATAAAAGGCACACTTACTCTGTTCCAGTGTTAGATAAAGGTCAGGCAAACTGGATAGTTTTTATGGAGCTCATTATTTAATCTTAATATTAAAAAGAACCTAACACTGAAGACCCTAATCAGGATTTGTAATTAAGTGAGAACATCATTCATAACCTGATTATAATTGCAGGGTTTTATAGCCCTTTTCCAGAAATCAGCCACTTGCATAGTCAATGTTACACAAGGGGTTTTGTATTTTGTATGTATTAGATTGTTTGCAAATTAGTTATTAAATGTACTATAGGATTTTTTATCTATAATGATATTTATAAAAATTTTAAATTCTTCTCAGACCATGTTTTAAAGTAATAGTAGAAAGAATTACAGTTAAAATAATAACTGAATAAAATCACTGATGTTCATACTCAGACTTCATCCTGGCATGTGTGATTTTAAGTAGAAATTATAAACTATGTAGCAATCTTCACCACACTTATATACCTAAAAATTCCTTTAATAAGCCTCCATTATATTTCAGATTAAGTTTATATGAAGGGATTTGGAATATTGTATTAGATCAAGACTAAGTCAGTCTTTAGAGTAGAATGGCTCTGAATCTAATTAATCCAAATACTCTCTTTAGCAAACCGGATCATAATAGCTCCCTTGGTGCCATTAATATCAAACTTTTCCAAGATCATGATATCTCAGAGATATTTTGTTCATGGATTATATGTCCATTAGACTAAAACATTTCTACTGATTGCACTGTGTTCATGCATTTGTCATGAAACCACCAAGCAGAATATGGTGCAGAGCTAATACTGAATGAGACTGATTACAAAAAGAAAAATGTTTCCTTTCAAATCAGTAGAAGTTATTAAGTGATATGATGAAAGTTTTAATGATTCCAGAATGCTCATTAAAAACTAGAATTCTGCATGAACTACTTCACTGTCAGCAGCAACTTCAGTTTAATTTGCTAACTTCACATTGCAACGCACTCAGCAACATGTGCTGTTTACGCTAAGTGTAAGGCTAGCTCTTGTATTTCGTTGAAGGACTATAATAATACTCAGATGACAGAAAGATAGCTTTTAAGATTGTTCTTTTTTATAGCTCACAATTTATCCAATGTGATTTAAAAACAAAGTCGGCAGAATTTTCAACTTATTGAAAGCCAGACTTCGACTGAAATAGTCTTCACGTGGAGGGAAGGAGAAGAGGAAAATAGTTCTTCCCCACAACTCTGCTCTGGCAGCAGGGTGATTGGTTCCTGTAAAAATGTGAGTGAATAGTAGATGGGATTGAAAAACATAGTGTGCATCTCTTTTCAAAGAAAATGAGTTAATGCATTGAAAGTGAATATTAGCTATTACTAGTGAACTATAACTGGAAATTATCAACTTCAAGAGGAAAAGGAGAAGCAGAACTTCCTAACGAGAGGCATCTTTGGATGCTGCAGCACTGATTCAATCAAATAAGTATTTCCCCTTCTGTTTCTCTCTCTCTCTTTTTTTTTTTTTTTTTAACAATTTTTTTCTTTTTCTTTTCTTTTTTTTTTTTTAGCTTCTCTTTTTGCATTTGTATTTCTGGAGGCAGACCAGTTGAAGTTACATTTCTTGAAAATAATTCCACTCATTTTTTGTTCTATATCAATCAGGAGTTCTTTTCCTAGAAGATACAGTACATTCATTCAAATTCATATATGTATGAAGCATGTAGACTCTCCAAGAGAAATACATACTGTCTGAAAGTCTAAAATACACTAATTTCTACACCTCTGTAGAACTGTAAAAAGCAATTTTAAAGAGACTTAAGATCATATTTGTCCAACTGTGTTGCTCAATATGGGTCACATAGCCAAGGCTGCCCATAACTGTGTCCAGTTGGGTTTTCAGTACCTCTGTGGTTGGAGAGTCCACAGCCTCTCTACTCAACAATTGCTGAGTCTTACCACTCACCATAAAGCAATGTTCTCCAATGTTTGAATTGAGTTCCCTTTTATTTATTTTGTGCCCACTGCCTCTTGTTGTGTCAGTGGACACTACTGAGAAGACTGGCTCTCTGCTCTTCATTTTCTCCCAAGAAGTATTTATACAAATTGCTAAGATCCCCTCTGAACCCTCAACTCTTCAGACTGAACAATCCAGGCTCTCCCATTACTTCTTACTAGAAATACTCTGATCTCTTTCTGAGGAACAGGAAAAAAAAGGGGGCTGGTGTTCTTGGACTCAGTCTAATATGTCCACATATCTTTCATACTGAGGAAACTGGGACAGGATCCAGAACTTTCCCTCAGCTTTTTGGAAGCTACTGGATTCAGAGAGTGTCTAGAGCCAGCTAGTGCAGGGATTCATACTGCATATAAACATATGTACCTATATATTTCCATGAACTGGATTTCATCCTTATTCACCAAATAGGAAAACTGGCTGAAGTTGATACCCAATTATTACCCCAATTTCTTGTGGTGGGTGTTCTTTCCTACCTCCCTCCCTCCCTCCCTCTCTCTCTTTCTCTCTCTCTTTCTAAAAAAGACTTACTATTTGAATGTATGTTTATGTATTACATGTATCAGGCACTATCCATCTCAGTGCCTACTGAGAGTACATGCTCAGAGTTGCTAGTGGAGGAAAGAGGGGATATGGAGCTGTGGCAGCCTTACCTCGTCCACCTACTGAATTTCATAACAAAAAGAAAGATTATAGTTCTTCTCAGTTCTAGCAACCTAACAAATCTAGAGTAAATTGGCATTTTAAAAGTTTTTGTGATTTTTAGATTTAGCAAAGATAACACCAAGATAATGGATGGGTGGTGCTCGTTGACATAAAACTTGGTTCCTCAACACTATAAAATATCCTCATGAGAGTTTAGAAGGATGTTAAAAATATAATCCCACAGTGACTTTGAAAGGTTACATAGAAAAATTGCAAATATTCACACCAGATTTACAGTTTTGGATATCCACATTAACTTTGACGCCTGTGTTGTAATGACCTTAGAATCAAATTTGCAAGCCTCAAGATTTTTCTCAAAAGTTATTTAATTAGAGAATAAATTATTTTTAAAGAAATGAGATAATATACAATGTTCATAATGTTTTCTTAGACTTAATAGCACTATCTGCTTGGAATTTCAATGGCAGTTTTAGATATTTTTTACTTTTGGTACCAATAAAGAGAAACACTTTGTACTTCTTCTGTCTTTAGAGACAACAGCTGGAAGAATGTACACTGTTTCAGAAAACAAAAACAAACACAGCAGATCAGCAAAAAAATACAGAGATGAAAGATGACGGCCAAGCCAGATTTTTTTTGAAGTGCTTACAAAGTCAGTATTGAAATGTAATAAGTGACAGATGAATATAACTAAGTTGGAAAAAAACCCTAGAATCTACATCCTTCTACTTCTATATGTCATAAAATATTAATAGAAACATCTGTGAAGAGAAAGAAATGAAGACTGTTGTTTTAAATTGAAGCAGATAGTGAAAATTAAGCCTTCACTAAATTCCCTTAACATTAAAATGCAATTCCTCTAACCTTGAAATGTGGCACTTGGGAAGAATCTTAAAAGTTTGTAGCATCACCTAAAGATTTTATTAAAAGAGAGGGTGGCCCAATGCAAATTTAATGGATTTAATAGAGCTGAGCTTTGTCTTCAGAGTTTCTGACAAGTTTGAATCCGAAATACTAGCACTTACTTGTGAAACTCTACTACACACAAATAGTGATTGCCACCACTTGCAAGTATTTTGAATTTATAGATGCTGAAGAACTGAAGCAAAATGGCAACTATATGCCACTGCAGTTAAGATGGTTAAATCTGATGATTCTGTGATTTGCAGGGCACCTGGGCAAGGAAGCCACTAAATGGCGCTCACTGGTTATCAGCTACATATTTACATTGTGATGTGGAATATTTGAACAAATAACTCATGACCTCAGCTAAAGAATAAAGGAGTAATAAGGTGCATGAGCTACAAAATGAAGGCTTTTCTTACTTTACTGGGCAGAGAAAAGGGGTTACTAACATAATGAACACAGAGGGAAACATCATAATCTTTGGCAGACCACTATGCCTCGTGTGCCTTGAAATGGAAACAGTTCTTCCTGGCCTCACAAGATTACAGAAAGGAAAAACTTCTTCACATTTAGCAAGGCTCCAACAACTTTAAAAACCCCTTTAAATCCAGCACATGGATTCCCCAGTACTGCAATATTTGTTTTTCGTTTCTGTGTGTTTAATGTTCTTAGAATAGAAGCAAGTTCCTTGGCTCTATTGAATACCAGCTAGTTTTAAACACTCATAATTATTCAAAATCATTATTCAAAAATATAAATTAAAACAAAAAAATAGTGATTATAGAGCAATTAGAGCCCTATCTAACCTAAGGAGAAGACCTGGGGCAGGTGCTTCTGCCACGCTCTGCTTTTCCAGCACTCACAAACCACCCCAGAGATGAAGAGCTGAGGGTACTGTAGTGCTAAATGAAAGGCGAGAGCATCTACTTTATTAAGTTTATCTGATCAAGGACAATACATGAAACGTAGAAGAGATAACAAGTAAAGGTGGAAACAAAACTGTACAGAGAAGAAAACCAGGAAGTCAAGGCATATTAGGTGAGCAGGGGATCTACAGGCCACGATCTGAACAGGAGCACTGGGCAGACAAAGGGGCTGGGCCAACACTTGGAGAATCTGTAAATTCATACTCATGAACCTGGAGATGCTTTGCATGAGTGTGTCTGTGACATTCACATGTTATCTTCAGTCCACAAAATATGCCTACTTCATGTGTTTGCATAAAATGCTCTTGGTGAAATTTAAAAAAGCTCTCTAAGAATAAGTAAATACAATTTAATATGCAGTAATATGCATGCAACATAAAAACAAATGTTTTCAAAAAAAGTATAATAAAAGTTATGTAATTTCACTGATTACCTTTGGCCAATTACTACATTCAATATTTTTGAAGTACACAGTCACAGAAATATTCCTTATAGCTTGATTGGAACTGTCCCAAGAAGTCAGTGTCTTGGAATCTCATCCCTGAGAAAGACAATCAGTGTTCATAGTGATAAAACAGAGCCTATATATCAGTTTCCAGAATAACCAAAAGTAATTAGAAACTGTTCCAAATATCCACAGAACTGACCTCAAAACAAGGCAATGGTAATGGCAAGCCTGTTTTTTTTAATGTCCTTCTTGCATGACATTGATTTTGTGGCTTCCGTTTGAATCCTTCAGCCTTCAGGGGTTCCACCTTTGTTTCAGAGCAGCTAGCAGTCTTTATTCTTTATGGCTCTATTTACTTACAGAAATTTTTCAGCATTAATATTGTTCATTGTATTTTCTTTTCCTTTTTTTAATTGGTCCTTGGAGAGAGAAAGTGAACAAGAGCATAAAGATTTAGAAATAAATCTCTGTTACTATATTCATGATGTTGACCATTTCTTTTTACCAGGCCAGTAGGAAAACCACAATGATTTATAGTTTTAGCAATTTGTACATAGAATTTATTAAAAGCTGTATTTAAAGCCCTCAGTGGGACAGTCACTCCTCCTGCCCAATTTTATGATTAGGAATTGCAATTATAAGAATTTTACCACATGAAAAGAGTTTCACTTGATTGAATAGTTGTTTATTGCAGAGACTCACTTTGTATTTTAGAAGATATATGCTCTTTACTATAAGTATTGTTTGCTGTCTCTTTGCAACATGCTTTTGTATCATGGTTGGCTGTTTCTTTTTCTCCTGTAATCTTTCTCTAAAGAGCTTGATTTGAGAATTCTTTCTCATTTATATAGAATATTAGACAGATTGTATCTGATTTTATTTCATAGATAAAATCTTACTGAGCTCTGTGGAAGGGGTAACAGCTGCCTGGTCCACAAAAGTTGAACTCATTTGCAGTTTTTATTTCTTTCCCCACTATTTCATTTGTTTTTCTCTTTTCCTTACCAAATATTGATGTGTGAATATGAAAGTACTACAGAAACTGTAGTGAACTTTCAGTTTCAGTTCAGATATAGCCTATGTTTTTAAATCTAATAGTTCACATTAACTGTGTTGTTAAACTGCATTAAAAAAGGGCCATGTTTATGTCTGTAAACTGGGTGGTGGGATGTGAGAAGATTTGGAGGCAAAACCATTGCAATTTAACAGTTTTCCTTTATGTATGTAATTCACACCTCCTGGGGGCTCTACTTGAGATTTCCTGTATTTGAGACTCTGCAGTGAGTATCCATTATTAAATGCATTCCTGGGAGTCATCTTCCAGGTTAGCTTCACCCAAAAATATAACAGTCTGCCAGCAAATAATAGAAAAATTTGCCTCAAAAACTCAATCATTGATCTAAAATCTGAAGGCAATGTAGACAAACCCTTTAAAAGTCTACTAATGTCATAACAACATCAAGTTGGTGTAAGTTAAATGTATTTGTCAGAAAAACCTATACCATAATGAAGTCTAAATCTTATTGTGTAAAAATAGTTTAAAATTGTGAACTTTTAGTTTAAAAAAGTGACCAGATCATTGGTCCACATTTTTCTTCTTGTTGATTCACTACAGTGTCTTTATAGTGAACTCAGAAATATTTTCACCATTCCAAGGATAACTTTACAAAGCAGGCAAATGAGGAGCTGAAGGATGCACGACTTCTAAGGAAAAATTCTGATAATTTCTTTTAACATTAGAATGAACTACTACACCTGAATTGTATGGTAGAAAACTATGTCCTAGATACCCTGATGAAGACCCACTGACCCAGATGACACTTGCAAGGCTGGAGTCTGCACTCCACTTCAATATAACCCAAAATAAGATAATGTCATTGGAATCCCTTCACAGAATCCATGGAGAAAGGAAGAGCAATTCAGTAGAATCATTTAGAAAAAAAATCTTGTTCATTTAACACGAAAGGGATTGTATCACAGAAGCAATTTACTGCAGTAGTTTCTTGCAGAAACTAACACAGATTACAGCAGAACATAATCCCAATAGAGAATACATGCAGCAGGACAAAATTATTCAGTGTAAGATGGCAATTGATGTATGAATTGCCAGAAGGAGGAGAGAGCCAAATTAATGAAGTGCTTTGGAAGAATTTAAAAAATAGCTCAAGAGACAGTATTCTCTTGAAGGGTTGCTCCAGAATGGGCTTTTTAAGAAGACATGGTAGAATTTCCTTTCTTTCTGAGAGAAGAGAGTCATTTTTTATCCTTTAGGCTGCAAGTTGACTAAGATTTTATATCATTGCTTCTATTGGTTCAAAAAGAAGTTTTCTGTAGCTCTTGCAGGAAATGTTTTTTTCCTCACAGCCTCCAGGGGAAAGAGGAAGAAAATTTTAAATGATTTTTTTTTCTCTCTTTTGTTCTATGCAATAAGCAGCTGTTTTATAACTTCCAGTCCTTCAGTTGGTGGAAACAACTGGAATGGAAGTAGAGAGAGGGAATAAGACACAGTGCCAGACTGAGTGACTGTGTCTTTCTTCAAAGAAGCTATCAGATCCCAGCTGGAAGATGAATATCAGTCAGCCGTATACTTGCCAAGCAATATTTAGCTCACATAATTGTACTATTCTTCTGTGTTTTTCCTCAAGACTTATAACTTTTAGTCACTACTCTCTAATCTGAATAGCTAAAATGTATAATTAAGGTTAAGTTGGATAAGCACCAAAAGTGTGATGGCTGCCAGAATCATTGATTTCAGAGCAGTCCCCTGAGACGTAACAGTGATATGAAGTGATTTTCTTGTCCTGTCATGCAGCGTCAGAAAATAAATGTTTTTCATGCTACTTTTCCTTGTTCAGAAAATAAACGGTTTTCAGCTATTCAGGAATAGCTGAAAGAGTAGCTGTTAGGCTACCCTTTTCTGCGGCTGTCAGATATTCTGGGGCACTGGCATAAAAATAAGTTTATTTCAGCAGTCTTGTCATTTTCCTAGGAAAGATGATGTATGGTTCAGTTTGGACTCAGTCCCTTTATACAGAGCAGAGGCTGTGGAAAGTCTGTGTTCCTTGAACAGGAAAATATTTAGGAGAATGCTTACAGCATACTGCTCTTCCTTCGGAGTTTTGACAAGGTACATAGATGGGGTGAGGGGGAGGTGAAGGAAAGCTGAAGGTTAACAGCCCTTGCAGCATCTGGACATGTCGCAGTGGCCACTGCAGAGCTGTTCCTGCAGACACCAAGAGCCCAAGGGTTTCCAGATTATGAAGTAATCGAGCAGAGAAGAACAGTCATTATATTCTTTTAACTACTCACTCCGTTCACCCACCTCCTATACCAGTCAAATTACATATTTAGCATCCTCAATTGCCTATAGCTTTAAAATTGTGTCTACTTCAATTCTGGTTAATTAGGAAAATACCTTGGTCAGATTGATCTCTCAGCTTTTTGCACACGACTTTTTCAGAAAACCATCTTGTTCTGTTGAGCTTTCTGAAGAAAAGTACTTGTAATGAAAGCACAGTGGATATAAGAAGACACTAAAAATCATAGATGTGCAAATAAACTGCTATTCTGAATGATCAGCTCTTTAAGATTTTGATATTCACAGTTTACAAACTGAGAGTAAAATCAATCGAATACTAAGTCATTGAAATATAAACTTATATTTCCTTTTTTCTTTTAGTATATTTGAGGCAAATCTTGTAGTAGGTGGCACGGGTTAACATGATTGTTTCTTAGGATGGAAGATCAAATAGCACTACAAGGAAAATAAAAAAGAGAAAGACTGAAACAAAGTCAATAGAAGAAAATTGGTTAAACTTTTCAAGATATTTTTGGATGTGTAAAATGTATACCATTCACATGAAGGACTATGAAATTCCATTTTCCGTTTGGATATAACTGTATGATTTCACAGTTCTTTAAGAAATGCCTAAAAGATCAAGCAAGTGATTTTTTAGGTCTTAATTTTAATGGTGAATGTCAATGAAAATACTGATGGTAAATTAAAGGGGTAATGGAAGAGAGAAAATACTTTAAGAAAAATAATTATAAATATAGAAGTCACATATATAATCTCATCTGTCATTGCTCCAATTTTGTGCTGTTCTATACTTCCTGCTTTCCTGTGGGGAAAAAGGGCTGTGAAGACTGCATTAGGCTCCCGTAAGAGGCTGTCCTTGCCAGCATAGCTAGCACTAATAATTTTGAAGTTCACAGAAAGATTATCCTTGATTTTCACAAAGGTTCATGTATAAATTACTCAGTTAATCTACTAGAAATTACACCTATCATAAAAATTATTCAGTGCATCTTTAATACCTTTTTTTCTGTTTTTCCATTTGGCTACTGCTGTTCATCCTATTTCTGATGAGTTGCTTCTTGAGCTTTTAGGCACTGCTTAAAGAATTGTGAAATCATATCATATTATCTCAAAGGAAGATTGAATTTCCTATTCCTTTATGTGAATGGTTTACGTTTAACGCATCCAGGAATGCTTTTATCATCTGAAAATGCAAGAAAAAAGAAATGGAACAATTCAAGGTGCTTCTGCAGTACATGTTATTTTCCTTTAAAATGATATATCAGCATGACTACTTCATCTATAGCTTTTTTTCTGTAAGAAAGCAGTACAAACAAATTGCTTAGCAGCAAAGGTGCTTGGGTGATGGGTGTGATAGATTCAGATCTACATTAATTAACTAGGAATCATGTTTATTCTGGTAGATAGTTTAAAGCCAGCACACTGAATGCTCTAACAATAACTTGCCCATTTTCACTGTTTATTGTCCTTGTAGAATGAATACATTAATGTAGACATTAATAATTGTAGGATGTACATTACACTAAATTTCAAATACTTCTGTCATGTTCAGGGCTTTATACTCCAGAAATGAAGACCTGAGAACTCACCAGGATCTTTAATTTCCCTTGTATTCTACACCTGTTTTCTTACCTTGACAGTGTATTATTGACTGTAGAAACACAGATTCAACCTCTTTATGCTGTTTGATGCTTTTTGGTGTAAAGCACCATGTTGAGTTTATGTTAACTCTAATATACTTGGAGCGAAATCTAGTTTGAAATCCTCTGTGACTAGAGTTAGTTCAGAGCAGAACTTTTTGAAAGCAGTACCACAAATATGTTGTTTCCCTCATTAAATCCATTACTTTTATTTCACTGATAATCTTTAGTGCATTTGAATTTGTCACTTGGGATCTTGGAATGGGGTTTCTGCTGACTTAGTGAAAATAAGCCTGTACCCGAGTTATAAGCTGCTTGGATGAGACTTTTTAGTGTTGATAAATTGAGCACTTCAGAGAAAACACTTGCATGAAGCCCACACAGTCTCTGCACTGCTTCCCAAGGGACAAAATCTGTGTGCATGCAAGCAAGTGCCATTTTCTGGACAGTGGTGCCCTGGGGCCTCACCATGGCTGGAAGGGTCTAACTGCTGGTGCTGCCAGCAGCAGGGGCTGAGGAGGTGGGCTCCCCCTTGTATCTTCACCTTTCCCACAGACTCAATAAGGCTAAAATCAGGGAAAAGCAGTGTCTTCAGATGTGAATTTAAAAGCCGTCTCGATAAAGCTGGAATTAGAACAGAGCAAATAGCGACCTTACTTCTTTGATTTATTAATTTTTACAGAGCTTGCTTGTAATTCTTTTACTTGCATTAATTTTAATGCAATATTTATTATCATAATTCCTGTGGTACAAGCTTGACTTCTTCATACAGGACCGCTCTGGTATGAAGGAGGAAGTCTATATCTAATAGACTACTACGAGGTTTGCGTTCAGATTTAAAAATGCAATAATGTTTCTGTGACAGACAAGAAATATTAAAACCAAGGCAGTGTGTGCCTCATGAGATCAGAAGTTGCATGCCATATGAAGGAGTTTTTTTCTGACATTATTTACACTTCTATTTCTGTGTCTGTTTTATACCTTGGAACATATATGACTTTTATTTTCAATAATTGTGCCTAGATCCATTTATTTCTGCTGAACAACTCTACACTGGGATGGTGGTTTTACTTTCTTAATGTTCTTATTGGTGCTTATCTCTGTGTTTCACAGGAAAGAAGTCAAATAAGAAATAGTTAATGGAAGCTGTTTAAAATGTTAAGAAGCTCCATGAATTCACTGGTGTGACCACATATAAGCCCTTCTCCTGCCATGGTGGAAGATGGTGTGTTGCACCTATCAGGCACTAGCTGACAGCCTGCGACGGCATAGACCTTCAAAATGCATGCTGAAATGCATCAGAAAGGCAGAAAGTAAACCTGTGAAGCAAACTCTTGGCCTGTTACAACTGTGGACATGTTTCAGAAGAAATATTCCAGCTGTTTCTAAATGCTTTTTAATGGGGACATTGTTTGTAAAGCCAGCTCATAAGAGCAGTGTGGTGGGTCATTCTACTAACACTGACTGGAGGTCACTCTGGAGGAGAGAATACAACAGCAGGACAACTACAAAAGGATTTACTCCTGAATGTCACTCCCATGCTCTGGAATCTGCTCTGTATGAATTTCCTCAATGACTTGTTTTTGCTGTCAGTATGTTTGTCAGATTTTGATAGTTTTTTTTTTTTTTTTTTCCTAATAATTTATTTATTCATTTCTGATTGTCTTTACACGTTGTCATAAAAATCTCTCTCTGTCTGTGAATAATAACCCTGTCACAGACACCACATAAAAAAACAATACAAAGCTTCAGTTTTCTTGATAACAATACAGTCAAATTCATCAGTGATGTCACTACCATACTATTAATCTGCATAAATGAAAGATCTTGTTCCTTAGTTGTCAGAAGTAAGACTTCACTTACATGTGTGTTACCTCCTTACAGTAAGTGCAGAGAGAAGGTATAGAAGGGGATGTGCTAACAGGAACAGATCTTTCCTGACTTCTAACATCTGTCTCTTTCTCTTTTCTTTCATTTTCTCCTTATATTTCTCTTCTTAATCCATTAAATTCAAATAGTGACTTCAACTGATTAATTTTCATTCCTTGAAAAGGATAGAATAAAAGGCAAGTATAACAGCAAATGGAAGGAAACATTTTTAGAGTAGAACTCTAGCTTGGTGAAGTCAGCTACCTCTTACAGTACAGAGCTTCTTAAAAATTTATTACAGTAGCAACAGCTCCATGCATAATGCTAGTTTACACTTGAATAAAGAATAATTGTAGATAATGGGTCTGTCAGCATGAGCAGATTAGGGGAATCAGCAGTGGTTCCATCGCTGCAGTGAAAATACTAATTTAAAATCCCTATTTCTTTCTTTTGACCTTATGCTTCATTACAGTAATGGCATTAAGAGTTAATTTCTAGCAGAATCAAATATTATTTATTTATTTATTGTGTTACTTTTCTTCTTATATAACTTGCAGTTTTCATGAAGGAACATTATGCCTCTTGTGGCATTTAAATTTTATGTTTTATTTCTAAGAAAGCTGCCTGTTTTTTACCGGTTTGAAGGCTAGCAATGAGCAGATGGCAGAAGATTTGGATAATCACTTGAAATGCAAGGGGACTACAGAGAATGGGGTCAAATCAGACTCTCAGTAGGAAGGCAAAGGGGAAAAATTCCTACTCTCCCCTTTTCATAGCTTTTCCTTTTTGATAGGAACACACCATAAAATGAGTTTTTCTAATGATTATTCTACTATCCAGTCAGTTATATTATGGATAAACATGGTATGCATATTTTCTCATAGCAATCATGTAGAATTGCACTTTTTCACTTGCAGTCTCCTACTTTAAATTATGTATTACCAAGTATACATTCAGTTTCATGAATTATTGTCATTCGGAAACTGTTTTATGAATAAATTGAGGAATTAAAGTTCACATACACAGAAACAAGATACTCCACAGCAAATTCTGTTGGTCCATGTAAGAAGTCTCTGGATAGAAGAGCATAATTCAAGGAAGTCATTTTATTCTCTGATAGGAAAAACGTATTTTCAGTTATGCCTGACCTACTATCTGCCTTACATTCCTTGGAGAGCTGTGTGGCAGAACTTCTCAGGTGTAGGATTTGTGTCACAAGCCAAAGGATCCGAGTGAAGAGTTCAGCATAATATGTAACATCAGAGATGGCAAGAAAGAGAGCCACTGGATCTTTTTGGAGATCCAGCAGCTACAGAAGTTTGAACTCTGAGTTGTACCAAAGGAGAAGAAAACAGTCTGGTTGGTAGATGGAGACTCTCAGGGAATGAGTCAGTGCTGGGGTTGGGGGCCATCGGAGGATAGCTTCCTGTCCTCATGCAGATTTGCAATTGTAGAAATGGTTCAGCGGAGACTCTTGGAAGCAATGTCCAGTGACACAAGCCAGCCGAGACTAAACCATACAGTAGCACGTTAATCTAGTTAAGATTTATTCTGAGTTTACTAAAGTAGATTGTTTGAAAAAAATATTCTGAAAATCTTCTGAAATACAGAAAATTTACAAAAATTTATGGAAGTGTAAAATTACTAAATTAACATTTGCTCTAAAACAAAATATTTATTTTTTTACATTTCAATTCTCACCTTTAAATTTGGATAAATAAAAATTTTGTTCAGATTTAGGGAGGTTTTTACCTGAATATGAACAAAAATATACTGAATAAAATGAAATCTATACAGTCAAAGTGAACCAGTTATCCTCATCTCTGTCCCTGGGAAGATGATGGAACAACTTACTCTGGATGTGATTTCCAAGCGATTGGATGAGTGGAAGGTAATCAGGAGTAGACAACATGGATTCACTAAGGGGAAATCCTGCTTAACTAATCCAGTCAAAATGATGCCATGACTAGATGGGTAGAAGATGGGAGAGTGGTGGATATTGCCTACTTTGAACTCAGCAAGGCTTTTGACATTGTCTCCTATAACATGCTCTTCGGTAATCACAGAATCACAGAATGGCGGGTTGGAAGGGACCTCAAGGATCATGAACCTCCAACCCCGCTGCCACATGCAGGGCCACCAACCTCTACATTTGATACTAGAACAGGCTGCCCAGGGCCCCATCGAGTTTGGCCTTGAACACCTTCAGGGACGGAGTATCCACAACTTCTCTGGTCAGCCTGCTCCAGTACCTCACCATGCTCTCTGTAAAAAATTTCCCTCTGACATCCAACCTAAATCTTCCCTCCCTAAGCTTAAAACCATTTCCCCTTGTCCTAAAGTTATCAGCCCTTTCAAAGAGTTGATTCCCCTCCTCTTTGTAGGCTCCCTTTAGGTATTGAAATGCTGCAGGGAGGTCACCCTGCAGCCATCTTTTCTCCAGACTGAACAAGGCTGAACAAGCCCAGCTCCCTCAGCCTGTCCTCATAGGGAGGTGCTTCAGTCCCCTGATCATCTTCGTGGCCCTCCTCCGGACCCTCTCCAACAGCTCCCTGTCTTTTCTGTACTGGGGGCTCCACACTTGGACACAGTATTCCAGATGGGGCCTCACAAGAGCAGAGTAGAGGGGGACAAACACTTCACTGTCCCTGCTGGCCACCCCTCTTTTGATGGAGCCCAGGATCCCATTTGCCTTCCAAGCCACAAGAGCACACTGCTGGCTCATGTTAAGTATTTCATCTATCAAGACCCCCAGGTCCTTCTCTGCAGGGCTGCTCTCAAGGACTGCTCCTGTAAGTATATCCTCTCTACTTTGCCCTGGACAGTATTGTGTCTGGAGTTCGATGTCCAGTTCTGGGCTTCCCAGATCAAAAAAGACAGGGAACTTTTAGAGAAAGTCCAGTGGAGGCAGCAAAGATAACTAGGAGACTGGAGCATCTCATTTATGGAGAAACTGTTCTGAACTGGTGTTGTATGGTCTGGAGAAGGCTGAGGGGATCTTACCAGCACTTACAAATATCTAAATCATGGGTATCAAGAGGATGGGGCCAGGCTATTTTTGGTAGTTGCACTGTGAAAGGACAAGGGATAACAGTCACAAACAGGAACACAGTCCATCTGAAGATGAGAAAGAACTACTTTACTGCGAGGGTGAAAGAGCACTAAGGCTGCAGAGAGAGGTCTTCTCTGGAGATAACCAAACCTGCCTGGAGACATTTGTGTGCAACCAACTCTAGTTAACATGCTTTAGCAGGGGGTTGGACTAGAGGATTTCCAGAGGTCCCTTCCAACCTCTGCGGTTCTGTTATTTTATAATTCTGTGACTACAGATTGAAATGTAAAGTACTGAGGAAAAAAAAAAGGTTAAGGAAATTAAAAATCCTCAAAAAATAATAAAAAGCATACTCTACAAGTTAGTGCATATTTTAATGGCTTGCTTTTTTTTATGTTAGAAAGTTGTAAAATTACACTGAAATAAATTGCTCTACAGTTCTTAATACTTTTCTGAATACAGTCAGTATTTGTCTTAGGCTCTTAGAGGCCCTACCCAAACAGAGGATTGCTTCCTAATTCACTCTTCTCTTATTCTGTTAATAGAAAAGAGACAGAAAAACAGCAAAGATTAAAGGTAGCAGAATGAAAAAGCTAATAAAGTACAGGAGAAAAAAAGAAAAAAGAAAAAAGAAAATCAAATTTCCAGTCAATGAAGTAAAACAGAAAAGAGACATAGGAAATTCATAACCACAGGGTGAAATTGTGCTGCTCCAGTGAAGTCAGCCAAAGCTGCTTTTGAGAATACGATGAATTCTTGGAACTGCAGGAATCAGTCCACAGATTGTAAGAACAGTTGAAACAAAGCTTGTGGAAAAGAAGAGAAAGAAAAAACTTTACAGAGATTGAAAAAGACCTAAGGGGAACTTGAAAAAAGATGTATCTAGAGAGAAAATCATCAACAGACAAAAATAGGAAGAGACAAGCAAAACTGTCAATAGAAGCTGACAGTTGAGCCCATTGGTAAGCCCTGTTCCTGTCAGAGCTGTACATAGAATAATGGTAAATAAAGGACATAATCATAATATACAGTAAAATATTTTCAATTTAGCATAAGTGTAAAATCTATACAACTGATCTGAAGTATGCCACATTTTATTGAGAGAACTCTGGTCTCTGATATAAAAAATACTAGGTTGAAATATGTATACATTTTGTATATATCATTTTGGATATGGCACCAAATTTAAGAATGATTTGAAATCAACATTAAAATAGTCATCTGATAATTTAGATACACACATTTTTGAATTTTGCCAACAACTTCAAACCGACTCCAGGAACCTGAGATTCCAGAAGTAAAAAAACCAAATTTTTGTTTTAGAGACCCAGAATGAATATGTCAGTTAGGATAAACCATCATTAAGTAACTGATGGTCACTAAGAAATAGTCCATGTTTTCAGTGTATGTGTGTGTTGGGGGGAATTATTCATGGCAAATTGTTTCATGATAAAGGTTATCCTAGAGTGGTAGCTTGGTTGTTAGGTTGACATGCATGTGACCTTACTGAGGTTTCAATTATCCTCTTGCATCAATCAATCTTTTAGCTTCCAACACTGTTGCCTGCAGTAATGTCACAGATTTTCTGTCAGACAGGAGAACTTTGTGGGAAATGTTATTCGTTACAGCTGCAAATCTGTCACTGTGCCTGGTGTAGCTTGTTAATGACAACATTTATTTCAAAGAGCCATGTTTGCTTTGTTGCTGGAGAGTTGATTCTGTGATCGTAAAATATAATGAAATGCCAGGAAGATGAAGTGAATGAAATTTGCCAAAAATATAACTAAAATGATTCAGATCTCTTAAAACACACACACACACACAGACACACAAACACACACACACAAAGACACTTCATATTTTGGTGAAAACATTTAATCACTTATGAAGTGCATGAGCATGGACAGAGAAAAAATGTAGAGCAGGATGCACAAGTAGTAGTTTAGAGCTTCATTTGGCTTCCTTATTCCATAGTACTGGAAAAAAAAAGACTTATCAATCACCATCTTAAAACAAAACAAAACAAGAAGACAACCTCTGGCTCTTCTGTGACTAATAGTATAATGTTTTTCATTTCCCTCCTTAAAGGACTTGAGAGGTAGAGAGAACTAGAACTGTTCAGCATAATGAGAAGACCTGGAGAGATGCATATAAATAAGTATGTGGTGAGAGGGAATGAAGAAGAGGAAGTCAGACTTTCCTCAGTAGTGCCCACTGATAACACTACCAAATTAAAAAACAAAACCAAGAAACTCTATTTGAACATAGCAAGACACTTCTTTACTCTGAGAGTGGTCAAACACCAGAGGTTATCCAGAGATGTGGAGATTCCATCTGTGATGTTACTCAAAACTTCACTGGATATAGAGCTAGACAACCATGTGTAGTTTATTCTGTCTGAGCAGAGGAGGTTTTAACAGATGATCTCAAGCTCTTTCTAATCTCAGTTATTTAGGGATTCAGTGATTCATGGTTTCATGTATGTCTGGTTATGAGGGATTTGTCAAGTTCTGGGGAGAGGCAGAAATTCAGTAAAATTTTTCTCTGAGGAAGAAAAAATTGTGCCCATCACACTACCTAAAGAGGCACCATTCTTGGAAGGAGAACATTTAAGTTATTATGGGATCTATGAGCACACAACATTCCTGTTTCTGCTGTGAAATTGCTGGCAGTACTTGAGATATTGGATAATTTTTCTCTAGTTTTGGATCATTTTTACTCTACAAGTGCTGTTGTGACTGCTCCATAGGTGTATAGTTGGACTGCAGACATCACAGACAATCTTCCATTTGGCTTATGAAATACTGCTGCCTATTGGTGTGATGCAAATAAAACACCTTCACATTCCCATGAGATTGCTTGCACAAGCCTCAAGGAAAAGCCAATCAAAGCAGAGAGAGCTAGATGGGGGTACAGTATCATCTTTTGCTATAAGGGAAGTGCAGGCAGGCCAGATGCCAAGAAGTATTTATGTTACTCTTCACTTTACTGTTGCTGCTGCACTTGTTAATTGCTTCTTCTCTAGTGGAGAATTTTTTTTTTTTTTCCTTAGACTGTCCTGTGCCTGTGTGGAACTGCAGTGATATGACACCATTACACTGATTGTTGCTGAACAGTACTTTCACAACATCAGGGCTATCACTCTTACCCCAGGAACCCCAAAACGACTAAGATGTAAGCTTAGTCAAGAAGTTGGGAGGGTATACAGTTTGGACAACTGACTGAAAGAGACCAAAGGGATAATCGTACCATATGACATCAGGCTCACGGATGCTCATAGGGGAAAGGAGGAATAAGGGGTGACATGCACAATTATTGTGTTTGCCTCCTCAAGCAAATGTCACGCATGCTGAGGCCCTGTATTTCACAAAGTGGCTGAACATTTACTGATGGGAAGCAATGAATAATTTTCTCTTTTCTTTGCTTTCCTTCATGAAGCATCAAAATTTTGATCTACAAGTTTTCTCACACACAGTTTTCCTTTCATTTTGTGGGAGAGGGAAATGAGTTTGACTGCTGCCTGTGCTTAACCAATAATTCCTAATCAGGAAGCATTTTATCATAGTTCTTTAAAAACTTAACATTAAACACACTTCTGTCCTTCACAACATTGTTTGCAGTCAAACAGCCAGTTACATATAATTTTGTAGTTCAGGACACTAGAGAGCACTTCAGGTCTCGGCTATCTTTCAGTGTCTCCCTTACTCTAGCACCTCAGGTGATCTCTATTTCCAGCTAACTTCTCTTTCAAGTAGAAGCTGTGTAAATCATAGCTGCAACTGAAATGTTAAATTAAGTTTTCTCTTTTTCATGACTGAGGATTCACACTCAAAGAAATAACACATTAATCTGGAAAAGTGAACTTTGAAAAACAAAATACAGATTAACACAGAGTTAAATATCTATCAACAGTGAACATGAAAGCATCAAAATAAAAATTCATGTAAACACTACTGCATTTGCCCTTTTTACAGATACACAGTAGAGGAACACACATCTATAACTTACGCATGGCAGCCCAGTACCATGAGAAATGATTGTGGATACAGATAAAGTTCTAAAGTTACAAGTGAATTTCAAGTACTTTTTTGAAATTTTCAGTATATTCTATGACACCCTTCAGGGACTTTCAAAAAAATATCCTTGCTAGTAAAAATTTTAAGTGACATGAAGGAAAAGAAAAAGAAAAAGAAAAAGAAAAAGAAAAAAAAAAAAGAAAAACATAAAGAAAAAGAAAAAGAAAAAGAAAAAGAAAAAGAAAAAGAAAAAAAGAAAAAGAAGGAAGAGAAAAGAAAAAAGAAAAGAAATGGAACAGGGAAGGGAAGGGAAGGGAAGGGAAGGGAAGGGAAGGGAAGGGAAGGGAAGGGAAGGGAAGGGAAAGAACACAGTTTCAGAACTGAACTGATAAATCTATTAATGTAGGGTCAAATCATGTTTGCTGAGGCAAGACACCAGTAGAGAGCGGAGATGGAAAGAACAATGAATTATCTGAGTGAAAAAAATGCAATTACCAGCAAAATTATGATGATACAGGTTGTACAGAAGTTGTAATACAGAAGGGTTACAACAAGGGCATATCACTTGCTATTCTTCACACTGCTGTCTTTGTAATATCTCTATTACAATAGATGGAATGGACATAACAAATTGTTACACTAGTCTTATGGTAAAAAACACTTAATATGTGCTGGTACTCACTGTTGCTGTTGTTGTTGTTTGTTTGTTTTCTGTTTTTGAAATGATTTCTGCACATCTATGTCATATTCTCAAGCTAGGAAAGAAAATCACAGTACAGAACTGATGAAAAGTGAAAAAGAATACTAGATTTTACTCCAAAAAATCAAGTACAAGTGTTTTGCTGTATACACTTACAAATTGTTCTTGATTTTTTTTTCTCAACACTGTAGTATTTATGAAGTTCAATAAGGAGTAAGTGATTCAAATTGTACAAAACAGAATAGTTAGTAAAAGCTGGCTGTCTAACTACTAGAGGCTTTGCTTCTGATTCTTTGTCATAACCAGTGAAATAAGTTATTTTACTTCAGAAACGAACTTTGTATTAGATTACTTTATACTTAACTCTGGGGAAGAGGAGGCTGAGGGTAGACCTTATGGCTCTCTTTCAATATCTGAAAGCTGCTTACAGTGAGAGAGGGGTTGGTCTCTTCTAATTGGTGGCAGGTGACAGAAAAAGAGGAAATGGCTTTAAGTTGCACCAGGGTAAGTTTAGGTTGGATATTAGGAAAAACTCTTTACAGAAGGGGTTGTTAGGCACTGGAATAGGCTCCTCAGGGAGGTGGTTGAGTCACCATTCCTGGATGTGTTTAAAAATTGTTTGGATTTGGCGCTCAGGGATGTGATTTAGTGGAGGTTGTTAGAGTTAGGGTAGTATGGTTAGACTGTGGTTGGACTTGATGATCTTTAAGGTCTTTTCCAACTCGAGCAATTCTATGATCCTATGATTCTATGATTGATCTATCTGTAATCTGAGAAACTAGATTTCTGTGAACTTTTGAACCTTTCAAAGTATTTCCTGTTAAATTAATAAATTTTTATAAAAATGGACAAGTTGCGTAACTGTTGCTTGCTAGTTTTCCTAGGAGATAAATGTGAACTTGCTTTGTCTAGATATGCTGATTGTAATCCATTAAGCAGTGATTAAGAAGTAGTAGTCTTTATTATTTAAAAAGAATATTAAAGACATTCTTGAATTGCAATTAGTGCTTCTGAAACAGAAATCCTAAAGCAATTTAAATTTCTACATCTTTTCACTGGAATACAAATTCTGTGGGAAGACTTAGGTGAAAAATATCCCGTGGTCTCAATGTTGTATTTTGTCTCAAAATTTAGCAACCGCTTAATTCAAAATAAACCAATGCAGTTAGCAAATTTCTTTCTCCATATATAACTGGCCTACACTAAAAGAAAAGAAAGTAGAATTTTAAACAATATGTAAAGCTATAAAGCAGAATTATTGTGAATGAGACAGAAAAAACATACTCATCTTCCTGTACAGGCAATAGAGAGTGCTTCTGTATGTTATAATGACTTTGAATATGTCTATCCTTACACTGGAACATATAGTTTATTTTGTCTTTCTGGGAAGCACTTTCACTCTTTTTTCCTAAAATTTAATACATGTTACACTACCCAGTACATAGGCGAATCTACATTATCAAAATGACCAAAATTATGTAGGGAGAAGCTAGAAACACTGGGACTGATTTTCATCTCAAAAGACATCTTGATTCCCTTGGAAAGTTCAATTTCAGATGCAGTTATTTAAAGGGTTCCATATAGATGTTACACAGATCTTGTCTTTCAGTTTTACCATTGCTTCATGTTCCCAGAAAAACTCCTTGATAACATCTCTGAGTAGCAGCTGGCTGCTGACCATTAATTAAGCCATCGTTAACTCAGAAACAAATTCCTGTGTCTAAGGTTCCCCTCTTGAGCATAGAGAACTCCTTGCATAGTGAAATAACATTTTTAAATTATTAGTAAGTACTTTGCCTCAGTTCAGTAATATTACTGAATTATGTACTCTGTACCTCAGGGAGTGTGGAGAATCAACAGCTGAGCAATGCTGTTAAATGCAATCTACCCAGTCCCCTAATGAAATTGACTTAGTATAAGCCAGACTGCCATCCAGTATTCACAGAAGACAAAGATCTCATCTGACAATGATCACAGCAATAAAAAAAGCAAAATGCCTTTTCTTGATAATATTTTGCCAGCAGATTTTTTTTCCTTATACTTGGAATAGCCAAACTACTCCAACATGCTGGCTGCTTGCTCTTCCCCTGCCTCCTGGCATTATTGTACCACATGTAATTTCCCACAGAATGGAGAGGAATGATTCTCTTTGGATTTTTCACATGCACTTCTTAGCAAGTTAGTGTTTTGTGCCCTTTAGTAAATTGCCTATTTCTCTAGGAAATTCATTACAAATTGATTTCACATCTTGTGGCTGAGTTTGCCCCCATGTTCCATGTTGAAGCTGTATCACTACTCAAATGAGCTTTCTCACTGCTACAAGAAAATGCTACAGGCATTCTGATAAGTCCTTAGACATCTTAGACACTGAACTATAAAGTGCTTTGCTAGTAGTTTGTAGTTTCTCTGGAGATGAGCTTTTTCTTTCTTCAGAAAGTAAAAATCCATTCTTGGAAAACTGCTTTTGTTTGCAGATTTGTGAAGTAATGTGGATTTACTTCCCAGAAATTAAAATAATAATCTAGAAAATCAACTTTGCACTGACTTATAGTGCTGACAACCTAATCTTCATTTTCTCTTTTGTAATGTGTTAAAATGCACACCTTAAACTTTTATTTTTTTCTGTGAAGGCAGAGAATATTTAGCAAGTTGAGAAAAATCCTTCCAATTTCCAGCACAAAAACATAAACAGCCCTTATTTATCAACAATAACATTATTATTATTTGCCAACTTGAACACCAACAGTTGTATGGTTTGTCAGAGATGGCTGGTAAAAAAGTGGGGCTGAAAACTAATCATTCACTAAAAGTTATAAGCTTCTTTTCCTTTACATTTATTTTTAGAGATGAGATGGCCTGTTTTTAATTCATTTGCCATTTAATCCATGCCCCATTGATTTTATATTATATTAATTTTTTTGTTGCAAGTAAAATTACATAGTTACTGTGGCATATTAAATCAAAATTAGTGCTTTGATAAGCCACTACCAAATCTAAAATAATCTCAGTCTATGCTATTTTGACAATAACTGATTGATATCAATTAAATTATAATCCTACTTCAAATTTTTAATTAAATGAGCTTCATACTAATTGTTTCATCCTTTTGCCCATAACTGATGCTATGATGACAGGATCATAATTACTTGAGTCACTATGTAACCTCTTAAAATATTGGAATAAAATTAGAATCCTTCATTCTGGAATTTCCTCAGTTCTCCAAGATTTGTTAAAAATTAACATCAGCTTCCAAAGATCTCCTCTTTCGTCTCTTTAAAACTCTTAGTTGGAGAAACTTAAGTTCATTATCTAATGTGTGGGGTGGGGAAGCACAGCTGCAATTTTCCAGTAGTTCATGTATTTCAAGATCGTGTCCATTAGTTTTATATTTTTTCCACTGAGGCTTTACTTTTAGAACTATTTCCATAATGCTGGAGGTTAGTAAACGATTTCCTAATAAATTAGCCTTTCCTTTTAATTTCTGATTTTGTCGTTAATTTAGAATTTCAACTTAATTTAGTGCAGCTCCTTTCCATAAATCAGTGTTAGTGCATAATTTAGCTCTAATGTGTCACATTGTTCAAAAGGCCTTGACTGCGATAAAGAGTGCTCCTACTGAGTGAATAGCAATAAGCTTGCAAACTAAGATTGTGAGTTTTGTGCAATCTGCTTCTCAGACCTCACTCAATGCTATGGCTTTCTTCCTTCATTTCCTTCATCTCCCATGGAACTGAAAAATAACTTGAATCTATACAGCTGTCACTAGATGTCTTGGTAGGTCCATGCAAAAGCAGAAATCCGTGTCTTATTTTTATTTTTATTTTTATTTTTATTTTTTTTTATTTTTCCATTCTCTTCTTACTCATTTGCATTATAGTGAGGCAGGAAAGTACCTCAAAACAAGATTCATGGCATGCTAGTTTTAATAGCCCATAGGATGATTTGCATAGGCAGGTTACTTTTTCAAAGTCATCTCCATTGATTAAACAATTTTTTTATGAACATCGTAATATTAGCAAAAAGAAGCCCAAAATTTCATTTTAAAAATCTGTAAAGAGAAGAAAATTAGAAATCGAGGGTTTTATTATATATAGAAGACAAACACAATATGCTCAATAACATTATAGTGGGGAATAAAATGATTTAAAAAGAAATGATGGTACTTTTCGCTTAGAATGTAGCTACTAAGATCTTAGTTTTCATTCTAAACATCTGTTGGTATTTACTTGTTAAAACTGACTTTATGTTTTTCCTCTTTAATTTAAACAACACATAATATTTTCCAGAAATACTTTAAACAAGTACTTTAAATAATGTTGCCGGTACAAGGAATATTTCCTCTACTCAATGCAGAATGACTTTGTTGGTTAAGATTAATTAACATAAGCATGGCCATAATAAAATAATATTGTCTCAATAAGTAGGTGTTAAATTTTTCTATACTATGAGTCAAAGAAAACTTTCCTTTGTATAGAAGGCATTCTTGTTGTGAAATAAGAAGGTGGAAAAATCCTGAATGATATACACATCATTCACTTTCTTATTTGTGGTTATGTATGTGCAAATCTTGAAATTGCTATCGTTCATGACATATGCAATTACCAGTTCAATTTTAAATAGTTTTTTTTTTTTTTTTTTTTTTTTTTGAGGTTTGTATATTGCAGTGAGCTCAGTGACTGAAAAGAGATACTGTCTAACAAAGCTTTATATCTGGCACAGCTGATGCTTTCTCTGTGGCATGACCAATTGCCCTTGCATTTGATGATCTTTGTCTTGTGGAGCACCTGCTACTGTCACTACAAGGTATGTGTTCTCCCCCATGTATGGCATCAAATAGGCAGTGTGCAAAAAATAGTAGTGCAAAACTGTTTGTGCTGCCTGCACTCTTAGAAATGAAGAGTCCTACCCTTTAATGCCAACATCTTTGGTACAGTGGAAAAGATTTGTAGACAACATGCTCATTTAAAAAATATAGGCATAAAACTTCAACTTCAGTCCTTACAGAGAATGTTGGCTCTTTTTCTTTCTTTCTATTTTTTTTTTTTTTTTGCTAACCACTGGAAAATATAGTCAGTTTCTTAATTGTGCTCCTGATCCTGTGTATATGAAACATATGATTTTTCTCAGGACTTTTTAATTACACGACTGGTATAGGCATAAGGGACAAGCCCAGGCAATGCCCCAATTGGTGTTTCACTCGCTCCTAAACAGGGCCATAAGAGTAGTTGAGAAACAGTCAGTCAAGGGAGTGGGTCCTGGTATCACCCTTGCAGTTTGCCTGGTGTCGAGTGTCTCAACCAATCCTGGGACTGGCCTGGCATGGGATATAGGACTGTTGATCTATCTGTCTGCCCACTTTTATTTCTCTTCCTTTCTCTTCCTCTTTCCTTTTCCTCTTTTTCTATTAAACACAAGGCTTACTTTAATTTTCTATTAAATTGCACAGTAGATAGAACTGTGAGAATGCCAGTGCATCTAGAATAACTGTTTAGTTGAAATCTATTGAAGTTGATCTTTTTCCTATTTTGTACAGACATTGAGAGTGGTTTCAGCTTAATCTAACCAGGGGAATTTGTGAATCCAGTCACTCCTCGCACCCTTCATAGGCAGGACATGATAATAGGTACAGGTGTGAATAGCCTCTACAGTGTTTTCAAAGTCTAAACTAAATTTTCTTGTATGTGCAGTAGACATTAACAAGACATTAATTTTTTAAGATTACTGGGCAATGGTGAGAATAAATGTGACAATTAAATACTTCCACTGTGGGTAGTGAGAGATGATCCTATGTGGTACATTTGGAAGCAAGAGATGAACAGACATCCTATTTTCTATTTAACACGACTGCATTCTATGCAATTAATACAACTTCTTGTTTTGAAAACACATTTTTTCCCCTGAGAATGGAGAGTTGTGGACTTTTCCTTTGGATGCAAGCATCTGAAACTTATCACTTAGCTGAGAACTGGGAGCTTCCAAGAAATATTAAATTTTGTATGGGTTTGTGCATTGTCCCTGAAAAGCACAGAAAAACTGTCACTCTCAGAAAAAGCCAGAAAACAACACCCACTCCCTAGAGGTGATCTCTGGTGGACGAATCTTTTGTATATTGATTAGACTGCTTAGTGGTACTCTGCCTTTGGCTAAAACTAAACAAAAGGCCTAAGGTCTGACCCAAACAAAATGCAGTAAGCTTGATGGAAAGACTGTAGATCAAACATTTCTACTCCAGAATGACATGTAGGCTTCATTCAGTGGCAGTAAATTCAATCTGAAAAAGAAAAAAAGAAATTAAAACAGAATATTTTTATCAGGTTAAGGCTATGTTCTGGTAATGTCTTGACCTTGTCTGCAACAGTGGTGCCAAATGGGGCATCAGATCTCCCTTAACTTGAATTAGACATATATTCGTGAAACAATTAAGGTGTTATTTGTAGTGTTGCCAGAAAAGTTTTTTTATTGGGAAGCATTGACTGTTTTTTTTCTTTTTTTCCCTTCTAAATCCTATTTTTTTCCTCTTCAAAGCACAAAAGTATCTAAGTTGATATCTAGAACTGACAATTTAATATATAAAAAGAAAAGACAGCAGTGATCTTTGGTCAATTCCATTTGTATGTATAGAACAAAGGAAACAATATCAGAATAAAATATCAGTTGGATGTGTTCACGTGAGAGGCAATTTTCTTCCAATCATTTACATTAAATATTATAATTTCTCAAATTGTCAGAAAAGAACAGGTGTTCATTGTGAAGCTGTCAATATGCTTTTGTTTTCTGCATTTTCTTTTTTTTTTGTTACAGCAATTACATACAGAATTTATTATCTTTCTAGATGTGCTGAGGGACTTGTTTGACTGCCTAACAGGTCTGGAGAAAACGTGAACACTCTAGAATATTTATGTTTTCCTGTTTTAGCTTTTATGCTTTCATTACAGTCTCCCAGGTGTAGTTGTTTAGCATAATGACAAACCTTTCTAAGGTTTATTTTTCTGAAGAGATTTGATCTACTTAAGGCAGTATCCTGCTGTCACTTTGATTCTGGATATTTGTTCAATAATATGTGCAGTTTTTACTGTACTTTTTTGTGCCCGAATATAAAACCTATTTTGAAGAAAAATGAACTCATGGGTTATTTTTGGTAGAAAAGAGTACACAGATACAGCAATATGCTTTATTTCAAGAAACAGTCTCTTAACATTTTCTTAACTGTGTGTGAATGCAGTTGCAGTCAGGTCTAGCTGAGAGAAAAGGTTGGCCCAAGGAGCAGATAAAGGTGAGGGACACAGAACCTTATGTTTCAAAAAACTTGTAGAACTGTAGTTGTAAAAGGTGGTATAGTAGGAAAAACAACTTGTTATCCAAGCAGAAGCAAAACTTCATTCTAGATGCATCTAACTGCTTCTGGATTGGCCTTGATTAACTCCCAGTGAAGGATTAGCAGACAAATAGCAGAGTGCTGTTTCTGTGCATTGTGTATAAGGGAAGAAGATGGCATACAAATAAACACATTCTTTTCGCTGGCATCGTCTGTCAGCAAAAAAGTTTTGGCAAAAGGGATGTTGACTGTGATTTAGCACCATTAAGTCTTAGGGATTGACCTGATTACAGCAGCAACTCTTAGGCCTCTGCACTTTTGTTAACCTCACAAAAACCTAAAGATGACTGAAGAACTAAAATTTAAGCTTCAGTGTTTCCCTACTCTGATTGGAGATTTTCCTACCTATAGGACTGGGACTGAGAGTAAAGCTAGAGAGGAACAAGCAGCAGACCTACTGCTTATGGGGAAAGCAGAATCAAAAGAAACCTAAGCAAATGATTTGAGTTGGGGCAGGTACAGAATGAGCCTGAGCCTAGCACCTGAGCTGGGGCAAGTACAGTGCAAGACTGTGTCTAGCACTTGAGCAGCCTTCTTGCTGGGGTTGTGACTGTTCCTTCTCGAGCTGCTTCCTCACCAAAGCAGCAGTGAGGCCATGCAGGCACAAATACACGTTTGCTACTCGAATGAAGAAACTTCTAATAATAGGCTGTTCATTTTGTCTCTCTGTCTTTTCGTTCCAGTTGTGCAGGGCAGAACTTGAATAATGCATTATCTTCAGGCTGATGTTCTGATTTGCACTAGTTTATCACTGTAATTCCTCATTTTTCCTCAAACATTTTGTTAATTATTTCAGGTAGGTGTTACTAGCAGTTGAAAATAGAAGGAAATGCACTGAGAAAAAGATTGCTTAAAAATAGGTCTGCTTGTGCTGAAGCAGAACTGAGCTAAGCACTGCACAGCACTATTTTGTGTAGTGCTTGTACAATGAAGCTTTAGCTTATCTTGGACATTAAGGTGTGACTAGGACATCAGCAATGTACAATTACATTGTTGTAATAGCATAATTTTTATAATGGATTTTAACTTACTATTTCATTTAAAAATTTCTGAGATGTTTATTCTGTACTTTATTTGGTTGAGATATTTATGCTTACAACAGGCACTCTGAATTTTATATACTGAAGAACAAGGTGTTTTCAGAGAGAGCCTTTAGCTTGGGTTCATTTTTCCCTGTTCAGAAGGAGAGAAATATTTCTTTACCACCTCAGCATTTAATCATTCATAAATGTGGTATCCAGCGATCTTGGAATACATGTTACTTGCTTAAAAAGATGTCCGATTTATTTTTCTTCTGAAAGGAGTTTCCAGTTAACTGTTTTTACTGATCTACACACCAGTCTACTCAGGCCTCTTGATTAAGTCCTTTTGTCCTGAGCAGAACTGTTGTGCAAGTAATTATTGTTCGTATGGTATGAATTGCCACTTTAAAGCATTAGCTATGACAGAGATGTTAGTGATCCAGTGCCTGGACTGAGAAATCTCTGGTTCAGAATATAACAGCTTTGTGCTCTCACACTGGTTAGAGAGAGGTATGTGATATTTATCTGGTGTCAGAGACAATTGTTATTACATCAATCTGCAATGCTCTGGTTCACAACATCATTTACATCAATACAAACAGTGTGTTCTAATCTTCAGGGATAATCTTTCATTTGTTATCTTTAAGAGAAAACAGAACCGAGTAACGGAAATTTAGTGTCGTACTTTGAATGTATATAGAATGTCTTACAAAAAAATGCCACCTGGAAAAAATCATTTCTATAATTTTTTTTTAAAGTATAATTGCTAAATAATATTATTTTCATTGTTTGTATATATGTATTGCAACTACATGCGAGTTCAAAGGCACAGTGCAATCAGTTTTTCCACATGAGCAAATAAACAGAGTTACTAGTAAATAACCTGGCAACTTGCCAGAGTCACACAATAGCTGCAGCTCTGACATTTTGCTGTACCTGCTTTTAGCATTCTGCTTATGGAAAAATATAAACCTGCACAAAACATAGGGGAAGATGACAAAATGCCCTCAGTTATAGCTATAAAGAAAAAATTACTTCAGGAAAGCCATTTTGGAAAACCATTTCAAAGAATCAGAAGAGGCAAAAAATAAAAAATAAAAAATGATACCTTTCTGCTCTTTGCCTTACAGTAAAACTACCTACTATTTCATTTTGTCCAATTTGGTTTGTTTATGTATTTCTTAGACTGAGCCTGTTTTTTCAGTGTGAAAACAGCAACTGAGAAACAATGAGAAAGGAATAAATGTAAACTAGTGAATACTCCAGCTTTAAAGAGCCACAACCTTAATGGAAATGTAATTGTATTCACATAGAAGATAATGGAGCTGAAATAAGAACTGAAGCTTATTGTAACTACAGAAATCTTTAACTTCTAGAAAGGTCTCTCTTTGCACAATTCAAATCAGATACTATCATTTTCTCCGTTTTAATTAAGGATTTTGCTATAAGATATGCTTATTATTCTATTTTTTAAAGGCACTAATGGTAATTTAGTGGTCAGTGGCTCAGTGTCCATGTGCAAGCTGATCAAAAGTGATGTCCTCCAGTGGTCCATCTTGGAAATGGTGCACTTCAGCATCTTTATCAGTGACATAGACAGTGAGATTGAGTACATCCTCATCAAGTTCACTGATGATACCATGCTGATGAAATATTTCTTACATTTATTACGTCTGTGATGTTACTATGCAAGAGGCCTGCTCTAATATATGAACATGCAGTGCGATAAGCTGTATAATCAGAATGAAAAGCACTTCTGCGCATCTAAACCTTACAACATAAGTGAATAACTTGTAGGCTAAATATATGCTTTTTTTTTTCTGAAAACAGCTGGTTTTTCTGTGACACTCTGGAGAATGGTCTTGAATAGGAATAAAATATCAAATCAGTATTACGACATCTTGAATTTGTAAGGATGCAGCAGCTATTAGCAATTATTCCAGCTAGGAACAGGTATCCAGCTTTGGTGGAGAAAGAAATGTTGTGTAAGTCAGGCCAGGCCTAGGTGAACTCTAGGAAGCCCCTGTTACTTTTCATAAAGCTACGTCATGCATAGTACTGCTTGTTGTTAATGAAGCATTAAGGACCACATAAGGACTGCTCTTGCAGTCCTTACCTGCAATAAGGTTTTTAAAAGCTGCTATTTAGAAATACAACTGCAATTTTAAGGTTAGTTCATAAAGAACATATGAGATATTGACTGGATTATGAAGAACATTCATAAGTTTCATATTAAAATGAAAATGGCAGTAGCCAGTGATAGAGTATTTCCAGTTCATCACAATTTAGCTTGTGGCACATTTAAATAAGTTTAGAAAATGTCATCAGATTAAAAAAAAGGATAATTCATTGACTGTGTTTCTTAGGAAGCTGTATTTTTGCCTAAGAATCTAATCTATATTCAACATTTTGAAGTAAAAATGAGGCAGATGTAGAAATCAGTGTACAAAAAGGCAAGTATTTGAGATGCCTTTTAGTAAAAAACACCCAGCACATTTGTCTAATGCCATACCCCACACTACTGTTATGATTATGATTTCCTAGGATATCGTAGGTACTGAATTAGACACTTATTTTCTATACATACACACTGAGAACTGCACAGATGTCTGATACACTGCCAAAGACTCTTTTTTAAAAATACATTCTTTGCCTCCCTCTGATCCGGAAATATCATGCAAGATCAAACAAAATGAACTCCTTGTAGCCTGCTTTCCCAGCAGACAAAAGACTCAGTCCTGCCATGTTCAGAGCTCAAGGACAGTGGGAGTGAGTAACAGAAAAGGGATTGACTGATCCAGAAGCTGGGGAAGGTCCTAACCATGTTAAGATCTTAGTAACTTGGCTGATTAAAGTGCTTGGAGATTTTCAAGGAACTCAGCCTAAGTAGCATGATAAGGGAGAGACCATCAGAATGCTTTTAATATCAGACTTATCTTTTCAGACTCCAGAGTAAATAAAAGAGGCATCTGAAACTATCCAATGAATTCTTTTTGTTTAACTTTATCCAGAAAGAGGCACACTGACAATCAAAAAGCAGAATACTTCAACTCCTGAATTTTTCATATCAATTTTTGAAATGATGAACTCTTCATATTACATTTCAGCTGGATTCATAAGCATTCCTATTTCATTCAAGGGAGTGAATACAACTGCAAAGCTGAACATGAGTACAACTGATAACAAAGTCAGATCTATCATCATAGCATATTTCATTTCTAAATACTTTTAAAAAATAAAAAACAAATAACATAGGTATATAGAAATTATATAGTTGAAGCATTCTCTATATAATCAGACTAACAGTAGAAGTGGCAAAACATTTGGTTTTCTTCAGTCAAAACCAGCAATCTTTCTCTAATCTGGAGTGTATAAGCAGCCTTCAGATCCTATTTCTGTGTCTGAAAATAATGAAAAATTTGAGCCACATCAAGTTTATGCTTTATTTTATGTTGATTTTTTCCTGTTGCTTCTTTATTTTTTTCTCAAGGTAATGTATTTAAAATAATTAAATAGATGAAGGATGTATTGTTATTCATATCTGGTCTCCTTATTTTATACTTTCTGCATGTTCTGTAAAGTGAATTCATCCATACAAGTGATCTCCCTCCACTTGATGATATAGATAAGGCTGAATGTTTTGCATTTGCCTGTTGAATACAAATATGTCATATAAAGGCATCTGCTTGTGACTAAGGTAACCCTGATAGTAGTTAAATCATCTTTGGTTATTCCCCACTCTATACCATAACCCAATAATTTCAGTTATCAGACTTTTTAGATGAACAGAATGTATACTCTGGAGTACACTGACTTCAAATAGTACCTTGTAAGTTGAGCCTGAGATATAACGATCTCTTCAGAAAGAATATAAATAGTAGATTAGTCACTCCTCAGTGAATTATGTGAATAATTTAGCTTGTGACTTTACTATTCACCTCTGTCACTTTGACCCATATATTATCTCTCAGGTACCAACCAGAAGCAAAAATGTTGCTTTCATTAAATTTCGTTATTGGCACTGTTATTCTATTTCTTACTCCATTCCTGAGGAGTAATCCAAAGTAGACCAAGAGATTTTAAAGATGACCAGTGATTTGTCAACATTGCATTTTCACTATTTTTACTGGCTACAAGCAGAATAATTAGGAAAAATAGGGCACACTGGAAAAAAATTCCAAGCGTCATCCTGTAAAATTTATAGTTACCCTATTTTTCCTTTTTAAAAATGTGACTTATAATATAAACTTCTAGGAAGGTGTCATGTGTTTCACATTCACTTTTTTATGAGAAAGGTTTCTTCTAATAGGATGTCAGATCAATACTAATTTTTGACACTACTTTATAAATTCCGAACACTATAAATATTCACATTTTTAGATTTGACAGTCAGCAAACAAATGAAATATTCTGGGATGCAGAGTTGTTCACAAGAGAAGGGAATCAATCAATAGTTTGATAGATTGTTGTTAAAATTATGACAACAGCATTGGAATGTGCATGTGGAGTATATTTGAATATTAACGTAGATTTGCAGTAAAAATAAGTATGTAGTACTTTAAGAGATACACCACAGCAGATACACTGATGAGAAAACTTAATATATTATTAACTGTTTGCAAGATTAAAACTTTATTGTTTACTGTTATTGATAATTAACACTATAATTCTGACAATACTACAGTCAAGTCAACATGCAATATCAAGAGGATTTGCCCAGATTTAAAAAAATAATTATCAAAATTATCTTAGGTGATTCCAGAAGACAAATTATTTCTAGAAAATATTTCCAAGGATGTTTTAGCAGTCCCTTCACATATATATTATGTTATTTACATGCTGAGTTCCTGTTTACATGGTATTTGTCAGGTCACAGGACCTTGTCTGGTTTTGCTGAGAGCAATAGTATAACAATGTTTAGCAGAAGTAAAGCTTCTAAAATGCTTTTGAGAAAATAAGTAGATAAATTTGCTATGCACACACAGATACAAATATATATATGTATATGTAGGACGGCTGCTCCAAAAGTAATGCCTCCTGTTTTATTGTGTTGTCTCATGACATCAGAAGTGACTGAAACAGGAAAGTGACAGAACAGAAGTGACTTTGGGGTGGTATGGCAATATAGGTTGAAACTTCCTCCCAATACACTGTTAGATCTTGCTGTTGTGTGATAGGTGGCAGCAGAGAAGCAGTCTGATAAAGTAGAAGTGCATATGAAACAAAGGTGTGTCACTGAATTTCTCCATGCAGCAAAATGGCACCCACTGACATTGATTGATGCTGAATGATTTTGGAGATCAAACAGTGGATGAGGGCACAGTGAGGCAGTGGACGGCGTGTTTTAGCCATGGCAGTGGGTTACCTCTGCTGGCTCAGCTTTTAGAGTGCAGCATGCAGGCTCTTGTCTATAGCTGAGGAAAATAAATATCTAGTGGTGGTGACTATGTTGAAAAACAGTGTTTTATAGCTGACAATTTACTTTACTAACTAGTATTATTTGCATCTGTTGTAGTTTCCATGGAAATTAATAGGTGACATTACTTTTGGAGAGAGGCACACATATTACATGAACTTCTACCACAAACTGAACGACATGCATACGAACAGATGATCCACATTTGTTTGTGACTAGGCCCTAGGAGAATCTCTCTTTTGCCTTCTTTCTTTCATCCTTTCTTTTTCTCTTTCTTAGGACATGTTCTAGTGTGTTTTATTCTGGAAAAATTACCACCTGTAATAGTATGGTCTGAAATTCCATGACTTTTAAAGAGTTTTAATAAAAACTGAAATATGAAACAGTATTTGATTTTTTCAGGATATTGTCCCATTTCCGCCTGGACTGTGGTTTGTGAGACATGAAAATTAGACACCATAGGAAAATACCATCTCTTGTTTACAAATCAGATATAAAGCTTTTATATGTTATATCTCTAGAAATAGGTACCATACCTATCTTCTTCTTTAAAATTGCTTCAAACTTCAAGATAAATTTTAATTAAGGTTAGTATGGTAGTGAATACATGCAGATAATTTTTTGTTGTGCTTTCTCATATTCAACAAATTTGTCAGTGTTCAGATACTATGTGAATATCTCTGGAACTAAAAAATGTTATATTATGGGAATAGCCACATGATAATTATTCAGGCCAATTCATTGATCAAAGAATTTTCTCCCTCTTCACTTGATAAAACCAAATTAATTCTGGGTAAATAAAAAGATTTAAATGATCGTTAGCAGTACTTTTTTACTTCAGTAATTGTTTCCAGAAAAGTTCTTACTTATTCATTGTGTTTATTGCTACTTATTCCTTGTGTTTTATTTATATGAGGTTCTTCCACCGCAGAACATACTGGAAGCACTGCAGAAAAGCAGCCGTTCTCCATGTTCTCTGTGGATTGTCAGTGACATCAGGGCAAGAAGCAACACAGTTAACTGTAGTTAAGGAAAAAGAGCCTCTCCATTTGAGCAAATTCACGTGTTAGATACTGGCAGAGTAGAAGCTGTGATTTCTGGGTGCACTGTCTATTTTTCTCTGCATCAATCTGCCAGCAATTGCTAACTGGAAGTAAAGTAAGTTGAAAACATTTTGGAAGTTTTGATCCCATACAGATATCCTTTCTGTTCTATTTTTAGATTTGATTCAGAAAAGGGATGTGCTTCAATATCTCCACTAATTTTGTATTGCAAGGCCAGCAGCACTTACCCAAGGTTGTCAAATTCACCTTGCAAACACTTAAAAGATATTATAGTTGTGTAACAAACTCTAAGGATGATTAGCAACAGCAAGTGCAATTGTCCATGGATTTTGCATCTGGATGCCTCCTGAGTACTGATGGTGCTGTGCCAGCTCTGCAAGACTAACAGGCTAACAAATTTCAGGATGTATATTTTACCTAGAAAGAGAAGAAAGAAAAGGATTTTTTTTGTTTTGTTTTGTTTTCTTTTTCTTTCTTTTGTAAAAATCTTATTTATTTATTTTAACTAGTAAACTAATTCTAACAGTATATTAGTTTATGATAACTTGAACTTTAAAAAGTCTTATGGATATCAGAGATTGTGATCCTAATGCTTAGGTAATCAACTGAACTATTTTCCTGTTTCAAAGCTGAAACAAAAATTTGCTGTTGGGCATTGCACTGAAAGCATTTCAGAGAGCCCATATGGGCTTCACAGGTGCCATGGATGGATCGACTTCTTCTCTTTCATAGGCATGTAATCTCTGGGAACTTTCTTCCTCCCTTAACAGCAAAGATGGGAAGGAATCCAAATGACAATTGGGAATGATAAAAGGAAAAAAACATTTGACATAATTTTATTTGCAGCATGTGGAAATAAATATGTCACTCTGAAATTTATTCCTGCTATTTATTTCCATAGAAATCACAGCAGGTACAAAGATCACAATAACACTGTTAGACAGAGTAAATTCTCCTTTACAAAACACTATTTTTCAGCATGGTCACCACAATTACCTGTGCATTTTGCCAGTGATGAACAGGAGCCTGCATTCCATGCTCGTAAAAATCTGCACTGGATGCACCATGGTCTTCAAACTGGTATGGGGTCTGGTGTTGTTGTGTTGCAAGGGAAAGACTGTCTTCTTCTCTGGCCTGACTCTGGAAGTTGGAACTTTCAGCTTAGTCAGTATTGTGATATTGCAGCCAGAGCTGATAGTTTGTCAGGGTTCCAGGAAATCCAACAGGATCACACTTCTGTCCCATAAGACAGTGCACATCACTTTATCTGCTGAGTCTTGAACTTTTTTCTTCAGTTAATGGTTAATTCACATGTCCTCATTCCATGGACCATCATTTTGACTCCAGATTGTAGTAGTGACAGAACATCTTATCACTGCTAATAATGTGATCAAAGAAACTGTCACCTTCAGCATTTCAGCATGTTATTGGTTCAGACTTGCGTACGATTTTCTGTCTGTTCCTGTGTGAGCATTTGTGGAACTCACCTAGTGCAAACTTTGTGATATTCCATAATTGTAATCATTCAGTAATCATGATTACTGAATATCACTGAATAGCACTGAAGCTGATATTCAGCTCTGTACACACTTCCTTGGTTGTAATCTGACAGTGTGCATGGATGAGCTGATGTAGACATTCTTTATCTAATAGTGTGACAATTGTGCATGGCCATCAAGAACATAGCTTGTCTTTTATATCGCTGTTGCCACTGTTGAAATGCAGCGCATACTGCTTCTCTGTGCTCACATCCATTATTTGGTTTCCATCAATGTTGAGCAAATGTCGATGAGTGTCAGTGAGTGCCATTGTTTCCACATGGAAGAATTCAATTACACATCTTTGTTTCATATGCACACAACAGACACCATTTTGTTAGGCTGCCTTTGTGCTGCCATCTGTCACACAGCTACAAGATGTAACAGAATACTGTTGGGAAGGTTCAACCTGTACACTAACATACTGCCATACATACAACAACATCCACCTCTGAGGACATGGGCCAACATAATAAAATAGGAGGCATTACTTTTAGAGCAGCTTTTGTAGTGTTTTATTTGCTTCCTTTGTACTGTGATTGTTTTTGATCTGCTCTCTTTAACATTATTATCCTCTCACTTTGTGTGATTTCTTCTTTCCACATCTTACTGATACTTTTCTTCTTTTTCTTTCAGTAAAATCTGAGAGATTTTCAATATTTTCCTCTGAATACTGAACAGAATACTAATACATCCATTCATCTTTATGCAGAATGCTTTGATAGACTTCAAGAGAAATCATTATTGTTTGTCTAAATAAAAACAATTGTGATATGTGTTAATACTGCAAAGTAAATCCCTCAAAAGTAAAAATGTGATAAACTTGCACTTGAACTAGTTATCTGTTGTCTTGGTCATACATTTTGCAATAGTTTTACAGTGATTATGCTTTTTTAAATAAGACTGAATCAATTAAGTGAAATCAATACTTTTTTACTGTAGCATAAAGTTATTCACGTCAATTATAATTATTTGATATAGAAGTATTAATCTCTTCCTGAATTGATTAATACAAAATGCAGAATACAAAATATCTCAATCATTCTTAGACATTAAAGAATCTATTTTACGATAGCACAATAAAATCAATTGTAATTTATTCTATGCAGGAGGATTCCTTGACAGAAGTGGAACAGTTCAAGGCATCCACTTATTCTGTATGGCCTTCTTGAAACATCTAAATTGTGACTTTCCAGAGTATCCAGCAATTACGTGCTGACAAGCAACTTGTGTAATGTTTATGATTATCAGGGATTTAGGAGCTAGAAGATCTTTAAGGTCCATTTCAATCCAAAACATTCCATGATTCTATGGTTATCTGTGAACACCAAGATATGATAAGGGTGGAACTTCTATTAATTTGTGATTTAAAAAAAAATATCACTAAATAAGATTTTGCACTGTATTACTGTATGAAAAGAATTTTAGTTTCCTAATTGTCTGATCCAGCTGCAATAAAATACTAATACCTCTGTATCATGAACAGTTTGAGGAGAGGATAAGGAACTTTAATAGCTTCTATAGACTAAGTACATCTCCCAGCCTGAAAAATCATCGTTGCCTTCATACTTTGTGCACTGTATACTGGAGAAGAAATGTGTTACATGAAATATTATTGTTCCAAATTAAATTCCCTTGTGCATATACTTGACATCTGCAAAACATTCTTCATCATATTTTGGGTAACTTCTAACTAATTTAAGGTTTTTTTGATAATTTTCATCTGATATTTCTGCTGTTGCCCAACGGATCAACAATAATTTTTAGATTCATTGAATGAGTAACTATTTAGTTGAATTTTTAAAAACTAGTAAGGCTATTTACTCACAGAGCTTTGCTCATTGGTTTGAATCTTATGTGAACTTCTTTCTTTGATGTTAACTTCAGCAGGATTCTTCAAACTCCATTTTTGTTTGTTTGTTTGTTTCTACAACATTTGTGAAAGGCTTTTACAGACATTCTTCTGGAGGAAAGATTGCTTCTACACACAGTGTCAGTGAATTACATGTAATAACGACTCTTAACAATGATATAGTGTCAAGACTTAATACGGACCACAGTTACTGTAGATTTTTCATTCTACTTTAGTTTTCACATAGCAAATTCGGAATACTGTGGAAAACCTCCTTCACTGTAAAGAACATTATTGTTGGACCAAGGCTAATTCAAAATAACTGAAAGTCTGTATAGTGTGGGGAATGAAGAACTGAAGAAATACTTTCCTTAACAAGGGGGCCCATTATATTTTTAAATATAAAAAAATAAGTTTTTTCCCCTGTATTTCAAATGTTGAGTAATGCACCTGAACTTTGCTAACTTGCTTATTTTCACCACTTCTCAGAAGTTCAGGGAAATGGAAACATTCCAGCTGATGAGGAAAAGAAATAGTAATGTGGATCATTTATTATTAACAAAGTATTATTACAGACAGACAAGGTAATTACAGCACTGCATTTTAATGTTCACATTTAGAATCACTCTGATTGCATTATCTTTTTTTTTTTTTTTTTTTTTTAACCTGGTTCCTTTTCTTATTGTCTTTAGTTAAGGTATTTTAGAGTGTTCATTGCATATCCAGAAACAACTTTTCTTTTTCTAGTGCTTGACTGAAAGGAAACCCGAGTTCTAAGTTTTCCAGGCCCAACCCAAGTGACAAAAGTACACATCAGGGAGTCACAGAGTAATAAATCCTTTGGCATGCATACACATCCAAGATGTATTTGATATTTCTGTCTTTGTAGCAAATTGGTTTGGATCTCAATATGAGACTCATTCTAAAACCTCACCCACATCTTTTTAGCAGCGTAGTACATAGGCAAACTTGATATTTGATATAGGCTTTGTCTGTATTAGCAAAAGAAATAGTGCTGAGGGATGTTAATGGCCTCTGAAATTATATTCTGTATGATTAAATTATTAGAGTGATTCATTATTTGTCTTCAGTAGCTAGCCCTTTCACAAGAAATCCCTGCACAGTGTTATGGAATTAGCAAAGGCAACAGACTGTTATCAATAATTAGTTTTGTGTGGCCACAGTCTACTGCAGGGTTGAAAATCTTGATACTGTGAATGTGGAAATTCTGTGCCAGCTCTCCACTGTGCTAAATGCAGGCATAAATGTAATACATTTAATTAAAAAGTTATTATCCAGAGTCTGGAAATAAAGGGCTTGTGGTAACTTGCACTTTTCTCTAACTTTCTGGATGTTCAAGGAACTGGCTTTAAATTCCACCTTGTAACCTTTCTCCAATATAAAATTGAATTTAAATGTGAGGAAAAAAATCAAGAAGATGCACTTCCTTACCTGTATAGTTTCAGCACATCCTTCTAAGTAGAATGTCTTAAATTATCAACTTAGATGTTGCAGGACTGATTTTGTGGGGAAATTCTGTCATTCACCATTCACAGTACATAAAAGTCTTGCAGTTCACTAACAAGTGTTATTTTACTAGAGTTGCTTCAGTGTACTAAAAAAAAAAACTACTACTGACTCCACTACTGTGCTCTGACACATCATTTGTATGGAACTCATATTCTGTGCTTGAATTCCAAGCAAAGATCTCATCTAGTTTCAAGAATATTTTTTTCATGTTTTAAAGTGAAAGATATGCTTGTTTTTCATGTGTTTAATAACACAACAGGTCTTATCAACCCTCTCTAATGAAAAATGGGAATTTTCTTTCTTACTAGTATAATAAATATGATAGAAAATTTTTGGTATTGCAAAGTGAATGGTTTTTTTTCACATAAAAAGCACTATAGTGACTGAGATGGGAACAATTCTAGAAAAGTACAAGGGCAATTCTACTCCCAAAGAATCCCATACTTAATCTTGTTAAGAGCATTGCTGTGCATGCACACAGATAAGCCCGCAGACAGAGAAGCTCAGAAAAGATAAGTGTGAATGATTTTTTTGTTTGTTTGTTTTGGAGATCCTTTTCTTTACAATACCAGATATAAATCTCTGTGGTCTTTGTGAGAGACACATATAAAAAAATTCTGAATTGCTAGAGATCATTCAATACTTCCTGCATGTGTTCTTCCATGTAATCAGAATCACATTTATGTCATGGCTAGCTACATGGAAAACAAATAAAATACAAATTAAGAAGAAGGACCTCAACAATCTACTTCATGTTTAAGATACTTAGCTTTTACTGAAGGGTAAAAAAAATACTTGAAAATATCAACTAGAGACCTGCCATGGAAGAGATCATCTTTCTCCATTGCGCAGAGGTAGATTCTGATTTATAACAATGTACTTAGCTACCTTGTATCATAGCTTTTAAGCATAGCTACAGATATTAGTACAGATCACTTCTCTGTTCATGTGAATTGACTTTCATTTTGCAAAATTATGAAAAATGTTATTTTTGTAGGAATCTGAGTTAAGCAAACAGATAAACAATGTAAGAGCCTCAGAAATGCTGATAAATATGTGAGACATTGTTAGGAGTTACTACAATAAATTTAGGAGAATGGAGAATGATCTCAAATTTTTGCAACATATGCAGTATAACAGTAATTGATTGATTGGCTTCCCAAATGGAATGCAGGGAAGACATGACATAGATTCCTTTATCAGTTACCGGATTCAGATTCCATGCTTAAAAATTAAACTTGGTCTCATTAAACTGCAGTTCAGCTTACAAAAGTGACAGTAAGAGGAGTGCCATGGGGATCTGTGTTCAAAAACTCTCGGTTATTTCACAGGAGATCTGCTCCCTTTTTCCTAATTGCTAGTTCTACTGAGCATCCCACTGAGATCTGAAATTCAAACTCTTTCTATCCACCATCACTAGAAATATAGAAATCATGCACCTGGAAAGCAGTTAAACTGACATGCATGAGAGAGGAGGCTTCATGTTTTACTGGTATCGATTCTTGCTAATAAGAAATGGTAACTTAGCATAGAAGCTTTTAGAGAACCAGCTCTGGATTCCTTCTGTTGATCTTCTTGGCAATTTTGGTGGGTTAAGCACAAGTTGAGTACATACACTTGAGCAGAATATACTTCTGCTCTGAAAAAAAGAATTCAGTATAATTTATTCCTGCTCTATGCTATCTTGAGAAACAAGATATCTATGAAATTATCTAGGAAACAATATTTAGGAAACCATTGTGGAAAAAGTACCACTGTGGCATTTTGTTCTTCAACATGCTATACTTCTGCAAGTGCCCTACAAAAACTGCTATTCTCCAATTCCCAGGAAGCAGAAAGAAAAGTTTATTAATATCAAAAGACTTCGAACTCCCATACTTAAGAAATACTTTCATTATAACTCAACCTGTGGGAAGTTAGTGATGCAAGTAGAATTCACTACTTACTTTGCCAAGCTAGGGATTTTCCTTGGTGACACAAAAGATTTTGATATGCCTGCTGATCGTGATTTTACTCTGAAATCTCTGGATGGAACATTAACCTAGAACTTTGCACATCTAAGATGGACAAATCCAATAACAATTATTTTTCCAAGGTGGTTATTCATTGAGAGATGGAAATGCTGAAAATTATTTGATATGATTAGACTTTTTCCCAGAGAAATAACATAGAAGGGGCTCCATGCATTTTGTCCTGACCCTTTCTCAACTCAGGTATTCTCTCCTTGATTGTCATTATTCTGGCACTTAAAAATATCCCTTTTATATTCTGAACTTTCTCTTGCGTTGAGAGACCATCAAATTTCATGAACAATTTCATTGGATTCTGGATCTCTATTTCATTGGCCATAAAATTCACCTGTGATTGCTGATCACAGGATCAGTGGTAATTCAGGCTATTGATGCTATGAGGTGGGCTGTCTGAAGTTTATTTCTCAGTTTATCTGAAAGCTTAGACAGAGAGAGGGAAAAGTTAAGATTCTTATTTGTGTCTCAAAATGAGTGGTTCAAAGAATGGTCCCATCAAACATCTGTTTAGCGTTCAGGGAAAAACTTTACTCAGAATTTTCTGAAGTAACTTGATGTCTTTGAAAAAGTAATTTCAGTGTAGTCCACTGCATAACAAAAAAGAGTAAAATCTCTAGATGTGAGAGGCAATACTTTAACTTAATAAAACTTATATTAAAAATAGTCCAAGTTTTTTAGTTCACTATTTGTACCATCTGTGATTTCAGATATACCAGATGTTTGCATTTAATTTATCATGTTATGCACAGGATTTGCTGCAGAAAAGAACAGTGATACACTGTTTGGTTTTTTTTATTATTATTTTTTATTTTTTATTTCTTAGTGACAAAGCTGTAGGCTTTAAATGATTTTTAGAATCAGCTCACTCAATAAAGTATAAACGTTACACAGCCAGCACTTTAAATCACTCACCACAACATCCATGTTTGATTACATCCTTACATTAAATCCCTGGCCGACAAAGTCTGATTAACAGGCTAGTGACTCTGCTGCTTAATTTCTATATGGCATTAATAATGTCTGCCTTGTTAGGGAAGCCATTTAGAGATTTCTGAAAGGGGCCTGCTGATATTCCATGCAAGTATTTTATGGAATATGAATGTGAACATATGGATGACGCCTGTTAAATTTCACTACAAGTCATCTGGAAGAGAAGACAACGTATGTTTGAGTAAACACAGTATTTGGTTGACAGCTTACTGTCATTCCAAATCCTAGCACGTCTGGTGTCTGGGAAGCAGGGAATAAGGCATATTCCCTGTGCTCAAGAGAAAATCTTCACTCAATAGCATAGAATTATACTTTGCATATAGCTCCATATTGGTGAAAGACAGCCTGTTTGATATGCTGAGGGATGAAATAGCACCAGGATGAGTTTTCTTTGCCAGCTTGCAATGTCATCATGTATTTCTGGCAACTAGAGTTTGCACCAGTTCAGTTGACAGGTCCTCATGAATTTTAATATCTAAGCTCCATATTCATGTAAGTAGCATTAATGTTCCCTTAAGCCTTTTTATTCTCAGGTATAATCTGAATATTTCAGAAATTACCTTCCCTGCTCTTGTTCATGTAACTTTCCTTATGTATGTGCTTGTGAAAAGGTATAATATAGTTTATATATTACATTTTTATCAACTTTAAATTTATTTTTGTCCTGAAAAAAAGTGAAGTTGAGGCACTAACTTGTGTGTCCTATATTCCTAGTGGATGATATGCCTGTTTTTTTAAAGGACTTGGATTTATCTTGCTCTGGAAAGGACCAAAAATATTTGTAGGTACAAATACCAGATCGTTTGCAATTCAGATTACAAATCTGATGGGTGATCCTCATCTGGGATAAAATGTCAAAGCTCTAGTGCAGCAAAGAGATCTTTGCTGGCCTAGCATGTGCTGAGAATGCATAATTGTCAGGAGAGAATACTGTAAATATAGACAACAAAATACACCAACTCAGGAAAATGAAAGTTGTTTTGAGTAAACTTTGAGTGAGAAGTACAGTTGGAATAAACATCCAGGCTCAAGACTAGGAAAAACATTATGAAACTTTTAGTCTTTTCCTGTATTATCCTGAATTTAAGAAAGCTGGTGCATATTAAAAGGAACAGAATTAATCATACTCAGTGTTTGAAGTAGCTTGATCATGAGACTGCCAAAGCTTTCTTTTAAGATTCTTCTTAAGTAACTTCTAATTTAGTTGAAAAGAAACTTCATTCCCTTGTGGAGCTGGCTATTCAACTGATTTTTGCTGAAGAAGAATCAGATAAGTACTAGTAATAAATTCAGTGGTATATGTAAATGATGATTATCACCTGCTTGTGATAGTAACAAGAATGACATACAGTATTATAAATCTACTGAGTGAAAGTTAGGCATGCTAAGGGTCACATTAGAGATAGTAACTGTATAACACAAAAGTGTGTTTGAGAATGCTTTTAGTAAGAAGATTCTTAGCCAGAATTGCAGCTTCTGTAGTCCTAAATTTGTTAACGAACTCAGGAATTCCTTCATCGACTAATTTTGAGTGAAGACTCAGAAATGACAGTTTCATAAAGATCTCTGAAAGAGATATTGGCCAACTTCTTTTACTCAGCAATATACTGAAGACAGTGCTATACTTTCCCCATATCCTGGTTAAGTTCATACTTGGGTGCCATTAATGAATTTGATAACTGTTCAAGCACCTAAGATCTAATACTTCCAAGTGAAGTGACATGAAATGTCTTACCAATCTTAAAATGAAATTGTAATTCAGCAAACACATTTTCAGATCCTTGTTCTAGTTAAAACTTTTTAAAATGCTATGAAGTTGATTAATGTTTATAAATATCTAAAGAGAAGATGGGAGGCTAATGGATGAGGCCAGGTTCTTCTCAGTAGTGTGTAGTGATAGGACAAGGAGTACTGGCCTAAAACTTGAACACAGGAAGTTCCATACAAACATGCAGAAGAACTCTTTTATGTTAAGAGTGACAAAGCTGGAGGCTGGAACAGGTTGCTAGGAAAGGTTGTGGAGTCTCCTTCTTTGTAGATATTCAAGACCAATCTGGATGCCTACCTGTTTGACCTACTATAGGGTACTTATGTTAGCATAGGGGTTAGAATCTGGATCACTTAGGGTCCCTTCCAACCCCTGCAATCCTGTGATTCTGTGTGATTCTATGATTGGAAGGAATCCAGTATTTCAACATCATTTTTTTGTTTCATAAAAAGCTTCTATATGTTAGAGCTGTGCATGGCTATAACAGTGATTACAGGAAAAATATTGATACAGATGAAACAGTGAAGAAACACTGCTGTAGTTTAGTTAAGTTACTTTGCAGGCAGATTAATATAAAAATCAAAGTCTGGAATGTTGTCATACAACCAAGAAGTATCTTAAATGGAACCTAAAAATAAATAATAAAAAATGAAATTGCATTTTGCTTTTATGTAGTGGCTTTAAAGTTTTTATTGTGTTTTCTTATTAAAGCTATTAGTAGAAATTAAAATTAGGCTGCTTCTACTGTGTATTTTCAGAAAAAGTATGAAACAGTGCTTATTTATTTATTTATTTATTTTCTTTTCATTTCCTCATCTGAAGGAAAAACATATTTCAGTGAAATTTTTCTTTAGGCAAGAAATGTTCAGAGATAGTAGAGTTAGAAAATTTTACTCAGAATGTTTAAAAGCTGGATGTTCCCCACCTGCTAAGTTCACCATCCCTACTGCAGCCATGCTTTTTCTTCCAGCCCTCGAGGTATTTTTACAAATAGTCTCTTGTGAGGCTTAGACCTTTAAATGCAAACTAATTGCGATCCCTGCTCTCAGATGTAGCTCATAGGAGTAAAAATTCTGAAAATATAAACCATTTGAAAAGAGATTTTCATATTTAACAGTTTGTTTTATGGCAGAATAATATGTTTCTAGAACATATTAGCCTGAAAAATAAATGTAAAGACAATTCTACTGGTCCCACTGTGCAATCCAAGGGAGTGGGCTTCCACTGCCATTTTGCACTATTTCTCTAAAAGAAATTAAATTTTCAAAACAGGGTGCCTCATAAACAGGTTTAGATATTCAAATAAGGTGCTTACCTCAATACCTCAATGAGCAATTTGTGATTATGTTGTATTTTCAATAAAAGCTGTGATGCATTTCTGAACTCTGAATATATAAACCTTTAAGGAAAAACAAATACATCCGTAGACACTCCTTTGTGATACTAATTTGTTTTAAAATCTGAAATATGAACAAAAGAATTAATGAAAAATTTAGCTGCAGAAATAAAAAAAAGTTATATATCTTTCCAAATAATTTTTTGTATAAGCAGCATAAACTAACTTGAAGTTCAAGCATAACGCAAGCTGTACACTGAGTTATAGTGTGTGTTTTTTTCTATTGTGTGTTTTTTCTATTCTATTTACATTCTATATAACTAAAAATATTTATTCTATTTTGTATCTTTCCATCTGTCCCATTTATTTCAGTCTTGCTAAACCTGATGCATCTTAAACCATCCTGATGTTCATAGCTACTCAAACCTCTAATACAAAGCCATTCAAAACAAACTTTTCAACTACATGATATCTCTCTTGATGTGTTTATAGATGGATCCTATTTAATACTCAAAAGCCTAAATAAGTGTTGGCATTTACTATGATGATGTGTCAGAAAGTGCTGTAGATGGAGCTCACTCAAAGAAAGTCTTTGTGCTCAAAACTGTGTATGTTGCTCTAAACTGGTACTTATACTCATGTAAATTTTCCCCAGAACAGGAATTTAGGTAAAGAAAGAACGCTTCTTTGCTATAATAGGATTTAGCTGGGCACTTGCATGTTTCAGTAAGCTTCATGCAACAATAAATTCACCATTATCTATCAATTAAATTCTGCAGAATAAACCCCAGAGGCATTAAAAACAAGGTATAAAGTGAAGATTCCATTTCTATCTTTACAGCTCTTTGCTTGGAATTTGCTCATTCTTCCTCATTTAGAGCAATGCATGAGTAGTCAGTATTTTTCAGTCATTTACACCACTGTTTACAGCATTTACAACACTGTTTACACAGCAGAAACAATGTTCTTGCTAAACAAGTTAAGGAAGGCAAGAAGAAGAGGAAAAATTGGAGTAAATAGTAAGCCAAAAAACATGTAATTTATATTTTGATAGAGATTTGTTTCCTTCTTTAAATAGCATGGAATAATATCTAAATTTGAATCTTGCTATGTTTTATTTTGGTTTATTTTTGCACCATGTATTTTAAGATCAAAGAATAAACCTAAGTCAAAAACATTGTATTAGAATTTTGCAGGAATAAGCACAAAATCAAATCATGTAGAAAAAAAAAAGAAATAAATAAACAAAATTCCTAAAACTGTTATATGCCCTCTCTTGCTCCTCAGTTTTACAATCTTTTCATATTTGTATTTTGAAATATCTTCTGTGTCTTGTTTTCTTTTACTTTGTGTCTCTTTAACTAAAGATCATTTCCTTTTTTTTCCAAGCTCAGTTCTATCACAGGTATCGTGTTCTTGGACACAATTTTGGAAGACAGTAACAGGTGTTCAAGATTTATGGATATACTAGAGGGTGCTTGTCTATGACAATGAAACTATCATTTTCACATTCTGATATCATTATCTGTTCTCCGTATTCAAGGATTGCTCTATTTAAACACACCATGCATGAAATACTTTCCTTTTACAATTTATCCTTGAAATTTTTGAAAATAATTACTCAGTTTGACATTTTTGTCTTCATTTCCCATGAGCATATTTGCGTTACCCTGTACGCTTTTCATTCTTCATATACATTAGCCACTGTGAGAACTGTCTGAATCAGAATCAATTGTTGCTAACTAAACTGACATGATTTCCAACTTTGAGGAGCTCTCTACAACAGGACAGCATAGCTGTAGTATATCCACAGGCAGAAAATGTTTATGTCCATTATCACTGAAGAGGATTTTTACCCATCTTTCTATGTAAATGGGGACTTGATTGCTTTATGATTCCTTAGTGGAAGAGGACAAAAGCTGTACTAAGGTTCACAGTAGTTAAATAAGCCTGTGGTAAATAAGTGATAAATTCTTTAATAATTTCCATCTACTGTAAACGTATGTGTTAGAAGCCTGGAGTTTATGAATAATAGCTTCATTTTGAAGTAATTAGAATTCTATGCCATTAACAGCTGGCAGCCTAGATAATTATATTTTAGAATGAAATGTCTGGGAAAAGGCATTTCTGTTTTTATGACAATTATGTTTATGTTTAATGATAGTAATGATGACATGCAATATAAATCCAAAACAGAAAAATTAACTGTATCTATCATGAAAGTCAGTATGAATACTCCAGCAAATCAATAATCATCGGTAAATAAGAGCTTGGTAATCTTGCTTTGTTTCATACTGGAATATATTCAGCTCTTTTCCTCACTTTTTGAGATATAAGGTTTCCATCTTCTTCCTACTAAATTCTCAGCTTAAAGTTGCAAAATGAATTTATTTTGTGTAGTCTAGACAAATTTTTTTTTGTGGGAGTGCTAGAGCATTATCTTGATGAGTCATTGAAGTTGCTTAAGCACAACTGCAGAAAAGCATAATCAATTTTTTGAGACATTAGGCCATGTTGGAGTAATTAAAAAGCAGCCCAGTTCCAGATTAGGAGCTTGTGTACTGCTCTCTTCTTCTGCTATCTCTACAGATTCAGATGGAGGCAGATACCACGCTCTTCCCTTCTGTTTACACCTATGATGACAGTGTGGATTACCTTCATAGAGGAGTAGGTGCTGAAGTGAATAGGCATAGATCTATACAACTAACTTCATCAGTGTAATTAAAGATAAACTGACTAATGTACTTATGGGACTGTAGAGTGGAGGAAACTGACATTCCCATCAATCAGAAAGTCTTCGGGGTTTTTAAATGTCTGATTTTTTTTATTATTTATTTATTTATTTTTTTTAATTTTATACCACAGAAGACCTTTCTGATATAGAAGTTCTTGACAAGATGTCATTATTGAATGTTTTTCATCGTAAGGCTTCATGGCATTATTCATCATCTCAACAGACTGCATTGATTTGTTTTTCTTTCATTTATGTCGTTGATGCCCTTTATCCATGACTTTGGAGGCAAACTGGAAGGTTCAGCGTGCCTGAGAAGATACCAGGTACTCTGTGCCACAAAATAGATGGAACTCTGATAATCTTGCTTCCTCTTGCAACAACAGAGTTATTTGTTTGCTGAAGACTTTCCTGAAAGATATTGTCTACCTCTCCTTGTCTCTTAATCTCTTCATAAACATACCTATGAGCAGTTAGACATTACGCTGCTAGGAATGTGTATCTTTGCTAGTGTATCTGTTTGACATCAAAAGCAGAGAGAAAATACACATGACCTCATTCAATGAGCAAAAGCTCTTTGGCAAAGGTAAAAACAATTGCATGGCTTTTTCTTGATAATCATCAGTTATCAATTGAATGCTTATATTTGGAAGCAAGTGCATTTGTTTCACTGCACAAACCAAACTCAGTACCAAAGACTCAAGAATGAGATTCAATTTTTCAAGTTCTCCACTTTCTTCTTCTGGTGGAATTTATTAACATTTTCTTTAGATTTCTGGAAAAGTCCATTGCAAGCAGCTGTAACAAAGAAGCATAGATTATACAGGCCTGTGCTCTCCAATCCCTCTGATATCCTCATCATGATTGTTCTGCTTATTTACTCTTTTTAACTCCCACTTTCCCTGAGATTTCTTGTATTTTTTCCAGACAGCATATTCTTGAATTCACCTTCCTCCTTGCAAATATTTCAGTTTTTCGTTATGGTTTCCAATTGCCATTTGAACAAGAGGCATCATATCCGGTGACAGTACATGTTCTGATTCTTTGACAGGCACTCAAACTAGATGCTTATATTGTAATTTTGAAGTCATACTGCAAACTAATATAGGACTAAATTCATTTTGTACTCATAAGGACTCCTAGCTTCAGATTTTTATGAAAATTATGAAAAATTAATACATTTGATGCCTCAAAGTCTTGTGAAACATGGTCATTCAGTTTGTGAAGTGGAGAAGTGAGAAACAACAGAAGGGAACAGAAACTATGAAAGAAATTAGAGGTATTATGCACATGAGATGAAGCCATCTTATACATTTGTTATTGCTTATGGTGTTGATAGAAGTTCCACTTCTACCTGAGTCCTTTGTTTTTCAAAAAGAAAAATCAGCTAAGAAGATTGACATCAGGAAAGAAGAGAGGAAGCTCTTGCAGACAGTCAGAAAAATTACGCTGTTCAGTAAAGGTTTCTGTATTTTGGGGATGTTCAATAAACAGTGAACAATTGTGTTTAAAAGGCCACTGTAAGAGGAAGCAATGTAAGAGGAATAACTACTAATGAATATTTTGCAATTATTTTTTCTGTAGTAGCCCTAGCTGTTGTTTGTCTGTCATATCACCTTTTTGTAGCACCTGACACTCTAAGATCTGTGTACACAGCAGACCAACAAATACATTCCTTGTCCATGGGGCTGCCATCATTCAGTCAATGAAAAAAAGGTAAGAATGAATACAAGTTTCTGATATTTGCCTTGAAATAATTCCCATTTGCTCATGATACAGGGATGCAGAAATGTTATCTCTACTTTGCATGCAGAATTGCCTCACTGTGTTTTAATAAAACTTATCAGCAGTAAAATAAAGAAATAGTGGGGTGCCCAACAAGTCCATATATATGACCCTAAATAAATAGCTTGCATTTAAAGAAAACAAAACACAAAAAATCTTTACAGTCAAATAGTACTTCATGCTAAGAAAAAAGAAAAAAAGAAAAAAAGAAAAAGAATGGGATGGGAAAGGAAGAGATAAGAATAGAAAAGCAGGTTTTATTTCTGCAAAACCCTCAATCACTTTCAATGGGCCTTAACATTAAGTTCAGAAATAATCACTGGAAAACATAATTTCACTCAAAAATCTTTCACTACAAGATGTGAGAGCTGTTCTGAAAGTAATGCCTCCTGTTTTATTATGCTGGTCCACAATGTCGGAGATGAACATTGGCAGTAAGGCAGTAGGTTGAACCTTCCCACCAATGCCATTATATTTTGTTGTCATGCAACAGATGGCATTGGAGGGGCAAACTGACAAAACTGTCTGACGTGGAAGTGCCTAAGAAGAAAGGGGATGTACCTCCTTAGTCTGAATGAATACAAGTCTATGGGGCCAGATGGCGTGCATCCCAGGGTCCTGAAGGAGCTGGCTGAGGTGGTTGTCGAGCCGCTCTCCATCATATTTGAGAAGTCGTGGCTGTCAGGTGAGGTCCCGGATGACTGGAGGAAGGGTCACGTCACTCCCATATACAAGAAGGGGAGCAGGGAGGACCCGGGGAACTACAGGCCGGTGAGTCTCACCTCCGTGCCTGGGAAGATCATGGAACAGATCCTCCTGGACAACATGCTCGATCACATAAAGAATGAGCATGTGATCCGAGACAGCCAGCACGGCTTCACCAAGGGAAGGTCATGCCTGACTAATCTTGTGGCCTTCTATGATGGAGTGACGGCATTGGTGGACGAAGGGAAGGCGACCGATGTCATTTACCTGGACCTGAGCAAGGCCTTTGACATGGTCCCCCACCACATCCTCATCTCCAAATTGGAGGGAAGTGGATTTGATGGGTGGACGACCCGATGGATAAGCAATTGGTTGAAAGGCCGCAGACAGAGGGTGGTGGTCAATGGCTCTATGTCCAGGTGGAGGCCGGTAACAAGTGGTGTCCCCCAAGGGTCTGTCCTGGGACCGGTGCTCTTTAATATCTTTATTAATGACATCGATGAGGGAATTGAGTGCACCCTCAGCAAGTTTGCTGACGACACCAAGCTGAGTGGTGCGGTTGATACGGTGGAAGGAAGGGATGCCATTCAGAGGGACCTCGACAGGCTGGAGGGCTGGGCTCGGGTGAACCTAATGAGGTTCAACACGGCAAAGTGCAAGGTTTTGCATTTGGGCCGGAAGAACCCCAGGCACCCGTACAGGCTGGGAGGAGTGGTCCTCGAGAGCAGCTCGGCAGAGAAGGACCTCGGGGTCCTGATGGACGAGAGACTGAACATGAGCCAGCAGTGCGCTCTGGCAGCTCGAAAGGCAAATGGGATCCTGGGCTCCATCAGGAGAGGGGTGGTCAGCAGGGACAGGGAGGTGATTGTCCCTCTCTACTCGGCTCTTGTGAGGCCCCATCTGGAGTACTGTGTCCAGGTGTGGAGCCCTCAGTACAAGAAAGACATTGAGATTTTGGAAAGGGTCCAGAGGAGGGCGACTAAGATGATCAGGGGGCTGGAGCACCTCCCCTATGAGGACAGGCTGAGGGAGTTGGGCTTGTTCAGCCTGGAGAAGAGAAGGCTGCGGGGTGACCTCATTGCAGCCTATCAATACCTGAAGGGAACCTACACCCAGGAGGGGAGTAAACTCTTCAAAAGGGCTGACAATAGCAGGACTAGGGGAAATGGATCCAAGTTGAAGGAGGGAAGATTTAGGTTGGATGTTAGGGGGAAGTTCTTTACAAGGAGAGTGGTTAGGCCCTGGAACGGGCTGCCCAGGGAGGTTGTGGATGTCCTTGGACGTGTTCAAGGCCAGGTTGGACGGGGTCCTGGGCAACCTGAACTGAATGTGTATGTTTGGTGGCCCTGCTAGGCAGGGGGGTTGGAACTACATGATCGTTGAGGTCCCTTCCAACCCGGGTGATTCTGTGATTCTGTGATTCTGTGAATTCCTCCTTGTGGAAAAAAAAATTGCACAAAACATGGCACTCACTGACTATATTCAACAATGTTATTATGCTCTTCATATCTTGTAGTTTCCATGGAAATAAATAGAAGGCATTATTTTCAGTGACCTCCATATAATTATGTTCAGATCAATATTATGAAAGTTCTATAACTTTTGAGGTTTCTAGCACAGTCATTGTATTCAAATTTTTATCTCTGTTTTTTGCATGTGACAAAAAGTTGACCTCTAACAGTGTCTCCCTGAACAGAAGACAATGATGAAAACATATGAAAAAGTGAAGGTTGTCTCCCTGAACAGAAGAAAATGATGAAAACATATGAAAAAGTGAAGGTAAAACTAAACTCTCAACAGATTAATGTTACTAGGTGGTATTCTATTAACATCAGAAATCCTTTGCAATGATAAGAATGTTAGAGCAGCCACTATCTTAATAAATTAAATGTCTCCTGAAATAAAGATAATGCTAACATTGAGAGGTAAACAACAAGTCCTAGAATCACACCGTCTAGAGAAGCAAGTAATTTTGCAGCCTACACGAGTTTAAATTTTCACAGTCTAGTTTTGGCCTAATGCCTGCATGCAATCCTGCTTCACATCAGATTTTCACTTTAAAATCTGTAGCTTGCTGTCATATAAAAATAGGACAAAAATTCCTTGCTACAATCGCATATGCATGCTATATATTTAAGTATGCAGTTTGGAGATTCTCGTTCATTTGCGTAGATCATCAAAAGATTTTTAAGCCAACATCATTTAGTACAGATTGACTAATTTAAAAAAGATAAAAGTGACCTACTGGAAAAGAATATCTGTAATTCAGCAAAATTTGTTATTCTTTATACCCATAACATTAGGACTTAGGGTTGTGGTTCTACAAGCAGTTCCCCCAGACTCTTTTCTTTTTCAGTTCTCTAAAATGTTTTATGGAGACAGCTCCAATTGTCATGCACTTAATATTTTTTTCATGAACAAATAATGAACAAGAATCAAACTATCAAAGAAAAAAAAAAGAGTCCTCTTTGATGGAGCTAATGTGGTGACTTTTTAGTACAATTCTGTTTAGTACTCAGTACAGTCTGGAAATTATAAGTGCAGACACAGAAATCTAGAAATGCAATGAAAATATATAAGTGGGACCTTGTGACTGCTGTAGTGTAAAAAACATTCCCAAATAAATGTAAGCAGATCAGATGCTATCTTTTGCCGAATTTTATGTACAGAGTAAAGAAAAATATTTTTAGAAGGTATGATGATGATGCTTAGAAGAATTGCACTCCTACAATAGATGAGACTATAAACTGCTATGGAAATTACAGCTGAATTCTATGTTCAGATATGGCTTTTGCCAACATCTAGGAGAACTGTATAAATATCACTGTATCTCTTCATGTACGTTTCTATAACATACCATAACATACTATATTTTATGCCTGTATATACAAACATATACACATATATGTACATGCACACATATATATTTACCTTGTGTGAAAAAATATATATAAAGTAGCAAAATGGAAAAAAAAAAAAAAAAAAAAAGGCATTGTTGTTATTCTACAGCAAATGGCTTTATCCTGTCCTTACATGTTCTGTCTAGTTCTGTTATATTTGTGCCATTTGTAGCCTACCTAACACATCATTTTATCTTATTATCATTTAATCAAGTACTATATTCATATAATCCTATTTAATTTAATGATAATTCTTTCAGTAGGTTTACTTATCAGTTTCAAAAATTTTAAGACATTTCTCTGATTGGTCAATGAGACAGATAATTTTTGCCTACATGTGTTTTCAAGTAGGCAACTTCATGCCATACTGAATTCCATTCCAGACCTGTGAGCACTTTCCATAGACAGAAACCTCTCCTTAATTCTTCTGTATATTTTTTTTTATTATCTTTTTTTTTCTGAAAGAATGAAAAACATTATTCAGGTAGACTGTCATCTGAAATCAATAGGTTATTACAGTGACTGGCAATCTATCATTTCTATTTGTACGTATTTACCTATCCAATGCATATGTGGTGATCACGTAAGCCCAGTATTCACGAATTCATATTTCTTTGTCTGTATGCAACACAGTAACTTGTGGATCCTGTAACTTTTCAAATTGAGAACTTAAATTCAAGTTGAGATCATAAGTGATAACTTATGAAGGAAAATGAGAATATTAGAATGTTAGCTGTGGAATGACTGGCAGAGTGAACAACTAGCTGTGGAAGTCTTCCATTGCAGGAGCAGCTCCTTCTCAGTTCTACTGATCATCCTTATAGCAACAGGGGAAGGAGGGCTGGAGAGAATGGGAACAGAGACTTGATGAACCACATGGAAAAAAGACTTTTGACTGACTGATGGGAATGGTAAATGGTACAAATTGCACAAATGGAAAGTGGGCATTACAATCTTAGTATATGCCACTACCAGCTGACTTTTACAGACAAAAGCAGCTTGTCTGAGTGTCAAGTCTTCCTTAGATAATATTTGACAGCCAAGTATTTGATATCCTAGTGTATAAATGCAAGAAAAAAAAAAAAGTATCCTTTAAAGTTATATATTTTCACAAGATTGGTTTGTTTGTTTGTTTTCAGAGAATTCCTATCTCATCTCAATGGTGCAAGCTCACGAGAGAACAGAAAATAAACTGAGATATGTAAAAAAAAAATAAATCAACCAACTAAAAATAAATGCCATTACATTACACTGTAACAACTATCTTAGATGGACTATATCAAGAGGTGCACACGCTGAAAAAACTTCCTTAGTCACTGAGAATCCCTCCACTCCAAAGGCCACTCACCCTTCTAGAAAGCAACATGACATCTTGAATCAATGAACCAAAACCATTTCTCTCATCTCTAATGTTACCTTAATCTGGGTTTGAAATAATGATGAGCGGTTTTCTGGTAGGCAAGGGACTTATTATGATCTCAGTTCTGACTGACCTCATCTTAAGTGACTTCAAGAAAAAGAGTCTCATGATAGAAAGGTCTTCTGAACTTGCCTAGAGAGAGCTGCTTGCTGTAATAAAAACACCGCACCCAGATGCAGCTGGAGAGTACTGCTCATGGAAAGCAGTCAGTTGCTGGTTCTCAAGCTTTGCTTGCAGATCTGCTGTGTTCATTGGAAAGAACAGTAGACCTTAAGCAGCTTCAGGGCACCCTTTCAGGGACTGTAAGGTGATATTTCAGTGCCATGTCATATCTCCTATTGTAAACTTACAACTACTTAGTTCCTATTGCTAATCTTAGTTCCTATTGTGTATCTTCAAAATTCAAAAAATTGTTTTAATGGCAGAGAATTCAGCTTCTCCAAGAAAAATGCCATGGGGATTGAAAGTTCTCTGTATTGACAAAGATTTGCTCCGACCAGTTAATTTTCACAAAGTTCAAGAACAGTCAGATAAACAAAGTAAAAGATACTGTAGGCTTTCCATACAGGATTCTTTGTGAACACTCCTCTCTCATTTTTTTCCCACTGTGTAATTTTTTTAAGACAGTTTTCCTTCCCTCGTAGTTCCTGACCTCATTTGCTCCAAGTAATGTTCAGTAATATTCCTTTGTATCCAAACAATTGCAGTAAAATTCTGCCCCTTCCTCAAGGCCATATTGGCTTTCTACCAATTTTCTTTCTTTTTTTTTCTTGAAGTTTTATGCCTTGTCTTTCCCATGCTTTTTTTCTGACATCCATCTGGCACTTCTTCATGTTCTTTTCTTGCTAAACACACAGTCCCTCAAGCGTAATCAACCTACATAAGCACACAGGTGTCTGCTACAGCAGCTCCCACCATAGTCACATTTCTGTAGTTGCATTCCATTTTCACTTATTTTTTGGCTGTTACTTCAGGTTCTTCTCTTCCGCAAGCAAAATCAACTCCACAGCTCTCCCCTCTAGCCTATATTCCACTGTTAAAAACAAAGTTACACAGGTAGAAAAATACATACATGACACACACAAAATCTGTTGTAACAAAAGTCATTGGGAGAGCTAAAGAAATGGGAAGCACTCGTGTAGACAAAAATACATTTTAATTAACATAATTATTAAAATATGTTAATAAAGTAATAAAGTAGTAATTATATGTCTTCCAATTATGTGACTAGAAAAATAAAGGACAAGAGAAGCTGAAATACCTTCAGGTCTTCCAATGTTGTCAATGCCCCAAACTCTTACCAGCTCTAATGAATGTTCTTTTTTCACAGCTGGGCAAAGGAATGTAATATTGTGCTGTATGTTATCCTGCTTTTAATACTGATATTCAGATCAACAGAGTGTTTGCTCTTATCAGCTTTCAAAGACTTTGGTTGGTACTGCAACTGCTCAGTCCCTTGCAAAATGCATTTTCAAATATAGAAAAGGAATTAATGAATATTCATAACCATTCGCCTACAATCGTAGGCTATCATGAGGCAGCTACTAGCTGTGTGTTCTTTTACAGTAGAATGTCATCAATTTCTGAAACTCTTGCACACACAAAGGCATTTTTTGTAAATGAATTTAAATGTAAATTGTAATAGAGCAAATTCTTCTGTCTGTTTCTTTTTCAGCTCAGGACTTGAAAGCTTGGAATTTGTAATAAAAAAAATTCTTCCCAAGTACTCTTGGAGATATGTTATTAAAATGAAGCATGCATGTATATTCATGAAGAAAATGAGAAAAGTTATTTTCATTTGGGAAAAAAAAAAGACTGAGACAATTTTCTGTCATTTCAAAGGACTCTTCTCCAAGGTATCTATTCACAGTCAGATTCCTGAGCCATTCACTTCCTTAACTCATAATTACTTCACCTTGGTGTCTGCGTTCACTAAGTGCAAACCCATTTCTATTCTTGAAGGTATCAAATTATTTTTAGGTTCAGGAAATGCCTCAGGCAAGATTTAAATACATTATTTTGGCAATTATCAATTCAATCATTCCATATACTATAAAATATTTTAGGGCAGCTGCATTATACAAAAAACTGCCATCACAAACATTCATTCCCTGTTCTGTGCTCCTACGTGACTACCTGCTGTGTTCTTATAAAGCACTCCAGTCCTTTCCACTTCATTCTCATTGTAGTGATAGAGGAAAACTGCTTTAACAGCCCTTCTCCTTTCATGCGAGTGTCTTTCCTAACATTCTGAAACACACAGCAAGATACAAACCAACTGCCTTCATATTAATTTCTTACAAAATATTCTTAATATGACAGAAGCTTTTCTTCAGTGTGGGCTTTCCAAAGGAAGGTCATGCCTGACTAATCTTGTGGCCTTCTATGATGGAGTGACGGCATTGGTGGACGAAGGGAAGGCGACCGATGTCATTTACCTGGACCTGAGCAAGGCCTTTGACATGGTCCCCCACCACATCCTCATCTCCAAATTGGAGGGAAGTGGATTTGATGGGTGGACGACCCGATGGATAAGCAATTGGTTGAAAGGCCGCAGACAGAGGGTGGTGGTCAATGGCTCTATGTCCAGGTGGAGGCCGGTAACAAGTGGTGTCCCCCAAGGGTCTGTCTTGGGACCGGTGCTCTTTAACATCTTTATTAATGACATCGATGAGGGAATTGAGTGCACCCTCAGCAAGTTTGCTGACGACACCAAGCTGAGTGGTGCGGTTGATACGGTGGAAGGAAGGGATGCCATTCAGAGGGACCTCGACAGGCTGGAGGGCTGGGCTCGGGTGAACCTAATGAAGTTCAACACGGCAAAGTGCAGGGTTTTGCATTTGGGCCGGAAGAACCCCAGGCACCCGTACAGGCTGGGAGGAGTGGTCCTCGAGAGCAGCTCGGCAGAGAAGGACCTCGGGGTCCTGATGGACGAGAGACTGAACATGAGCCAGCAGTGCGCTCTGGCAGCTCGAAAGGCAAATGGGATCCTGGGCTCCATCAGGAGAGGGGTGGTCAGCAGGGACAGGGAGGTGATTGTCCCTCTCTACTCGGCTCTTGTGAGGCCCCATCTGGAGTACTGTGTCCAGGTGTGGAGCCCTCAGTACAAGAAAGACATTGAGATTTTGGAAAGGGTCCAGAGGAGGGCGACTAAGATGATCAGGGGGCTGGAGCACCTCCCCTATGAGGACAGGCTGAGGGAGTTGGGCTTGTTCAGCCTGGAGAAGAGAAGGCTGCGGGGTGACCTCATTGCAGCCTATCAATACCTGAAGGGAACCTACACCCAGGAGGGGAGTAAACTCTTCAAAAGGGCTGACAATAACAGGACTAGGGGAAATGGATCCAAGTTGAAGGAGGGAAGATTTAGGTTGGATGTTAGGGGGAAGTTCTTTACAAGGAGAGTGGTTAGGCCCTGGAACGGGCTGCCCAGGGAGGTTGTGGATGCCCCGTCCTTGGACGTGTTCAAGGCCAGGTTGGACGGGGTCCTGGGCAACCTGAACTGAATGTGTACGTTTGGTGGCCCTGCTAGGCAGGGGGGTTGGAACTACATGATCGTTGAGGTCCCTTCCAACCCGGGTGATTCTGTGATTCTGTGTGATTCTGTGATTTCCTACCTCAAGGTTGCTGAATGGAGGCTTGAACTTTTTGCTGATTTCCAAAACCTGTGTAGATGAACCACTTGTTCTGGATAGAGACTTATTAAGGCTGGAGGGAAAGCCTTTTGAAATGTGTTGGCTGATTGAGAGTTCATATAATAACTTTAACTTACTAGTTTTCCTCTGATCGTGAGAATTTCAAGCCCTGATGTGCAAGTGTTTGCATACAGTGCATCAATATACAAATATTTACCTCAGTTAAGTTGAGGGCATCATCTCATTTTGGGAAATGTCTGTTTTTCATAAGGAAGGGAATTCCTAAAGTTAATATGTAATTTGGATCATTTCTTCCCTCAGCAAATGGTAAACTTAATTGCAGCTACTATGAAGACTTCCATTACTTTTTCATGGTCTTACTAATTACCACTTTTATGTTTATTGATTTATAATTTCTTATAGGAATATGCAGTTTAAATTCTGTAGATGAATATGGAGGGATATAGGGCCATTAAGTTATTGTCATGGTTTTACAAGAGGAAGCACATTTCTACAAGACTCCATTTCTGATATGACCACCATGAACTTCCTAGTTTATTTTTAGAGTTTAGGCAGATTCACAGAACAAGAAAAAATTCTAGAGCTACTGTTTTTTTTTTTTATCAATAGAATTTTAACAGAATTAAATTGCCTACAAATACGCATCAATTACTTTTTCAGAGGGAGCCCTGCCTGCTGTTCGGTTACTTCCTATTACGAGTGAACACACAAACATAGATCTGTCCTTAGATCAGCTACACCCCTAGATGCTTCGGTATGCCCATATGTAGAAAACTTAAGTTTTGCTTTTTCTTTTTAAAACATAATTAATTATTTCAATAAACTTGTCATGAACTCTGGAGAACCTTCTGCCTGTCTGTATTTATGTAAGTATGCAACCTGGCAGAAAAAAAGTTACTACAAAAACATATTTCCAGTTTAGAAATACCAGATAATGGAAATGGCAAATTCTTTCATTTTTTATACTGAAAAAGTGAGAAAAGAGAAGTTAGAAAATTGCACATTAATTTGTAAGTTCATGTTGAAAGAATAACACCTAAAAGGAGCAGTAGTGCTTTTTTTCATTCACAGCTGCCCTTTCTAGTCGGAAATCAATATGAACTATCACTCTGAGGAGGGTGTCTATGCAGACCTATAAAATTCTTCAAAAAGTATGAGCTAATTCTGCATTTAATGATCTCACCCCCTTCAAGTTTGTTCGGAGCTGTTTTGGCAACTCTCAGACAGTCAGACACTGATTTAAAACAGCAAATGACCTGAAATGGCAGTAGCTACCTCTGCAAAAACAACAGCTTTTCTTGTCATATCCTTGAGAAGAGGCTTAAATAATATTTTGCAAGGGCAACTTTACACCTCTTTCCTCTAAATACATGATTTTTAGGGCTTACTTTATGTAATGTAAATGTAAATTTATGTAATGAAAATTTTATATTTTTTACTTAAGAAGAACAACAACTAAGATCAGAAATCAAACCTTTTTAGAAGAAAAACTAAACTATTGTCTTATAAAGAAGTTCCTCTTGAAATATTTTTTCTTTTCTTTTTTTTTTTTTTTTAAATCAAGATGACTTCTTTATTACTTACCTGGTAAAGAAATGGTATCTTGGATAAGAAATCAAGAATATTTTTCCTTTTATTCATTCTGATCTGAGATAGAAGCACTTTTTAAAGGAAGAATAATATGGCAGGAACAAAAGCAAAAACAGCAAAAAGAAACCCCGCTAACAAAAAAACCCCATACAAACAACAACAACAAAAAACCCAACCCTATAGTTCACACTGTCATGCTGCTAATCTTGACAGATTCTGTTTTGACTGTGGTGAAAAATTGATAGATATCCAAACTAATTAAACAGTGGGAACTTTTTAGAGTTTCCAAGATAACTAGATCCCACTTAGTGCAGACTCCAGCTAGAGTGCTTGCTTTCTGCAACACCAGGTAACCCTCACCCCAACTGGAGAGCTTGTGGAGCAGCAAGTTGTAGAGCCTGCGAGGCCAGCAGCTCACCAGATGAACAGCTGGAAAATCAGATGTCCCGGAAAGGTTGGTGCTCTATTCATCAGGCAACCAGCTGTTAAGAAAGCTGCCCAGGAAGCAGAGTAGTCAGTTTGGCCTGCCTATTTTCCTGTATTATCTTCATCATCTATACAAAAAATAAATAATGGATACATACTTGTTTATACGTTTCATGATTACTTATTCAAAGGTTTCTGTCTTACTCCTTCATTTCATCACTCCCTGGATCTTAATGCTGAACATGTCCATTATTTGAAAAGTTTTGTCAGCATTAATGTGTCTAAAGGGTGTGGAAAACCTCTCTTGTTGCAGTCACACTTCACTATTCCTTCCTCTCTCATTGTTTTTCTCTCTCTTCTTTTATTTATTTATCTTTCATTTATTTATTTATTTATTTATTTATTTATTTATTTATTTATTTAGAGTATCCAGCTATTCCCCTCCTCTAACCTTTGAGTTAGATCCAACACTTTTCAAACCACATAATGTTTTTGGGAAATAACTGGGTGAGGTCTGTATGTTTCTTTCCATAGTCCCATTAATTGTTAGTATAAACAAAATAAAGCTAACTAATGATTCATAGTCTTTCTCCAAAATATTATCAGAATGTGTCTTTGTCCCTCCTTACAACTGTCAAATTCTCTTGCCATTTAACACCTTGCTTTTAGTGTGTCATTTTCCTAGCTGAAATCTAAAATAAGATTAATAGAGAGCTTCTGGGACTTGATTTGACATAACAGTCTGTGTCACTATTAGGAAATGAAATGAATTGGTTGTTAGCTTTTCTTAGTTTTAACAGCAGAAATTAGAATGGCAGTTCTCTTTGGGAATCATTTTGCCCTTTACATTTTTAGGGTTAACTCTTGAGTTATGGAATTTGTTTGTGAGTATAATATATGGCATTTATGATGAAGATAATAGAGAAATTTGGAACATTTATCTTCAGACCATAATTAGAAACTATGTGAAATATATCAGCTCTAGTTACACTGAGACAAAATATTATGAAATACTGTCTGCCAAATGCACACTTTAATTTTTGCATGTCAGATATTTATTAATTTATCTCTGTAAATAGGATGTTAAAAAGTGCAAAATAGCAAATATCTCAAAAAGGTGTTAGAGCCTTTTTTTTTTTTTTAACTTGGACTATCAGAGATTTTGTCAGAAAGAGAAGAAAATCGAGGCTATAATAAATGGAGTTGTTCAGCCCTCCTTCCACCACATCACTATTTGATTTTTCACCCTTTTCTGGGTAACATATAACCAATTCCACAGAAAGTTTCTTCACACTGCTTGCCATCTGTCAACAAACTCAATTCAGACAGGAGTAGCCAGCATCTCAAGAGTGCAAATCAATTTAGTGACAGTGCTGGATGTGTTCCAGTGCATTTCCTCAGCACAGATGAAAGAAACTGTGTCAACTGAGCAATGTCGCATATGCTTTTATCTACTGGTGGTTGGAGATTGAGCTAAAACTACTGAATTTCAGTTAGGCTCTCAAATTTGATCTGGAGCTCTATGTATAGCATGCTGCATGTAGGGGAGAGAAATCAATGGCATCGATGGGCAATTATAAAATAAAGAGGTACAAACATGTTCAATTAGTTTTGATGTAAAATTTAACTGTGAGTGGGCTGTGATAGGGAAGGAAAACACAACTCAAATAATGGCAAGTAAATATAAAGTTAGCATCTCCCACAGTTTTTCTGAGATATAAATCTCTTTGTAAACCAGGATTGCTTCTACAAGAACAAAGCATCCCTTCCTCTAAAGAGCAACAAACTTTTTTCATAAAGCATTTCGTCTATGTCCTCCTATGACCTTTCATTTCATAAAATGGAGGATATATCAAATATCCAGTTTATAGAATATTTACTTCAGATGAACAGTCATTAATGGCAACAGTTCAGAGCCTTTGACTTTGACTTCTGCTTTATGTGAGTAATTAGAGATAATAAGAGACCTGCAAAAATCTTCCAAACATAAATTCTTGGTGACTCCTTCGATAAGGGCAAGTTAATGATCTCAGTCAGGTTTGGAGACGTGAACATGTTAATCCCTGTAAATTAAACTTCCACAGTTCCAGAAAGCTGTGAATTCCTGAAGAGATATATTTGAAGAAGCAAGTTAGCTCTGCACCTAAAGTGCTAATGTGCAATAGATGAATGGGGGCTATATCTACCAATTTTAGATGTTGACCTTTCTGTACAAAATCTAATATTTTTTCCACAATTTGAGAGATACACCTATCTCATTTGTATTCTATTGCTATTGCGATTTTCTCCAGGGTTATCCAAGTCTTACTTTTCAATTCACATGTTCATAAATAAATATCAAATTTGCAGAATCAGTATATAAGAATTTTTTCCTCCTCTAGCAATCCTATTGCTAGCCACGGAAGATATACTCTCCTTTTTTCTTTCTCTTTTTTTTTAAATGTAAAAAACCTCAATAATATTTAAGAAAAGCAAAAGTAAGGAAAGTAGAAGTAAAAAGTATTATTTGTCAATGATCAATTTGTCAATGATCAATTCAATCAAGAATTTCTTGAGAGCTTTGGGAGCAGAACATGCTACAGAGAAAACCTCTCCCATGAACTCATGTAATGAAATTTAATGCTTGCCACAAGTTTGTTTGTAATTTTCTTTCCCATGATAGGGGAATATATTTTTTCCTAAAGATTTTGGTGATGATCTTATTTTTTCTCATTTTTTTTTCTTTCCGGTTTTTACATATCTATATATATGAGAGAGGCTGAGTTGGAGTTGCTCAATCTGAAGAAGAGAAGGCTCTGGGGAGAGCTGAAGTGAGAGTTTTTTTTTTATCAGGGAGTGTAGTGATAGGAAAAGGGATGATCATTTTCAACAGGAAGAAGGTATGTTTTGATTAGATAATAGGAAGAAATTGTTTACAATGAAGGTGAGAGGCATTGGAATAAGTTGCACAGAGAAGTGGATGCCCCATCCCTGGATGTGTTTCTGGCCAGGTCAGATGGGGATATGAGGCTGCCCAATCCAGTGGATAATGTCTTTGCCCATGGCCTGGGGGTTGGAATTAAGTGATTCTATGATGCTCTCTTTGGAAGAAAGTGGTAAAAGCAAACCCTGAGAGTAGAAATGGCTATGGTTTGCAAGTCACTGCAGAAATAGGTTAATAGTCCACAACTTCATAGTAGTGTTTATGTCATACTTTGTCACTGTTCAAAACCAGTCTAAGGACAAATGCAATGATGCTAGCTGGAGGTGTAAGATCATCCTCTAGTTTCCCAACCAACTTTCATTACATGGAGTGTTTCTGACAGTGGCAAATATGAATGTCAGCAACAGCTCTGGTTCACTGAAGCTATGCATCTTTTGATCAGTACAGAGAACTTCATGAATATCTGAGGTAGAAACTTCATAAATAGTCAGCCTGGGCTGGGGAACATACTGCTGCAAGAGATGAGAATAAATACAGTCAGAGTCTCTTTCTGATTTACTTAGAAAATTCACCCCTTCGATTCACTTTCAGACACTGAAGTTTTTATGAACATACAAAACAGCTCAGTTGTTTCATCTTCAGAAAGAGAAGAAAGGAAGAGTGGGATGTTATTTCTATTTTTCAATACTCATCTTTTACAATTGATACTTGCCAAGGATAATAAATAAATAAATAAATAAAAAGATTAAATAAGAATAAATGAAAGAAACACTTCACATAGCACACATTTCACAACTTATGAAATTAAATAATTCTGGGTATAATATACACAGATATTCAGTAAAGGAGTAAAAAGGAAACAGGTAATAACGACCCAGAACATATCTGTTAAGAGAATCAAATTCCATACTTTTGGATGAATTTTGGTCACACCAGTGTAGATGACATTTTATTTTTCTGTTGTATAATATATTACAAAATATTATATGTAGGCTTGGGGTATTTTTCACAAGCATTTTAAATATTATGTCTGGAAGACGATGCGTTTATCTAAAATTCAAAACTATAACCTAAAAATATAGCTAACATTTTAAACAATGTTAATCAAAATTTAAAAGATTTTAAAATGATATCCAATAAAACTTGTGCATGTATTCTTTATCAGCATTTTTGTGCTCACATAATGTAAGATCCTTCAAAAATTCTGAATAAAAATTTCTGATACAGAAAAGGCATAGCCAGATGAGTCAACTATGGATCTTGGCAATGCAGTACATTAACAAAATGAAATATAAAACAAAATAAACAAGCAACAGAAAACAACCTCCTGTTTCGGTTATTAACATTACATCTTCATTTGTGCCAGTGCCTCGTTACAGAATAATGACCGTTCTGACTCTGTCACTTTCATGAGAGAGTAAGGACTTTTGGTCATGTGTAAAAAGCTGCATCACACCACTATTCTCAATGTTAATATTTCCTACTTCACAAGTGCAATGTGACTAAAAAATTAAAAAATGTGTCAAATATCATCTTTAAATAATGTGGGCATGTTTCCCTACTATTCATGTTGGAAGATAGTTCTAGACCATCACTTTCTTGTGCAAAAGGAACTCGGATTTCCAATTCATACTTGTCTCTTTTTTCCTTTAATGGAAATCATGGCATTTGTATATATATAAGTATACCAGAGCATATATTAAGTATTAGAGTATAATATCTTCTTACCTTCCTCTGATTTTCATCAATCTCTAAAATTCTAGATAAGTACTGTAGATAATTACTGTAATTACTGTAAAAGCAAATCCGTTCCCTTTATATTTGACCTCACTTTTCAAGTCGGACCATTTTCTGCTGCTGGTGCTCATACAACATTTGTAGTACTGCTGTTTCAACATCCAATTTGATCTACTGCACAGTTTTGAAGTTCTTGTGCTTGGATGCATTAGTCAAGTTGCTCTCTCCAGAACTAAAGTGTTGCTAACATCTTCAAACTGTTTCCCAAACCATTTGACTCTTTTCCTCTTATCACTGCTGCTCAGCTGCAGAGTTGGTAGAAACTTACAGAAGCTGCAATAATGCAAGTTCAGCAAGGTTACTTTTAGCTTCATTATCTTCATACCTTCTGAAAAAGGCAGAATGCAAAGGTATTCAATGTCCAAAGAATTGTATTGTCATGGTCTATAAATGTGTTTGTTGGCTGCATACTGTACTTTCTTTATCTGACCTTGCTCATTCTAAGATGCACTTGTTATAGTATGTCAGTCACTAATGAGGCCTAAAGTAATTGAGCCTGATTGAACTGGCAAGATGCTGCCTAATTATAATGATAAATGGAATTGGCTGATCAGCTATGGAGGGTGAATGGCATGGAGAACATTAAAACAAGGTCACTCTGAAGGAGAACAACTTTTTTTTTTTTTTTTTTTTTTTTTTTTTAATTTCTTCCATTTTCTGCAGTTCTCCACATTTAGCCTCTTCATTCCAAAGCTTAATCAGGCACTTCATGTTTAACTACAATGGGACAGTTTAGGACAAACAGCACTACAACTGCCGCACTCCCCTCTCCCCCCTCCGCCTCCCCCCCGCTGTGATAATCTTCTCTTCCAAGTATACTTGAAAATATGTATAGAAAATACTAAAGGACTTATAATGGAAGGATTAAGAGATTTTACAGGTTTGTATTTACTGAGACAGTGCCATCCATACTCATTGCTTCAGAGGGCTTACTGTCTTTTGAGCTGGCAAATGAATTCTAATTCATTTTCTAATAAGCCATTCAGTAACCTTACTGACTCTTAAGGTTTTTTGATTCTCTTTAAATCTGTGAGTAGAAACTCACATGTAAAGCCCAGTCTGTATAAAATAGGATATTGCCCTTTCACCTGACAAAAGATATGAAATGTTCCTGTAAGCAGAAACCACAGTTCAAACTGATCTTGAGAACAATTGTCACTATTTGTGTTCCAGGAACAGTGTTCTGTGTCTACAGACAGAGGGGACTTATTTCCAAATGCTAGAATGGCAAATAAATGACTAAATATAAATTTACTGAGGGCAAATTCTTTAACAGTCTGTTTTTTAGTTGAGATCAGTGGATTTTGTCAATTGACTCTGATAAGGTCTTTGATAGGATGGCCAATAATTTTTTGTATCCAGATTAGTGAGATATGGATAAGAGAATAATAATTTGTTGCCTGGAGAGGCTGCAGAATCTCTCTCTATATTTTGATATATTTACTTAGATGTATTCAAAGCTATGCTCAATGTGGCCATGGGCACCTGATACAATTTAGCATGTCTCTGAGCAGGGGGTTGACTAGCAGACCTCCTGAGGTGTCTTCCATCTTATATTTTTGCTACATACCATAATAATTGATCATATTGTGTAGTGGTGTGCAGCATGCAGAAGTATCAATCACTACTCACTCTGAATCTAGCAGAGTAGGAATGCCTCCCAGGCTGTGAATTTGCACAAAGGTTTGAACCTTTGAAATGGCATGTATACCTCCACCATCACTTAGATTTGAAATATAAATGCAGAAGACTGAACAAGTGATTCATGAATGTATGTTTCTTATAGAAGCTGAGAGACAAGGGAGGAGAACCATAATACCAGAATTAAGTCCTCATTGCCATATTAAAATGCCCCATCTGAATATTGTGTGCTAAGCAGACTCAAGAAACTGGGCAGAAAATTATGTCACTGGTTGTAGGGGACAACTTAAATGAAGATCATTAAAGTTGCAGTTAAAAAATTCTAAGGTTAAATGAATCCTAATAGGTAGATTTATCTTATAATTGCAGCTTATATTTAGAAGAACAGGACTAATTAGAAGTGATTTATAAATGTGTTTGAAATTGAATTGAAATTTAAGATTTGCATGTGCTAAGTTCAGGATGATTGATAATTAATATATAAGTTTTAAGTTTTATATATATATATACATATATAATTTATATACATATACATATATGTACTTATATATACGCATATATAAGTTATTTAAGTTAGATATAAGGAAAAAAATATTTTGCAATCAGGGCGGCGAGGCACTTGAACAGGTTTCCTAGTGACATGGTTGATGGTTGAAGCCCCTGGAGACATTCAGGGTAAGGGTGGATAAGGCACTGGGGAATTTGACCTAGCTGTGGTGTCCCTGTTCATTGCGGGGGGAGTTGGACTAGATGACCCTCAGAGGGGCCATAGCTCTAAGGATTCTATGATTCTGTGACTGCATATAACTAAAACATGATACTCATGTGTATTTTTCCAGTGCATTAGCCTTCATGTTTCTTCTTTTTTATTAAATGTAAAATATATTCTAAATAATTAAATTACTGATTAGTCTTGTGGCATTTGATTTTCACAAATAATATCAAAATGCTAACCCTACAAATTAATTTTCAAATATTTATTTCAGAATTCTATTTGGAACAAATAACAAAACAATGAAACAGAGTGGCAAAATTCCACTTTCGAATGGCTATATTGTTTAGCTGAATGTTTGGCATCCACTACAGCAATGATATATATAAGTTCTAAAGCTTTTAAATTATTGCAGATATGAATAATATTAATAGGTGCATTGTATTATGAATTCAATTTCTAATTATTATTCATAAGTTCTGGGAGTTTTCATTAGTATTATGGACTTCTGATTTACATAGCAATGTTATTATATGTCATAATTAGACAGCACATAAACACTGTTCACAGCAGATGATAAGAATGGTTCACTACCTCTTCACTGCTGAATTTTAAGGTGATTAACAATGTGCAGCTTTCATAATCTGTGATTTTTTGCACGGATCCAATAACTTCATGGATGTAACTGAGCTTTGCTTGCTAGGTTTCATGGGGCATGAAGAACAATGCTACATGTTCATTGCAAAGCAAAACTTGTTCTTCTGAGGTTGTTTCCTGATTGTATTTGCTATTGAAAATGGAGAAGAGAGACTGAAACATATTCAGATAATAAAACAGATTTATCTGATTAGTGGACAAAGATATGGATACCTTAGTTCACCAATGAAAGCTAGCAGGTCAGTAATGGATAGTCAATATTGTCACTTAACAGCTGGGATGAAAATGTATGAGATGTAAAAAATTAATGACCATTTGGAAGTAAAATGTAAAGAGTAAATTACCATAACAAGGCTGATTTTATTCAATTTTCAAGTGTGTAGGCATTTTGTACATGAAGGTAGCTACCTGATCATGCAGCCATGCATCAGACATGGCTGTATGTGAAAAACAGTGTGTCTGTATATTATATTTTTCATAAATTGTTGTCCTGGATCTGTTTGAGATAGAGTTAATTTTCTTCTTTACATCTTTTCTGGTGATATATTTTAGATTTGTGACCCAAAGCAGTAACACATGGTTGTTTCAGCTATGACTGAACAGTTTTTGCACAGCATCAAGATTTGCTGTGTCTCTGCCTCTGGAGGTTGTGCAAGAGGTTGTGAGGGGACACAGTCAAGTGTTCCAAACTGACCAAAGAGCTAATCCATATAGCAACATGTTCAGAAATAAAAAAGGAATGGGAATGTTTTAGGAGTTAGTCCTCTTTTTGTTCAAGGTCCTGGGTCTTGGTCTAACTGTGAGAGCTTTGCACCACTTGCGTTGTTTTTTCTGTTTATTTTTTTGTTTCTTTCTACTTCTTCACTTATCAAATAATATTTATTTTTACCCACAAATATTTCTTCCCTTTCTTTTTTATTCTTCTTTTCCCACTGAAGGGGTGGAGAGGGAGAAGTGAATAGCTTAGCAGTTTAACAGAGTTAACTCACTAGAAATGTCAAAGAAAGAGTGTGGGACAATGAGAGTGCCTTGACCACACATATTCTGAGAAAGCTGTTTAAACTTTGACATGAAGAAGGGTCTTCAGGTAGAGCTGGTTGGACTAAGACATATAAACTAAGAGTCTATATGAAAGTATAAATTAACGGAGCAGGTGTCTAGGATTGGATTATATTCTACAGAGGAATATCCAATACATTCAAAGCTCCTCACTTCTGATAAGAAACCTGTAATGCAGAATTCATACTAAGAAGTTAAATCTGCCTAAATAGATTGTGGGCATTAATGGCAACAGAGTCTGGCATGTGTTTTGCCAGCTGTTTCCTCTATCATAATCTTCAAAATAAAATGTCTATTGCAATAGTTCCTGCAACGTTTCAATAGTTAGATCATGACATCTATTGTCCAAGAGTAATTATGGTTGCAAGGAATCAAGTTAATGACAGGAAATGCTTTAAGAACTTGTTGTTACGGAGCATATCTTAAACATACCTGGAGTCATTATGGAAGGCAGAAAATAAATGCTTACTGCCACTTGAGATACTTGAAGTGTCCCACTTACTTCAGATGCTGCTCTAGAAGGGGAATGATCTATCATGGCTCTTCTATCATGCCACTCAGCCCTTTGTGGATATCTTTCATATCCAAGAAGATCTCAAAAGAGACTACACACCTAAACATAAACAGGGGAATAGTTCTTCAGGTGAACTGAATTTCCCAGTAAAGCCCTTGAGACTTGCAGGTTAGAGTTCCATTAACTTTAATAGGAGTCTAAGAACCTTGATGACATGCAGATGCCTAAATCTAGGTGTTTTAATCTGATTTTGAAAACTACTCTAAATATTAGGAATTTTACATTTGTTTGCAGTAGCAAAACGATTCTTTAAATGTTTTAAAAATTTTCAAGTTCTTTATTAATGCTCTGTGGTAACTATATTATATCATGAATGTTTCATTGTAATAGCTGTATGTTTTTATACACTACTTTTAATATCAATAAATTTATCTTCTTAAAAAAGATTATGTCAAAAAGCAATAAACGTGGTTAACTCACTAGACATAATATGGAAGTGAGTTAGTGATAGGAGAAAAAAGGCCTTTGTTATGAAATAATGTATGTGTATATGTGGAGAGCATATATGGTAATTTTGGAGTAAGACTTCAACTTCAAAATAAGAAATATATTACCTGAGTTAAAACAACAACAAAAGAAAGCCAACCACAACGGAGAACAAAGATAATTTCTCACTCCTATTTTTGAGCAAAATGAAATGAGAATAATAATTAATTAGAAACTGATTGAAGCCTCAATCCATGAGCTGATAGAGGTTGGCTTGATTGCTGTGTCTCTGTTAGAACCCTGGAAAATTGTTAGAGTTACTTGTAACCAAAACAATCTGGTTGAAAATGACCAATTTCTGTGGTATGGTTAGACAGAGGATTGATTATATATATGGTATTCAGAGAGAGAGTGAAAAGTATGTGGTGAGGGAGAAGTAACATTTGTTGAAATAAGTCATTCTGAAAAAATACAGGTAAGACTAAGAAAAATCTAATAATCAAAAATAGGCGTTTAGGGGATGGACAATGAAATAACTGAAAAGATAAAGTGTTGCCTGTGGAAGGGAACAAAAAAAATGATAAGGAAAAAAGTATAATTGCTATGGCAAAGCTTAGTAGTTAATGCTTTGAATTAATCCCTTGATTTGGGCTTTCCATTTTTTTTTTTCAGTCATTTTGGTAAATAAAATGAGAAAATGTTCTCATTTGTTATGCATTATTTCTTTCAATACTGGTTGCAGTTTCTAGAAAATTTTGAAAAAAACTTGCTGTGATTAAGTTAACAATACATATATTTTATCTGGAAAGGTTACCTCTGTCTGGCATTCTAACTTCAGCACTTTTTATTAATGTGCTTGTTAGAATTGTGATAAAAATCATTAGGTCAAGTGGAATAACTCATTCATTACAGTTTGCAGTAAAGTCAGTATCGACACTCCCAATGATCTCATATGCACCTTGTAAGTATAATTGGTTAATACTATTATGCATCTATGATCACGCTTTAAAGGAAGGAAATTCCTGTAAGGTTAAGTTCAATAGTACTCACAAGAAATGATGATTAAATGACCTGAATATTTCTAATACATTTTAAAATAACAGACAAAATAACATTTAAGCACAAGATATGAGCAATGATTAAAAGAATTTTATGAAAAAGGAATCACACTGTGGTTTTCAATAATTTATCATCTTTTCAACAGTTTATCCTTCTATAATGGTTCTTAGATTCTTACTCCATATTCTCCAAGGAAAGCAACCCTTGTGCCAAAGGTTTCTTCAAATTATAGTTAAATGAAACATTAACTGGTCAAGGTTTATTCATCTTCTTTACTAAACTTATATTAAAATTTTTGCAAAGTGAGTATAAAGTAAGCAACTCCACAATTTAGTGCTCTGCTTTTCTAATTATCTCTTTGTTTGTGGTAGTATAATTAATATTAAATAAGAAATCAAAATCCTGAGAGAAGTGAAGAAAGCAATAGCAGAATACAGAGTCTGAATTTTCCTATAACAGTCTTTGGCTTGCCAGGAAATGGTGGAAAGCATCCTGTGAGCAGCAGCTGTGGACAGCAGAAGAGCTCAAGAGAACTTGCAGATCTCTAATAACAACCTCCTCCAAGCACAGAAATTATTTATGCTCGATCTCAGGAAAACAGGCAGACCTTTCAGGAAACTGTGAAGAATAAAGAGGCATACTCATGATTGAGCTCTATAGCAAAACAGACCTACACAGGGTATTGAAACAAGGACATGCTACAAGAGAGGAATTCATGAACGGTAGCTGTGGGGGAAGGATCTGAGGATTTAAACCAGCAAACTAAACAAGTGCCAGCAATGGTTGTGTGCAGATAAGGAGTTTAACCACTCTGTGCTGTATTAACATGAATGTAACTGGTAGATTGGGATATGTGATTTTTCTGGTTTCCTGCGCATTTTTTAAACCATATCTAGGAGACTGCATCAAGACTTTGCACAGTAGGAAAAAAGAAAAAGAAGAAAAAGACAAGGGAGGGAGATAAGAAAATACATTGTTCTTACAGACCTAAACTAGTGTTTGTTTGAAAGCTGCTAGTACAGGCCACTGATTAACTAACATCCAATGAGAGCCACAGGGAAAGGACTATGAAGCAGGTACTAAATCTGACTCACAGAGAAACTGTTTTTTAGAGTTCATTTAAAATAAACTGAATAATATGTGACTGACTGTATTGTATATCATCAAGTAAATTTGTAGAAAGCAGATAAAATAGTTTGATTTAATAACTGGTGTTAAAATGGCCTGAAATAAAAATAAGACCAACTATCATTTGTACTTTCATACAAAGTTTGCAAACACATATGTATCTCTCTGTAAGTCCATCACTCCATTAAATCTCTGCTTGCCTAGAAGTATATTACATGGACAGACATACATAAAAGCAAGATAGAAGGTGCGCTGACCTTCAGATGTTTTTTTTTTTTTACCTTGCTGCATCAGGCTTCTTTAAAATAAAAATATTTGCTTTAGTAATTTCTTCGTGAACATTGGAGGTGTGAAAACTGTTTTAGTGCAGCATTGTGCAGGAGTCCTCCTACTTCTTTCTCCAAGTTAAGATCGCACTTGAAAAAGTTAGAGATTTTCTACTTAGTGAGATTTATAGACTTAAGATATTGGTTTGATTCATTCTCTGATTCACTGTGTTGCTGGCCTCCTTGTCTTGTTCTTACATCATCCTCAATGTCTACAACTATTTTTACTGAAAATTTTAATTGTCTGGAAGAGTTGGTATGATCTCATTTTTAATGAGTGTTTCTACACATTGGAAAAAAAAATCCATAATATAATCTGCTAGACACCACATCATAATGATGTCAGTGATGTCAGCTTCATCTACACTTATGCAAGGGTGCGATGCATTACAGTGGCTCAGTTCACCAAAACGCACTTAGGCTAACTTGGCTCAACATGAACAACTGCAGTAGCTCATAACTCAGCACGTGCAGCCAAAACAGATCTCAACAAATCTTGCCACAGCCATTCTTTCACCATGACTTTAGCACAGTCAGTTTGGTCAGTACGCAGACAGTCATAATGCTACTAGTAATCTCTAGGTTTTTTCAGTTGCTGAAGGTTGATTTGACCCATGATAAATGTTAGAGTTGTTTTGAGAGACTGAAATCACCATTCTTTTTGCTTGCTTGAAATCACTATAATATTGTGTGATACGGCAACGTTCTTGCTAGCCTTACTTTCCATCGGTATGTTCCTGTCCTGAAGACAGAAGAACAGAATCAGATATAGTGTAGAACTAAATGATGACTGAAATAATTCTTCCACGGAATTTATCTCAAATGAAGGAGACATTTTTTCTACGTGCCTAAAGAACAACCTAGTTAAAAAAACAAGGAGGAAGTTGCCTGTAGTGAAAAATGGAGGCAGCTCTGTTTCTGAAGTATCCAGGTTAACAAAGATTCCAAAGCTCCATTTCAGCCTGGTATTCTTTGGAGGGCAGATGTCTGTGATCAGAGAGGGAGATTAGTGTAGATTTCCTGTTCACATGCACAACAGAACTTTCAGCAAGTCATCTCCAAATTTTACTGCTCCAAGCCTTAAAAATAGAAGTTATACCTGGATGGTGATTTTCACCTTGGATGAAGGACTTTTCTAATTCATTTGTTCCTACAGTTCTTGCAATGGAGACATTTTCACAGCTGTGAGAAAAATACAGGTTATTAGCTCAGAACATGAAGGATATCAGATACTCTGCTTCCTTGTAAGCAGCTTTGTATCTGCAGCTGAGACAAGTTTTGATACAGATTGTTTTCTCTGAAGGGTAAAATAGAATCTCACTATATCCAGGATAAAATAGTAGGGGGGAGGAAGGGAAGAGAAGAAAAGCTAAGGGAAATCAATATCATCAATGTCCTCAACAAATCAATGACTGATTCTGGCCAGATTTCCAGGAGGAATATGATTGTGGATTAAATACAATCACACCAAAATGGATTTGTTGTGATTGATCTCATGATAGTCCAATCTACTATAATACGAATGTCAAGCATAGAATTAATTTAGAGTAGGATTGGTCATCTGTTCAGTCTCTTACTGTGAGGGCAGAAATTTTGCAGAGAAGTGTTGCTACAGCATTAGACAAGCCTGAATTTCTTTTTCATCTTTATTCAATAATGTATAGTGGGCCTATCTTCTCTGGCTATATTTTTTTCTGGATTAATACTTGTATCTCCACACTTTCCTAACTTTGTGTCGAAGAAAACATTTTCTGAAAAATGCAAGTGATGTAACATAGTAGTAAAATCATAGTGCCAGAATAATCTGAGAGACAATCTGCATCATGTTCTGTTAATTCTGCAGAAATGGATTCATGTACCTATGTCTGAGACAAGTTAGTACTGCCATGGAATAGTGTTGTGATCTGATCATGGTAACTCTGGAAGCTCAGCATCTTTATGGCACATTGTTACGTAAATTTTCAGACTCAGGTCTGGATTCATTTGTAGTATGAAAGTGGTTAGAATGAAGAGAAATGTGTATCCTTGGGTGAAGTCCACAGCTAAATTAATTCAGAAGTTTCATAATACATGCTGTGCACAATGACTTGATGACAAAAGACATTTTGTTGACAAAGCAGTGGAGCTTGATCTAACACAGCATGTAAGGAGCATTCAAAGAAGTGAGCATACTGAAAAAGCCAATGATTCAATGTCTGACATAGTATGCAGTTGCCTCACCTAATTAGTTACTTTTTTTTTTTTTATTCCTATCACAGATATTTCAAGGTACAAATATCACTCAGTGAGGCTGTGGAAGTCTTGCTAAGACATTACAATGAATAGTTCTGAGCAGTGCACCCCTTGTAGCATCAGATAAAAAAGGCATTTCAGGCATATGGAATGAGTAATAAGAATCCTTCAAATTTGTGACAACTTTAATTTACAGTGGAAGCAAGAACAAATATGGCCCAGAGCATGACAGTGCAGCTTTATTTGCTGCTGCTTTAGTATGAGCCAATGATAAAGTAAGTAAAAATATATATTCACTCTGTGTGAATGCGTGGAGCTCTCATGGCTTGATCTGCTTCACACGTTTTTTATGGAAGTTCCACCCTTCAGGAGTTTGCATGGATGTAACTTGTGAAATCAGTATAAGATTCATCTGTGCAGGTGAATAAATAACTTTCTTAGGATTAAAATTTTCTATAAAGCTCTGCACCAAGCAGTGTTTTCAGAGCAATTAACACTGACAAAATAAATGTATCCTTTCAGTATCAAAAAAAGAAAGAAGACTTATCAAGTCACCAGTCACCTGAGGAAAGAGGAAATACTGAAAATCAGAGCTCCTTCTATGTTACCTCTCATCTTTTTGTCTTTGAAATTTCTTTCCTGTCATCTGAAGAGGCAGAAAGACAGAGAGAAAAGGAAAAAAAAAAAAAAAAAAGCCCCAAAGCTTTAATAAAATGTTACATGTGACAGAGCAGACAGACAGCCAGTGAGGAGAAAAGACATCTTTGGCAAAGTGACATTGAAACCTTTCACAAATACTTGCTGCGTTCATGCTGGAGAAACCCTTGATGTGTGCAGTAATCGGAGACATAGACCTGAAGGTTTCTTTTTCTCTGTGTATCACCTTTCCCCTTTCTGTAATTTTAGTTCTCAAAACCACCAAAATGAGCAGGAAAACTCTCAGCTAGTTTTCTTGGGTAGAAAAATAAAGAAAAATATTTGCATTTTTGTTTGTTTGTTCTTGTTACACTAGTTTTGTATTTTCTTCCACAATATTCCTTTTAATAGTTGGTGGGTTAGGTTTTACTTGTTCCAGAGAAAAAGCTGTTTTATACCCTAATGGTTCCTCTAGTCGCAGTGAACATCAACAGAAATGAAATTCATGTATAATTTATGGAATGAAAACTTTGCAACTGTGCAAAATTTTGTACCCCACATCCTGTGCCTCCAAAGTGGTTTCCATAAACTGTCAGAAGTTACAGCACTGTGGCTCACTGAGTGGCCATAAACTGAAGAACTAATGAAGCTGCCTGAACAGCACCATAGAGAGTCATTTGCTTAGCCTCTGCTTTTAATTTTGATCGACTGACAGGTGGCCAGAAGTACTGAAACACTAAAGGGGGAAAAAAAAAAAAGCCCCATCCAGTTACCACTAAACAGAATAGGAAACACACAAAGAGATTTTAATCAAGTCTTTATTTTTAATGGCCTAAATTAAAGATTACTTTGAAAACACCTAAAACACTTGTGATATCACATGCTGAAAATACTCTATTTAGCATAATAATTATGGAATTAGATATGAATTATTGAAGTTAATGCCTTCAAGGCATTGTGAGTAGGGAGTTGTCTTATCTCAAATTTACATATACCTTAGAGTTGTTGCTTTGTGTTTTTTTGTTTTGTTTTGGTTTGGTTTTTTTTTTTTTTTTGTTTTTTTTTTTTTGTTTATAATAAGATTTAAAAAGAGCATCAACTTCCTGGCTTCTCAGATTATATCTGTACTCCTTTTCTTTCTTCAGCTCCCCACTTGCACTGATTTGGTCTAGTCAATGGCTCCCTGAGTTTAGTTGATACTAGACATGTTGCCTTGAAGATCTGTGAAATCAGAACCTATTCTTTTTTATTAAATGTGCCAAATGAAATCTCAGCTGCTGAAGGCAATAAATGCTTACTACTGCCATTGAACTCAGCAAGTGTGGGAACCCATGATCTGAACTCAGATACAGTAAAAAAGAAACAAACATAGAGAACTATATTACTCTCCTATCCTGAGCCAATAATGAATGGCTTGCCTCCATACAATATTAGTATCCTTTTATTTTTTCAGAATATTCTCTGTAGTCTGATAACAAATGTGTATGTTGTGCACATTTATCTGCAACCTCTGCAGCCTTTCCAAAGCAAAACTTGTCCAGGAATGAGAGAAGTTAATTATGCCTCTGTAAAAACATGCCTGATTTTATCATTTTGTCAGCATTCAGTGTTGTGGTGTGGCTCCAGATTTAGGACTTAGACAAAGAAAAATAGTGACTTGCTTTCTTTGAATCAATTGTCGTGTTTTGTCCTTCTATCAGATCCCTCTTTTTTTGTTCAAACATCATACGTAATCTCAGGCTTTTCAGTCTCACAATTTGTTGAGTACCCTCTGTGCTATGTCATCCACTACACTAAAAGCAGAACTTCCAATTTATTTTCTGAGAGGGAATTATGGTTGCTACAAAATTACTTTTTATAGGAAATTCAAAATAAACCAAAAGCAAACAAACATTGGGCATTCGGATTGCATTATGTTCTTGAGCTCTTTATTCTGGGGAAAAAAAGAAAAAAACACAGCACCCTCAAATTTACTTAAGAAGACAGTAGCATGTGCAAAAGATTTTAGTTTACATTCTCTAAAAAAAAAAATCACAGAATCTTTTTCCTTAGTTTATCTACATGTGTTATTATACTTTATTTGTGTCCCACATTTTCAACATAATTTATAGATTAACAGATGGGTGGTTGCACTCCCTTTTAGCTTAAGCTTCTGAGTAGGATCAGTCTAGTCCCTGTGAAGTGGAGATGGAAAATCCGAAGTAGCAATAACATGTAGAATGGCAGTGTGTTTGAGATCAGAAAAGAAACATGATATCAGGAAGAAAAAAAAAACAACCACACAAAAAAAAAAAATTCAGACAAAACAACAACAACAAAATACATCCTGTTATGAGCTATTTTTTAGTGTGCATTCCAAGATTTGAGAGGTGACAGCAATAGTTGTGCCTTGTGTATCTTTGGCAAGTGGACAATAGGAATGAAATCACTACAGAGAATCCATGTTAGAATATGAAGAAATGTGAATTGTGAACCAGTGATAGTAAGCCACTTCTAAGTGTGTAACTGGGTATGGCTAGCCTGAGCTGGAGGTCCTCTAATCTTTTGAAGCTTGAATTCATATTGTTAAGATGTTTTGTTACAAAGCACTGGTGCTGAGCAAGAAAATGTAGCCCAGATTTCTTAGGGCTTTCCAACATGAAATCATATAATTCCTATCTAAATAATAAAGACATGCCTTCATTTGATCATAAATTTTAGTATATATGAATAATGTTGTAATTCATCTTTGATTTTTCAGCCTAGCTAAGATTTTTTATTTAGGCAATTTTTTTATACATTTCCAGTGTTTCAAGCAAAATTTCATTTCCTCTCTTAATTTCTGTCTTGGTCATGTAAAAGTGGCACAGATTAGGATTTTTTTGGATGGGTCCTCCTGACCCAAACAATGAGTGTTTCATCACCAACAAACAGCCTCCCTTGTTTTTCTGTATAAAAGGAAAGAGTTTTTTCTTTGCTTGCTTGCTTGTTTGTTTGCAAGGCTAAATATATTTGCCCTTCCTGGTTCTGCAATACAATTAAATATTCCTTCACATGATGCCCTACTAGATATCCATTTTCTCCACAGAACCATCCAGATGCCTCAGACAGATGATCTTGCAAATGATGTTTCATATGCCTCTACATTTGTACTCCAATTTACAACCTTCTAACACTTATGCTGAAACTACAGTGATAATTCAGTAATCAGTACTGAATCAGTAATCTCTCTAACCAAGAGTAGTCTAAGTAAAGATATTAGATCTGTTATTGTTAGTAGTCAATTTAGTATTCACATCCAGCTGTAACAGATATGGTACATTTTCGTTAAATTGTAGAATATTTCAAATTATTCTCATATACGTAGGACTTCCTGAATAGCTAATGTTTAATCTATTGCTCTATAAATTGCCTTTTGGCTATTCAATATATAAAAGGCAAAACCAAATCCTGATCCTACAAACCTTGCCTATGAATGCACAGTCACTGATTTCATAAGGCACATACAGTGCCTGCAAATATGAAGGAAGATCTGGTTTCTGTAGTGCTTAGAAAAGAAAATAACATGCCATTTCCAAGACTGTACTTCTTCTTACCTCTTATGTGTGAACTGGTAAAGTATTTGCTATCAAACCACAATAATTAAAGTTGCAAAAGTCAGTATCTGTCTGAATCCCCATCAGAATAAGTTTGTTTTATGCAGGCTCATGTTTTATGCAGTTTATGTTTTTGCTTGATTTTACTTTGCTGGAATATATTAGATTTAATGGAGCCAGACAAGAACTGGATTACAAAAATAAATAAATAAATAAAATAAATTAGAGCTACTCTCTTAATCTTCACAGACAAACGAAGGAAGTAATGGGAAAAAAAGTACATGGAGCATGGAGTAACAGGATTAGAGGATATGGAATTTTGCAAGAAACTTTGTAGCAAGTGCTAAAAATTACTATTAATCATAACCTTATTATTATAAACAATGAAATCTTTTATGTTGAATAGGTGACTACTTTCAGCATGAATACAGCATGAATTCCTATGTGTTACTAGTGCAGCTGAGGAAATTACTATTAGAATTTTCAATTCCTCTACTCTAGGCTATAATAATTTTTATGTCTACATTTAGAGATCATTTACACAAAACATACATTCAGCTTGAGATACCTATTATCAAGGAAACAAAGCACTTACATACTTTGTAAGTGTAAGTGCAAATGCTAAGGAAGAATATAAAGACCTGCAAAAATGTACATACCTCTAACTGGAGACTTTATTCCTGTCTCATTAAAGTCACTGGGAGATTCACAGTTAACTCTAACTTATCTTAAAAAAGGAATGACACACATATATTGTATAGAGTGAATGCATTTATAGGATTTCAAGGTTACTTGATGAGTGCTCATTCTGTAAGTTCATACAATTTCTTACCTTGTTTGTCATTTCTAGGAATGGTCTTTGTAAGAACAAAAAGCTCCTTGTTTTTCATTCACTAAAGAGTTACTCAATAACAATTGGGTGAGAGTGAACAAAATCTGCTTCAAGACAGAAACTCTACTTTCTTTATCAGTTCCTTCCAGCATACAAAAGATTTCTAGAAAGTAGTTCTCTAGTAGGTACATAATAGACCACTTTATATATAACACAAAGAAGCAGAGAAACATAACCCACTGGCATATTCAGTGAATATTTTATTCATTTTTCTTGAAATAAGAAACCCATTGCTAAACACAGTCTGTATTAAACATTACTATTTCTAATGCACAACAATGTTTTGTTTCTTGAAAGGTTATGCAGTACCATGTACTAATAATACCTAGCTAAATAAATAAATCAGAGCAGTAAACAAGATTATTTTATTTCATTAATATGAAAAAAAGAAAAAATATTATGCTGGTCAACTTTTGATCAACGTTTTAGTCCTTGATTATTAAGACTTGTCCTCTTGTGCTACCAAGAGACTTACTGCATGAGAACTTGAAGGAAGTTGATGCAAAGAAATTACGAATTTTATGAAATATAATGCTTGCCACCAGATTTTGTTTTTCTCTAGTAACTGATATGGGTGTGATCCCATCATACTTTTGTGTTTCTAAGAAACATCAATTAAATGCAACATCTCTGGAACAACCCTCTAGTCCTAGTTACACAGGAAAAGAGGCTGGACCCCCATCTTTCCACAGCCTCCTTTCAGGCAGTTTTAGAGAGCTATAATGATTCCCCTGAGCCTCCCCTTCTCTAGACTTAACAATCTCAATTCCTTCAGCCACTCCTCATAAGACTTGTGCTTCAGACCCCTCACCAGTTTTGCTGCCCTTCTCTGGACATGCTCTGGGGCCTCACTGTCTTTTTTGTAGTGAGGGGACCAAAATAAGCACAGTATTTTCTTCAGGAGAATGCTATGGGAGACAGTGTCATAGATCTTACTGACATATAGACAGATTACATCAATTGCCTTTCCCTTATCCACCAGGCAGATTATTATAGCACAGGTGGAAATCAGGTTGTTTAAGCAGGACCTGTCTTTCATGAACCCATGTCCATGACTGGGCCTGAACTCCAAGTTGTCCTGCACATGTCATCATGTCATGTGATCTCACGAAAGATGATCTGTTCCATAAACTTTTCTGACACTAGTCAGGCTGATGCACCTGTAGTTCCTCAGATCCTCTTTACAAAACTTCTTGAGGATGGAAGTGGCATTGGCAAGCCCCAGATCTTCTAGGACCTCTCCAGTTGTCCAGGAAAACTGATAGATGGTGGAAAGTGGCTTGGCAATCACTTCTGCCAGCTCCCTTAGCACTCTCAGATGGATCCCATCTAAATCCATGGACTTGTGGCAATAATCTCCATCAAAGATTAAGAGATATTCTGAGGTGTACTTATTCTGTAAATCACTACCTTACATTACTCTTATAACAAGGAGCAGCTGTGATTACCAAAATCATTTTTCATCTGCTGGATTACTCAAACATAGCAGAGCCTTTATGCTCTCAAATATGAATATATTAAGAATTAAATTCCATGGGGAAATGTGTTTTACATTGCTTATGTAAATCCACAGTTTATGGATTATTATCTTCACATTTGCATTAGAAACAAATATTAGATGGATTCTTTCATCAGGTAACAGTCTTGTGCCAAAAAGGTAACTTAGACAACATATTTATTACTTATGTCATGTTATTATACAGTAAACATTAATAATTTTGATTACTAAAGGGAAATCATAGCATGATCCTCTTCCATCATTTCTAGACAAGCTTGCTATGTCTTGAGAAATCAGGAAGCCTGTAAATGACGTTAGAGTGCAGTGGGAACACAAGTAATTTCATAATAGCCTGCTTAACTTAGGTAAGACTACATAATAAATACCAATTAGTGATATATCTAATTTTGTTTTCTAAGAATTAAGAACAATGTTAACTACTGCAATTCAAATCAAGAAATAATAAAAAAAACAGTATTATAAAGAAAGAAATACGTTTTGAAAAAAAGCTGTTAGAAGGACTTAGTGATGTTTATGAATAGTCAGCAGTGCTCTGTGTGCATGTTCCACTTTAAAAAATTAAATCCAAGTCCTTTTATCATTAATACTGATCTCAATAGTAAACAGCATGAAGAAATCAGAAGGAAGCACAATCATTCAGATTTATCTTTGCAATTTGTTTAAGAATGATTCCAGATCAAATCTCTGATATATAAAATATATTTTTTATAAAATATGAATATATATAAATATATTTTTATTGGCATAACACATTAAAAATTCCATCCCCTTTATTAATAATTTGGACAAAAATATTATAAATTCATTATCTTGTTAATGCACATACAAATGCATGAAAGTATTTATTTCTTTTTATTAGGAAAATTTCTTGATTATGGAAAGCAGAGGTAAGTGGCATTACCACTACATTCAATTATTATTTTTTATCATAGACATAACATGATGTTTTACTCAATATAGAAAAAGGATAATATTCTAATAACTCACAAAATTATATTTTAAATTATGCTAGAGTTGCAATTTTTTGCTTTAAAAATTGTAGAAGTTACATTTCTAAACTACCTTTTTTTTTTTTCCCCACTGTAATATTTTGTTTACATACAGAGGAATAGGAAAAGAAAGACCTTTCTACACTAGAAAGTTACAGAAGTTTCCTGACTAGCGCAGAATTTTTTCTGTAATAAAATCACCTAATTATCCTTTGAGAACTGTTTAATATATCATACAAAACCAGATAAAGATCACAGCTGACAAACAATATCTTACACTCCTGTACATATTTGTTCCAAGAATATTCTGAACAAAAAACTGCTTCTAAACAAGTTTCATAGCTGTAATGAGATTTTCACCATTAATATCTGTAGTAACTTTCTGAATACTTTCATCCTTTGCTACGGATATCATCCTGTAGCAGTGAGTTCCACAGTTTTTGCAGACTGGAGGAGAAGAAACACTTCTGTTCACTTTTTGTTCGATATGGTAAATATTACCTGACACTCTTCAGTTTCTTAGTTTGGAATTAAAGTAAAAAGTTAAACCACGCATTTCTCATTTTAAAAAAAAAGCTATTAAATAGTCCTCAATTGACTTGCTCTTTTTATTTTCTTATATTTTAAAATATATTTTGTATTTTCTTTTTACTCAGAATCCACTCTGTATTCCGTGATCATACTTGTGTTCTTTCTAGGTTATTTTGTGCTCCTACTGCACTTTTTTATTAGAATGATAAAACCAAGATTGCATGATTGCATGAATGCAATGATATATGCAGCAGTGCAATCAACTCTTTTTTTTTTTTTTTTCTTCATTTTGTGCTTAAATTATGGAGTAAACTCGTTGTTTCCAATAGGTTCTGGGCAATACCAAGGAAAGTATTCACAGATAGGCCAATAACACACACAAAAAAAAGAGATTAAGAAGCCGAACAACCGAGGAAAGGAATCTTCAGCCATACAGCTCTCCTACTCAGAAAGCAGCGTACATCCAGAAGATGCTTTTCCTTCAGTGGCTGGTCCTTATAGGAGCCTAGGGGCTTACCCATTCTGGTCACATGGGGAGCACAGGAGCAAACAATTTGCCTGTGCTCTCTGTGCTAGAAGCCTTTAGCAGGTGCTCAATCACCAGTTCAAGCCATGGCTTAACAGTTCCTCTACAGAGAGAATACTAGAAACTTGCACAAGATGACCTTTTTGTGTTTCTAATGAAAAATCAAGTTGGGGTTTGCCTATTCTTGTTAGATGTATTTTGCAAAGTTGTGGCCTACATGGTAAAATTGGTGCACAAAAGCGGGGGTCCTCTTCAGTCTTCACCTTCGAGCTTCGCTACCAAAAACATGACATGAAACCTCTTACAGCTATAGACCCATGACACCCTTGACCAAAACCTGCAAGAAGAAACTATTCTGGTAGCCTGCAGTGGGTATCATAAAAAGAAATGCTGTGTGCTTGTCATGGGTGACTCCTTGTTAAAAGGCACTGAGGCTCACCTCTGCTTGTCTGACAGGAAATCTTGATATTTATGCTGCCTCCTGGAAGTTAAGATCTCAGACATTGCCAAGAAGGTGCCACAGCTTGTCAGGAGTAAGGAATTATTATCTGCTGTTGCTCCTTCATGTAGGCATGAATAACACTGAAAACTGTGACCTTTGTCCCTCAGGCTGTAATGGAACAATTTATTCTAGGTGCCATCTAAAAGCAAGTGGAGGAAAAGAAGGTTATCACAAGTAGTTAGCATGGGTTTGCTAAGGCACAATCATGTTTAACCTGTCTGGTAATCTTCTGCAAAAGCATGACTGGCTGAGTAGATGAGGGAAGTGCAGTGTGAGTTATCTACTTTGATTTTAGCAAGGTATTTAACACTGTCTCCCATAACATCATGGTGGGTAAGCTTACTAAGTGTGGGCTAGATGAGTGGACAGTGAGGTGGATTGAAAACTGTCTGACTGACAGAGCTCAGAGGGTTGTCATCAGAGACACTGAGTCAAGTTGGAAGCATTTAGGTGGCACTGCTCCCCAGGAATAGGTACTGAGTATGTTAGCATCTTCATTGGTGACCTGGATGAAAGGATAGAATGCATCCTCAGCAAATTTGCTGATGATACAAAGCTTGGAGGAGTAGCTTACACACTAGAATGCTGTGCTCCCATTCAGTGAGAACTGGATAGGCTGGAGAGTTGAGTGGAAAGGAAGAGTCCTATACCTGAGGAGGAAAAATGACTCATATCACAGTCCAGCTTAGGGGCTGGCCTGATGGAAAGGAGCTCTTTGGAGAAGGACTTGGATCCTGGTGGGCAACAGTGGCTATGAGCCATCCTTGTGCCCTTATGGCCAAGAAGGCCAATAGTATCCTGAGGTGCATTAAAGAGTGTGGCCAGCAAGTTGAGAGAGGTGATATTCCCTCTCTACTCTGCCATTATGAGGCCACGTCTTGAAAACTATATCTGGTTCTCGATCCCTAGAAGGCCAGAATCTTTTTGGTGGTGCTCAACAACTGGACACAAGAACAGGTGTCAATTGGAACACTGGAAGTTCCTTATAAACATGAGAAAAGTCTTCTTTATTGCAAAGGTGACAGAGCACTGGAACAGGCTGCCCAAAGAGGCTGTGGAATCTCCTTCTCTGGAGATATTCAGAACCCAGTGGATGCTTTCCTCTGCATCCTACTGTAGGGAACATGTTTCAGCAGGTGAGCTGGATTAGATGGTGTCTAGGGGTACCTTCCAACTCCTGTAATTCTGTTAATTCTGTGATTAGTGTTTGAGATCCAGGTCATTCATCACTACTATCATGAATGCTTAGAATTTCTGATTAAAACCTTCAACTGATCCAGCAATTAGCTGTATTTACTGAATGCTTGTATGACCAGTCTGTATGTCTCTCCGTGACACATATTCATCTGATAGTGATGAATGCAGCCCAAATCATTCAGTTCCAGCTCATTTAATTTTTGAGTAAACATATGCAGATTTCATGTCCCTACATGTGTTCTTGTAAGTCAACAAAGGCTGGTTAATTCAATTTTTGTTTGATCAATATCACATAAGAGTTATAACAGTCTTCCATATTTGTTATATTTCTGTTCTTTAAAAAATTTCAGCAGTAATCACAAAACTGTTATGCTCTGCTCTCATTTAAAATAGAGCACAGAACTGATAAGCATTCTATTACAAAAAGAACGACAGTACTCAAAAGCAGTAAAAACAGCCATTCTGTGTCTTTTACATCCTCACAGTTTAAACTTATTTTCAGGAGGAAACAAACTGCTGTTATCTTCAGATTAAAAGAGGATCTCATTGATTGTTTACCTGAAACACAAAGCCCTTCCAAAGCAATTACCAAAATATAGAAAGTAGTATCAGCAGAAAACAATGGCTCTGTTGGAAATCAGATAATTTGTAAACTTTGCCTCTGTTTGAATCTTCCTATGTAAAATGTGAGAAAAATACAGCCATTAAACTTATAAGAACTTGAATTCATTATAATATGTGATTTTTAATTTATTTTATTTTAATGTGAGATGTAACCTCCTAGGGAGGAGTACCTGGGTAATTAACAACAGTATTAATCCGATTTAAATTGTACTTTACAATATTTTATTCATTCTAATTAGCATCTTCATGAAGCAAGTCACTCCTCCTACATAATACACTGTCAACTGTAAGTAGTGACTCCTTCCCCAATGTGGTTTTTAATACACATACTGAAGCTAGAATCTGGATCTTTAAAGAACTGGAAAAATTTCCTGAAATATGAAAAAAACTTCATGTCCTAAGAATGAAGTTCAGTTTCAGGTATATGCCTATACATGTGAGTTCCTATGGAACTATTGAAAAAGAGTTATCTTGAACTTAATTCCACCCTACATTTGAGCACTGAACTTTGAGGCATTCTCAGTATCATAAGTACAGGTGGTAAATCTGCCTTGGAACTCTGGTACTTTTACAGCTTTCTGAGGATTCAACAGCTTTTCTAACGGTGTTAAACATGTGACAACTTTGTCTTATGCCCATGGCCAATGCATTCACTTTAAAACAATCAAGAAAATTGTTTTAGATGCTTTAGATGACATAGGAGTGTCCTGGCTTTCAGTTTTCTCTCCCAGAGTACACAGATTTTCCAGGCCTGCATATTAGATCAATATCAATATCAATTAGATCAACATCAAGCAACTCAAGTAGTACTTATGCAAAGGAATCCTGCCATGGGTTTCTTTATTAGGTTGAGCTGAATTGCAGACTTGTAGAGCAAACGAAGGTAATGACAGAGCCCAGAGCCTTTATTTGAGAAATAGGTGTGATAGGAAAAGATATCAGAGGAATTAACTCACCCTCCTGGTAAAAGTTGGAGAAAGGGATGAGATGAGGAATGTGACCCTCCCCCATTCAAACTGTTGTGCTGCAGTAGAGAAATGTGGGGGAGAAAGGGGATCTGTGCAGACTCAGGCGGCATGGGAAGTATCGTGGAGACAGAAAGGGTGGATCGAGGACCCCCCCACCCACCCACTCCAGACACTCATGTATTCACATTGCTCAACCATTGGTTCAGGATGTGACTTTGGAATTCCACTACAAGACTCTATTGGCAAAACCAATAAGACCTCTGCAGATCATACTAGGACCTTACACATCCAGTGATCACATAGACACTTTCATTTATACACTTAAACTTACTTGATAATTCTGAACTGAATTCAGACCCTTCAGTTAAAGCAACATCAGTCTAAATTTCTTCCCCAAAATGTAAAGAAGTACAAATGTTAAATTGTACTGATTCTCTGTTTTCATTCAATGTAATTTTTAAGCCAATGAACAAAGACTTCTTATTTGAACTTCTTATTTGAAATGAATTCTGTTTTGAAGAAACTTTAATTTTTTCTATGCTTCCTAATTTTATACATTCCTGTTGGAAAAACATGTTAGGAAACTCTTCACTGGAATTTGCTGTATGAAGTTTCTCCAATGTACATATGTTGCGCCAGAAAGAATGCCTGTTTATATCCATGTAAACTACAACACATGCAAAGAACAGACTAACACTCTTTGACAGAGTGAATTCTCAGCTATGAATCACTATTTTTCAACATAGTTACCGCTGTTAGCTATGCATTTTCACTAATGATGAACAAGAGCCTGCATGCTGTGCTCTTAAAAACCTGAATGGCTGTCTGGAATGTGGCTTGTATTTTACTTTGCTGATGCCACTGTTGAAATACACTGCCCAACACCTCACTGTGCTCACATTCTCTGCTTGGTCTTCATAAATGTTCAGCAAGCATCAGTGAATGCCAATGGATGTCATTTTTTCAACGTGGAGGAATTCAGTGATATACCTTTACTTCATGCACACTTCCATAACAGATGACAGTTTGTTAGACTGCCCCTCTGCTGCCATCTGTCACATTGCAACAAAATGTAATGGAATGTTGTTGGGAGAGTTCACCCTTTACTGTCATACCAACACCTACCTCTGAACTTGTGAGCCAACAAAATAAAATAGATCATAGAATCATAGAATAGTTTGAGTTGGAAGGGACCTTTAAGATCATCTAGTTCCAACCGCCCTGCTATAGGCAGAGATACACTTTGAGTTTGCTCAAAGTTCCGTTCAAGTTGGCCTTGACTGCTTCCAGGAAGGGACCATTCACAACCTCCATGGGCATCCTGTTCCAGTGTCTCACCACCATCATAATAAAGAAGTTCTTTCTAATATGTAATCACTCTCCTAATTTAAAACTATTTCCCCTTGTCTTGTCACTACCTGCCCTTATAAAATATCCTTCCCCAGCTTTCCTTTAGTCCCCTTTCAGGTACTGGAAGTCCACTATAAGGTCCCTCAGGAGCCTTCTCTTCCCGTGGACTGGCTCCAGCAACTCCATGTCTTTCTTGTGTTGGGGGCTCCAGAACTGGATGCGGTACTCCAGGTGGTGTCTCACAAGAGCAGACAAGAGGGGCAGAATCACCTCACTTGACTTTCTGGTCACGTTTCTCTTGCTGCAATCCTGGATGGGAGGTATTATTTTCAGAGCAGCCCTCATATGTGATCATTATAAGCAGAATAAACACAAACTGGGAAAAATATAGTTGCTATACTTCTTTTCTAATTCTCTCATGTGAAATCTTCAAGTTGTGTTAAATTAAGAACTCTTTATCTCAGTCTGTGGGAAGAGGCTTATAACCTTTGTGCTTGTTATCTAGCCAAGGCTGACTGGAATGGGAATTGAACTTATCTTTCACAAAAACAATGCCGATGGTCAAGGACCAGTTACATGGCACTGTAGCAGAGACAATGATTCTGATGCCCCAAATCTGTTTAGCTATTTTAATATTTTTGAGTACAATGGCTTTTTCAATCCTTAGTCCACTGAAGACAATTGAAGACATTATTCTCTTTCACAATAGACACTAAATATGGCTTTCAGTCCAATATAAAAAATAAAACAGATAGACCAACATATATAAAAAATTTATTCAAAGGTCTTTAAAAAAATCCAACACAAACATACATAAAAACCAAGTCCAATGGAATAAAAAATTAACTCTGTGTAAAATTAATTACTGAAGTGCATGAATGAAGAAAAAGCTTTACATTCAAATTTTTTACAGAACAACAAAATTCAAAGTAGATTATTTAGATTTGCTAAAAACAAAATCTGTCTGCACTTCTGATTCAAAATATTTTAGTTTTTAAATCTAAAGCAACAGATGTTTTGGATTTTGTAGGCATAAAAGAAATATGCATATGTTAAATACTAGTCATGTACTGTTGTATGCTTCTCAGTTACAGAGTTCTTTTTTTAATATGTGGATGGGAGTTTTTGAGTATTATCAGATGACATAGATCCATAAGTCTAATTGGTCTTTGTGTCTTTTCATTTTTCCAAATCTTTCCATGGAAAGTGAGGGTGTGAGTTGATGTGAATCTACAGTTTGCTATAAAAATTTTTCTGACATAAACAGATAAAATTCAATAGGAATGTCACCCTTCACCACTTACTTTAAGTCACAGGATGGGGTAGGGCAAGCCCACGTTCATTGAATGTTCTCCATATCACAACACGTATCTGATTCTTCACCTTGTAGTTCATTGTAGTCAGAGAAGAACTGCATAGAGAATGTAATGTGCCAAGTACCACAGATCATTACACTTGTTAACAAATCTGCATCTGACAGAATAAAAATAATCCTGTTGATTTTGTGTTTGGTCATTTGCCTTGGACCCTATGTCATCGTTCACATTACCTTCACAGCAATGGTATCTAAGAACCTTATTTTATTCTCTGTGTTGAAGGATATGGCAGGAGTGTAACAAAGAATTGAGTTAGCTGACTTTGCAGCTATTAACTATACCTGGTGAAACATGTGACATACCTAGCTATTATAAAAGAAATCTAAGAAATGACAGGAACTTGAAATACTGCCACACTAAAGACTCATTTGTATTCACACGTATTTATTCATTGCACTCTTGTAAGTATTCAAAACTCACCTGAACAAGGGCCAGAAAAATCTCATCAAAGTTGTTCAAACAGCAGCTTAGGTGTTTTGGTCCCATCCAACGTGCATTAGTGTGTACTCCAATGGTTAGTTATACATGTGATTGTTCACTTCTGAGTATCTCTATTAGAAAGTTAGTCTTCAGAATTTATCTTCATCTTTTCTTCTGTTTTAACTTTTCTAATTGAGATTATAGTTTTGGAGGAGGTGTCTAAATTGTACTATGCTTATTAAGTTTTTAACAGCTAAAAATGAGTTTTCACCAAACAGTTCACTTTTATAATACCACTCTATCTAACATTCCATTTAAATAAGAAGACAAAATAAGTAACCTTTTCATTTTCTCAAAACAAGATATAAAAAAAACCTAACCAGTGAAGAAAAGGAGAAAAAAAAGAAAAAAACACCCTAAAAAATTCACATCTCAAAAAAACAAAAAACAAAAAACTCAACCCTCCCCAAAAAGTCTCATTCTTTTTATTTATTTCTAGTTCCCAAATTATTTAATTAATTAACTGAAAATACTAGACCACACAGCATAAATTCATGGTGTAGGAGTTCAGCTGAAGATTCTGCCACCAAAAGCAGAGCAAGAAATCTTGTTCTCATGTAATATAATCTTGAAATTTATCTGTCCAAACATTCTAACAATGTTGCACCACTAATGGTGTTTTTCCTTTTATAGGAAAAGGGGAAATTTAATTAGCAGTTGTTAAGAAAATACAAATCAATGACTTGTTTAAACAAAGATTATAATTCTCATAGAACTGAGAAATGCAATTACATAAAACACCTGGAAGAAATTCTCATCATTTTGAAAATTGCAGCGATGCAGTCCTTTCAATAAAGTCAGATTTAATAATTCATGACATTTGCATACCACCTCCCTCTTCTTTGCTTGTCTGAAGTATCACATTATTTGGAAACCTGAGCAGTGTACTGCAGGGTAACCCAATGCAGTGTTTAATGGAATACAGGGCAGTTGCTTCTGCAAAATCCCAGGGGGGAATTCAGATGGGAATAAGTTGTATCTTTGCATGTAACTGTGCCCCGTGCTATTCAATCTCACCACTTCTTCAATTAAAGAATGATTTTGTTAGGGTTTTGCTAGTGGCAATGAGGCAGCTGGCAAATGTCTGTTACCCCTGGGTACCTGCAAATATCATATCTTCTAGCCCATGGGATGTAGCAAATTGTGTGATTTGATACTATGGATCACAATACAAGCTCTGGAAGACCTTGTGGAGACTATATCAAAATGTCAGACAATTAGATTTTCTTATTAAATGTGCAGAGTAAGTCTCTTAAGTACCAGAAGATGTACTGATGAAAAATAGGGCCAGCACTCATGCAGCTGTGGCTAATGAATTACATAACCTTTCTCCCTGTGTTATGGTGGTAACTCAATTAAGTAAAAGTCATCAAGAAAGGCAAAATTGAAACATGCATGAAGAAGAAAGTGCGTATTGTCCTGTGTCTTTCTGCACAAATCCTTTACTGTCACTAATTTTAATCTGTTTTTTGAATAACCAACCACTGACTGCCTCTGGATTTACAGATTTAATCTCTTAAGAAAAATGACTCCTTCAGGAACTTTAAACCTGGGAAACAGTACCTATATTCTCGAATGAGATGATCTCAGCAGCATTTGTATAAAAGTCTGATTTCCTTTGTGTACCAACTCTATATCATTACATGTCTTACAAGACTTTGAAGCTTACTTTGCTGTTATTAAATCCCTTAAAAGATCTTTATTGCTGGCTCTGCCTGGTAAATACTTCATGTACCCAGAATCTGATTCTGGCTTTCATGGAAATAGATATTTGCTCTTCTTTTCCCTCCTTCAGCTCTGCAAAGACTACACTTGTCTTTCTTCTTCCAATTCAGGTGAAAACAAGTGACAAATCTGCGCATATTTTGGCAGGGCCATCAAACACAAGCCTTTATCTTTGTTATTTGACAACAGTAATACTAAGGCTATTAACCTCTACTTTAGTCAAGTACTGGACCTCTGAGCAAATAATGCAAAACATCATTTTTTAGAGCAATAGGGTAATGCTCTAACATTAAAGCATTATTTGAATCATACCTATTTATCACAGAGCTCTTACCTTACCTCCTGACACATGTAAACGGCACGACTTCTATAATAAACCTACTTTTTATGTTGCATCATTTTTTGTGCCAGTGTCAAATGTATTTCAGTTCTGGTACTGTGATTGCCTCAGTTTTGACCAATAGCTTTCACTGATGTAGGTCATTTATAAAATATGTTGAGTATTGTGTTATTTTGATGGTGACTAATGTGCTACTATTGAATTCTGAGGATTCTCTTACCACTTCAATCTAGTGCACTGTAAACAGGAGAGCTTTATTTTCCAAAGTCAGGATACTGACTGGTATGGTACTAATGCAGCTCTACCAGACAAAAATGGTAGTTAGTAGAAGTGGACAAAAGAGCCTGGAGTTTTCAAAATAAATATGAGAGAATCAGACAAAGAATTGGGAATTCTGTGCACTTTCTTCTGAAGAAATATGATGTAATGAAGTCAGTAGGTTGCAACACAAATTAGCAAATACAAATTAACAAATAGCTAAATGCCAGGTTGGGTTTTAGCAAGCTACTATGTATTTATACAAAGTTCATTATGATGAGATACATTCTGTTGAAAAAGACATTTGCCACTTATTATTGTAAACTCTAGCAGGTTGTTGAACATTGCAGCTAGGACTGGTAAGTGAAAAAAGATCCAGTGACACTTCCTCCATATTAAATACAAAAATAGAAATGATGACCAGATGCTGAATGGTTTGCTGTAACCATAGATAAGATTTCATCTTTGTAATGAGTGTCTGCATTTGATTTCTTGAACCTGATATATCTGACAAAGATTTAACTGAAAAAGACTGTGATCAGAAAAATCAGATGGCAAATAATTTTCTGGAGATTTCTGTTTCACTTATATGATTTCATGTCACTTATATGAATTCATGTCAGTCTATGAAATACTGCCAAGACTAGTAGGGAGCTTAATACAAGAGACAAAATGTAATAAACATTTATTTTGTACTGGACTGGTTACTTATTATTTCTTTACACAGGAATGATGTAGCAGTATTGTGCATTCATAAAATATCATAGATAATTTTGTTAATGAATCTCAATACAGAAAAGCTGCATTATTTCACATCTGAAGATGATCAGATGAAAGAGCTAGGTTATTAAACAAAAATTCTGTGACTGGTAGCAGTAGGGAGAATTGAGATGCTTCAAATCACTAGTTTCTGGCTAATGGAGTTCAAGATCAACTTGCTTTAAGAAACCTAATTTTTTATATGTACAGTGATTCTGCATTTGTGCAGGACTCTGGGACATCAAGCAATCTAATAATAAATCTAATAAATAAATAAATAATGTTATACAGCATTAAGTCTGTTCTTGACAAGAGAAGGAGCAGACATTTATAAAGCATTTTTGTAATTTGTATGGAAGTGCTATTTGAATGACTAATCCATCTTTCATTTTGTAATGTGGCAACTAGAAACAGGGGGAAGTGAAGTAATGAAAGACACAAGTGGTACTTCCTTAGCTGGAATCACTCCAAAACATTGTTGTAATATAGAGCATATAAAACAGTAAATTTTCTAATAATATGTCAGAACATCTTATTTGTAGTGGATTCATAGAACCACATTTATTCTTGATTATACTTTTCTTTTTTTCTGGAGAAAAGTGTAAAAGAATTGTGGGGAATGTAAGCAACCAAAGCACTTTTATTGATTTGTGGAGTTACTATTAATTTGTATTCAGAGAGAGAATTGAAACATCACACTAAAGGTTTCTTCTAATGAATTCCAAACATTAGACATATTGATCCCCAAATCAAAAAGGTTGACCACTACTTCCTCATTATTTCAAATTACTTAGTGTGGGAACACACCTTGGTTTCTTAGCTCCTGCTCCTCTTTGCCTTGGGAAGGGATGCTCCAAAAGTAAGGCCTCCTTTTTTATTATGGTACTCCACAACGTCAGAGATGGATATTGGCAGTATGGCAAAATAAATTGAAACTGTGTGATGATAGCAGCAGAAGGAAAATCTCTGATTAGACATATAACATCTGACACAAAGGTGTGTCACTGAACTCTTCCATTTGGAAAAACTGGAATCTCTTCCCGAACGTTTATAGAGACCAAACAGGGGATGTGCATGTAGTTAGGCCATGGATGGTGCATTTCAGCAGTGACAACAGCCACACAAAAAAACAAGCTGCATTCTGAATAGTCATGCTGATTTTCACAAATGTGGCATCCAGGTTTTCATATGACCAGATGCTAAGTTCAGTGTCTTGTTTCTTGAATCTCTCTCCCTCCTTCTCAATGGATTGGAAAGTGTCAGTCAGATACACAGGTACAGATAAGATAACATTTTCTCAAGTTCTTCTTCCAAAACTGAGCCTTCCTCTCTCGATAGTACAGAGATTTAGAAACCTTTGCAAAGCAAACATGAAACATCTTTCCTAGAAAAATAAGTTTCTTAACAAGTGGGAATCCTTTTTGGTGACTGTGGTTCTTCATGGCCCACATAAAAGAAAGCGAGATGAGAAGGATGCCAGATCTTAACAGCTTCAATCACACTGAAAGTGTCAAAGCAAGAGTATTTTTGGGAAACAGATCAAGAGAGCAATTCCTAGTTCACCAAAAAGTACAATGTGCACGTGATATACAGATATACTTTGAATTAAAAGATGTATTCTTAGGGGTCCTTATAGGTATGTGATAAGTGTAAAGTGCTTGCATGACATCATAAAGTGCCAGTGAAGGAAATAAAGAGAAAGAATTATGTGAATTTAGTTAAAAATAGGATCGGATGAAGATCTCCAGAGTACAAAAATACTCTTATCAATATTCCTTCTTCTGCAAACACATAAAATTCCTAATTTTCTACTTCAACCTTAAAAGCATTCAGTATAGGCCAAAAGTAGGAGCTGCACACTGAAATCTGCCTCTATGAAATTTTCACAGCTTAAAGTGATTTCCTATACTTTATCACACTTCCAAATACGTTCTTACCCAATTAATTTGGAAAGATGAAGAGAATTCAAAATTAAAACTTTTTTTTTTTTCCCTTTATTAGAGCATACTAAATAATAACATTCATTTACAAGAAATAATCAACAAAATTAAACAGAATAATTTATAGAAAGGTTGTCAGTACAGGCTTTGTGTTCATTGATTAGCAAATAAGTGTATTTTTATCAGATGTATCAAACCTTAATTTTCAGCTCTGTACAAATTATAAAAATGATGCCTCTTTTGTACTCCAAGACATCATGAAATTCTTCTCTATATGTAGCAATTAGTTCATTATTCTGCATTTGTGCCCTGCACTAGATTTTACATTGTAAAAGTGCATCTCATATGTACAATAAGGAAATACTTTTTTTCTCTTTCCTCTTTCAAATACATGAAAGAGGAACACTACAAAATCAGTTTTTTGTGAGATCTGAGAACCAAACTTGTATGTAACCAATATATGATTACTGAGAAGAGTTAACTTGTTTGGGAAAAACAAAAGAAAACAAAATAAGTTTCTTGTCGTAGCTCCCTTAGTAAGACAAACTCCCGTGAAGTAAGACTACTCCTGTAGTCCCCCAGTAAGACAAATATTTTAGTTCAGAAGCAGGCTGCAGTGGCAATACAAATATTTTTAAGCATTTGTTAACTAATGAAGCATACACTGATGTAATGTCCTTGCATTGCATTTGCTGGACTTCTGAAGCTAATGAAAAAAATTTTCAAAAAATAAGCTACTTTATTGTTTTCTGCCCAATTTTTTCTCACTGTTAAGAAATATACCATGTATCCCTTTTGTTTTTTATCAAGGTAACTTGGCACAAAATTAAGTAAGAGCAGAACAGAAATTGTCTTAGTCTGTTTTCATTCTGCAGAGACTGAAAAATAATCTTTGTCTTGAGTCACCGAGGGTTTTGATTGAGAATGAGGCTTCTTATGATTTGACCTTAACAGAAGGGCCATTGGTAAGTGGATGCCAGAGATCCTTCCAAATGCGGCAACATTAGCTTCTAAGCTTTAACAAGATTTACCATATAGTCTATGATGAATGCACTTGAAAAAGGTCAATAAAACAATGACAGCTTTATTGTTTTGTCTTATTGCTTTTTGTTTCATCTACTCTTTTATCTCTATGTGGTGACCTTTTGCAGAAGTCTAAAACCTTAAAAAAAAAAAAAAAAAAAAAAGGAGGAAGCAGGAAGAGAAGCCTGTATCTATTTCAAACCTAAAAACCCCAAGAAACTCCACTCCTTTTCCCTCATTGATTAAATCTTATTCCCAAAGTGCTTAATATGACTTATATTTTTTCCTTTATTTTTTTCCTCCTTTTGAATGAAAAAATAGCATAATCAGAAGGATGAAGTAAAGACTAACTGACATTTAGATAGGAATTTTTTTATTTTCCTGAAACTGAGCAAAGTTATGAATAAGAATTTAGCTATACTTAGGATCCATTCTTATACACACAAATTTCACATTTATGTTTCCTTGACTAGAGCAAGATACACACATGTTTAAACACAAAAAGTAATATAATTTACTTAACCCACCCATAAAATTCTTCTTTCATAATTAAAGCAGGTTCCCCTCATTAGAAGAATCATTGTTCAAAGGCAGTTTAAGTATTCCCAGAGCACAAGAGTTTTACTTCTTGTATCAGCCTGCTCTTTTCATAGAGGGAAGAAACTACACCTTCTTTCCAGTCATGGCTGTTTAAATAAGAAAATCAGTGTGATTTATCTTTGCCTCATAATTTCAGTCATTCTGCTGCTGCACAGTGAAATATCATTTCTTATAATTTTTCTAGCCACACTCTTTAGATCCGTATAGTTTTGAGAGTTGATAAAGGATGGTATTATTTGGCTTCATTATTCCTGTTTGTCAGATGTACCTCCGTGCTAAAGTTATCTTGGTACCTCTTAGCTTGGTCAAATTTTGGATTAAGGACATTCATTATGCCTATATCCCTTCCCTCACTTTAATAACTGTTGGTTTGATTTCTGTTTCTCATACAAATTTTATATTGCATTCTTATTGTGAAGTTTTGTAATTAATCTGAAAATGTAAGATATAATAATAAATTAAAGGTAAAATGCTGATGTAACTGAATTCAAGCTCAAGACGTTGTCAGTCAGTCTATAAAATGCATTGGAATTGGAAACACTGCATAAATTTGGGGTCATTATCACGCTTTTTTCCTGTAGGAAAAATGTGGAAATTGCTTCACTAATTCAATTCACGTAAGTTGTTAATGGAAATACAGAGTAATTTCAAATATATGCAATATGAAAATTAATTATTGTACTTACAAAAATGACTACATGCAATTGCATAAAGAGAATGGTTACATTTTACTAGTATGTACAGTGAAGAGACCTGATGAGCAGCAAATGCATTTGGATAAAAATCTAAATAATTTCTTATGAAAAATAGTTGTTTTATATACAAAAAAATCCTGAAATTAATTTTCTTTCAGGAAAATTAACTTTCTATCATTAGAATTTGATCAGTTCTAACTCTAATCTACTTTTGCTTTCTGTTCTTCTACTCCTGTGAAATAATTTTTGTTTGGTTTGCATGAACTCTGCCTACTACTACTATCTTTATTTCTTTTCCCAGGGAATTTTTAAGAGGGATCATCACACAAGTTAACATCAGTTTTTGGTAGTCTTACAGCCACGTGCCTAGCAGCAGGTATACAAAGATAAATTTCAGCAATAACATTACATTTATTGCTTCTTAATATTATTATGACTGCCAAAGTTAAATATTCCTTTCTCTAACATCTTAGTACATTGCTTAATCAGTTTTGGTTATCAAGAAAACAGATTCCAGGGGTAATTTTTGGTTATTGTTTTGGAGAAGGGCTTGGTAAGTATTAGTCCCTTACAATTCCTTCAAATAGTTCAAGAAATTCCTCTTACATTTCTACTATAGAAGTTCATAAACTAAAAAATTCATGCTGGCATAACATCTTTAGCTCCATTTTCTTAACAAAACAGTTCTAGAAGTTGTTTAAATACTCTATTCAATTTCAACTCACATACATCTAGTTAAAGTTTGTAAATGAAGAATTTCCAGAACAAAAGACTTACATCTTGTGGCTTCTCCTTACAAACTTACAAATATATTATTCTTGAAAACATGGGTGGTAAATGGCAGAAACTAAAATACACCAGAATAGAAGGGAGGGAATGCATCATGTAACTAATGAGAAAGTATACCTGGAAGATAGGCTGCAAACTGGGTACAGGAAGAGCAACAACTCTGCTACAGTTTTAGACAACAATATCTGAAACCAGTCAGATAAATCTCAACTAATTATTGGGAATCCTTAGCAGTTTTCTTGAAAGGCTCACTTGGAATAGGCTGAGATCCAGAAAGTCATAATGAAAATTATAACTTTTTTTTTTTTTTTTTTTTTTTTTTTTTTTTTTTTTTTTTTTTTAAACTACAGCTTGTGACTCTGGGACTTCAGGACTTCATCTACTTTTGCTGAAGAAATATTTTCATTCAAGTTTCAATCAAATAAACCAGTCTATATCCAACTATATAAATATTGTCAGTGTTTCAATAGTACCATCTTTTCAAAAAGTGCTCTTCTGTTTCTCATTTGATGGGCTTATGTTTCTCCACTCTAGTGCAGCAGTTTTGACAATTATTTTTGTATTTCAAATAACCTTTATATAAAGAAAAAATACCTGAATAAATTTCAAGCTTCTTAAATTTCTTAACATTAGTCAATTACTTAGTACTTGGGGATAGCTAAAAGTACTAGCACTGAAAAAGGAAACTGCTTAGAAGTTAAAAAATAAAGTCTGCTTTGTTGATTGTCTTTAAAATTCTATTATTTTTCAATCAGGTATTGATAACAAATATTTTAACAGAAAAGATTATATCTTTTCTGTTAAAATTGAAAAAAATATATAAATAAATTTATATATATTTTATATATATAAATAAATAGTAAAATTGAAAAAATAAAAAGATTTATCTTACAAACTGAAGACTTATCTTGTAACTGTGGCAGGAATCTCACATACAAGGTTTTCTTATTTCATTTTACCTCTCTGATATTGAGGGTTTTAGTTTTGCAAATCTTACACATCTGGTTTCTTTATTATGCAGTTAAACCCAGAAGCTTCATAAGGAACAAAGAAAACGTCCTTTGTCACTAGAAACAAGTCTACTTTTCTAAACAGTAAAGCTAAAAAATCCAAACTGAAACATATTTCTATTAAAAACCCCACAAATCTACAGTGTAAAACATAAAAATTTTTAAAATAACACTTATGTAGCTTTTAGATAAGATTTTAACTACACTTTTTTTTTTTTTTTTTTAAACAGATAACATGTATAATATAGAACAACAACAACAAAAAGTAATCTGCTCTTGGTTAATAAGAGGCTTTAAATAAAATGCCATATTTTCCCCAAATGTTTAAGTCTGTCCTTTCACCTGACTTATGATCTATACCGGCAATAAAGAATTCTAAATTCTGTGTCAGCTCCAAAATAGATGACTCATTCTTTTAATTCAGTCCTTTCTACTGCTTCCAAATGCAGAACATTCATTCACTTGAATGATGAGCCCTCTTCAGTCCTTCTTAAGGTTTAATTCTCCCCAGCTGTACATTTTTAACTTTAATGAAGAGATGGATCATAGTCAAAACAGATCCAGTAAGGAAGCTACTAACTTTTTTTCATCTGATAGAATAAGGTGAAAATCCTATGATTCAGTGAGAGCAGTTTTGGAGTGGAAAAAACTATTCCAGGAGGAAAATAGTCTGTCATGATGACTCAGTTTCTTTATATACCTTTTATCTTTTTCAGCATACTGTTAGTCTGAAATTTACACATATTGTTAATTTGATTTTCTATCTTTTTATATAAAAATCTTTGTTAAATGTCAGTATCTTGGTCAACAATAAGCATTTATGAAAGATATATCACTATGTCTTGTAACGATTGTAATCAGGATGGTACAAAATTCTCTAAACTGTTTCTGGAATCAGGCTTGATAAATGATTTAGGTTTATATATTGTAAATTCAGTTCTTAAATAAATTTATATTAATGCTACTTAAGATATTTAAGAAGATATGTTGATGGCTATTCTTCATGATTTGTAGATTTTTTAATAGATTTTCTTTTCTTAAATGCAAGTATTTTGTTATATTCTACCTTTAGACATAACTAAATAGCACTGACTAGTCGGCTGCAGTCAAAGGAGGCATGTCAGTTGAAGTAAGGAAGGTATCTAGGACTCAGAATTTGGAAAGCAAAATAGGTTATGGAAAGACAAGATATATTATCTGCTTTCTGACTTTCAAAGGTTTGAAAATAACACATTTCATTTTATGAAATGCAGATTTTCCTCTGTAATTTATGTGAACTGTGTTGACTACAAATGATCATGTAAGTTAGTCACTTCATGTTGTTTAATGTCATTTATTAGGCATAAATATGAGAGTCTAATCTTAATAGAAAAGGTTGTTAGACTGCTAAGAGTATCCATGCATGGGAATTTAAGCACTGTGAATGTTGAGTTCTTAACTAGAACAAAGTCTGTGGAACTAGAATAGATGTGGAAAAGTAGCTTAGTTAGTTAAGTTTCGACAGAGAATACAAAATGTTTATGTTCTGTTCTATTTGTGGTTGCAACTGCACCTCTACTAGTTGGTTCCAAGCATTTGAAGTCTTACAGCAATGATTTACAGAAAGCAGGCTTCCAGCAAATAAATATATCTGAATGACATTGTTTCTATTGGGAATGGAATGAAAGCATTATGAACATTTAGTACTTAGAAAAATGTTTTCAACCCTGGGTAATCAAATATTAACAGCAAATACTCTTGTGCAGACTCCCAGTAAATAAAGTTATTGGACAAACTGGTAAACATCGTCACATTTATCTCTATCTATTCCTTTCTGTAGAAATCAAAATGCAAAATGAATTATCTTGCACACAATTAGTATTTTTAATAAACTATGATCTGCTTGGTGATATCGTGATAGCCTAAAAATAGGTTACACATGTCAAATGAATTATTCATTTTAACTCAGTTATCTCTACCTTTAGGAAAACTAATATCCTATTCAAGAGGACATGGTTTTCCAAATGCATCAACAGTTCACAGAAACCAGCCCTAGAGTGCATGCTCAACTCTAAGGAGTTATTAATGGTAGGTCAAAAATGGTAAATGAAATCAGCAAAATTATAGGTTTAATAACAAGAATGATATTACTATGGATGATTTTTATCTTAATTGGATTTGAAAATTAATTGGGTAGTAACAAAAGCTGGCAAAAAGCATTTAATTTAAATCTGAAAATTAATAGACTTGGAAGACTCAGAGCTGATAATATTAACCAGTGTTTAAAAGATAAAATTTTATCTTTTATTTTATTTTCAGAACCAGAATGATTTTGTAATATGCAGGTAAATCATTATCTACTGCCAGTAGTAAGTCTAATACATACTACTTGTACTTGTTCATCCTCACTACTAAATTCCTTATTGTACTTTTAATTCTTTTTATAAGTTTTGGACACTTTTATTTAATAACTAATATGAAAATAAAAATGTTATAGCATACCAATATCATGTTAGCATTCAGTATTTTTTCTATGACATGCAAAATTTTCCTATCAAATAATTTAAAATGTTTTAAAACTTTCAACTGTTTCCTGAGTTTGATATTTTGGCTGAAGATTTTCCAGAATACCAATGATTTCCTTTTTTTTTTTTTTGAAAGCTATTGCACTTTTAGACAGATTCATATTCATCATTTTGGAAATGTAACTGGATGTCATATTTGTACGTCCACAATGTTTTATATTACCTAAATTTAATGCCTATGTTGGTTTTTATCCTTTTTTTTTTCTTTTTAAATTCTGAGCCTATTATTAACAAGTATTCAGTTTTCATGATTCTGATAGTAATAGATGAGCTGAACCACTGAAAATGGAAAATCTTGAGTAAGTAATACTAGCCTTCAATCAAGTGATGTTCAAAGCTAAATTAGTAGTTATTTCAGAAGACAGACAATACTGCCTTTTGTTACAAAATAAACAGAATGTTCCCTACAAAAGATATACTCATTGACTTCCAAAACAGAAAATACTATTTTTCTTACTCTTTCTTATTGTGACTCTCATTCTTAACAAATGGTAGTTTTTTTTTTGGTTTTTTTTTGTAGCCATTTTGACCTTTTTCTTTTCTTAAGGCATGTACATAGTTATGCCCTATCTTTAGGCTATTATTAGGCATTACTAATGCCATTATTTATTTGCTTTATATCTTATATAGTTCTGCATTTTGCAGTGAATTGGTGAATGCCATTTTTGATACTGCAAATTCATTTCCTATATGTAAAGGAATATCCTTTACTGTGTCATTTGGTTATGCAAACTGGATTTTTAATGAGCATTGTATGTATATTTCAGATGTCAACCTTCCCACATCTTAAGATAATTAACAATGCAACAGCGAGCAGAGAAAGAGACAAAGTAATATCTAACTAGTGCATAAAGACAAATTTTCCCAAGGAATAGAAAGAACATATATTTTTCCAAATTGCCTGTTCAACTTGTTGTAGATGCTGTCCTGTAGTCTGATGAAGCTATGAAGAGAAGTACTTCACAGAGAAGTAAGCCCAGGGTCAGTAAACTCATGCTTCTTTTCTTGCATAAACGTCATTAAAATATTTGAAAATCCAAAAAAGAAAAAGCCTTAAACCACTGAAGTTGGTTACCTGAAAGATTACACAACTCAATAATTCTTCCAGTGAAATATCCAATAAAAGAACTTAAGAAGAAAAATCGAACAAAACCCCATGCAACATATCAGATAGAAAGCCATACTTTACTTTCCCTCATTGAATGACCTTTCTTCAAGACTTGATTGTTATTCCTCAATAATATGTGTTGTTTGCTTAATTGTATGGTAAAGCAAATTCAGAACTGAATATATGTCTCCAATTTTATCTTCAATTACAGGTTATCTTCGTTCAAATTTATTTAAAGCTATTTAAAAGTCAGACTGTATATTTCTAACTGTAATTTTGATAAAAATTTAAAAGCTACAAACCAGTCACTCAACAAAACAATCTTCCTTCCAAACACTATAGCTATGTATGCTATATTTATTCATATGAAAAGTGCAAAAGAAGTTGCTTTTATACTTACTTTTGTAAAAAAAGATAGAGAAATACAAAAAAAATGAAGATTTTCTATTTCAGTAAGGCTTCTAAGTTTTATATTAGAGTAGATCTGAGAAATATCAAAACATCTGAGTTTTTATGCCTTAAGTGTGAGCATTTGCTTTCAAACCCCTACATTCTTTGAATGAAATTTCTGGAAAACTCTTTACATCTCAGGAAATTTTGAAACCTTCTGATTTTTGGGTTTCTGTAATGATACACAAGGGAAACTCTAACATCTGATCAAGGTAGAACATGAACTGGTATTCCCCTTTATACATAAATCTCCCTTTATTCTTTTATCGCCAAACACTAACATTATGAGCTACTCAATAACTTGATTAGTTTTACAGAAGTATTTTATTTTGAATATATCATAAATATGGGAAATATGTGGAAAATATCAGAAAATTAAACCAAACGTAAACCAGCTCTTTCATTGAGAGATAAGTGCATTTGTTCACATCATTTTATTTATTAACCTTTAACAATTATGGATGTGTTTGTGTATGCAGACACGTACAGATCTGCAATTTCACTGACAACTGTGAAATTCATGAATATTATAGTGCTTGTGTTTCTAAGTCTTCAAGATTGCTAAAACTTTCAGCTATGTCTTAGGTAATTTTTTCTTTTTTTTTTTAGAAGAGAGGAAAAAATGAGATAAAAGATGTATAAAGAAATAACACTTTTCCACTCTTCCTTGCCTGCAGCATTGTGTCTACCAGGTTTGTTCTCTTTCCATTAATTCTAGACTCCAATACACCTGTGAGAATCCCTTCTAAGTACGTAGGGAAAATCTAGCTCTTTTTGTCATCTCTTAAGTCTGACTTGCATTTTTCAAATGTCTTTAGCATATTATGCCTTCACAGCTTTGTATCACTGATAGTTTTCTTTCTGTTTCATCCTTCGGTTTTCCAGAAAACTCCTGCTTTTACATAAATGCCATTCTGATTTTCCATCTCACTTCCCCCCTTACTCAATAATTCATTAGCCAGCAGAAGGCAAGCAATAACCTTTCTTCCTACAAACCCACACATATTTTTGAAGAACCATAGCCCAACTAAACCCTGAACCTCTGGATATGGTATATTTTCTCATCTTTTGTGTTTTCAAGAATAAGATTTTACACGTTTCTATGGCCACATAAAATTTCTTATGGCCACATAAAGTTTTTGTCCACAAAAGCAGAATTGGTATTTTATTTTTTTTACTCCAATTTCTACCTAATTAATTAGAGAAGATTAAAAAAATAATAATTATAAAACCTTCATGTTTGATGGTTGAATTTCAAATTACATGCATATGTTAGTATTTTCCAAGTGCCGTTAAGCAAGTTAGACTAATTTGACTGACAGCAATAACAATTATATATGAATGCACCTTGAAAATGATGAAAACTGTCTTCATTGTTTCATCATATGCTAAAGATAAATCAACTGCAGAATATCTCTTATTTGATTATCTTTCCCCTCTAACTAAAGTTAGACGTGCTTATACCTTCACCATGCCACTGATAACTACATTTGACTCCCTTAAAGTTTGTAACTACTGGTAGCAAAGAGAAATCCAATTTTTACCAAACAATAAAAAAATCAACCAACTACCAAGACAAACAAATAAATATTGTGTTTTCACCTTTAATTTTATATTCTTAATTTTATATTTTAAAGTAATTAAGAAAAATCCTTGCTAAAAGATCTTGTTCAGTGTGCCTTTTACAAAAAAATTTACACAATTAATTATGATCAGGGCACTTAAGAAAAAGCCAAGCATTCTCTTCTTGTCCATTCAGAGTCTGGATCTATTTCTCAGCTATTAATGCAGATGTCTGTTGTTTATAAATGCAAAACATAAGGAATACAGATGATATTTGCCTTTTTGTATATATAGGAATGTATACTATATAAGCAAAATCAGAAAGGAAATAATTGCAATGAACTGCTATGAATAACCCTTGTGTTTTTGTGCATTCTTAGAAATCTAAATAGTTGAAGTCTCCAACAGGGAAGATATTGCAACTTAACTGGCTTTTCCAGAGATAGGACAGGTACACAGGCTGTGCAAATTACACTAATTTATCACACTGTGTAAGCCTTGGTTGCTTAGTCTGGGTCAAACAGTACTTTCAAAGACAGTGACAACTCAGAAGTCTCTCTGAACTGGAGGGCAAGCCAGAAGGAAACCAAAGTTAGAGCGTTTACACCCAAATCAGGAAATTAAGTCTTGCCTACTCTTAGAAAAGTATTCATCCTGATGTGAGCATTGCTTCCAACAACTTCCATTGTGGCAGCAAAGTTTTCAAGACTTCCCAACGTGCAATTGGCAGTGACTGCAATTGCTCCCATTCAGCTGTCAGTTGAATTGACCATACACATCTCAGGCATAGGATACCAGATATAAAACAGACCAGATCAAAAGTACATTGGATACTAAGTAGGTAATACAAAATACTTTACTTATATTTACTAATATATTAGTACACTTCCGAAAGGAAATTTACCTCCAATGATTCCTTGAGAAATTTTCTCTCTGCTGAAAATGATGATATTCTTTATATATATTTTGGTACGAAATGAAAGTGTAAAATTTTACTTTTGTGAATGACCCCGGAAACTGTGGAACAGTTTTCCACACCTAGAATTCTGCTGTATTATCCTTAAACAATGTGTTTTCAAACAAACAAAACATGAATCTAAATGTTTCAGATTTCAGAAATCTGTTCAGTGAGAGCAGTCATATGGGAGCTAACATTTTAGCTATTCAAATAAAATGCTTCCTATACTTAGTACTAAATGTTAGGTCTCAGTTTGTATGTAATATATATTTTCTGATCAGTTTCTGTAATCAAGGTTTATTTGTTTTCACAACTGGTTATGGATGCTTTTATGTTTATTTAATGTTAAGTGAGATCATAGAGTTCTTTCAAAACTAAATTTGAAGCATTGTCTCTTTCACAGGCAGTGTATAGTGATTTTTTCCCATTGACAGGAAAAATACAGAACAATAATACTTCAACTCAGGAACTGAAAGTATTTACTAGAAATACATTCTCAATACTTTTTCAGATTCACATTCACTATTTCCATAAATCACAGCAGTTCAGATTGTGTAAATGCAGGACATTTATGTGACATTTTTTCAAATGATTCTGATAGAATCCTGTATCTGAAGCCTAAATAGATTGTTTTCCTCGCACAACAAATTATCCAACAAAATCTTAAACTCTTAATTTATAAATTCAAGTGATGAAAAAAACATTACAATGGTTGGAACTTTTTTTTTTTTTTTTTTTTTTAAAGGCTATGTGCATGACATCCTTCTGTAATACACATAAAAATAAATTCTTAGGAATGTACACTTTGTTTGAATGGTTACTTCATGCAAATTTAACTGTTCTGGATGGTATGCTTTAATTTCTGTTTTTGCCTCTAGATTAACAAAAATCCTAAATGCAGTTTTACTGAGAGAATCTGAGGCATTATATGCAACATAACAGTTTAGCTGGCTTAGCATTTTGTGAAGAAAAATGGCTTTTTTACTGACTTTTCTTTAATATGAAATAAAATCTTAGAAAAGAATGAGTTCTTTTTTTTCTTTATTTTTTTTTCTTTATCTGTTGATTTTCAATTAGTAATGGATCTAATCTGTGGAATAAAAGCAAATTATATAGTTACAGTTGAGCATATCCTTGGTACTTGTTGCAGGACTGAGTCCAAAAATGAAGGATTTAGCTAGAATTAATGATATTTCCAGATAAAGCTGCATCTCTGCAGAGTTTTGGTGAGTGGATTCCTTCTCAAGTAGACAGATTGATGCAAAAGACATTACTAGCATTTTTACTCATACCTTAGGCTCTCCAGTGAGGGAATAAGGAACTCATTTCTTTAGAATATAAATCATTCTGTACACGTGGTGAAATAAACCGCATGTGAATCTCCCTATGTGTTGTAGCAGTCCAATAGAAAGCTTCCTGCTTGCACACAATTCTACATGGCTTTGAAATAAATTGTCAATTCACATGCAAAATACAAAATATTAAGAGCATCTGTGAATTTGAAATTATTCCTGGCAGATCTAGGGTTCATAACCTAATGAATGGGCAGCACTCATCTGTCAAAGATGCATTGCATAAATGTGCAAAGAGGCCAGGCTGCTAAAGAAAACAGCAATCTGCAGAAGTTTGTGATATGAGAGCAGTTAAAAGCTGAGCTGACTGGTAAGGAGCCTCCTGAAGGTTTCTGAGGTGTCCTGAGTATTCTGTTACTCACAAACTATTGAATGTAGCTCATAATCAAGAGCATATAATTTTCTATTTTCCTTTTGATCCTTAGAATGACTTAAGATATCTGAGCATGTATAGCTAAAGTGTTCAGTGTTTTCATCTGCTTAATGAACTATTCACAAACTGCATCCATGAGTTTACACAAACGGATGGAAATTTGTTCCAGAAAATCACAGAGAGACTAAAGGACCACTTTCTGAGCAATACCTTTTAAAGGAACTCTTCACCTCTGAAACCAGTGATGTTTCAAACTAACTAAACTTGTAATCTTGTCAATGGGCCATGTGTATGTGCAATAGCCAACTTAATAGATTTAAATGCTTTTTAACTTATTTTTGCTACAATGTAGTTATACTGCATTACATTTTACAACAAAGACACAGCAGTGAGTGATATGATTCGTTTTTTATTGCACAAAGGCCTATGTGCTACATTCCACTAAAATATCAGCTTCATTTTTTTTTCCTTTGAGAAACACTTTGACTAAATCAATCAAATAATGAAAAGTCATTGGCTCTTGTAGCATTTGAAGACTCATGGAAGTGTTGGAAGGTAATTTTTGTTTAATTCAGTGAAGGGAAACAAATTCTTATCTTCAGGTTCTATGTTTAATGCTATGTTCAATAATGATGAATTTCCCACTTTTCTAGACATCTGAAAAATACATGCCTACAGGTTAGCTTTGTTCTCAAAACAGGCCAAACCTATAAAAAATTGAATGCCTCCTTTCTGAATAGCAGTTTTTAATATACTTTCTGAATTTTGATTTTATTTTGCTTGTCTGGTACATAAATATAATTATTGCCAAATATTAACACAAACTATTTCAAGTGTTTAATATCAGCTGCTCACTAGGAACAAATTCAATAAAATAGTGTTAGTGATTTTTTTTTTTGTAAATGCATTTACTTTATCAAAGAAAGACAGCTGCAACAATCTTGTGACTTGCTCAGCAAAAAGAAAAATTGATTACATTTTAGATATTTTTGATCAAGACATTCTCAGTTAATTTCCAATTCTTTCGTGAGGAATTTATACTCTATTAAAAATGATAAAATAATAATCACAACAACAACAACAACAACAACAACAGCAATAACAATAATAATAAATAATATTTACATTTCCAGTCATTGAGAGAAAGATGGATTAAGGTCTGATGTGGTTTATGACAGCTATGTGTGCTGCACATGGAGTACCAAATCACTGAGAGTCACAATATATTTAATACCCTCACCAGACATTTTGTCTTAAATCAGCTCATCTCTTTTTCTTTCTTACAGTCAATAAGGAAGGATAGGTATGGATATGTGTATTTATTTATTTATTTTAGTATAAAATAAGTGTGTGAAATAGGAAATGTGTTTCTTGGGGGAATTACCTCTCACTGAAGTTACTTACTTCCGGACATGTTATGTAAGGCTGGAGTTAAATATAAAATGAGAATTCTTATCAGACAAAAAGAGGCAAATTATGCATGCAAAGAAATCATTTGAAATACGGAATAATTGCAACTAGAATCAGCACATATTTTCTACTGAAGTACAAATAAATATACATGCACTGTTAATTAACAACTTTTTGTTGTTGTTGTTATAGAATAAACCTCCAGTGGTGCTGTGACCAATATAAACTCTATATCCTGTTTGCCTATGTCCTTTCTATTCATATTGTTAACTACCTCTGAAATCAGGAAAATTGAAAAGAAGCTGCATCTGGAACTGATTCTTAATTTTGGTGCAGATGTGCTTATCACATCATACAACTACTCTTTGTTATCATTCTGAGGGGGAATAAGAAGATACAGGCACGTTCATGATAAATATATACAGTATATAACTGACATGTAATTTCGTGAAAATACTCCAGTAAAATTCCAGTAACATAATTTTGAGTACACTTTAAAAATGTTTCATTTTTTCTTTTTAGAGTATGATATTTACTGTCATTAAAAATCTAGTGGCTAAACAAGAATAGAGTATTCCCCACTCTTTAACTTTCCAGATGTTACAGTCTTCAGGAAAACAAATCTGAAATTCAATTGCCTGAACACACATTTTCTAGAAGCATTTGAGATCCTCTGCAGCACCCAAAGCATCCACACTGGACACAGGTAGATATTACTTGATCACTCTGCAAGAAAGAAACCCTATTGTTTCATGTTTTTTCAGTAGAAGCCATGCAGTTCAGTGATCTGTGATCATACACAGAATGGAAACTCTCGTCTCCTAAATTCAAGTGTGTTTGCAGGTTTAAGATTGTTAGTGAAGACTTTTCCATTCTGATATATATTTGGAGTGAAATAAACAAAGCTTATATAAAAATAATATCATGTTGATACAGGTAATTTTGCAATTATTTTCTTCAAAAACTGTACCAACATCATCTTTAACTTAAACAACAACAACAACAACAACAACAACAACAAAAACTAAAAAAACTAAAAAAAAAAAATTCTCACTATCAACTGATATACATCTTTATGGTAACAAAATGCAGTAAGAAATAAACATTTAATCAAGTATAGTTTTGTACAGAGCTAAACTACAGCTCTACAGAAAGAAGGTTGATAATAGCTTTGAAGTGCAACAACAGTTTCTGCCCACACAGAAAATACCTGTAGAAGATAAATGTGTCAAAAGGGAAATCCACGCACTGCTTGATTTATAACTTCATTTTTAATGATGGGACAAAGAAGTAGCAACAGAATGCATTGTAAATCCTTCTGTTTTTAAGACTCAGCTTTCAAAAGGCGAATATGATCAGATAATTTAAAGCTGCTTGTGTCAAATGGAAAGTATCTGTATAGACTACGATTTTACAAATGTCCAGAGACATATTTAATGTGCTACTTGGAGGTACTGCAGTAAAAGAATGAAAAAAATGCTTCAAAACTGAAAGTCAGAGATTGTTTGGATCAGGCTTTTCACCTTTTTCTGCTAAATGGAGGTAAAATGAGAAACATCTGAGAAATAGCTTTAAGAGACTTTAGCCCAGTTTTGTTCCCTTTTCATCTGCGTATGTTTTGGTTCACAGAGCTACATATTTTTCATAACAAAGAAGTTGAAATATTGTGACATAAAACCAGGAATAAGAAGGTGGAACCAGAAGTTAACTACTAGGAGCAACTTTGTCTGCTTTTGCTATCAACTTCCTGCCTTCTTTGTGATTTGTTTCAGTGTTTGATTGTTTTTTTCTGGTTCTCATCAAGGAGGTTCTCATCAAGAACACCTTTTGCTTTTCAAGCCAAATACATTCTTAAGGGTAATATGTCATCTAGGAATAAGGAACAAAAGATTTTGGACCAATTTGGCACCTGCGGCCCATTTTGAAGTTCAAGAAAGGAAAACCAAGAGAAAATTATTTGCCTTATTATCTTGAAAAGTAATACCTATTCCACACTGCTTCCACGAGCATCAACTCTGAACCATGTCTAGCAGGGACCTGTGGTGATCCCACTTTTGGCAGTGCAGATACACTGACTTAGGAAATGAGATGTAGAAGCTCCATAATGTAGACAATATCTGTCAGTCACTGCTCACCTTTGATATAGGACAACATCTGAAACAAACAGCACTTGCAATCCTTGACCTGAGATTGCGTTTCTGCTTTTATTCTCTGTACTTCATTTGAAGATACTGCAGGTTCTCTTGAACATGTTACAATCATATCTTCAATGGCACTACAGAGGAAAAAGTAAGAACGCATGCATCAAATAAAGACCCAGGTGGTATTCTTTCTTCAGCAGCTGACAGTAGCTGTCAGAATAGAAAGAAAAAAAAGGTTCATAAAAAGATTGAGGAGTAATAATTTTGTCATAGCCAAACTGATCTTCAGAATACTAATAAAAGAATAGCCAAGATAAAACTCTTTTCGTATGTATGTCATTTCAGTTGAGTTTTTATACATTTATACATAGAAAGATAAGAACTAATTTCTGGTAAATATAGGGTTGTAAACACAGGAAACATTTTTCCATAGTTTTTGAACCTCAGATACAACAACTCGTATCTGAAAAAGTAAAGGTGTTTCAAACCTATGCACAGTATGAGTGTATCTGGAGTGCAAAATTTCACTTACATATGAACAGTTAACATGTGTATTCAAATGTCAAATACATGCCCATACCAATTAATCAGTGCTTTTAATTTTTTGTTTATATATTTAAAAAATATATAGATGATACTACTATTTTAACACATGATTGGTGAATTATGTTCCACGTCTTTTTTTTTTTAGCTAAGGAAGTCAAGTGTTCATTAAGTCAAAGCCCAAACTACAACCATACACATAAAACACACAAAGTCCCTCAATGCACAACCAGCCCATTAACCTTTGATACATTCCAAAAATATACATCCCATGTAATGAAATCTACTTAAAAAAAAAACAAAAACCAAAAAAACCTTAGATTATTTTTATTTAAATTTAAGAAAAATATGAAAAATCAGAAAACTTGTTTTCTCAGCTTTTTTTTTTTTTTTTCTTTCTTAATTTAATGAAATATTCAGTAGGAAAATAATCCCAATAAATAATGTTCCTGGATAGTACTGGATGATTCCTAGAAAAAAAGGAAATAATAATAATAACGAAGACAAAACAAAATAAAAATCAACTAACCAAACAACAAAACCAAAACAAGTTAGTCAAGATGTGAAAATTAGTGTTATGAAATCAGTTAATAATTCCTCAAAAATGTGCATATTAAAATAATGCATGACAAACAGGAAAACCATCTCAGAGGTGATATACAAACTGTCTCTTGGAACAGATAATGTCTATTTTTATACAGTAGAATGATAATTACATAGAAAAAAATACATCTATAACATAACATGTTTCCAACACATATACAAATGTTATCCATTGTGACATGTGACAAAAATTAACCACAGTTTCCATTATCCTCTATAAATATTTTCAAGTTTTGAATTCCAGGCTGCAAAGATATATCTATTAACAATTAATTTTGTTGTTCATCCTCTTGTCTGTAGAAATTCACAATCTGCAGGTAGACCAAAAAAAAAAAAAAAAAGTACATAAAGCATGTTACCATTGAGTAGAAATGATTATTGTAGGATGTGATATAGAGTTTCAAAACATCAATTTTAATCTGAAATAGATGAAGAGAAGTATATCTTCTTGTTAAATAATTACATGGAAATTTGACTGAAGAAGAAGAGTATGGTTTCCAAAGATGATCATGAAAAAGTCTCAAATAATTCTGAGAAGCTGACACACAAGGAGATATTTTTCTACATTTAAATCAGAGAGGACCAATCAGAAACATATAGTTCTTAAAATTAGAGTTGCAACGTGCCTCATTTAAGTTTAACCAGGCAGCTATAAAATCATGTTATTGTTTGCATCAAGCCTTGTTATTGTTTGCATCAAGCCTAAAGACAAGTCCTTGATGATCATTCATCATATATTGTCTTATAGAAGACAACAACATTATTTTAATTCACTGGGGGATATGTAACAGGACATTTAACTTGGACTTTTTGAAAGATGTACCACAAGCACATTTGTACCCCTGTCTTTTCAAACAAAGATAAACTCTAAAAATTAGTATACGATAGAAGAGAGTATCTGTTTTTCTAAAAAGAGAAAATTCAAATCTCATGCATTTTCTATCTGTGATATTTCTAATGCAACTTTTATTTCTCTACAAAATCAACTTTTCCATCTACCTATTTAGGAAGGCAATTTCATTTGGTTTAATAAGTATTTTCATTTTAAGCATTGCAAAATGCAATTCCTTTGCTTCACATTAGCAAAATGCCATTTGTTATTTGAAAAGAAGCCAATCCTAGCAGTATCACCAAAGCAATTGCTTTTTCTTACATTTAAAGATTAACATAGCTAGATCCATGCAGATATAAAAAATTGCAAAATTCTTTCTCTCGTGGTATGAGTTCACCACAAGTTATGATTCTCTAACTAGATTAAATTGGCAAACTGTGAAAAGAAACCTACCTATGAAATTGCAGAACTTCGTATAACTTAAGTCTGATTCCCATGTACATTAGCTCATAAACAATGTAAAGAAAACAAAACAAAAAGCACATATATTTAATTTCCTTTGAATTTGCTATATTAAAAGGTGCTAAATATTTTATTGTGTAAGTTATGAGAAGTAATGAACTTCCACTTCTTCTTGTTTTAACATTGCTATATACTCTCCGAGTTTTTATATAATTAAATCCTTAAGATAATTTATAAAGTAAAACCCATCTGCACCAACTGGAGCAGACTCAAGTTGTCAAGGTGACTACTGATTATTTGTTAAGCAAGTGAAATAAATGGTAAAATTATTGATCCAGTGCAGAGACTTTAAAACTTGATTATCCAGAGTTTATCCTCTTCTGTTAAGGAAATTTCTGTTTTCCCTTTCACCTCTAAGCAAGAGGAGCATAACTTTGTTCCTCCTGAGAAAATCCTTTGCCCTCAGATTTAAATATAATGCAGAACATTATGGGGAGAATTTTTTTATTTTTTATTTTTTTGTCACATGTCAAATGTAGTCATTTTACTTTCTTATCTTGGTTGCTGAATATCTCATGGCAAAACCAAAATCTAGCGTATGTAGTTGTCAATTGAATGCCCTCTACTGACAGACTAAACAAAAAAAAGCCAATATCATGATGGGAGAAGCTTAACCTTTTTGCTGTAGTTTCTGCTTGGTTTTTGTGCCTGGTTAGTCACTTGCACCTTGTCTAGGGCAGGTGGCAGCTGTTTTGCCAAGCAGAGCCTGAGTTTGCAGAAGTCTGGAATCCAACAGGATCCTACTGTGTTCATTTCTCATCTAGGAGACAAGAGCCATCTCAGTTCAGTTTGTGTATCTAAATCTGAGCTCTATCTGCTGCTCTTGACTGCAGTACTTGTTGCTCAATGAATGGAAAAGAAAAAAAGACACTGATTAGCTAAAAAAAAAAAAAACACAACAAAACAACACAAATCCATCTGATTTTGAAGTGAAAATTCCAGAGAAGGTATCGCTTCTCCAACTCTCTGCAGATATCTTTGCCGTTTTCTGTCCTCAGTGTCCAGAGCCACAAGAAGCATAATTCTGGTAGCATAACAAATAACCAGCAGACCTTCAGGCAAATTCTCCAGGACTGATGAACAAGAAGTTGTAAAGATTAACTTTCTTCATCTCTAAGATTGGGTGGTTTCTGTTTTAGATCACTTTACTGGCCATTACACTGTCATAAAAGGACACTAGGAGGAGTGGGAATCTAATTCCAAAGCTCTAATTGTTCCCTCCTAAATCAAGCTTACAGGAAAGAACATTATCATTTAATCTGGCAATGCGCAATGTGCCAGAAGCTACATTTTAACTAGTGAAAGATAAACCCCAAAAGCTTGAAAATTCTTTTCACTCAGACAATGTCTAAATAGCAGTATTGTTATTTAAATATCTTCAGTATCTACTTTTGTGATGGAGATTAGGCATTTTTATAAGATTTCCAGATGAAAAGAAAAAAAAAAAAAAAAAAGGAAAGAAGAAGGTTCAGATGCATTTTAAAGCTTTAACGTTAGAATTTGTGTGCTTATTTTTAAATTCACACATTTTTTAGCCTGTACAGTACATTACAAAATACAACAGAAAACCGAGAACCTTGATTAGTCAAAAACAGTATTGGAAAAAATCATTAGTTGAAAAGATTTTTTGTAAGATATTTTTCTACCATTTGTTCTGTAGCTCAACAGTGAATGCATTTGGCTTGAAGTAAAATATGATTGTGTATGTATTTCTTTTAAGTTTTCACATTAAGTTTTGCTATGGTATTGAACATGATTACACCATAAATTCTTGATTATCAACTGAGCTGTAATGAGTATCTATATGTGTACCACTAGTTATGTCATCTGTGAGGTAAATCTTGATAGAACAAAGCTCCTTCACTGCTAAGTAAATCTTGTGCTTAAGTTTACAACAACAGACTAACCTTTAGCTGAGTGATATAAGAACACCTGCAACACACAGGACTGAAAAAGTCCAGTGATGATTTCAGTAGTTAGCATTACTTTGTGAAGTTAAACTGCTGAACAGGGACCTTAAACTCCTTGATCCTGAGAGTCAGCCTTCTGTCATTTAATAGCTCCAAAAGTATTTGATTTAATTGTACCCTTCCTTTCATCTTGTTATTTCCATCTCTTGACAGAAAATTCAACTTCCTTTTAACTATGATATGACTTGATACACATCTTGTATCAGTTTGGGTAGGGATTTTAAAGGAACAAATAAATAAAGGAATAATTTTAAAGGAATTCTCCTTTTAGAAAAAAATCCAATGAAATGGGGGTGGGGTAAATGTGTGTGGGGACATATTTTAGATTACCAAAACACAGATAAGATATGAATGTTAGTTAATTTTCCAAGTTGTTTCCAGAGAACTATGTGTAATTTCTGCTCTTCACTTAAGAATAGAGTCTCAGAAAAACACATAAAATGCATGACAGTTCTCAAAGCTGAGTAAAGTTAGATTACAGACTCATAGGAGAATGAGATGACTTCAAGTGTTCTTTGGATTAAATATTTATCATCCAACAGCTTTCAAGAGCCTAAACACAATACCAGTCCTCATAAAAGTGCTTTGTGTTAGACCTCTGTTATGTTTGTGTTGTCTTTCCAAGTAAATTCCATGTGCATCGCTGTCGCTCTCCACATGCCTATAGCTGTGAATCACATTTTCTGACATCCAGCTGTCGCTCTGCACTCTAAAGAGAACTTGGGTGTCCAGATGTGTTTGTCCATTTCCATCTAAATGCCATGTGTCTAAAATTTACATGTAAGTATGTGAAGCAGTGTCTTACTAATTCCCAGTACCTACAAGGAAAATAAAAATATCAATAAATTAGGCATTCTCTCATTCCAAGAGAGACACTTTCTATATTTCAGAACACTTTTTAGCTAACAGATATTTTATTTCAAGTGTTTTGCAGGGTATTCTTAGGGGCATCATAATCTCATACTGACCAAGAGTTGATGAACAATTCAAACAAGAATGGAAGAAGAAGTCATGGTGTGGGGTGTGGAACACAAGTACAATCAGCAGCTGTGTTTTGCAAATAGTTGTGTTGTCCTTTTACTTGTACATGGCCTACTGACAATCTGTTCTCAGCTGTTTTGTTTACTTTTCTCTTCTTTTTTGTCTATTTTTCTTGGGAAGGAAATCCTACTTTTTAAGAAGGGTGATGTTAATTGGTTCTTTGAGCAAAATTCCAGAAATAAATTTAAATTTAATTATTAAATTTTCTAAGTATCTGCAAAAATTTATCTAACAATGCAATTTGTGCAAAAAAGTAGAACGTTTTTATGTTTTGCCATTCCCATGATTGTCTGAAGTGAAGACCCAGAACTAAAAGCTTCCCTTCATAGAGCTTTTGTTACAACACTGAACCTGTATTTTGCCCACAGTTGACATAGTCCACAAATGAAGGTAGTGTTTTCTGTATACTGACCAGCTACCTAGTAACAGATTATCATTTCACCTCATCTTCAAAATGTCCCAAAGTAACATTCTCCTAGGTTCCTATTTCTGGTTTTCCATAAATCCTCTTCATATTGATAGACACAGGGAAATTTTCCACCATGCATTTCCATCTATAGCTAATGAAAAGAAAGAAATCAGAAACCAGCTTCATTCATTTTCACTGATCCTTTAGATTCAGTGACTGCAGCTCCAGAACAGAGTGTACCATATTCCTAATATTTACTGTGATTCTTATGGCAATGGCAGACTACTGAGGGCAAGAAATAACCAGGCTACAGCGAGTATTGAAGCCTCATACAATCTGGATGCAGACCAGAACATGGAACTCAATGAAACTGATGATTTCTTGATGTTGCTAAAAGAAGGGACATTACTTCTCATGTTCTTTGACTTCTTTTCACACAGATCGTGATCATGAGAGATTACTTAAGAAAATGTCAAGGCTGCACAATGAATTTATCAAAACATTTTAGTATCTGAGCATATAAAAATCTAATAAGATTTTAGGAAATGTCATATGTATCAGCTGACTAAATATCATTTCCACCTTTAAACATATTTAACATCTACAGGCATATCCTAGAAATGCTGTAAGCACCATAAACTTAGTATAGAAACTACACAGCTGTTATCATGGCTATCTTCACCAGAGGCAGTAAGATGGAGTCAAATGTTGGCCAGTAACAGATAGTGAATGAAGTCTAGTTGTGCCTGAGTGAAGAACAGTGTACCTACACAAGGCAGAGAATGCAATGAGAGAATCAAAATAAGTAAAAAATTAAAATACATTTGAGGAGTTTACACCCTCATATATTTTCATGAAAATAGTTCAGTATAACATCAAAGTGATTTTAAAAAGACCTACTAGCCAGTTTCTATCTCTGTTTATTTTTTCACAATATGCTTATTAAAAATTAATTAGTGAAGAATAATTAATAAGCAATTTTCTAACATCCAAATTCTTGGTTTTAAATGCTGAAAATTCTCAGACTTGGGCACATTGAAGGTCAAGAAATAAGAAAGGAAAGAAAATACAAGAGAATGGATCTGGATTTTATAATTTTTGAGGAAGTGGAATGAACAAAATTCACAAATTTGCTAAAGTTTCCATGAATAATTTCTTGAGCTCTGATCATCTTTGTGGCCATTTGGACCCTCTCCGACAGTTCTTACATCTTTCCTGTATTGGGGTCCCCAGACCTGGATGCATTGCTTTAGATGGGGCCTTGCGAGAGCAGAGCAGATAGGGACAATCACCTCCCTGTCCCCTCAGAACATCCCTCTTCTGATGGGGCCAAAGATACCATTGGCCTTCCAAGCTGCAAGAGCATGTTGCTGGCTCACATTTAGTTTTTCACCTGACAGAACCCCAGGTCCTTCTCTGCAGGGCTTTCTCTCCTCAAGGAGCATCCTCTCCTTTGATGTGAGGACTCTGATTGCCATGTTACTTTTGGTCAAAATGGTGTTGAGAACAAAGAAAAGAAAATCATATTTTCCACAGTTATTTCACCACTGAGACCTGTATTGAGCCCTTGCTAGCTGACTGTGTTATCCTTGCATCCACACAGAAATCATCCTACTGTTGTGGGATTGAAGTTCATCACCTGCAGGGAGTGAGTGAAAAGGTGGGTCAGGGCTTTTGCTCGGTAATTCTGTGTGTAATCCAGTGTATAAGAACAAGTAGCTCAGCATTCAAAACGACAAGTGATTTCTAGCAGAGACCAGTGAACCCTTTGCCTTTAGAACAAGGTAAAATTGGAGAAGAAATTTTCAAAGTCAGAGATTCTGTTCAAAGGCCTTTAAAAAAATAGCTTGAACTCTTCTTTGAATTGACTCTATTTTCTTTATTCTCAGCTTGCTCATCAGAAGTAACAAACATACAGATGAATTCAAATTCTTTGCAAACAACAGATGAATGAAAATACAGATGCCCTAAACCATGGTAATGAAATTGCTATGAAATTTGCTTTAAGCAAAGTTTATTAAAAAAAAAAAAAAAAGTGAGAATCTGTCTCCCTGCATGTTTGTTTGTTTGTTTGTTTTTCAAAATTCGGCATTGAAATATGGCTGAATGATTTTGTGTATCTGTGTGAAAATCAAAATATCAGCCTGAGATTGCCTGGGAGAGGTATAGAAAAATGGTTAATAATTAAAAATAATTCTGTTTGACAACTTGTGCATAAATGGTGCTATCAAAATGTTAATAAAATGGTTGCACAGGGATCAAGAAAGTACAATAAATTGCCCTTACTGAAAATATTAAAAAGAATCACTGATCTTTAATTCCAAATCACTATTATAATTAGCAGATGAAATGCCCCAAATTATATAGGAATGAATAACAGATGTAATAAGATATTTTTATTAAAAAATGTTATATGATAGCAAGTAAATAGGCAAAGAAGAGATGGCATCAGAATCAGATAATACAGAATGTATGTCCATGCATGAGACAGTTTTGCATAAGGCTCTCATGCAAAACTATCTAAGCAAAGCCTGTGGGAAAGTGAAGATAAATAAATGCTTTAGTGGCTGCCAGTTTAAAGAACAGTCTAAAGGTTAATTTAAAGAAAAAAGTAGAATGTGTATTTATATGACAACTGAAGGTGGTGTTTTCATTGCTTTACCTTTATTTAAAATATCTCTTTTAAATATACTGAAGAAATCCAAACTTATATAAGGGTAAGAATAATGTTTTTTAGTACTTTATAGAATAAAAATTGCCTTTTTCTGACATGAAAAGGTGTAAAAAAAAATCAAGTGAAGAAGAAACCAGTCATTTGTGGTAATGACAGAAAATAATGGACTACAGTGTGTTTCAGAATATGTAATAACAATCATGTATTATCTTTCTTCTCTTTCCAAATACAGAAAAAATAAGGAGGGAAAAAATGCCATGCACATAAAAGGCAGTGTGAAGTAAATAATTCATTTTTAACATAACCATTTAGAAAGTAAAAATTAATAGAAGATATTTGTTCTTCTTTTTTATGTATATTGCCTATGCTGTGCTATTAAAACTAAATACATTGGAGGAAAAGAAATAAAGTGAAGCCATTCCTTCCCAGGATATATTGTGACATCTTAAGCTTTCTCAGGCCATATTCTCTGAGTCACCCTCCTTCCATAGCCCCGGAATACTCAGTTAATCAATGCAGACCCAAATGGCTACTGAGGAAGAAGTCCTAGTATCAGGAAAATGTTACAGCTGCAGTGTGCACTGAATGTGAGCTGTTATTCCTATGGGATTAACAGATCCGATTTTCCCTTAATGTGTTGTTAGCAAAAAGTGGAGCTCCTTCCCTTCAGAAAGGAATACAAAAGACATCACTGAGCCCTGCTGTTATTCGATATCTCTTACCGTCACGCAGCCAGATGGTTGTCCTGTGAAAATGCTGACAGTGCCAATGGAATCAAATGTAAACAACAATCCTTAAAATTCAAGTGATCAATGTATGCCTTCAATTCAAGTCTTCTCTTATAATATTTTCTGTTACAGCTGACAATTCCTATGTTATTTTGAGAGACAAATTAGGGAAATGATGTGTCAGTGTGAACTCCTTAGGAACCTTTGGTTCATAAACTGAAAATGAGTCTGTTCTATTTCAGCCAGAACATTTCATACTATCAGTCAGGCACTTAGGAGATCCCTGGCCCAGCCCTCTTGCAGCAGGCTCTATGCTGAGACCAGACAGGATTGCTCAGGGCTGTCCCATCATGAGCTGAATTCCCTTCTCTGAGGATGGAGCCACCATCCCCATGAGGAAAGGCCTCCTCCACATGTCTTGTACAAAACTTTCAATTTCAGTGCAGTGAGGAACCTGGTTCCCTCTTCATGTTCACCTCCTTCAGGTTGGGCCCTCAGTTTCTCCTTACAACCCACTGCTCCAGCTCCAACTAACTCAGAGCCCCAGTGAAGTTGTGCATGTTTACCCACATCTCTGAAATTGCTATTCTGACGGTCCATCTAAATCTCAAACAATTGGTGTGCCACAGGAACATTTCAACAGTGCAGATCTCCTGTGAAATGAAGACAGAATCTTGGTCCTTCTCTTCTGCGCTTGAATAAAAGCAGAATAATTTTAATCTTAAGTATGTATATTGCTAATTTTAAAGCAATCTTATAGTATTTGTACATTCTAAGGATTTTAATATTTATTTTGATATTCAAGATGAGAACTTTGCAATTCAAATATGCTTTGATCCAGAAACTGTTCTTTTCCTCTATTACATAAAATTGCATATTGCTTTAATATCATGGCACATTTAAATAAGATATTCTTTTCAGCAAACTAATATGGAGATTAAGGCATGTAAATAATAACCTCCTATAGACAAAACATACCATACAAACCAATGTGATTATACCTAGAAAAATACTACTCAGCTAGTGAACTGCAAATTTAATTAGGTTTGGAAAAATCTGCAAAATACTGGAAAATATAAAGTTATTTCTCTTTAGTTTACTTATATGATTTTATTGATAACTGCCAGCATTTGATGTGACAAAAAAATGCTCAAAGAACAGCAGAGTACTTCTCTATGCCTTTCATGGCTAGGGAATTCATTGTTAAATTTCAAGATGAAGGACGGCCAAGCCAGCCTTACTTGACCAAGATCTAGGTTGCCTGTCTACAATCTCCTAGCTTTTCTTGTCAAGGAAAGAAGAGCACTTCACATTTTTGACCGATACTTAGTTAAATTCAGACTGAAGGTGGTGCAGGATCAAGGCTCTGCAGTGATTGCAGATGATTCTGTAGCTCTGTTGGCCTAAATGCAACAATAGAGGAGAGATCTGCAGACTTTTTGCAAAAATACACGGGAAACATCTTGTTTATTTCTGCATGTATGAGCTGCAAGTTGTATTAAGACACATTGCCTACTTCGGTAAAATTTTGAGTATCTTTAGTTCAGTCATGGACATAAGTGCAGGATTTTTTTCTTCATTATCAAACTGTATTTTCTGTACAATTTTTTATACAGAAGGTACCAGATAATCGAGAAAATTAGTATGTAAAACTCGAATAATTTCCATATTTTTAGAATTACAATATTGGTTTTGTGTTAGCACACAAATAGTAAGAACTGATAATCATTCTCTGCTTTTTTTTTTTTAAGTGGAACTGCACTCTTTCACTTTTTTTTATTAATGTGCAATATAAAAATCACCAATAAACAACTTATTAAAGTATAAATCTACTCTAACAGCATTTATACAGTTAGGCAATGACAGTTTTGATTGTCTTCTCCTGTTAGAATTGGACCAGGGTATTTGCACTGACATCTCTGCTGTCTAACCAATTTCAGTTTCTTTCTTCTTTTTTTTTTTTTTTTTAACCTAGGCACACCAGAGAACTATATCAGAAAATATTATGACATTTTGTAATAATGTTTTCAAGAGAAAGAAATTCCCTTGGGAAAGATATTAAACATTTTGTGAATACTGGGAAGAAAAGCATGTATGTTACTCACAGTGAAGTTCTCATTTGGCAATGTATATTTATGCTGTACCTGACTTAAATGATAGAACAGACTTTTTTAATTTATAAGTGGAACACTGTAAAATTATGTACTCATAAAATTCTGGAAACTGTCTAAGCAGGGGAAAAAAAGCAAGTATGATAAAATCATAAACGTTTCTCCATCATTGCTGAAACTCTAATTTTCTTGCTTATTGCTTGAGTTGATAAAACAAATAAAAGGAATCTTGGAGAGATTTCTTTAATATGCAAAATGAATTTCAATGTTCTCTCCTGCTGCTATTTTTATGGAAAACTTGACTAGTTGCTACACATGGAACAGAAAAATCTGCATTTAGATGGAAATATTATGAAATGCATGATATGGTACAAAGTAAGTCTTTTAATGGAGATAGCAAATCTTTGCATTGTATGGTTGAGTGGAAAGACAAAATGCATGTAGACTTTTGTGTCCAGCTGCCCTGATTTGCCCAAGAGAGCTCATTTCATTTTAATTTGAACCCAATATTAAAATAAATAAAATAAAATAAAAGGCCCACTAAAATTCACGAAGGAGAAAGAAAATGGTTAATGGTTTTACCAAGTAAAATATTAGGACCTGTATATGTAACCACAGTAAACAACAATGCTTTGGATTTGCATGTCATATTTTTTCAAAAGATCCCTAAGTGTTTTACAATCAAGAATTAATTAAACATTTCAGTAATGTCTGCGTAATATAGATAAAGTGGTGGAACCATGATTAAAATTATACCCGTAGATTTTAACTACTTTAAAATCAATGCAGTATCTGTTCCAGTTTGGATATGCCCTTAGAGATATACTTTGCTGTAATTTTTTTGTTGTTGTTGTTAATATAGGGGAAATATAGATGTTAATATAGATGTTAATATAGAAAAAAAATAAGATCTTCAGGAAAACTGCTGATTTATTACTATGAGTCATAGTAATAATCAATTGCAAATTAAATTTGAAATATATAGTACACGTTACATGAAGTTAAATTTCTTTATTTTTGTGAAGAGTTAATGGAATATTTATTTAATGTGAAAATACTAGCAATTTTACTCAAAAATTTTATTGACTAGCACTAACAGAAAGTGCTTCTTTCAAAGTTCATATCATATCTGAAGAATTAGTATTTTTATGTTCTCAAACGACATCTCTGTTGTGACAATATGAAAACAAAATTCTAATTTATGTAAATGGATGGAGATCTTTGACCTTGTGATTACTGCACAGAATAATACCTGGTTCAAGGAAAGTTAACAGGACAGGAAAATGGAACAATAATAAATAAAATGAAAAAAAAAAAAAAAAAAAGACTATATTGACTATATTTGACTATATTGGAAACAAAGAAAGATTCTTGGGTAGCATTTTTGATTTTACATATGTATTTGCACAAATGTTAATTGAGTGCTTTTAAAAAAAACAGTACTGAGCTCTTATAAAAGGAGAATTTTGTAGCCCATATTGTCACTCCCTTTGTGATGCCAAGATGGCTTTTACAGTAGGACTTGCTCCTGACAGTACTCTGACATCCATAAGTAGCATGATGATGCTGGTAGCAGTGATGATGGTGGACTACACCACCACTAACCTGGAAATCCTTTCTTTAAAACTCTTTTCTAGCACAGAGGAAGAAAATATAGGAAAAGAACAGAAAAACAAACAAATGGAAAGCAACAACAACAACCCACACTAGAAAGATAGTTATGGAATATCCTTCATTGTTTACTGAATATTTTGAAGCTTTTAAAGCTACTTTTACATCTGTATTTGAGTCTCTCCGATTTCTCTGTGTATTACATGTGTTAGGGCACTGATTTCTTTATTTTTAATAAATTCCTTAAAACAAAGGAAAAGTTTGAATGTATCCTTTTTAACCAACAACACATTACCCTTATTAGAAGTTTTGAGTCAAAATACAGCAAAAATAGGGATTAGAAGGATTAACAATATCCATTAACGATACTGGAATCATTTACACATCTGGAACTTTTGAATGGGGAGGGGTGAAATCCCTTCATATTTACGGAGAAGTGGAAATATGTGATGTTATCTGTTTTCCCATAGCCTTGCTTCTGGTATTATTAATGCTTAACCCATGAATGCCCTTGAATACATTTGCCAGATTCCTGCTTCATATCATTCTGCTGCTGACTGCAAAGGAGATATATATATATACATTTTTTTTTTTCCATAACTTTTATTGAAATTACAAAGAGTGACCTTAGGATGTTTCTGTATTTCCTAGTGTTCTTTCTACATCTTTTAAAATAATGGGGACGTGCTAAGTGGCATGGCCTTAGGCGTACTGAGGGGGGGACTGTGTCTCTGTGGGTTAATGGATGACTGTTTTTAGTTGAGTAATCAAATATAATACTGTATTGCAGAATTCCTGTAAAGGCACATAGAAGCAGGCTAATGGCTATTACTCTAATACGCTTTCAACCTTGAAGACACTTTAAAGACCTTGTCATTTTCATGCTACATTCTTACAGTCTAAGAAATACATTTCACTTTCCTTCCATAGGGTTTTGTGAGATAGAGAACTACTGTGTTTTGTTTTTGTTTTGTTTTTCTGATTCAACAACAACAATAACAACAACAACAAAATGCTCTAATCAAATCTGCAAATGTCAAGCTACTCTCAATAGAAGTTTAATAAAGAGCATTACTAATGAAAATATAACCTCAAAGATCACGCTGAAATGCTTTGGAAGCCAATGCAAAAACAGATTTTAAACTATATTTTGCTATATTTACCACTGGCTGTCAAATAAATTAATCTTCATGTTTTCAATCGAATCCTGCCCAAAAAGTTTAGCCAGGTTCCTCAGATCCAGGTTGGAATTAAGCTGGAAAACATTATGGTGGATTAAAAAAACCATGTATTTGTATTTATATATATATATATATAAGAGAGAGAGTAAAATATTAGCTGCATAGTAGAAATGCTCTCATTTTTCAGAAAGGCTTATTAACAGAATCTTCTCTAAAGAAAGCCACCAGAATTCTTGAATTCATCAAGATACACTTTGCCAAACATGTCTGACCAGATTTCTATCTGTTCTTCTAGCCATAAATTATTAAAGCATGTCAGTGCAGGATTATCTAAGCTCCTAACCACATCATTTGAAATAGGAAAGTGAGTTCTATGTTCCAGAGTGATGCCATACAGCAGTGCACCACATGAGTTGAGGATATGGAGGAGGTAAAGGACTAAAGCTACACAGCACTTATCCCAACAAAACTATGTGACAGGCAGTAGGCTCTTCCTAAACTCAGTGTCATGCACATATTTATTTTCTGTGCTAAATCAAGTTTAAATAATAAATACTTTGCTCTGTAGCTGATAATAGTAATATATACATGCCTGTATATCCAGAAAAGCTATTTCTCAACTTACTGTAGACAGTAGTTCTCAAAGTTAGAAAATAATCCTCAAGCTTTTATGAATTCAGTGCCAGAAAAAAAAAGTTTTTATTCTTTTAAGAATGAAATGCAACACATAATGTCATAAAAACTCACAAACTACAAATACACTCTCTCTTACACACACACAAAGGGAAATACGAAAGGTGTGAGTAATGGAACAGATGGACCAGCTTTAATAATATAGGCTCGTTCAGCAGAGCAATCTGCCTTGTTATTAACATCACAGAAGCTTTATTCCTGCTGTAAATTATCTATTTCAGATCATTAATTTCAAACTTTTGCTGCTTCTCTGTGTGATCTATTACCCTGAAAAACTGTTTCAAAGCCCATTTTAGTTAAAGGAACTAAAGGATGATTCTAGTGGATTTGGATTAAGAATCTAAAACAAACAGTTTTGGTTTTGTGGTTTACTCTAGTGATTTACGATGCTTCTGTTTAATGATCAGGAGTTCATTAGCTAAGAATCCTAAGATGTTCAAGGCTGAAAAACATTTTTTTTTCAGGAATTGCACAAGATTTATTTGTTTCCAGAACAATGAGAATTATGATTAGATTTCCATAATCAGATTACTGGAGGTCAATTTGTTGTGGTATCTTTCATTATTTTTATGATCTAGTATCTTTTTAATCTTCAGGTTTATTGGTGATGAAGAAAGGTTTTTTTGGTAGAACTGCCCAATAAGAAGCTCTATTAAACTCAATCACTAAGCCTATTTCATTATAGTCCCTATTCCAAACAGAGAAATTCAATAATTGAGACTCAGAAACTCAGCATTCTTTGATGGATTAATGATTGATAATTTTACATGATAATATTGGCAGCCTAAGATTACAGGCATACATTATTATTATCCATTTTCATGATATATCATAATGAACCTAAGCAAACTTGCCTTCTTTTCTTCTGTTTAATAAGCTGTAAGGTATTGGCCAGGACTTACAGTCAGCCCATTTCCATGACTGATGTATTTCTTTTAAATAACATACATTTCTCCTGCAGTCAACACTGGGAGGGAAAGATGAAAAGGGAAGTTGACATAATATAAACCATCATGCGTATTCTTGTATTGAATGAATATGTCATTAACTTCAGGCAAGAAACAGGGAAATAATGTACTTCTATAATGTGTACTTCTGAAATAAAGTGTAGATATTTTTGATACCACAAAGTGAAATTAAAAGTTTTCGTCTTATTTCAGCTGAAATGGAATTGTTTTCTTCAGAGTGTCTGGAGTGATGCTTTGGGTTTCGTTCTAGGAGAAAAACAACGTTGATAAAACATCAATATTTATAACTGCTGCTAAGCAGTGTTGTACAAAGCAAAGGCCATTCACAGCAAAGAGTCCAAGGAGTTGGGAGGGAACGAAAATAGGAAAGCTGACTTAAACTGCCAAAGGGATATTCCAAACATGACTTCAAGGGGAAGGAGTTTTGAAGGGGGTGCAAGGGCATCTCACTCACTTCTGTTGCTTGAGGGGTAGCTGGGTACTGTTCGGAGGGTGATAAGTAAATTACTGTGCATAACTTTTAAAATACATTTTCATATACATTTGTCATAATCATTATCCTTTTCCTTTTCTCTATCTTAGTGAACAATTTTATCTCAGTCTATGAGTTCTACCTTATATTTTTGTTATTCTCTCCCTCATTCCACAAGGAAAAGGGGCTGTGAGAGAATAAATGTGTGATGCTCAGCCACCTGCTGAGTCAAACGGTCAAACCACAATTTCTTATAGTTTTTTTTTTTTTTTTTTTTTTTTTTTTTTGCAAGTAGTGAAATAATACTAACATAAAAAATTATTAAGCCACCTTACTCAGCAAAGTGTAAAGAAGTGCATAGAAAAGTATAGTAGATGTAAATAGGATTTTGGTCACATTTTCACAGCTTTCTAAAGTATCTAGCAAAATATTTAGCCACTACAGTCAAGAAGAACCTCTACAAATTCGTTACCCATAAATATTTTAGGTAATTTAAATTTTTAGTTCAAACACAAAAATTAAGGCCAGTATTCTCTTCTAAACTATTTGAAATCACTTCTGAGGCTAAACAAACTTGGTTTCACTTGGTTATTGTTTTGATCAAAGAAAAGTAGTTCAAAGAATTTTTCTAGTGTTCATTTCAAGAGAATTATAATCTAGACCTGAAAAATCTGAAGATCTCTCTGTGTACAACTTCAAGATAATAAAACTCAACTTTCATCTTATGAATCGACATGTTCAATTTCTGTTGAATTTTCTGAGGCACTACATCGACATAGGTACATGTATATATATACATATATGCATATATATATGCATTTTGGCTGTGTCAAAAGTATTACCTTCTATTTCACTATTTTAGCCTACAAGATCAGAAGTGGATGCTGGTGGTACGGCAGGAGAGTTTGAACCTTCCCACTGATAATCTGCTACATTTTGGTTCCATGCTACAGGTGGCAGCAGAGAGGCAGTCTGACAAAATGGTGTCTAACATGGAAGTATGTATGAAGCAAAGGTGCGTCACTGAGTTCTACCACGCAGAAAAAATAGCACTAGTTGTTATTAATCAATACTTGCTGACTGTTTATGGAGATGAAACAGTGGACATAAACACAATGAGGTGGTGGGTGGTGTATTTCAGCTGCAGCGAGAATGACATGAAAGACAAGCTACTTTCTGAACAGCCGCACAGAATTTTACGACTGTGACGTGCAGGTTTTTGTTCTTCGCTGGCAAAAATGCACAGCTGTTGGTGGTTACCATGTTGAAATAAAGAAGTGTTTTGTAGCACAGAATTTGCCCTGTCAAATAGTGTTATCATGCTCTTTGTACATGTTGTAGTTTCCATGGAAATAAATAAGAGTTGTGACTTTTGGATTGACCTATATATATATATAGACGACAGTGTATGACCTACACACACTTTCACATCTGATGGATGTCACAAATCACAGCTATTTCCAAGAGAAGTATATTCCAGTTGTTTTTCCTCAAACTCATAAGCAAATCTTACATATGTGACTTGTTGGTTCTGCACTTTCCCATATAAAAACATACTCTTGTCTCACAAAATAATAATGTTGGTGTTGAATTTCTTCCTTGGCATCTTTTTCATAAGTTTTCTTCTGTAACTGGGTTAATTGAACCTTTGTTCTTTATTTTGCCTTGCTTTCCTATTTAACACATTAAAAGCCTTGTCATTAAACATTAAGATGTGTTATTTAAAAAAGAAAATTATTTGAGTCACCAAACTAATCCATTAGGAGATGTTTTCCAATTGTTTTGAGACTTAATTTGTATAAGTTGTCAGGTTTTACTTTATTTTCAAAATTATCTATCCTTCACAGTACATTAGAAACTTTGAAGTCCAGAATGTCCCTCTTCCAAAGACAAGTTTCAAGCTGTCTTGAAGCCTGCTCTGGACTATATTCATTTATGAATATAGAAATCCTTTGATCAATATATATTCTTTCTTATTTCCATTTTTTTTCATACTTCCACTTGCATAATTAAATTTTTGTATTGCTTTTTTATTTATTTTTTTTAACTCTTCTTTCCATGGAGAGTACTGTTAACCTTAGAAGTACATTCCTGAAATAATAATTTACTTATTTTCTTATAATTTATTCTATGACCTTTGTGAGTTAATATAATCTCTGTACCTGGAACATTTCTGCTTACATTTTCAAACATAAAGAAAACAAGTGTGTTGTTCATATAGTAATGGGAAGAAAAAAAAATATTGCAATACTCAGTATCCCAATTTGGACAAAAGTGGGAAAATCTAACTGGTTTTATTAATGTAATTTATTAATGCAAGAAATATGTTTAGGAAGTGTAGGAAAGATTTTCTAGAACGAGTGTCCAGACCTATACTTAACACCAATTTTTACCAAAGCCCAAGATCTGAAATGATCATTCAGTACAGAGTACATCAGTATGTGAAAAAAAAACATCATATATGTCGTAATACAACAATCACAGATTTATCATGGTATCCATTTATTGCCTATTACATTTCTATCAGCTTTTCCATAAGTCATCTGAAGTTTTGGAAATTTTTAAGTTCCTTTTCTAAAAAGGATAAAAACAATGTATTGTTCATTAATAAAGAAAACAGTAAATATGTCAGTTGATGAAAACTTAAACATGAGCCACCAATGTGCCTTTGCAGCCCAGAAGGCCAACTGTACCCTGGGTTGCATCAAGAGAAGCATGACCAGCAGGTCAAGGGAGGTGATTCTGTCCCACTACACTTCTCTTTTGTGATCACTGCTGGAGCATCTTGCCCAGTTTTGGGGAGGACATGGAGTTGTTGGCACAGGTGCAGAGGAGGGTCACAAAGACGACCAGAGGGCTGGAGCACCTCCTCTATGAGGACAGGCTGAGAGCTGGGGCTCTTCAGCCTGGAGAAGAAAAGGCTCTGGGGGGACCTTATAGTGGCCTTTCACTACTTGAATGTAGCCTACAGAAAAGCTGTGAAGGTACTTTTTATAAAGACATGTAGCAACAGGACAAGGGTAAACGGCTTTAAACTGGAAGAGGGTAGATTTAGACTAAATATTAGGAAGAAATTGTTTATTGTGAGTTTGAGACACTGGAACAGGTTGCCCAATGAGGTTGTGGATGCTCTTTCCCTGAAGGCATTCAAAGTCAGGTTGAATGGGGCTGTGAGCAGCCTAGTCTAGTGGGAGGTGTTCCTGCCTACAACAGGACAGTTGGAATTAAATGGTCTTGGAGATCTCTTCCAACCCAACCCATTCTATGATTTTTGAAGTGTAAAATACAGTTGCATTTGTTGGAAGAGTGAAACTCCACAATAACATACTAGCTAATCAGAGTAAAGGATGACTTGCTGTACTTCCATCACTCATGCTCTGTCACAGAGAAATTCTGCTGCTATAGTGGTGAGAAATACATACATATTCTAGTCGCATTTAGTTAGTTACCCTTCAATATCTTCAGGTAATTTAAATGCATATTTTTCTTACATGAAAGCAAACCACTACAAGAGTTCTTCATTTTAGTTGAATGAATGTGATAGAACAGTTTGAGTTTCACTCCTTTAGCAAAGTAAAGATAAAACCAATGTAATTTGGCATATAATTAAGTACTTCACTAATTCACTACCCCAGCTGTTAAAAAATGTGAATTTGAAAACTGCAAATACATCAGTTACCTGTGCAAGCTGTGTTTTTCAGCACAAATCTAATTTAAATCTAATTTGTATCCAGATGTAATTAAACAAATCTAATTTTTCGCACTTCATTTATGTTGAAATCTTTCTCAATCCACTCTGTGGACTGAAAATTAAGATTTAGAGTCTTACTTTCTTGTTTGTTTTTAACTTTGCTTTTCTCCTTATTTTAAAAGAGCTTTTTTTGGTAGCGTACTCAATTTACTTCATATCTAGATTGATATTTCCCGTTCTTCACTTCATCCAATAAACAAATAATCAAGATAGGTAAATACCTTTTTTTTTTTCTTTAGATCTTTTCATCACCATTCTGTCTTAGAAACAGATTATCTTTACCCAAATTGTTATAATTGTTATACACATAAATGTGTATATATACGCCTATGTATTTATATGTTTATGTATAAACACACACACCAACTCACATATATCAGATCTCTCAATATATGCCAACTCTTGAAGGAGAAAGATGGAGAAAAAAAGTAAAGTATGCCAGCAACTGCTACAGTGTCCCTAATAGTATTCAGCTACAGATAAAGTCATATTCTTATGGCACTTAAACAAGAACGTTAGGCTATCCCCTTTTAAATGAGTACATGGTTTTTAATCCATTACTCCAGACTCTCAGTCTGGTTCCTGACTACTCTATATAGTTGCTACAATTAATGTATGTACTGTCAATTTTACAAACTTTTTATAAACTCTTGAACACTGCCAGGGACAGTGACTTCACGGCCTCCCTGGGCAGGCACAACTGCTGTTTCTTTTTCTCTTAGTTTCAGAAACAGGTTTTTATGTAGAACAGTTCAAATATTTTGTAACAGATATTTGTAATATGCTAATCCAAAAAGAAACATTTCAAAATGTAAGGTAGGAAGGAAAATACTTCCTATTAGTCTATTTGAAAGCTTTTTTTTTCTTAGCTCAATTTCTGTGGTCCATAATTATAATTTAAAATATAAAGAGGGCATATAGATATAATTTGATTCCAGGACACAAGAATCTGTTTTTATCCAAAGTAAAGCACTTAGATATTTGGGGACTGAAACTGCACTGTAAATATGAAGTAATAATATCCCTTTTTTCCCCAATTACTCAATTTGTCTTTAGTATTGAATAATTAAAATCTATTCCAGGCAGAAAAAACCTTTATAATGAATGTCAGTGGTAACACTGAAAAATGTTTTTTGCACAGGATAATTTTTACTTTATTGATGAGATAAATAAACAAAGATATATTTTCCTCAAATTCAGCTAGCTTAATTTTTAAAAATATTTTTCTTTGCATTTCATAGGCTGCACTTTTCCAATGTATTAAAAATGGCTAGACTGTTAACTTTTACATTGAGCCCAAATAATTTTTTCCTTTAAAAGCTAGTGATTTTGCAATGAAATTTTTTTCTCCTGCAGGCTTCTCAGAAGTTAATTTTGACTTTGAAGATTTTGCCATGCATGTAATAATGGCCATATAAAGATTAAAGAATCATCAGGACATAAATATAATTAATTATCTCCTTATCTGCAACGATTTATTCCTGATTAAGTGAAATTTAACCCTTCTATTAGAGAAGTGGAGTGTTTGCATAACTTGTAAATAGGTACATAAGCCAAACTTTTAGAACTTGTCTCTCAATTTTTTCTGCCTGTTTCCTACCAGGTAACTTCTTTCAGAGTATAGGTAAAATATTTTATTTTAGTTCTCATTTTATTTTTTAATACATTATATATGAAACCTTTCAGGAAATTTCTAATTTTTGCACTAGCTTTTGAAAATACTTTTATAACCACTGTCAGTGTTTTCATGTGTTATATAGCTCAACATTGTAGTGAACTTGCTAAAATGAAAACCAAGTTATTCATGAAGCAATCATTGAAAACGTAGCATTTCAGCCATGAAACATATCCAAACTGAGCATCTTTATAAAAAATTCTAGAAGAAGAAGTTTGAAGAAAAAAAAGAAATTATGTTTTCCTTTCACAATACAAGTTTACCTTCTGGTATGAAAAGATGTCAGTGATTTCAGGCTGTCTGTTTTTGTGCACCAGACTACAATTCCCCACAGTTAAATCTTAAGATTATCACTGATAAGATCTTGTGCACTCAAAAATGTATCAGGTCTCAGAAATGAAATGGTCATGGTACTAATATATGTATAGTGTGCTATGAACGCCACAGATCTATTGTGCCAAGTACTACTCAAATACACACAGAAAGCCTTTGATAATAAAAGCTTGCATTCTAAATAATCCATGACAGCAAATATTTTTCTTTTTCACTTATCCTTCACAATTATTGACAATTCAGTGAATTAAGTAGAAATTTATGGTATTTGAGAATATAACTGCAATAGTTAACATTCACTAGAAAGGAGCAACATTATTCCTTAGGGAAAGCCAATCATGGATATGAATACAAAGAAGCTGAGAGAACTGACTTAATAGAAGGCAAAAAAAAAAAAAAAATCAGCTTGGGAAAAAATGTGACAAATTAGTTTTCTTGAATTTCAGCAAAAAATGAAACTGGGAAAGTCAAAATTCTCTTATTCACTCTGTATACCTTGTATATGCTTTACAAAAGAAAAAAACTATCACCTTGTCCTTTCCAAAGAAATGTCAACAAAGGTAATTAAAGTTGGATAACTTATCAAGATTGAGTTGACTCCAGCCAGTGTGGTGTCAGAAAATTAAAAAGTCTTCTTCAATTGTAAGATGATTTAAAGGGAAAACAAAATTTTTGAAGTGAATGGCCATCTAGCAATCATGGAGGAAAAGGCAAAGGCATTCAATGCCTTTTTTGTCTCAGTATCTATTAATGATGGCAAATCTCGGGCTGCCCAATCTTCAAAGTTGGGAAGCAGTGACTTTCCATCTGTGGTCAGCAGAGTTGTAAGGGAACAGTTGTATTGGTATACCTACTGTTAACACCCTCAAACTTGATTAATAATATTGTTCCATCTAAACTCCCATCCACGATCAAAAAACCATAGAATGGATGGGGTTGAAAAGAACACAGTGATCATCTCGTTTCAATCCCCCTGCTAAGTGCAGTCACCAACCACCAGACCAGGCTGTTGAGAGCCACATCCAGCCTGGCTTTGAATGCCTCCAGGGATGGAGCATCCACAACCTCTTTGGGCAACCTGTTCCAGTGTGTCACCACCCTCTGTGTGAAAAACTTCCTCCTAATATCTAAACTAAACCTCCCCGGTCTTAATTTAAAACCATTCCCCCTTGTTGTATCACTACCCACCCTCTTAAATAGCCATTCCCTCTCCTGTTTATACTCTCCCTTCAAGTACTGGAAGGCCACAATGACGTCTCCCCAGAGCCTTCTCTTCTCTAAGCCAAACAAGCCCAGTTCCCTCAACATTTCTTCATAGGAGAAAGTATTAAAAATTTCCCAACAGTATCAAAAATGTCTTTCAGCTTCCAAAGTGCTTAAGAATTGGTGCTTTTTTTTTTTTTTTTTTTTTTTTCCCCTTGTATCAACAGTTATCTTTGTTGTTGTTGTTGCTTTTTCACAAGCAAAGAGAGATCCAAAAGATATTCATTTTTTAGGTAACATTTTAAACCACCACATTTTTTTGCCTTCTATTTAGTAAATAACTGTTTTCACTGAATTAATAAGCTTCCAAAATTGATCAACAGCATGCACAAAAAGTGTATTATATTTACTTGTTCCTCTTTTAAGTTCAGGGTCTCAGATGATCAGAGGCTCTCATTTGATCAGAGGCTCCAAAATATGCTTGGGTAAGAATAGCATTTCTTCTGGATTATACAAATGTTGAAGATATATATTTTGTTAATCAAATACACATCATCACTGCTAGGCATCTGGCATGGGATACTCCACACATATGTAATTACTCCACTTTTCATATCACACTTCTTCATTTTTTAAACCTACACTTCCAAATAAAATGCATTACATTTAGCAAAGCATCATGCTGCTATCTTTCGGGATTTTATACAGCTAGCAACACGCTCAGCAACTTTTAGAAAATAAGCCCTTTTACTTTTTCCTAGGTTGTCTATAAGCTTCAGTGGCATTTTTAAACGTAGTTAATTCTACTTAGTACCTTAACCATTTTTTTTTGTCTGTTGTTTTGAATATTATTTATATTTTTTTACAAATACATTGTTTGTTTGTTTTTATTATTGCACTCTTTTATTTATGGATTTAGTTTGCTGTTCAAAGAGCTCTGAAAAGTCAATTTAATTATTGTAAATGTACTCTTCTGTTCCCCAGCTGCATTCAAGAATTTACTGTTCTTTGTGAGAAATAGCCCATATTTCGTAGTTCCTCATCCTGCAGAAAGGAGATACATCTATTTAAAAAGCTTCAGCACTACAGATCCAATGACTTTAAAAATAATTTTCATCTTGTTTTCCTTTGTTGGCCAGTATGTCCAGCTTCCATGCTGCTCTTTGTGTAGATATTACCTGTACAAGTAACATTTCTACCTTTCCTATTAACATGGCTTTTTCATCATGAGTTGAACTCTGTTTGTTTTTTTTTTTTTTTTTTTTTTTTTTTTTTTGGCCCAGTCCATCCCTGGTATGCTCATCCCTGCTTATAAAATAGACTCTGCTATTCATATCATTCTTTTTCTTACCATTCAGCTTAAAACAATTTTTTTCCCATGCATCACTGCACCTTCTTTATGACCATTTCTCATTCCAGTTTCCCCCACATAATTTTTGTTTCAGTTCTGAAAGAAAATCAGGTCACGGCATCTTCAGAGTTCTTCAGAGTTCTTAAAACCTCAGCCTTCACTGTTTCACAGTCTTTCATGCCACTACATAAACAAGCAGTAAGCAGATGATTTTGCAAGACAAATGATTGAATATGAAAGAGTCAGAAAGGGCTTTTAATAGCTTTCTGAGCAAATGTGAAGACAATGATGACAATTACTTTAAAAAAAAAAAAAATATCTACAGGCATTTCTATGGTGCTCAGTAGAATAGCATACAAATCCACAAGATCTGATTAATCTATTCTAATGGCAACCATACAACCATACAAATGAATGAAACTTAGACACTCCACTTTTAAGTAGGCATTACAGTCCAAGATAAACTCACTGAAATCAATTTCTTCCTAGAAATCTGCTGCCTCTGAGTGGCCAGGATGAAATGTGTCCCTGAATTTTTGAAGAACAGAATGTGTAGCATCCCACTGTGTTTGGCTGCTGTAGGTGATCCACAGTTGGGGATGCTGGCAAATGCCAAAGCAAACACATTCAATGGATCATTCACAGATCAGTGATACATCCAGAATGACCACTTGATTCATCATTTTGCCAGTGTGATTTTTCCTCTATTCCCAGTGGAAGAGTAACAATGAACCAGAAGTCAGTTCAATATCTAACCCTTACAAACACTGTATTTCTTTTATCATTTTGCAGCCTACAGATAATAAACACAAGAGATGAATCCTGAATTTGAGTGTGTCTTTTTTTGTATGTTTTAGCTGACAGACTTATCTATCCTTTTCTACCCCTTCAGATGAAGGCTTAGATGTTATTATATGAAACAGCAATGGCCCTAGTGCAGCAATGAATAACACTTGCCTAGGTTTATATTGAATGATCTAATTGAAATCAAGGGCAATATTCATTTGTTTTATGTGTTTAATCAGCATGTTGAAGTGAAGCCTAAGTTAATGAATGTGACCTGATATTCACTATGCATTTGAATACTGAGTATATAATGCCAAGCACAGATTTTCACTGAAAATCTTGAAGGTTTTTTTTCTTCTCCTGTCCCTCCTGCTGTGGTGCTGGCATCATACAGTTTGCTCGGCGCAACCCTCCAGCTTCTGGCTTCACAGAGAAGCTCCAGTGCTGCACTGAGAGTCAAAATTTTGCCAGTACTGTGTCAGGAGAGCAAGTCAAAGCATCCTCAAAGCCAAGGGGCTACGGGTACTATGCCTGTGCCAGATATGAGCTAATTCCCCACAGAAAATGTAGCCCTACACCTACAGCTGGTGTAATGAGGTAGAGTCTGTGCACCAGAGGAGGAGGAAAAAATAGGATACATTATGTACAGTGGTACTAGTAACTAGTGACTATTTTATAACATGTCTGAATCCAACCTTTCTATTACAACATTAATTCCTACAGAATTTAATATCAGAGAACTAATTTCCATGCTGGAGTATATACTGATTAGGAGCTTGACTACTAGCTTCTATACTGCTTCCTGCAGCACAACACAAATCAGCCAAACAGAATGCCGCAGAAGTGAAACTGCAACCATAAAGTCATGAAAACGCACTAATGACATTCAGAAATTCCTACTCTGCATTATTTCAGGATTGACCAGCAGCTCTATTACATACATTTCCAGCTTTTTACTCCAATATTTGTCCAATATTTGTCACCTGTCAATGAAATTTAAAAAAAATAAAAATAAAAATCAGAGTTTTTATCCTCATTTGCAATGTGTTAACAGGAACAAAAATGTGCTGATAGGAAATCACTAGATATCACTATTTTCAAAGATAATGATCTGAAGATGAACTTCTAGTGGAAGGTAGGAATATTCTGCTTTTTAAATTCCTGTCCTTAACTACCATGAAAAATCTGGCTTTGAAAATGTCTGTAATGTTTCTTAATCCAGTAGCAGGAGTCAATATGCTTAAGTCAGTTTTGCTGACAGAAGAAACCTAAACTTTGAAAATGGTGACCTTGCTGATAGATTTTGACAACTTATTGGAGTAGGAAAGGCATGTATCACTTAAATTATGATCAACAGAACTGACAAGTTTTTTTGTCTTGTAATCTACTTCTGTTATTAAACATGAAAACTCTTCGAAACATATTTTCATACTCATGTGGTACAGATATCACAGAACAGGGGTTGGAAGGGACACCCAGAGATTGCTTCCAACCCCTCTGCAAAGCAGGTTCCCTACATCAGATTGTACAGGTGGGCATCCAGACAGGTCTTTGAATATCACCAGAAGAAGAGACTTCACAGCAATCTGGGCAGTCCATTCCAATGCTCCGTCACTCTCACCACAAAGAAAATATGTTTAAAAACATCTGCTTTGGGAGAGATCTAAAGAAAAGTTGTTTAGCTTTTCTTCAAACTTAGACACATTATCATTTAAATGAATTATATATTGCTATGTTAAGTAAGATTTCCACAGCACATTTTTAAACTTTGATTTCACTTATTTCCTCTGGCAAAAGATTTTTGAAAATACATTCAAGTACTCAATACAGTCTTTGACAAAACTGGAATAGGTTGCCCAGAGAGGTGTGGAAGTCTCATCCTTGGAGACATTCAAGGCCAGGCTGGGCCAGGCTCTGAGCAACCTGGTCTATCTGTAGGTGTCTCTGCTCATTGCAGGGGAATTGGCCTAGATAACCCCTAAAAGTTCCTTCTAACTCTAAGGATTCTATAAAAACAATCAAACTACTACTTCCTATTTGTTTTCTTCTCACATGTGTTTCTAAAGTGCGGATATTAAGGAGAAAAATAATCTTCAATCCTTATGGAAGAATCACTATTTTAACTACACTGCTTCCTTGTTCAGTCTCTATCTCACTGTTTACATAAAAAGAACATCAGCAACATGCAGTTTCTTCCCTATAGGTACATATTTAGGAAATTACCTGTCCTTTCCTGTCAAGGCTCAGTCTTTGTAAAACAGATTCTTTTCCATCTTTAAACTCAAAGAACATAACATTCCTGGACAATAGTTGACAGAGAGATTAACTAAATCCCTAAAGCTATGTCCTAGTGCAGAGCATCATGGAGGCTGGAGACATTCTGAACAGCTGTTCTGTCCTTTATAAGAGTTCCAAATAATCAGGCCCTTTTATGGCTATAACACATTGTGCAGAAAATCCTTTGTGAACAACGGAAACTAATTACAGTACATTTATTAGGTGAGGAACTGTTAGGGAAAAAAAAAAAGAAAAGCTGAAAAAATTGTTCAGAAAGGTTCTACAAACCTTTGCAAGTGTTTATTGCAAAAACTATTTGCTAAATTAAAACAAACATAATGATTTTGTTAAAAAATATATAATGTAATAATTACAATAATAGAAAAGAACTGTGTAACCTTCCCTTGTTCCTTCACAACAGCATCTTGGATGGCAGTAGCTTTGAATTGGATGAAAATAAGATAGATCAAAAGTACTGGGGATCAGTTGAGATTTCTTAGGCATAGAGATTTGGTCTGGCATCATACTTTTTTCTTTCAATTCATAAATGCAATTCTTAATTGATTTCTGAAGGATTCATTTTTCTCAGTGTTGTAGTGAAGGAGCAGGAAAAAAGCTCAGCAAGAACCAGCTTATTGCATGGCAAGAACAAAACAAAATAACTTGTGCCTATTTAATAAAAGCTTTTTATTTGCCATTTATACTTTTATGCTTGTCAATTTTTTATTTCAACGTACATGTACGATTACATTTGTTATTACTTTTAAATTGAGTCAAGGGACAGCTCTATCATTTCAAAAGCTTAGCTGAGATAAATTCTGAGCTTTTTAAGTTCTTGGAGGTTTTTTTTCAAGTGCACGATAATTTAATCTGTGGATTAGTTGCACTCCTCCATTAAGAAATGTCATTAAGCACTGAATAATTAGAAACATTTTTAAAAAAACATTTGAACTGCCCAGTGTCCCTGTTTATAGAAAAGATTTTTTTAGATTACATTTCATGTTCTGGGAGGCACCCCATCATCACTGGAGTTTTCTGGACTGCTGAACAGAGGTTTTTACATCTAATTTGCTTATTGATGTTCCCTCCTAGAGACAGTGCTGATACACAGTAGAATTAGAGGCAAAGAATAGGGGTGTGATACAGCTGCACAGATTTAAGGAAAAGTTTTGGGGCATCAACAATGTCTCTGTTCAGTTTCACACATACATCATTTAGCATTACTCTAGGGTTATTTGATTTCTTTTCTATTCTGTGCATGAGCCATGACCACTCAAAATCAAGAACAGGTAAGGTGCTGTAGTTTGTTCATGCACTTTTGACCAACATAGTCAGAAGAAGCAGATGTACTTCCACAGAATATTTTAGAAAACACATCAGAAAAGCTAAGCAAAGATAGTGATGACAGAATTTGCCTTTTCTAACCAGGCTCAAGTCCAACTGTTGTTCCTGGCAGCAACAACCCAGACTCAATCAAACACAGGTGCAGAATCAGCCAGCTTGGAGGAAAAGTGTGTTTACATCTGCCCTTCTTTGACTCTAGGGCTCTGCTCAGAGGGAGGAACATGCTGTTGGGAGATAAATTTCCCTCCTTCTAATTATAGGCCTTGCCATCTTCTGCCCACTTGAAGTGTAAATCGCCTAATCATAAACAATTCCTCTTCAAAGCTCAACACAGATTGGATATAATTCCCCGACAACACCAATCTGTTCACAGTATTGCATGCAAAGGCCAGAATTACACTAAAGATCTTCCAGCCTGCTGAAGAAGAGAGGACTGAAGGAAAAAAATTAAAATACAACAGTAAAACATGAACAGGCACATTATAGCAATTAACAGAGCTAATAACTGTGCTAGTAAATCTCAGCTGTCAGACAAAGCCAAAGAAAATAGTGAACTTTCCTTTCCTTTCCTTTCCTTTCCTTTCCTTTCCTTTCCTTTCCTTTCCTTTCCTTTCCTTTCCTTTCCTTTCCTTTCCTTTCCTTTCCTTTCCTTTCCTTTCCTTTCCTTTCCTTTCCTTCCCTTCCCTTCCCTTCCCTTCCCTTCCCTTCCCTTCCCTTCCCTTCCCTTCCCTTCCCTTCCCTTCCTTCCCTTCCCTTCCCTTCCCTTCCCTTCCCTTCCCTTCCCTTCCCTTCCCTTCCCTTCCCTTCCCTTCCCTTCCCTTCCCTTCCCTTCCCTTCCCTTCCCTTCCCTCCCCTTCCCTCCCCTTCCCTCCCCTTCCCCTTCCCCTTCCCCTTCCCCTTCCCCTTCCCCTTCCCCTTCCCCTTCCCCTTCCCCTTCCCCTTCCCCTTCCCCTTCCCCTTCCCCTTCCCCCTTCCCCTTCCCCTTCCCCTTCCCCTTCCCCTTCCCCTTCCCCTTCCCCTTCCCCTTCCCCTTCCCCTTCCCCTTCCCCTTCCCCTTCCCCTTCCCCTTCCCCTTCCCCTTCCCCTTCCCCTTCCCTTCCCCTTCCCCTTCCCCTTCCCCTTCCCCTTCCCCTTCCCCTTCCCCTTCCCCTTCCCTTCCCCTTCCCCCTTCCCCTTCCCCTTCCCCTTCCCCTTCCCCTTCCCCTTCCCCTTCCCCTTCCCCTTCCCCTTCCCCTTCCCCTTCCCCTTCCCCTTCCCCTTCCCCTTCCCCTTCCCCTTCCCCTTCCCCTTCCCCTTCCCCTTCCCCTTCCCCTTCCCCTTCCCCTTCCCCTTCCCCTTCCCTTCCCTTCCCTTCCCTTCCCTTCCCTTCCCTTCCCTTCCCTTCCCCTCCCTTCCCTTCCCTTCCCTTCCCTTCCCTTCCCTTCCCTTCCCCTTCCCCTTCCCCTTCCCCTTCCCCTTCCCCTTCCCCTTCCCCTTCCCCTTCCCCTTCCCCTTCCCCTTCCCCTTTCCTCTTCCCCAAAAGAAGCCACAGTTTCCCTTCTAGAAATTAGTAAAGCAAGTAGAGGGCAGATGGAGACTGGCGCTAATCATTTATTTTGATCAGAAAGCTTTAGTTACTCAGAATGACCAAGTCACTCTTACTACTAAACAGTACAAGAAGATCAAGTTACTGATGTATTTGCTAGTATTTTTTTTATTATCTTCCTCTCACTTTAATGTCACATGTGGTATGTAAATGTAGGGAGTTATTTATTCCAGTAATGTACTGCACATGAGCCACAGATCCACAGATCTGGAACCATAGGTTGGCAAGGTAGAAGTGTCCTGCAGATCGGAAACATTGTTGACATGACTCAGCACATTTTCCAAAAGGTTAGGGTAATAATATACTGCCAGCACATGATTTCTATAGTGCTACTTCAGTACTTCCTGTGCTTTTTGGGAAATACAAAAATACCAAAGTCAATTGCAACAATTGGGGAAACTAATTAACTTATCACGACTACACTGAAGAACCAATGAAATCCTTCATAGAAAGATACTGAAGTACTTATACCTCAAAAAAATGAATGCTGTAGCAGTTTCTGTATACCTGAAACAAAAAATCCTTGTCAGTTATCAAAATTGCAGAGGTATGTATTTGGGCAAATAGAATGCTCTTCCACAAGGAAATATGGGAAAGCTTTCCTAGTGCTCACATTATAATATTAAAATATTATGCCATAGTGAAATAATTTAATGAATGCAGTCTGAATTGACCACATTTAATCTAAAAATAAATAAATAAATAGACAGATAAACAAAACCAAGTAGAGCCCTCCTCTTTTGGAAGTGGAAGATTTAGCATTTATTACTACAAAGTCTCTGTGACAAGTTCTTTGTTGTTGTTTGCTCTTTTTATCTTTTTTCTTTCCTTTTTTTTTTTTTTTTTTTTTGGTCATCATTAAAAGAGTAATTATCTGGATAGAGAGAATGATTTTTTATATATATATATATACATATATATATATATATTTTCAGTGCCATCTGTTTTGGGACAGATTATTTAGCTGATCTGTTGAAGTATTTTCGGAATGATCATTGTTTTTGCCTGCACTTTCGGATGCCATCCAAAGTCCAGCACAGGCAGATGGGACTGTAACATAAAACAGAGCTGCTTCAATAAAACAGATTTTCCCCCTGGCGCCAAATACCCTTCTCCTCTTGCATTAGGTGATCCATTACTGTATGAGCTAGTTTTGATTTCACTGTTTACAAGCTTGTCACAGTTCAACCTGGTTCAGCCTAGAGTCCATGATGAGGGTGCAAAGTGGCCTACAGATCCAAATGCTCGGAAGGGCTGGGGGGAACAGATAAGGTAGGGAGATGGGCCTAGATGAGGAAAACAGAGGCAGTGAACTACAGGAAAAACTTAGTTTACTGAATGTAATAGTAGACTGTGAGATAATACAGTACGGTTGGAATTGAAGCTAATAAACCAAATAAATTGAAAGAGTTTCTGAGACTAAATTTCTTACTCTAATGTTGTAGGCAAAGCAGCCAGGAAGCAAAGAGAAAGAGAACAGTTTAATTACTCCCTGTTTTTCATAGAATCATAGAATGACGAGGGTTGAAAAGGACCACAGTGATTACCACTTAGCTTGTCCAGTTGCATAGGTGAATTGCTCATAGAGCTGGCTATGCCCTTTCACCATGTGTTCAATCACTGGTTCAGGTCATGACTTAACAGTTTCCATATAACTAGATTCATAGACAGAAAAGAAACTGGTAAGTAAGTTATTAGAACCTATTAGAACACCTATATTTTTGGAACTTCTATTACAATAACAAAAATTCAACAGCATAGTAACTGAATATGTGCTCAAAAAATGGGAGACAAATAATTAAATAGATAAAAGTCAGCAAATACAAGCCAAAGATGGAAAAGCACATAGGTCTGGATTCATCTCACCTATGCCTTGGACGTAGCTGAAATATCTTGTCAGGGTGGAGGCTTATCACAAGCTGTGTCCCTCAGGGGTCAGTCTTGGGACCAGTGCTCTTCAACACCTTAATCAATGACATAAGCGATGGCACTGAGCGCAAATTCAGCAAGTTTGCAGATGACACCAAGCTGAGCGGTCCAGTTGATACACTGGAAGGAAGGGAAGCCATCCAGAGAGACCTAGACAGGCTGGAGAAGTGGGCCTGGGAAAACCTAATGAGGTTCAATAAGCCAAGTGCAGTGTGTTGCACTTGGGTCGAAGCAATCCTAGATATTTACACAAACTGGGGGAAGATCTCCTTCAGAGCAGCCCAGTACGGGAAGGATGTGGAGCTCTTGGAACAGGTCCAAAGGAGGGCCACTAAGATGATCAGAGGGCTGGAGAACCTCTCCTATGAGGAAAGGTTGAAGGGACCGGGATTGTTTAACTTGGAGAAGAGAAGGCTCCAGGGAGACCTCACTGCAGCCTTCCAGTACTTGAAGGGGGCATATAAACAGGAGGGGGAATGGCTGTTTATGAGGGTGGATAGTGATACAAGGGGGAATGCTTTTTAAACTAAGACAGGGGAGGTTTAGTTTAGATATTAGGAGGAAGTTTTTCACACAGAGGGTGGTGACACACTGGAACAGGTTGCCCAAAGAGGTTGTGGATGCCCCATCCCTGGAGGCATTCAAGGCCAGGCTGGATGTGGCTCTCGACAGCCTGGTCTGGTGGTTGGTGACTCTGCACTTAGCAGGGGGATTGAAACGAGATGATCACTGTGTTCTTTTCAACCCCATCCATTCTATGGTTTTTTGATCGTGGATGGGAGTTTAGATGGAACAATATTATTAATCAAGTTTGAGGGCGTTAACAGTAGGTATGCTTGATATCAGTACCTGAAATAGGTAAGCAGAATTTCACTTAATTCAAATGATTCAGATGAAGTGAGAAGAAAGGTAGTTTTAACAGCTCACCTGTCCTCTTCAGAATCTACTTTGAAGTGAATGACAGAATGTATTTTTTTTAGCTAATGATGGTAAGTATATTGAAGAAGAGAGTTCTGTAGCTGAGAATTTGCTCTATCAGATAGCCTTATTTTGCTCTTTGTTTCTGTTGATACATAAACTGATGGAAAACTATGAAGGACATCTGTGAGAAGGAGCATGTTGTTTTTGTGGTTCAATAGTGAGATGCATCCATATCACCACTGTGCAGCTAGGATGATGCTCATTCTTTGCCCAAATACACATCCCTGGAATTGCCAAAAATATATCAAGGCTTTGAGGAAAAGGAATTCTCCAAAGACAGCTTTTCTTCTTCCCCATTAAAGAAATCCTGCAGAGGATTTCAGTATTTATAAATCAAGAGAAGAGATCAGCACGTTTTGTTCTACCGTAGCCTAGTTTTGAACAAGGATAATGAGGTATACTAGGAACAAGAAAGTCTTTGTAATCAGCAAGAATAAAAGAACCTAACTTCATGTGCTGAGGCATTTATATATGTTTAAAAGTCTCTCTAATTTTAACTGAATTCAACCTCTAAGGAGAATCTGAAAGTAATTTTAACATAATTTCTACAGTTCTACATCATAGTGTTACCCTAATAAAATAGGTTTCTATATGTATATATAAGCCCTGTCTTGAATTGGATTTTTAATAGTCTGTTACTCCATCTTATATTTTATGCAGTTATGTAATATATTACCGTCTGTGAGAGTTGTGAGCACACTTCAGCTGAAGGACAACCGGATGATTTATGGAGCTGAAAGTCCATACATCTTAAATTAGGTTTTTGAACTGCACTGTAATTTTTATCATGTAACAAGGAAATTCATTTACAAGAACTACCCTGCAGCTTTGAAAGTCACTCTAAAGACTAAGTTCTGTTTGACAGAAGGTTGGAGATTTAATTTTGAATTTTTTTGTGGGGAAAAATCAGATTATCTACCATCTTAAGGAGTGCTAAACTCATAGTTAGCAATGCTGGGGTTCTTTTGTCCACAGGTTTCATTAAATATTTACCAAAAATTCATATATTTAACAGGGTTTCTTGCACCACTTGTATTTATCTCCATGATAAAACCACAGTAATATTCTTCTAGATAGTAAGACTTACATAGATGAAGAAAACATGCAACGAAGATCTACCATAAGTGCAGGCACTGGAAGAGCTGGATTGCAGGTGGGAGACACAAGAGAATACTTGAAGGTGCAGCAAAAAGGATGCTGAGGAGAAAAGAGTCAGCCATGATACCCAGGATAACCAATTGTCCAAAAAATATCAAACAATAGCCTATTTCCACTTCAGTTTCTCACTTGGAATAATCAGAAAATATCTTTGTTTCATGTCAAACTCAGATATAAATAAGAGTAGAGAGAAATCTGAAACTTTGTACTGTATTGGGCTAATGAATAAGATGTCATGAAGAGAATATTTACTTCATAGCATTCTAAAAGGAATATTATATGGTATAGACACTGCTATAGGCTACTGAAAGGAGGTGACACATTATTGGTTGTTCCAGAATCTTCAATTTTTCATACTTGCACAAAAATATTTGCAAATCCAGGAAATCATTACTAAATTGTAATAGATTCAAACACGGTCAAAGAAAGTACACGTTCAAATGAAGGCTTAAAAATATAATTTCTGTGAAAACCACAATTTTCAGTAATGTTGCTTTGGCCACACTTATACTGCTTGTTTGTTTGCATCCTGCAAACATTTGGGGAATGGAATTACATTAGCTTGTTTGTAGAAAACAAATTTTGAAGTTCCATTCAACATGGAAACAAAACAAAACAAAACATGGAAACAAATGACACATTCAAACACATAATTAATTATAAACTACTAATTTCCTCTCTTAAAGTATTATTACTATAAATCCATTCTGTATCTCATCTTTTATTTGCCAACAAGTTGTCAGTTCAAATGTGCCAGAAAATGTCAGTCTGCATCACACATCAAGCAATTTTACCTTCAAATATCTGTGTTTTTTCTTCCATGACACAACTGATACACTTGAGCAACTCCTTCTAAGCTTGTTCTGTGCTACTGTGTTAATCACCTTCAAATCTCTGGCTAAATTTCCTTCCTCATATAAAGTCTATAAACAGGATGAATAGCTAGTATGTGGTGAACATAATTGCATGAATCAAACAGTTCTCAATTTTAGTTCATATATCCATAATTTCCTCTCATATTAGGCTCACAGTGCAGACTCTTGATGGCCATGGATCTTTTGAATTAATTTAAGTAGAAAAAGTGTTTGTATAGAATTGAAAATAACACAGGATGTCATTACTCTACAGCACTCTACCAGCAAACTATTAAATCAGTCCCGAGATCTTGAACAGAGAAATTTTCATGTGTTTATTTCAGTAGCATACAAATGCTATTAAAATTTGTATTAAAAAAACTTGAGAGGAGATTCTGTCATTCACTCTGTAGATTTTTCTTAAGCTGAAACAGAAGAGGCTACTGAAGAGTCTGGCAGATAACTATGATTTTTTAAATTCACATTTAAAAGAAAGTACATTACTCAAAAACACAGTGGTTTTAGAACTGACCATCTGAGTACAGAAGAGAGAAACTATTTGAGCACCTATTAACAGAAACATGAGCTCCAGTCAGTAGACACAATACAATGTATACCAGAGCACAATATTAAAGAAGTTCTAACTCAATGACAGAACTGAGTAGCAGTTGTCTTTAATTAGATACTAGAGAATCCAAATTAAGGTGCAATTTCTTAGAAGCCAAGGCTTTGCTGGCTCCATGGTTTAAGATTCTCTATATATTTAGTTTTGGAGTTACGCATCTGCTCCTTTTCATCATATGATTAATAACCCTTTTTCCCTTCTTTCCTCCTTAGCTTGCCAATTTGTGACACAGTGGTGAGAGAGGTTGAAAAGCAGTGCAGAAATTTTTCTAACAAAGATATCATAATATTCATATTACAGATTGTCATACTGACCTACTTTTAGCTTTACTGTTGGAGTATAGATTACGGAATTCCTAAGTAATTCATAGTAAGTATAGGTGGTATCTCCAGTGTTAATGCCCAAGGAGAATTTTTTGAGCTTGACTAAACTCAGAGAATGAATAACATTCTGGAAAGAGAAAAATAGTAAGTAGAAGGGTATCTATAGTATATCTCACTATAGTACTAATATGACAGTATAGTAACACCAGGAATATATTAGACAGAAAACACAATTACTGGTTTACAAACACTTGCATTAAATTAATGACAATCAAGTAGATGTTAAATGCTGGACTAAACAAATATACGTGCCAATCTATATCATCATTAGGATTAAAATAACTCGGAAACATCTGAAAACACACAAGAGTCATATGTGAGATTTGTCGTTCTTATATGTCCTTAAAAAACAAACGTTAAATTTCTTTTAACGTATTAAAAATGGCCTTATTTATAATGCATATAGTGAACTGTACTTTTCCTTCTCAAATACAGATTTTAAATATTCTTGTATTGATTGGCTGGTGCTCATTTGTCATACTTAGTAAAAATCACAAAAAAACCAGAAATGCAAATGCAAACCAAATCAGAATTTTTAATGTTGATAGCTAGCTAAGGTACTTGACAAATATGACTCATTCTCAGGAGAAATGCTACTATTATTAAACATGCTATTTTTCACCTAAGCAATCAAGGTACATGTTAAATAATATAATCTTTGGGAAAAAAATGATAACCATTAAAAATATATTTGTCATTACAGAAACACAACTTATCAAGCCCTGGAGAAAAGTTTGGGATTTGGCATTGTACTGTTACAGTTCTTATTGTAATGGAGATTTTGGATGAAAGTCAAAGGATTTGCTTTATATCCATACTAATAATGATTATTACTGATCATGAATTGTCAACAGTAGTTAAAGAGATGGTAAAATATGTCAAGCTGTCAGACGAAATCTCTGTTTTGGCTACTTACATGGAAATTACAGAAAACAGTCAATTCAGTGATAGGGTTCAAATGACAAAGATTTCAATGTTAAATGAATTCAGAAATCTGAATTGCATATCATAATTTCATTTTAAAAATGAAAAGCTTTTAATTTTCCCTCCTGTGATTTTTTTTCTTAGAAAATTTATAAAAAGTTATAGAAAGTTTATAAAGATTGTTATGTTACTATTTTACAGCAATTTAACCTTCCCTTAGCATTCTCTGATTTTCATTCAACATGCCATACTTTGCCACAGGGTTTCTGACACTTCTTCCCACTGGAAGTATGCAGAACAACATCATATTCAGGTAATTGAAATAAGTCTTGTATCTTTAATTCTTTTAGGTTCAAGTCAAGTCAGTGAAATGTGCAACATGCAGGGTGTAAATAATGGCAGAATTAGATGTCCTTAATTTCTAATTACATTATGTGAAGTTGTATATGAATAAAACATAACAGAATATTGACATAATTTGTTTTAGACATTAACTGCTCTCTCAACTGAATATTCAGGTCTGCAATTTTTGAAGGGTTAATTAATTAAAGCAAGTTAGACCAGTAGCTCAGGCTCCACTGAATTCAGATTACTCAGCGTGGAATTTGATCTTGCTATTGCAAGTCCTCTTCTGGAATGAGAAAATATTCTTTAGTCAAAATAATTAATTTCTGACAACCTGAAAAGTATAAGCCATTTTTAAAAAAGATGTCATGATGAGTCAAGGTTGCAAAGTTTTGCAAGGGTTTCAAGGAAGAGCAGCAGTCAGAGCTGTATGCCTACAATGTGCTCGCTATTTATAGCATCTATTCCCTTCCAAGATTTACCACGATACTGAAGTGCAGGACTGTGTTGCCAGGGCTGGCAATAGCTCTATTTAATCAGTTTGTTGTTATCTGTTTTTGTCCTTGTTTGTTTGTTTTCTTTCTCTATTTACTTTTTTAATGACAGTGAATTCCTAGTCTTGATTTAAACTTCAGTGTATTCCCTATTCCTACAGGGATGGGAATCCCCAAGAGGGGCATCTATTTCTATACTTCAGTTTGCAGAGTGTGCCTATATTTTTCCCTTACTATCCAGTTCCTCATTTTCCACCAGTGTAGCCATCTCACGCAAAAACACACCTCAGCATGATTTCCTAATACTTTCATTGCTAAAAGGTAAGGATATGAAACAGAAGTCTGGAAAACAGAAACATGAGCTGAAAATCAAGGCTTTAGGTTGTAACATGCTAAATCTAACTTATAAAAGTAAAATTCTTCAATAAATATTTAAACAAATGAACAAATACCTTGCTTTTTTCAGAAATATGAGAAGTTAGAAATCTTTTCAAAAGTTAAGATGTAAGTGCTCAGATTTTTTTAAATTACATTTCTAAACATATATGTAGTAACTATATAGCTCTAATAGTAAGGACAGAGCTTTCCTTTTGATTAGCATTTCTTTCTACCAGTGTTCTTTTTCTTAAGATCAGTCTCAAGAATAATAGTCCTTTCATTAGCAGCCTTAATTCAAGCTACATAATAATATTTAAAGAAATAAAACCATGATTCATTTGCATGTATTTGAATTAGATTTGAAGGAAATTTTTCTAGAACATACTTGACTTAAGATTGCAGTGGAAATGTCAACCTCTAATATTTCTGTAAATATTCTAGGCATGTTTTCCAAGGTAAACTGTGTTAAGAAGTACAGGATGTTAAGTTAGTACCAATTAAAATATATAATTTAGTCTGAAATGTTACATCTGGCCATGATTTCAGTTAGTACAGTACTATAAAAAAATGAACATTTACATGAAAAAAAAATCAGATAACCACAGAGGAGTTTTTATCTTATTCTGATACAAAAGTAGTTTAAGCAGAAACCAGATCATTGCATTGAAAAAATGCTATGAAATTTCCATGACCATCCTATACAGCTCTATACAGGCACTGTAGATAGATATTTAAGGTTTTGCATCCCATTGCCACATCATTCCAAGTGGGAAGGAACTGTGGAAAAGAATAAGATTTAAGTCTTCTGAATACATTAACTGCTTCTCTAGTCAGAGTGGATGACTTTAAGTGAAGATACTTGTACTGTTTCATATATTATATACTATTTTGAATACCTGCCTCATCTTTCCAAAGATCTCTAATGTAGACTAACAGAACTCTTAGTTCAGATAATATCAAAACTTCTTCAATGACTATGTATGTCTAGTATACAGGATATTTTTCCCCCTTTAAAATTTCATTTTAAGACATTTTAATTTTGAGAGAGCAAAATAATCATCCTTTATAATTTACTTTTTCATCCTTTATAATTTACTTTTTCATCCTTTATCCTTTTATTCTTCATACCTTTTTTATCCTTTATACTTTTTTTTTTTTTATCCTTCATACTTCACTTTATACAATATTTTGTAGTTTAGTATTAATCCTATGACGAGACAGAATTCTTAGCAAAATAAGAGAGAGCTAGCTTTGACTCGGTTACTGACTTGGTACATCAGCATAATGAAGCTGGAAAGACATATCTCTCCTTTAGAGGAAAACTACAGCACAATAGAAGTTAATTGCCAACTCTATTTTTCAATCTGCCTCTCTAAAACAACAGTAGGATCTTAATGATAAAAGACATTCTCAAGAGAACTTTGAGACATTGTAGATAGCTGCATTCTAGCACTTCTGTGCGTTCTGCACTTCACATCTATGTTCTCCTAAATTGAGGATGGTGCAGTGTGAACTAGAACCCAAAGTGAAGAAAGTGTATTGGACTTATACGGCTGCAGGGATGGCTTCTGCAAGCAAAGGACAACACTGCTCCATGTCAAATCAGACCCAGTACCAGCTGCTCCAGAATGGATCTGCCATAGCCAGAGCAGAATTATGAGCAATGCTAAGTGTGCCTCTTAGAGCAGATTGACAAAAGGGAAAAATTGCTGTGCAAGAGCAGCTGGGAGAAGGAAGTGAAAAGAGACTTTCAGGTATCAAGTTCAATGCAGAAGGAGGGCTGGAGGAGTTCCAGGAGCAGAGCAAAAGTTCTCTGCAGTCCCGGAGAGCCCCAGGATGGAGCAGGCTGTCCTGCTGCAGCCCAGCACCATACAGGGGCACATCTCCATATGCAACCATAAAGGAGTATGCAGTGCAGCAGTGGATGTGGCCTGAAAGAGGTTGCAGCCCACAGAGAGGGATGCTACATGAGGATCTGCAATGGCAGAGTGGCCACCAAGGTGCAACATAAATGAATCATTATGGAGCTCCTCACATTTCCCTGCATCACTTGGAAGAAGGAAGTAAAAGAAGGCAGATGGTAGGAGGAATATGTTTTTTTTGTTTGCTTTTAGTTCTCACCACACCAGTCTGTTAGTAATAAGCAATAAATTGATTTTCCTATGCTGATTCTTTTCTGCATGTATGAACATTTTTCACCATATTTTCTCCTTTTGTTCCTTTGAGGATGGCAAGCAAGAGAGTAGCATGATCAAACTCAGCTGCCCATTGGTGGGAAATCACCATACAAAAGTCCTTGGTTTGTTCCCACATTTTAGTGGGAGAGATTGACATCTAGATGTAGTAGACAAGATCTCCCTTTGAGCCTGCTACTTGTATGAACAGTGTGGATCATACTATTAAATATCAATCTGCAGGTCTTCTGAGGTTCACTGACAGTGCATGTTATCAGTCTTCAACACTTGTTCAAACACACTGATCTTCATTATTTTCTGTTTCCAAGCTTTATCTTATACCAGGGAGAGAGGCAAAAGTAGAGAACAGTTTACAAAGTTGTGACAACGATGTTTTAACATTGTGGTCTCAGAAGAAATCTGAACAGCAGGTCAAAAAACTTGTATCAGAGGAAAAATAATAGTAATGGAGCCCTGCTCCAGCACAGCCTGCGAATGTCACAACCTTGCTCCAGGAAAAGCCTCACAGCTCAGTCAGAGAAAGGCATGTGACAATTGGCTCTCATTAATAGCCGTAACAGCTTGCTTCCAACTTCAAGGATGACATAGCTGGCCAGAAAAAAGATTTGGATAAGTCATTCTGTTTACAGCAGGTCTGAAGTCTTACTGTTCTCTGGTTTATAATGTGCCACTCTCAAAACTGTAAGTTTGCCTGTGGTGGATATAGTATGGTACTGTGCACATGAAAGGAGATTGTGAGAAAAATAATTAATGTCTTAGCAACTTAAATGAGAGGCTAAACAGAATTTCACATTGGCTTAAATTGATATGAAAATACGTGCTAGACTTGTGCTAATTCTTGCTAATGGAAAGTTCCTCTGAGGAAATGGTGAGATCACTACTGAGTTACCACAGTAGGTAACAACTGGAGGTGGAGGTGCATTTTTTGAGAGTTTGGAAATGTCGTGCTCACAAGAACTCATCACAAAAAAGCTCACTGACAGCCTAGTTATGAAAGGCAGAAGATGTGCCCTCACAGTCCAGAAAGCAAACCTTATCCTGGGCTGCACTAAAAGAAGTGTGGCCAGCAGGTCAAGGGATGTGATCCTGCCCCTCTGTCCCTGGAAACTTTCAAGACAAGGCTGGATCATCCCCTGGGCAACCTCATCTAGCTGTGCATATCCCTGTTCATTGCAGGAGAGTTGGACTAGATAATCTTTAAAGGTCTCTTCCAACTCTAAGGATTCTATGCTTCTAAGACCTCTGACAGATGTGTATAGTTACATCTGATCTTACCATATTGCTAGCGTGACAGCATACAAAGAAAACTCAAGCTGACATTGTTAGAAGCTTAGATACTACCTTGTTATGCATAGCTGAAGTACAATAACATTTTTTAAAATACTGTTACGTATCCCCAGACTATGAAGTACTGCAGAAACAACCTACTGAGATTGCAGGTGATAAAGCATAACATATACAGCAACTGAGGAGGAGAAAGATTACAGGAAGATGATTCTGTGAAAGTAATGGGTTTTCTATTATGATAATTCAACAACTTCAGGAGATGAATAATTAGGCTTAGATAAGCACACAAAACCCTACACAGCAAATAAATTAGCATTTTAAACAAATATTTCACTATGTTTCTCAGATTTTCACTTAGAAGTCAATACACAGAGAAAAAGAACAGTTGTCTGAAGTACAGCATTTAAGTGCTCAGTCAACATTCATACTGAATGTTGTGGTTTAACCTGGCAGGCAGCTAAAGATTACCTAGCTATTCACTCATTTCCTGCCCAGACAGGATGAAGGAAAGAACTGGAAACAAAATAGGGCTTCTAGGTTGAGATAAAAGTTATTTACTAACACGAAAAGAAAAAAAAAAAAGAAAAAAAAAAAAAAAAGCAAGAGTAACTATAAATAAGAGTATGTATATATACACACAACTATAACACAGCAATCACTCACCACTCAGTAACTCCAGAGCAACAGCTGCCAACAACCAACTCCCCACACATATATGGCTTTCTGCTGCATGATATCACATGATATGGAATAATCTCAAGCCTAATTCATGTTCCTGTCCTTTATCCACCTCAAGCACTGCTGCTGTGCCGTAAAGACATCAGCTCCTCCTTGCTAATTGCCCTGACCTGGCTGTGCTTCCATTACTCAGAAACAACTGAAACATTGGTTATGTTATTAATGTTACCTTAGCTGAAGTCAGGACGCTGTGTAACAAAACTTGTAAATAAAATCAGCTTTTTAGTAATAGATTTTCTTTTATACTTTATGCACCCAGCTAATATTTTCTTTAAAAAACAAGTGTTTTTATTTCCTTTAGAAACTTTTTACTGAAGTGATTACCTCGTGTAGGGAACCTGCTTTGGCAGAGGGGTTGGACTCGATGATCTCTGAAGGTCCCTTCCAACCCCTACAATTCTGTGATTCTGTGATTAACTTTATTTTTTGGAATTATATTGAATTCTATTACTTTAGCATATAGTGCTCATTGGTCTCTACATTGGTTGTATGTTTATTTTCTTGAAATGCTCACAAATACTTGATTTATTTGTAGTTTAAAGTTCACATGTCACATTGCAAAAACATGATACAAAGTTATATTCCTTTAATATGGTCTGAGCAAGCGAATAACAGGCCAGCATAAACTTGGTAATATTATTCCTGAAGACGATGCTCCAATGAACTCTTTGAAAACAATACTTCTTGTGAAAAAAGGTTAAATTCTGCTTTATTACTGATATTGAATAGACCTTACTCAGTGAGTCCTCCCAGTTAATCAATGATATTATGAGCACAGAATAGTGTCAATCAACAAGACTACCTGGAGCTTAAACTTTGCATCATTCACAGTAAAAAGCAAGGATAACTAAACAGTTACTTTAATAACTGTCAAATTGTGCTCTGTTTTATGTTATTACAACTTCTAATTGTAGAATTATTATTCTAATAGTCTATAAATTTATTCAGTTAGCAACTTAAAGCAATCATGTATGTGTTAAGCAAAAGATTTTAAAGTATTTTATAATGCCTTGGATTTTCCAATTGTTATTTTCTGAAATAATTATTTGAACTGCTAGTAAACATTGCTTCCTTTTTTTTTTTTTATTTTTATTCCACAATGTTCATTTTGTAGGTAATTATATTATGTGTTAGGTGCTAGAAATTCCAGTAGATCCTGAAGAATTCTTGCATCCTTTTCAGAGATGGTTTCAATTAAAGAAAAGTTTGTCCATTTAGACATGTCTGCTCTCTTGCAAAATTTAAAAAGGCAGTGGAAAGACAGATGTATGTGTATCTAATGATCTGTGCACATAATTAATTTACCAGCATATCTAAGTCATGGATACCCTCATGGATTACAGCTTTCAGGGAACTGAGGCTTTGGTCAGAGCAGCTGCTATGTTGCAACTCAGCTGATTTAAGAGACTAACATTTCCTTTCCATGTACAAGCGTTTAACCTCAACTCTGTGCCAGAGGTTACCTTTCCCTCAGCTATTTTGGAATAATCATCCATGTAATTACAACATAAATTCAGTATTATCAAAATAGCAAAGGTTAGGAAGCCCTGTTATAAGTGTATAAGACTAATCTGGCAGAACCTAGTTTTGTTTGGCTGGCATAAATGGTCACATGCTTAAAAGAGGCAAACGTTTGCTCCAGCTCAAACACAACCAGAACAGAATTTCTTGTAACAACTTCATTCATTTGTAAAACTGCAAGTACAATACTTACTTCACAAGGCTTTTGCAAGTTTTCAGCACTACAAATAAAGCACTTTGAGAATTAGAAACAAAGTTATTAAAGGACAAAACACTCATGGCACATAACCTGGTAGTCATATCAGCAATAGACTGCTCATGAAGAAGTACAATATCTAACCACTTGGTATCAGGAGACATGTTGATATTTGGTTTCAGAAAACAACATCAAAGTAAGGATTTTGCACAAAATATCTGGGATACGGCAAGTCAGAAATTAAGGACATCTAAAAACTATAAATGTTAACAAATGTAATGATAATTCATAAACTCAGACTCCCTGCCATTATGTGACTATTAATCTGATTTGTCAGGAAATCCAGGCTCATACAATCATAACTTTCATCAGTATCAGTACCTATATGGATCTATCTTTCCTCCTTTGACCTTTAAATCTCCTAGCCAATGTCATTCTGGAGTGGAGATTTTTGAGGAAATGAAATATTTCATGAAAAGAGGTAACTAGGTAGAAAGATACCCTTGCTAGAAATGTGTGACTCAGAGACTTCTTCACTTTCTCAGGTTCACCAAACCTAAGAAATTAGCATGGTCACTAAAGACATAGAAACAATCAGGGAAGCAGCAGTAACAATTAATCCCCAAGAGCTGAACTTAAGACATGAGGAGAGACAGAAGAACACACACTGTTTGGCACAAGACATTTCACATTACATCAATGAGTTGCATGACCTACAAGCTACACAAAGATATCTAAATAACTATGTAGGAAAGCATATCCCCCCTTTTTGTCTCTTCATTTTGATACCAGAATCAAGGCACCATGGCCAATGCGAGATCTGAGAGGGCTTCCATAGCAGCACCTAGAGGTTAAGACACTTTCCTAAACAATATCTTTTTAAAACCATATTAACTTCCTCTCCTGAATTTCCTCCTTTCAAACACATTTAATCTCTTTGATTGTTTTGTGATTGGTTTGTTTCAGTTTGTTTTGATTTAAAATGTGAAGCTATGAAATATTTGAACTACAGCAAGTACTTTATTATATATTTGATATGTGCTGATATTTCTTTACCTCTCTTTCAAGAGTTAGGATTCCACTCAGCCATGTGGCTTGTTACTTTTCTATAGAAAATTCACTGAATTACCTGTTAAAGAAAAGTCACTGGGAGTAATATCTTCTTTTTCTACTCTACTAGACTGACTGTTATAGATCTACAAACATGGCTATAGCAGTCTTCTCTTGCTGGTTTGTTCATTTCACCAGGCTAGACTTCTGCAACTGAATACTATGGACTACAAGAGTGCAGATGAATCAGAGAACAGCAGCCTGCAATTCATCTGCAAGTGTTGAAGCAGCCAATGCCATTGCTGGAAGTAAAGCCAAAGCACAGAGAGAGACAGCTGAGAGAGAGTGTTTTTAGTCCAGAAAATAGTCTTTGTTTGGTTTGGTTTTTTAATTGTTCTGATGTTTGTTTGGTTTTTTGTCATTGTTGTTGCTGTGTTTTTTGTTTTTTTGTTTGTTTGTTTTTTGCTTTGTTTTTGCTTTTGTTTTTGTTTTTTGTTCAGAGATCTTATTTTTACTTCATTTTTGTTACATTCTGTTATATGAATGACATATGAAAAATAGAATCAATAGCACATTTATCTTTAGATGAGATTGTGTCTTAAAGTAGATGGGTAACTGGGGAGAGGGAAATGAATATTCTTTCTTTAAATCTTTTGTCTAATTTCACTATTTTGTAAAATTACTTTGCAGAATTTATTCATGAAAATAATACTGTCTTGTTGAATTATTTTCTCTAGCAAGCAGTTTTCTTCTCTGTTTCAACAAATCATAATTTTGTTTCAGGAAACAATTGTAATAGCTTTCCAAACAATTGACACATGCTATTAGCTAGGCAGCCAAAAGAGAAATTCATCTAGAAATCTGCTTACCTCTCTCTTCTTTCCAAACAAAAGGCTGAACCATGTACATCATGTATACACCTTGATAGCACGAAGTATCAACACAGGCAATTTGATTATGAAGTTGTGAAAAACTGTGTGGGATTTCTTTGACAACATTACTTAGTCCAAATGCAGAAATGTTGATGGAATGAGTAGTAATTCAGAAATACTGACAAATTAAACTTGTCACGGTGCCCAAAAATTAACACTTGTTAACAGCAAAAGAATGTGATGTCTCTCACTGTGTTCATCAACAAGACTTAAAAATGAATAGATTAATCATAGCTCATTTCAAAGGATTATTAATCATTTAATGAAACTGACGGATCAGTAGGATACCCAGATTAGCAGAGCAAATGATATTTCACACCTTGTATCGAAGGAACTATTATAAATGGCATTTTAGAGATTAATTTGGCTATAGGCATTGTTATTGGCACTGTTGTTTTGGCATTTCTAATTGAAGATTATATCACACAGCTCCTTGCACTGGATGACTTTGTATCAGGGCTGTAAGTATAAAGTAGGATTTCTTGTGCTTCAACACTCTGCCTCCTGGACTTTAAATACATGAAATCCTTCTCAGTCAGGAACAAATGGTAAAACCACTGGCTCAGTGATTTGGATGAAAATAACAGCTTGCACATTTCCAGTAGCTGCCTGTGTTGTATTTGAATGGATCTGGACCACCGTGCTAAGCACCTCCTCACCATGAGCTCAGGGGAGAACACAGCAACACCATCTGCTTCCCTAAGAGCTACTCTATTAAAGTGCAGGTTACCTAAGGTTGGCAGTAAGTCAACAATAGGCTAAGTTTGAAGCTTTAAAAATGGATCCTATCAAGTAGACAAGAACTGTTGAAATCTCATGCACTTATAGGATTTTGGAGCTCTAAAGCAAGCTATTTTTTCAGGCCTTTTGCCCTGGGGTGTTGCACTCAAGGAAGATAGAGAGACTTTCTTACACAAAACAGAGCAGACCTAATTTTTTTTAAAAAATGCCAGGGCAGGAGAAGCAATGTCTTCTTTTATGTAGCAGACATACAAGAGTTTGGATATTAACGTGACCAAAGAGGTGTGGTTTGCATCACCCATCTATTAAAAGCCAATTTTGTTGCTGACTTTTGTTGCACACAGTGTTCTTCTCCCTATATAGTGAATCTGGCAATAAAACCTTGCAAGCAAGAAGACTGGAACGGAGATGGAGAGCATGAATTAGCAGTAAAATGTCCAAGAAGTGGAGTATGGAACTAGGATGTTTCTTATGTGACATATGCCTGTGTTTTAAATAAGGGCCAGCTAATATTAATGGCCTGTTGTTTGACTATGGGACAGAACATTATTCAAATACTATTTCAGTTTTTTGTATGTAAGTTGGTATTGGATGCATGTACAAATGAATACATTTTTATTTCCAGCTTCTATCTTTTTTCTTTTCTTTTTCCCTGGAGGACATTTTTCAGCAGCTTCAGGAGTTGTTTCTAGACTGTTCTCTGATACCTTCATTGCTGTACAAATTAGTGTATGGTCTGTATGTTGTTCATTCACTGCAGTAGATGCGCTTATTCATCCGGAAAGCAGCTGTCTCTGTATAAAATAACTCTTTTATCTTTTACAAGGAATATCCTTCTTTGGCAGCGGAGCTGGAAAGGATCAATATGTAAGGGCAATTAATTTTAAAACTGTAAAATTTCTTAAGTTCAAGTCAGCTGTATACCTAAAACTAAAGATATCCTGAAGGTAAAGGTGCTTTTTTACCCATTAATTATTTTTTTAATGGTATTTATGCAAATTGGTGTATATAAATATCAGTAGACTACAGTTATTAGTAAAATTTCATAAAGTGTATAACAGAAGGAAATAAGATTTCAAGTAACATAGACTACGTTTAGGTCAGCAACTGACTATTTTGGATAATCTTGCACAAAATGACAAGTACTAACAACATCTATCTCAAAAGTCAGATGGGTACATTTTATGGTCATTATTATAAAGTCTTATTTTTTCTCCATGAACCTCCATTGATGCCAAAAACACTTAGAAGCAAGGACATGCCAAGGAGATATTTCTCCTTATACTCAAACTTCCACACTCTCACATTAAACTAATAAGGTCCTAGAACACTTTAATGAAGTTTTTGTTTGCTTATTTATTTATTTTAAAACTGATTTAAAAGGAACAAAAATAATGTTAAAATGTCGGTACCTAAACAAGGACAATACGAACTGTGAGGTAAAGTTTGATGAAGGTTTTTAAACAACTAGAGTAGGAGATGTTTGGGAACTGATTGTAAAGGAGTTCTGTGTTGAATTGCATTTATCAGCTTATTTTCCACAATTCTTTATTCTTTATAGGAAACATTGCCTATACTCACTCTGTAGAATTTGTATTCAAAGATGAATTCATATTGCCGTATGAGTGTTTGTATAAATATACTGAGATTTCTAAAGAGAACTAAAAGCAAACACTGAGGACTCAATTGCATATATACAAAGGCAGTTCTGAAAGCAATGCCTCCTATCTTATTATGTCAGCCCATGACATCAGAAGCAGATGTTGCTGATATGGCAGTAGAGGCTGAACCTTCTCACCAGCATTCTGTTGCGTATTGTTGCCGTGTGACAGATAGCAGCAGAGGGACAGTCTAACAAAATGGCATCTGATATGGAAGTGCATATGAATCAAAGGTGTGTCACTGAATTCCTCAATATATGGAAGTATATAATATAATATAATGTGGAAAAAATTGTACCTGTTGATATTCATTGATGCTTGCTGAGTATTGATAGAGACCAAACAGTGGATGTGAGCACGGTGAGGTGATCATTACAGCAATGACGCCATCATAGCAGCTGTGAAACTATGGGTTTCCACTGGTGTAGAGTTTTCGTGAGAACAGCATGAAGTCTCGTATACATCACTGGCAAAAATGCACATCTAATAGTGGTGGCTCTGCTGAAAAAAAAGTGTTTTGTAGCTGAGAATTCGCTCTATCAAATAATGCCACAGTATTCTTTGTACATGTTGTGGTTTCCATGGAAATACATAGAAGACTTTACTTTTGGAGCAACCAACAGAAAGATACAGAGACAGAAGAATCTATGTCTCATTTTTATTAAGAATTCAGAAAGAGTACTGAGAGCCAGCAAAATGATCTTGTGAACTGTAGAAAATTACATGGCAAAATAAAAGAAATTGGGCAGATTTTCTTGCTCAATAGATAACTTTAGGAGAAAGAGAATTTGTATTTTATAAATTTACTTGGTCTCTGGCCATCTTTACAAGATTCATGGCAAAATGGGAAGATTGTGCCATGTCGTGTTTGTTAATATATGATTTTATACCAAAATGCATGTATGTCATGTTTTTATGATTTTTGGTAATCGGTACTCCCAATCATAACATCATGTAGTGCACTGGGACTTAAAGTGTTAATGCTCAAATTCCAGGTACCTGTCCAGAAGAGAAGAAGAACTGCATTCCCCAGGGGGCTTTGCGGTCAGAGAAGAGATATAACCCCTGGCAAGGTCACCTGATGTTTTCTTCTTCGTCAGCTTTTCTTCATCGTCTCTTCATCTCCCTGCTGCTCAACCAGACTGCGCATCTCACTTCAGTGTCATGGTGAGGCCTATCTACCTTTCGGACATTCTCTCTCTCATTATATTTGATCCATTAGCTTCAATTCTAATTATATTGTATTATTATGTGTTATCTTGCATTCCGATTCTATACTTAGTAAATTAGTTTGTTTCTCCACAGATTGTTGCCACTGTTTTCAATTATTTTGGGGTCCCCTGTTTCCCTTTTCCGGAGGCACAGATCTGTGGATCTCTCCACCCCGCTGGTCATGGAACTGGGCCAAATCAGCCAGTAAACCATTGACAATGTAAAATGTTTTACTTATTATTCATACTGAGATTACACTCCACTTTCCCAAGTGGCTTATTCTTATTTATAACAAGTTGCAGTCAGACATAACAGCTGTACAGAGAAGACTGAGGTGCTGACAGGTACATGAACAAAAATACTTTCATCAGCCTTTATCAAGTCTGTGTCACAGCTTCACAGCAGCTGATGAGATCACAATGTGCTAATGTCTGTACCAACTGATGATTTCTTTGCCGTGTTCCCATCTCACTTCCCTCCTCCCAGTGCCTGACCTACTTTACATTACTTTTCCCTTATGGGCTTTATAATACACCTGAAATCCTTCAAACCGTGAAGATCTGGTAATACTCTAGGTACAAATCCACAATTATTGCTGTCCATCATTTATATGCTAGATACATCCCAGTGGCCATTCACTGACATAAATTATCATTCTGTGTCATGCAATTGTTTTAGTCCCAGAAGCACAGGACCGTTAAGGGAGTTCCTACTGTCCTGTACTATTAGTTGCAGATGAGAGTTCAAGCAAAGACTTTAAGAAATTGTTTCCTTCTCTCTGGTTAGTATTCTCTGGGCTATTACAGCCCTCTAATAGAACATAAGAGACATCATAGCTATATAGAGGACAGCTGTAGACTTCCTCGTATAAAGCATGAGTACTGAAGACTAAAGTACTGAAGTAAAAGAAATGTAGAAAGAACCAGCATTGTTTTTAAGTAACTCATTTTGAAACATCAAAGAGCTAGTCTGGTTAAAAGTGTATGTACATAAAATATACCTCAAAACAGAAAATGTTTATTTGTAGGGAAAATAAAAAAGAAGTTAAAAATTTGGAAATTTATGTCTGTCTTGTAGGAAGCCAAGCACAGAAGACAATATAAATTTATAATTATAAAAAAATATATTCACAAGTATGTTGTGAAACAGTTAAAATACCATATACAGTTCGCATTAAAAAAATAAAAAAATAGAAAATAAAAAGATAAAAAGGAATGGAATGACTAGTTATTAGCTGCATTATGTTAGCTCCATCTTTTACCCACAGGCATTTTACCACTACCGCAGTTATTATATATCACAAATTACAGACCAACTCCAGTATTTTCTACCACAGAATTACAGCCTAGGGGAGTGCCAGGTTTTCTGTCATCAGTATTCAGGACACTGTGTTTGCATGGATAATGATAGAAACCAGAGAGGGCAATCAACAATGTAGAAAAAATGCAGAGAATTATAACACAAAATATGCTACCTTTGAGCATGTACTTACACACTATGTAGTTTCAGGTTCCTAGGTGAGCAGAACCTGCAGCTCTACAAGGCACACTTGAGGGTGTATTTACAAGTGCACTTGGTAGGCATGCTTGAGCACACTTTACACCAAAGCTGCATTACCAAGCAACTGAATCAAGTCAAAGCTAATTAACTATGCTGGAAATCTTCACTTCAGGGCCAGTCACACTTTTTTTTTTTTTTTTTTTTCTTTTTTTTTTCTTTTTTTGCTGGCATGGGGCAGGAAGAAGATGTGAACCCAACAGCTTCTGAATCAGTGTCTTCTGAGGCATGAAGTACTCCACCTTGGGAGCCAACAAGAAAGCATGGTAAATTTTCAAGAGACCGAAATGAGGCAGAGTTAGTCTTTTGACTAAGGAGCCTTGGAAACACAGGGTAGTTGCTGTCCCTGAGTAAGACTGTGCTTTCAGTGCAGTTCTTAGGACAGAAGTATCCCTTATTTCTTTGCAAGTACTAAGCATTGAGGAAAAAAGCTAAGGTACTCTAAAAATGTGCAGGTTCAGACCAACAGCTATGTAGAAGATAAAATGCACGGATGATGGTGTGAGAGAGTTCCCCAGACTTTATGAGGATAACTTCTATTTTTCCTGCCCTGTCACAAACTAAATTGTCAAGAAATAACTGTTCTCAATAGTGGAATAAAAACAAGAAATATCACAGAATCACAGAATTGTAGGGATTGGAAATAACCTCTATAAATCATCTATTCCTACTCACTGTTTGTTCACTACAGCAGGTTGCGCACGTAGGCATACAGATGGGTCTTGAATATCTCCAGAGAAGAAGACTCCACAGACTGTCTGGTCAGCTTGTTCCACTGTTGTGTTACTCTAATAGTAAAGAAGTTATTCCTGTTATTAGCATGGAACTTCAGGTGTTCCAGTTTCTGCCCATTGCCCCTTGTTCTACTGTTGCTGACGATCCAAAAGAGTCTGCCCACATCAACTTGAGTGCTGAACTTTTGATATTTATAAACAGTTATAAGATCCCCTCTCAGCATTCTCTTCTCCAGACTGAACAGTTCCAGGTCTCTCAGCCTTTTCTTGTACAGATGTTCCAAGTCCCTCATCATCTTTGTCACCTTCCACTGGACTCTTTCTAGGAGACCCCTGTCTTTCTTGAACCGGGAATTCCAGAACTGGACACAGTTCTCCAGATACAGTTTCACCAGATCAGAGTAGAGGGGAAGGATCACCTCCCTTGACCTACTAGCCTCACATTTTTTAATGCACCCCATGATCCCATTGGCCTTCTTGGCCACAAGCACAGCCTTCTGGCTCATGGCCAATCTGCTATCCACCATGACACCCAGGTTTTACGTTGCACAGCTTCTTTCCAGCAGGTCAGTCTCTAAACTATACTGATACTTGCTATTAAATGTAAAATCACAGAGCACTGACGATCATGTAACATGATTGCTATCTTTCTCATAATGGCTGCAGTGTGGTCTTCATTTCTTGAAGCAAGTCCTGATTTCATTCAGTATCTGACATATGATGATGCTTTTGACAACAGCATACATTAATGGCCAAGCCTCTGAATTTTGTCTCCTTAAAATCTGTGAGAGGGATCCAATCACATCTGGTTAGGTACAATGTCTATTTTGAGTAATTGAATGCTGCACAGATTTATCTTGCCTGCCTGTTTCTTCCTCATTCCCAAAGCTATGACAGATATAATCAAGGAGAGAGGCACCTTATATAAAAAAAAAGAATAAAAAACAGTAAGGATATTTACTGACTAGGAACTTAAGAAATGAGACTGTACACACATGGAGCAGAGATGTAAAGGTAAGCATATTACTTGTGATGAAGTCTTGCTTTCTAGAGTGTAGTATGGTTCATGTACAAAAGGACTAGTCATATAGTGATTTGAAATTCTGCCATTAAGTTCTGTGACATTTCTCAAAGGTGTTCACAACATTCACAGGCAACTGCATTATTATGATATTTCTGATGCAAACTGTGGTTAAATAAATTTTTCAGTCTCAATAAAGTTTCTTTTGCTGGAGTTTGGAATCTGCTTCTTAAAAAACAAAAAAAAAAAAAAAAAAAAAAACAAGAGAGGAGTAAGTGATGGCTGATTAGAGTATAAATACATGTGAAAATGTAAAATTTATTATTATTTGGAGGCAATAGATTAAGGTTTTTCATGTGGCAGGCATATTAAAAAAACTGCATAAAAATGCATGATGCAAGAGATTAGATTCTCAAGCCACTAACAGTTTTTCTGTTAATTTGCTAAGAGCCGTGGCTTTTTTATTGCTATAATTGTAAACATTTTGTGCCTTCCTGAACTGAGTGACACAATTCCACACTATATCATAGCACGTAGTATGGGGCAGAGACCTACAGAGAAAGACCTACAGACTTGGGCATTCAAGTCTGAATGAAATAACAGAAGGAAAGTCTAAACTTTTTTGAACAAAACTTTACTACACTTGCTTCTAGGATATTGAACTACTGACAGAGAGGGCCTAGAATTATGAGTGTTCCCACTAACATTCCCTGACACAAATTTCTTTTTAGAATTAGCTTGTATTTATTAACTTCTATCCCCCACTTCAAATTCTGCTTACTCAAGGTACTTTTGGAGAATTCTTCTGATGTCTCTTTTCTGTACATCAAATTTGATAACATTTCCCTCACTGAAAACTGAAAGGTGAAGATATTGGTGCTCCAAAATTATCTCACTTCAAAGATATATGGCACTCAAATGCAATTATAAGCAAGTTGGAAAATCCTTCTGAAGTAGAGAACCAGAAGGTGTTCTGATTTTGAAGGTTTGCATAAGCATGAAGCTTTTCATCACTTATGCAATGTACGAATTGAAACATCAGCTATTTACTCTTTTCATGATCTTTTCCTTCATGGGGATATAGCTGTGGCTTAGAAGTCTCAAAGGAACTTTCAACACTGCATTTTTCTGTGTTTGTATAGGGGTGCTTCCAACCTTTGTTCCTCAGCTCTACTGGTTAGTGTAGTAAGCTGCTCTACTTGATCAGTGTGTCTATGCAACATGCAGGCAGTACAGCTCTCTGCTGTGGCATTGGTAGCGTGAGAAAGAACCAAAGATGCAGATCTTCTACATCTGGTGTCCATGCACTGAGTTTTGGTTGTAATCCAAAACTAACTCCTCATCTGATGCCATTTTTCACATCTTAATATAGAAAAGCTGTTATATTTTCTTCCCTTTTTAATTTATATAAATATACACATACAGATAACTAAACAAAACAAAACAAAACAAAAAAAAAAAAAAAAAGAGAAAAAATCCCTTATATTCTCCTCTTATTTTTCTTCTTTTTGTAAATGTATTTCAGTTTAGCCTTTGTCCCAGTAATTTACCACTTGAAACTTGTAGTAAGGCAGGGCTACTCTAAATGCCAAATGAATTTCTTATGTGTACCACAAAGATCAGTAATTGTCATGTGGGAAATTGGTTGGTGCACAAATAGGGTTTACTTTCAGCATTCTAGTGTTTCTGGGTATAGGTAACAGTTCAGCAATAAATAAACACAGTAGCCAAATTTACTGCAATTGTCTGTTTTATTAACTGTCTTTCAGACAGAAAACAAGCAAACAACAAACAAGCAAAATTGTTCAAATAAGAACAATAGTTTATAAGATTCAGAAAACATTTAGTGTTACAAATAGGATATCTAAAAGAAAATTAGATACTGGCTTCTATGCTGATGAGGAAGTCAGGTGTAATAAAATTGATGAAACCATACAATAAAACTTATGGAAGGATGGTGAATTTGATTTATTTGAATATTCTCAGTTATGTTTTTGTTTATTCCCGTAGCAGATGTTTAATTTACAAACCAGGCAATTACTACAGCTCTTCCAAACAGATAAGAACAAATTAGTCAAACGTTCACATCAGTTTTTATGTTTATCATTAGTTTTATGATGCATCATGAATATTCAATGTTGAGAAAAAACTGCCATTCTAATACCTGGAAAATCTTAGAATGATATTTTACACCACTGGGTTCTGTTTCACCCTGTTCAAGGTTGCTGTTAATGTGTGTTGCCACAAGCTAGCCTTATATCTTAAAAGGACTTGCTCACTTATCTTCCTAACACAAAGATTAACTTTGTTTTCATGATACTCTAGTATGGATGTGACTCGCATTCTTCTTACATAAATAAATAAATTTTGGCTTTCCATACAGAAAAAAATCCTGAGACTGAAGTGTTTTTAACAAGACAAAGCAAACCTACCCTTTCTCTCCCCAGACAAATACCTATCTATATGTTTACCTGGAAAGTTTCAAGAAAAATCGCTGCTATCCATTTGGCTTTTGGCTCACTTCATGTTTCCTGCAGTACCTACCGTGATAGAAGGAAGGAATTGTCCACAGAGATGCCATATTGGAATCTGTAGCGCATTCCTATTGATGGTTAAGATGGTCAGGAAGTAATTACTCAGCAGTAAGGCTTTTTTCCTATTGCTTTTTGCCTGTTGCTAACTTGGCAGGAATTTCATTAAAACAAAACAAAACAAACAAACAAAAAACAGCAGAGTGCCCTTCTATCACAGATCATGTGGGTGTGTAAGTGAGCACAGATATGCTCTAGAAATATAAGGTATTCTCTGTCCCTTTTTTAAAAATGTACTACAGTTTGCTGAGTTTTACATTAAAATAGCAGAAAGCAGTCTCAGTTTCTTCCCCAGATTCTTACAGTACATCATTCCCCTCAACCATTATGACTATGAATCATTTTCATTAACTGCCAAGCTTAGAGAAGGCCTTAAGGTTAGATCAGTCAACTCAGATGTATTCCTGTGGGAATATTTTCAGAAGGAATATGCTTTGCAATGCAAGATATATGAAATAGTGTAAAAGATCTCAGTAGAAAAACAAGTAGCTAAGTGTTTTGTATTGTAGAAAAGCATTTTTGTACTCAATTGTCAGTTACACTTGACTACAAAAGTGTAAGATCTGCTTTCTCTGCATTAATTACAGTTCAAATTCCAGTGGAAACCTGAGATTTAAAACATTTCAGATTAATTTTTATAGCATTATTATATATTATTTTGATTTATATAATTACAGTAATTTTTGTATGTGAAAATAATAATTATTTTTTTCCCACCTAGATACTAAATAGAATTTCTGAACTTTTGCCTTACAATAATAATAATAAAGGGATGCTTTCTGCATTGATTTGCCCAACATATTTTGTTCATAGCGACACCAAATAGCATTTGAATATTCTTGAACATGCATAATTGGTTAACTTGATTTTCTCACCTCAACTGAAACTTCAGGATTTCCAGAATGGCAAACTCTGACAATTCATACTGAAACTTTCCTGCCTCCTCCTCTAAGATTTCCAACAAACATAATTTCTCAATTTTCCAGAGAACTTCACAGGGAGGAAAGTATCTGATTAGTACTGTATCATGTTGTTGAATTGCAGATCTGGAACATTTATATTGCATTATACAATTAACTATAACATCAAAAAGGAGAAACTATGCTGATAAACAAAATGCACGTAACTACTGAATTACTTCTGGAACAAAACAAACCTAACATTTCTAATGAGGAACAGTTAATTGGCAATTTAATTTACAGAGACTGACAATGAGCACATTTACATTAGAGAATGTGATTTCCGTTTATTATACTATGTGCTAAAATGTATGGGTACACACTGGCAGATGGGAGCTTGTACAGGTTTATACGAAAATGTGGACAAAATCACACCACAAATAATGCAGAGCCACACTGTGCATTTGTGAAATGGGAGGGATAAGCACTGATCAGCAACTTTGTTCTACAGTTTACTGCTGATTGTTCTACTATCACCACTCCCACAGTTTTGGACTGTTTCCATGTCATCTGAGCTTCCGAAAAACCATAAAAAATGATCAATTACTTAGAATATATTAATGAAGAAAAAGCAAAGGTTGCAAAGCTAAGAACTCCAGTCAAGAAATTAACAGCTAAGATTGCTTGCACTATCTTAAGCGTTGCCCTTCATGAATATATATTACAGTTCTTACCTGCAGATTATTTCTTAATGTATTGCACAATTTTCGCTCTGTTGTGTATTTTAGTCTTCTTCAGTGACAACATACTATCCATTGAGCAAGACTGTTTTTTTTTTATCGTTATTTATGCAACTTTACTCTGGCAGGAATGCATGATTTTAACGTTTCATTGTTAGCACTTTTCTTTCAGTGCAGCTAGGCTGGCTTTCTTTTTTCTTCTTTTTTTTTTTTTTTTTTTTTTTGTGTGTGTGCGTGTGTGTGTATTTCTTCTGTTTATTAAATGTACTTATTTTGTTTGTTTGTTTCTCCTGTGATTTGCCTTCAGCTTTCTTCCTCTAAATAAAATAAAATAAATAAATAAAATTTCTTCCTGGATGTATTTCCGTTGAAGTGCTGAACTGGTTTATATTCATAAAACTTTTTTTTCCAAAAAGTCTTTATTTGAAATACAATAAGCAGTCCTAGTCATGGAATGCTATAATGCATTGAGGTAGTACCACTTCTTTTTTCCTACATAATATCCATCTGTTTATACACTCAAGGATCATTCTAGCCCCTACTGAACACCATTGCCTGAGAGAAATGTATTCATTTGCAGCAAATATGCTCTTTGGAATGATGTTTCAGCAATGAAAAGAAGAAAGAATAAAAACACAAAACCATGTTCTGATAAGTATAGAAATTTTGTCTCTCTTGTCCAGAGGAAGAGCTCTTAATGTATACTAATTTTTATCCCAGATGATTCAGTTCAGTGAAAGATTTTTAATTGAATAGGTCATCTATCTGTATGGTTAACTCTTTGGGGAAACATCGTGGTTTTTAAAATAGAGAGAAAATACTTCATTGTTTTCATTAAAAGAGCTTGCATGAATTGTGCCTCAGACCTTAACGTTTCTTTTGCCCACTGGTTCTGCCTAGACCCTTCACAACAGGAGTGCTGATACTGCAGTAGTAACGCCTGAGGGTATTGTCTTTTCCTCCATCTGCCCTACTCAACAAAGCTGATCAAAGATAGGGTGGACATAAAAAGCCAGGTTCTAGATAGTGCTAATTAGTGTAGTGCCTTCAAGTGTGTGGGGCTGCAATGAATGCTATCAGGTACTCTAAAATCTTTATTTTATTATTCTGGAAATTAGAAAAAATATCTCATTGCTGTAATGCTCCCTGAAGGAAGACTGAAATGTTACAACTGTTATGGCACTTTTTGCCCTGAGATCTAAATACAAACCACAGTACTAACAAAACAGAATTAGCATAAGAAAAGAAATTTCCCTCCGGTTTAGCTCAAGAGATTCTGAAATTAAGACAGCTCTTTGGCACTGATCACCGTCATGTATTCTTTATTTATCAGACCTCCCCACCTAACACATTTCAGAGAAGCTGAATTTCAATCTTTCCTTTTAAACTGCATGAAGTAACCTAAGGCAACAGTATGAGTGCAAGCAGCTCTGTCTATGGCTCTGTGCAGCAAGCTCTCTCCACTAGCTGACCCCAGAGCAGCTGCCAGGTATCCATCCTGGCTGCTGCCCTCTCCACCTGCTCTCTCTGCTCCATGCTGGGCTCATGCTGACTGGTTCACAAAGAGACTGCCAGGTGTTTGCTGCCTGCTAGCCTGGCCACATGTTGGCTGCCATTTACCAGCCTCCCACTGACCTGTTCACCTGCTGGCATCTCTGCGCTGCTCTCCTGATGCCTTGGTTCTCCTGCTGAGTGCCAGGTGGTATCCTTTCACCCTAGTCACCTTTCCTACATTTCTTTTCTGTACTCTGCTTCTTTTTTTTTCTTCTTTTTGATTGCAAATTCTCTCTATATCTGTATATACATATGTATACATTGAGATATAAATGTAAAAAATACAAACACACATGCAGCAACATCTTCTCTGCCACTCTAGCTGCTTATTCCCTGCCCAGGATTGCCTGAATATATGTGAAACAGCAGGTTCCGTTTAAGATCCCAGCTGCTCATTGACATTATCAGTGGTGTCAGTTTGTAAGTGCATCTACAGTAATTGTTGCTGAGAAAGCAAGTTTTGCTGTGAGATTCAGCAAGGTCCATGATTTTTTCCACACAAAAGCTTTGGAAGCAATGCTTTGAGTAATTGTGGTTCTTTGATTCTCTCCAGAATCCAAAAAGCGTCTCTGGGATTTTTTCACTCTGTACCTCTGGGCAGAGGGTTTTCCTATAAACACAGCTGTTTAGAAAGGAAATTAAAGCAAACAAGAACAGATCCCACTGAACAAACAGAGAAATTGCCTTTTTTTTTTTTTTTTTTTTAATTGCTAACAAAATGAGAAAATAAAACAGAAAAATGTTACACCGACAAAACACATATACACAGTCTACTGTGTTACTTACATTGGTATAGTTTATTCAGATTTTATTCCATATAATCTAAATCCTACTGTGGAAGTAGCAATAGATTTAAACTTCTACCATCACAGACACACTTGAAGGGAAGCAGTAAAAAAGAGCAAGTCAGTGTTAGTGTAAAGTATAAAGCTTGAACATAAATATCAACTTTAGGTTGACTGTTCTTCCTTCACATGAAATACTAGTTAAAGTCATAGCACCACAATCTTCTGTGGATATAATGAGCTGCCCATACTGCTAAAAGATGTCGAAAATACTGTACTGCTTGTGCAGTGAGAGATAGTGTAGAGCTCAAAGAGAGAATTGCTGCTAGCAATACATTTATATCTGTGGAAAGCAAGGGGTTCTTCATGAGTGAGATAGTACTGAACATGACAGAGTCCTTGGAACCAAAAGAAAAGGTATTAGAGGGTATTTAATATTAGATTGCAGCATGTATATCTCAGGCTGCCTGCAAGTATGATTGATTTCAGATACAAAGCTTAGGCTGCATATCGAGAGATTAGTATTTTGGCTAGGTGGCCATAACTGCAATTGTTGATAAGAACCAGCTTATTAACCTATGAAATTTCTAGTGTTTCTGGTGTCACAGTAGAAGTTGGGAAAGCTTTAAAGGGCACAACAAACACAGGAGTTATGTGGCTTAAACTAGATTTAAAATCTGAAATATCTTTGATTCTACTTTTTCCCAAATATTTTCCTACATTAAGTGAAAGGGTTTCATAGGCATTAATTTTTTATTTTTTAAATTTTTTTTAGCTTTAAATTGAGTTGTTCATATACCACAGATTTCTACCAAGCTTGCAGAAAAATAAACCCAAAAAGTCCTGTGGAATTTGGTCATACTGAACACAAATAATTGTCACAGCCTTGACTTGGTGGTAAGGCTAGAATGATCAAAGGATCTGAGAGACATCAAGTGGTTTTGCACAAAGATAGCATTGTGTTCAAATAACCCTTTGAAGTGGGTCTTCTGTGCTGGATGCAGAAAAGGGAAGAGTGCAGTGCAATGCTGCAAGGAACTTTGCTCAGTCACACAGCCAAAACTCTGCAAATAAATGACTGTGTTGCTGTGACCTTAAATTTAAGATTCCCTATTTATGGACATAGATGGAGTTTTCTGTCAGTTTCAAAATGAGAAGGCCTATAGCCTCTCTGAATTGGTGGCTCTGTCTGCCAGATTTGTTTAGAGATGTTCTACAAGCCAAAAGTCACCTACAGTGCAGAAGCAGCTGCTTTAATCAGGTAGAGACAGATGACTGCTTCAATTATTAGAGTAATAGAAACTGTGAGAAGCTTGTAGGAACTTTGGCTTCTTTCTACATTGTTTTATTCCATGTACAAATAAGTTTTCAAAAAGTACCAGTAAAAGGATGAAGCTGCTTTATGCTATATATTGTGGTGGGAATGAATCTCTTCATAAATGCGTTCCATGAAAATTACTTTCTATATGACATTTTTTTGACAGTTCATTTAGCCTTTAAAAATGAATATTAAATATAATTTTGGCAAAATGTAAACTCATCTCTAAAAATAACTGATATTATTCTCATTTAGCCACCAGGAGATAATAATGCTCCCTGAATAATTTATAAATCTTTAAACAGCTATTATCATGTAAAATGCAAACATTATTACTGCCTATGAGAAAACCCCAAAACCTCACTAAATTGACTTTTTGCCCAAGTAAACCAATCATACAGATTTATAGTTTTCCTTTGCAAGAAATCTGGGGGTTTCTGAATTGTACTGCTCTTCTTACACAGCTGTGCTAGGAGACTAGCTCCTGTTCTTACCATCCCTTAAGGAACAAGTAAAGTTAGAACAAGGAAGTAAATATACGTCTATGTCCTGCTGCCTGTATAAAGTGTTTATGGTTCATTAAATGTTAGGGGTGTACTAAATTTCCAAGTGGCAATTTGAAAAGGAAAAGGCAAAACAACAATAAACACTGTTGTTAGAAATACATATATAAAAAAGTAAGACATATTTTCACAGTTTTTGAGTTCAGGATTTAGCTTTTTGGCATTTGAATCTCAAACTTGTATATGCTGGCCACCTGTAATATGAACTGGTAGCAAGGAAAGATTAATGAACTGTCTAGAATGGTTGCAAATAACGACCACATGTGAATTTATGACTGTAAAACTGAAGGAAAAATAAAGGCAAACCAATCAACCAACCAACCACAAGTAGCCTTTAACTACAAATACAGCATGCATATATATGCATATTGTAAAAACCAGACAGCTAAACCTCTCTTCTTTTGAAGCACATATGTAAGAGATTCTGTGCACAACAGGAATGATGCTGTGAATCCTTAAATATTAATGAGAACTAGCTGTTACAGTATCTTGCTGCATTACTTCCCCCTGGCTCCACAGATTGAGAGATGCATTTGAAAACAGACATGAGCTGATGAGAGCCCAAACAATCAAAATATCTACATTTTACACACAATCCCGTATTTTCAAAGGAGAAAATGAAAAATTCATTTCTCTAAGCTAAGCTTCCAATTTGACTTGTTATTGATTGACAGTGTTGCTTGACATTTTCCTTTAAAACATGAAATATTAAAGAACATTTTTCAAAAATGAGCAGAGTTTCATTGTGGTTCAGAATTTGTATGAGGTTTGTGCTTATCTGTTCATGTTCCCTACTCATCTTTATGAATCTTGTAATAGACATAAGCACCTCTACTAGTTTTTGACCTGTAAAGGCTTTAAATGTTGGCTGACACTCTGTCATTCCTAATCTTCTAGACTACCTGTTTACCATTCTGCTCCCAAAAATAAAAATTCTTCTGGATTTTTCTAATAGGTTTTTTTGTTTGTTTGTTTGCTTTTTTTTTTTTGGTTGGTTGGTTGGTTTGTTTTCTTGCAGTAACTTGTTTTCAGTAAATTCTTATGACAGCTTTAGTATTTTGATGTGAAAAATAGTTTTTTAGCATAGGAAACCTGAGAGATATAAATGTCTTTGGGAAAAAGACAAAAAAAACCAAAAACAAAACAAAAACAAAAACAAAAAAAAAAAAAAAACCAAACATATCAGTATTCAATATCTTTACAGTGGTACTACATAAGGAAACTTTTGTTCATAAGTTTATGCTTAAATCTCACTGAAACTTAATCAGACATTTCAGATACGTTGTTGACTTCTGGGCTTGTATTGAAAAGAGTTTTACACAGCAGAATTTAGATTAAAATTGCCTTCTTTTTTTCACTGATAAAGTTGGGAGTTCTCATTTCAGGAGAAAGAGACCTTAAACTCAGCTTTATGATGAAAACACAAAAATACTGTGTTTGAAAACTAAGGCTGTGCTGCTATAGAAAAGTGACATAAATAAGTTACACAAAACATGTAACACAACTATATGAAAGAGATCACCCATTTCTCTCCTTCACACATGAAACTGCTGCTTTCTTAGAATGCCCAGTTTTCCCACCTCTTAATGCATGAGGATCTGTTCTCTGCTGCCTGGAGATCTGGAATGATGAGCGGAAGGTCAAAACTTGCATCACCATAACAGTCAAACCTTCTGTATTGTTTTTTTGACATCCTAAAAGGACACCTTACCTTAACCTGAAAGCTTCTGATGTGATATTTTTTTCTGATACTGAGACCCTTCTCTGTTTGAAGATTTTGCCTTTTTTTGATTCCCAGGGTATAAATGTTACAACAGGCTGTACTGACATGGTGTGACTGACTCTTGACGAAAGAGCAGAGCCAAGAAATTCTTGAGGAAAGGAACTCCATCAGCTCTTCCCTGACCTTGCTGGAATCCTTTTCTGCAGCAGCTCCATTGCATGTCCTGGGCTCCACTGTTTCACTCCTCAGATGTAAAGGATGTAAAGTGTCATCTCTGGGGACAGTTATGGACAGACCTGGGCTGGCCACACAATCCTTGGCCTCCATCTGGAAAGCCAATGGTTGCTTAATGGTGCTATGACTGTGGAAATGGATCCCTTTACTATGTGAACAAATCATGTTGGTAATTTGCTGTCCTGCAGATTGCTGAGTACTGCCTTGTGATGTCCTTCAAGAGGTAAATAATAACAAAGTTCTGGGGTTTTTTTTGTTTTGTTTTGTTCTGTTTTTTATTAAAGGCAAGACACTGATGGAAGTTGATTTCACACTCAAACAGCTGGAAGCACGTGGCAAAGGAAATTTTTTAGCTGCAATTTTGAGAGGTTTATTTTCTGATTTACTTACATAGAGATGAGGAGCAAGTTACAACATCTATATTTACTTCACCTTTAACAATAAGTATTGCCCTATACACTTATCTTCTTCTATGGCTATTATCGTTTGTCTGCAAATGCACATACTATTTAGTTGCAACTGCAACATGAAGAATTTATTTCATTTTACAGCTAAAAACCTGCTTCAATCTTTTAGCTTAAGTATATCCAGAATAAGAGCATTCCGTTTTGCACTACAATTATATTTTTGCTTAAGTATTTCTCCTCCATTATTTTCTCTAAAACGAGATCTAATACCAGTTATATTTCCTTTAAGCCTTTTTCTAGGCTAGATAAACCAAGATATTTTAGTATTCTCACAAGACAGACTCTCCTTCTCCCCAGAACCTTGTTAGCAATTCCCTACTTTTTTTTTTTTTTTTCTTGATTCAAAATGTTTTCTGATCATTTCACTTGATATATTTAGTTTTCATGAGAGTGATCACTATGTGCTCAGCTACATATACTTTTTCTTTTGTAGTTAGGAAAATCCATCCTTCTTTATTTTTCATTCTTCAGATAAGGTTTTGCATCAAAATCTCAAACTTCTAAGAGACTACAACGAACGCAAAGAGAAAATAAAAGGCTTAAAGAAAATCTATACTTCTTATTCTCAACACTGAAAACTCATGAAAATGCCCTAAAATAGACCTTGAACCTACACTATAAAGGCTTACAAATATTCAAACAATGTTTGAAGTTTGCCCTAAGAGTTTATAAAGTCAGATACATGAGTCTCTCATGCATACGGGAAGAAATCAGAAACCTCCCAATCGAGCTACCTCTTAATACTATTTTTCCTTGATCATATTAATTACCAGTTTGTTCTTTCTAAGTTTCTACATAATATATTTAATTCAGAAAAAATTCTTTGAGCATGCAGAGGTGCACTCTGGTATTTATTTCCAGCATATGGAATTTTCAACATATTTTCAAAAATCTACTTATATTTGCATTAATATACTGAACAATATTTGTCAATCTGAATTTGGCTATAAAGACACCATTACAGGATTTGTAGGACATGCATTTTAATATTAAATATGAATAAAAATTAGTGTAACATTTCATCAGTAATCAAGCACATAGAAGTCAGGAAATTCAAAATATGAAGGTATGTACTGTGTAGTCAATTTAATTTTCCATCCTGTAATGTTATGTCAGGCATTATTCAGACTCAGTGGTGGATGCAGGAGTGTAAAATAAGTAGGTCAAATTGTATAGGCCGAATAATGTTGCTTTATCATTTAGAGAAGAACTAAACAAGTAGTGTGGAAAGCCACAAAGTTAAATTTAAATATAAAAACTGAGTTTAGAACTACTCTAGAAATCCGAGTTTCTGAGTTGCCTGGACAATTCCCAGCTTATTAGCACCCAAGCTGTCATATATTTTATATTTACAAAGCTATGAAAAATACGAGAACAAATACAGTCTTTCAGTCAGAAAATTTGAACTTTCTCAAATACCTTTGAATATAATGGACAAAGTGAAATGTTGCCTTTAACTACTTAAAAAACATAAGGATATCTTTTTTTTCTTTTTTTTTTTAATGCCTTTCGAGTAATTACCCCAGAATATTATCTTGACATTGGAATAAGTTGTTTTCAGTAAAACCAGGCTTCCTTTCAACCATCATAATGCCAAAAATCAAATCAAAGTTAACTGTGATTCTTAATCACAAATGTCTAAAACTCACTCAATAGTGGTAGTATTTCATTTACCTGTCTATATAGGTAGCAGTGAAGAGAAGTTTAGATACCCAAGGATATTATTCTTCTTTCTCAGCTGGTTATTTACAGCAACATGCATATTTCATAGGTCCCATACCACATCTACCAGCCCTTTGACATACCCCTGATACGCAGCATCTGAAGAGATTTCTTCACCTTAGCTCAGGTTGAATCCCTGTCTGGATTTTAAACTAATTTTAGGACAGATCCCTAAATTACCCTTAGTTCTTTCAGACATTCATATTTCAACTTAAGTCTTAAGGTGGGATTCACATACTCTACTTTAGAAATTCTGTGTTGTGTAGATTAGTCTCAAATTGTCAATCAGAAAGCGATGTGATCAGAAGAAGCTTGAACATTCCGTATTATATTCTTTCTCACATACAGAAAGTGTTAATAGCTTTCTAAAGACTTCTTAGTGTCTGCTAGTCTCTACTAGATATAGCCAATATGAAATCAACCACTCCTTACACTTATTTAAGGGTTAATGCTATGTTTATATTTTCATTTAATGTCCTTTTCTCCCTCTATAAAACCATTAACAGAGCTCTGGAATCTAAAAGGACACCTAAAAATGGCCAAGATACAGCCACATTCTCTGGCCTCACAAATGAATTCAACCTGATTAATTTCAGGAAAATTGCTTCACTGATTTGAACCATTATTCTGGAATGATATTGTTGTATATGAAACCAGCAAGTAATCCAATATTTATCATTTGGGCACATACCGCAGCAAATAATATGGTGATGTTACTGCTTCCTGTAAAGGTACAACAGAATCTGCCGATTATTTGGATAACAGCAAACAATTAAAAAAAAAAAAAAATTAAAGTAGTAGAACCCACATTTATGTTTGTCATCTACTATTCTCATTCAAAGAAACATCATTTTCTCCTGTAAGGCAGCAGACTTTCTGCCTCAGGCTGAGCATGAATCAACAACAAATTTTAGGGCACATACTATTACTTTATAAACTATCATGTTGTGGAAAATTGAGCTTAAGCTATAACCTGTGATGAAGTTATTATTCCTCCTAGGGCAACTTCAGGAGCCTTTGGATGATTTCTGTATTCCCGTATGACCAGAGGAGTACAGGAGTCCAAGAACCTTCTACTTGAGAAATGAACCAAGTAAATATAATTTCCTCCCACAAAAACAGTTTAACGGTATATTTACGAAAGGCTGGAATTATACTTATTGCAGTTCATAATACTTGTGCTTAAACACCAGTATTGTGTTTAAAACAATTTAATAAAATAGCCTGAAACAATTAAAAAAAATAGATTGCTGTGCTGTACATACAATAATTTGCTTTACAGACCTGTTCATACACTCATTATAATTTATAATAAGATTTAACTACAAGAAGAAATTTAAGTCACATCCACATAACCAGTAGTTTGCCAAGGAAAAAAAATGTTATTTCCTAACGGTGCTTTAGCCTAATGAGTGGCTAGAACAGTCTCAGTAGACAATGAGATATTAAACGTATTTGTCAAAGACTGCAACTACTTTATAGGGATCTAATGATAACTCCTTTTTGTTAGACAAGGTATATCCTGGCAATTATAGTCTGTTATTACTCATTCTCTTCTTTTGGAAATCAAGTGCAAATATTACATAGTAAATATATCTGCCTGAAACAGTTCAGGCAGTATTTCAGTTTTAACTGAAATGAGTCAGAGCTTGAAAAATTCACAGTTGAAACACCATTTCACTAAAACATTGCTTAGTTAATGCTGAAACACTTGACAGAGACTTATCAGTTTTTATTAAAACCTCCTTCAGAAGGATTTGAACCCTGTATCTCTTTATCTTTTTTTCCTCACACGTTCTATTCCTGATTATGGTAGCACTAACCTGAGGTACTTTTATGTTTAAGGCCTTTATCTGTTGAATTAGGGGAACTCAGATCTGGAACTTGATGCCTGTAGCCTATATTGTCGGTATTCACTGCATTTTGGTGATTAACGTAACATGAATTCTGTAGAGCAGCAATATAGAAAGCGTGCTAGACATTCTCAGAGATAGTTAGCTTCAGAGCTCTTTACAGATAATTTCTGTCCAACTGATGTGTGTGACCACATGCTCCTTGGTCTGTTTTAAGTATTATCCCAGTATGAACGTTACAGATTTCAGAGAGGAAGTGATAAGTCCTGCAGTTGTTTTCAGGGTAGTTTAGTCTTTCTAAATCTAAATAAATCAAACCAAACTCAGTAATGACATTAAAAAGACTGTATCATCGAGAGTTAACTATCTTTGGCTATTAGACATTAACATTAATTTTGAAAAGAATATGATGCAGCCAGATTTCCATTTTTGCAAAATATTTATGATCATCCACTCTATTACACCATCTCTAATAGTGACTAATAGTACTGACTTTTGATTTTTGGGGGACATCACCTAGAATGTTCCTTGTTATCACAGTATGCTACACTTCAAGTTCCTCTTTGGGTAGCACAGTTGAGTGGAAATAATGAGCCCTCTGAAAACAAGAAAAGGAAGAATTAATACTTAGATGGAGTTTAAAAGCTGTGTAAATGAAGAAACACTTTAAGTGACTATTTTAATTAATTTGTCTAGTTTTCATGACAACAGCAATAATCATAATATATTAAATTGATATTAATGCAGACATCTAAGTACATATGGTGGACTTCCTCTGTAACTTAGTATTAGATAAACGTATCATTAAAAGAGTTACTCATAAAAAGGTTGGGTTAGTGGACTTGAGTTTACCTTATATTCTTCTTTTGCCTTTATAAAATAACTGAAAGGAAAATAAAGAGTTTAGAGCTGTTAGAGAAGCATAAAAGGTATCCACCTGAAAATTTAACATTCTTTAAATTGGTCATATTTTGTCCGTTTATAATCTAAATCTTGGAAATCAGCTACAATCAGTTGTATTAATAATGAAAGCAGTAAAGGAAGTACTTTAAGGAGGTGCCATATGTTTTCACCACTGACATTTGTATCACAGCTGTGCTTGTTAGCCAGCTTCCTTCCTGCTATTGTAGGCATGTGTCTTGTCCTGCTCAGTGAGTTGTGAGGGAGGTGAGTTTTTTTAATTTACTCTGCGTGAGGAATTTCTCTGGTATTCAAGACAACACAATGGTATGGTCAGCATGACTCAGCAAAAACAGCAATAAGACCACATGAAACAAAAAAGACAGACAAATACGATAAGCGTAAGTCACGCCTAACAGGACTTGGTGTATCTATCTGGTAGTAACCATCCTGAGATAAAGAACTAAATACAACGGGAAAACAAAGAAAACAAAAAAAAAGTAAAAGATTAGAATGATATGTATATTCACCACCTGGGGATCCAGCAATATGTAAGTCTTTAGTTCTTTGGTCCAAGGGCGGAGGGTCAACCTGGAGCCTCTGAAAACAGGTGTTTTTATTGAGCAATTTCTGGTTCTTAAGGGATGTTGTCATTGTTAACATGTGTGCTACTTAGGTCCAAGAACTACCTCAAAATGGGCAGGGGGTATTTTTGGGGGTTCACAGATGGTTACCAATGCAGAGCACCCCATAGGGTGTGTTTTAGGTGTTAAACGTCTATTAAACACCAATTCTACCTACAAGGCTCTACTCATACTCTATGAGCATATAGAAAGAGGATATATTGAACACCAAGAAATTGGAACGTATCTGCTAAAGACAATGTTAGAGCCATTCTTAAATATTACATATCTTAAACATCCTTTTTTTCATTGCAGGAAGCATAGCCTTGTACGAAACAACACCAATTCTTAGAATGTTTAAAACAGACTGTTTTGTTTTCTCTTGTCCTAGGGTTTTCTCATGAAGTTTTCATTTAAGGATAGTAGATAGTTGTATAAGCAAAAGATATTGAATATTATACCCAGAGCTGTCTGATTTCAGGGGAACTTGCATGTACTCCACATCCTAAATACCAAACAGACAAGGATCCTGCGAGTAGTCAGTGATCTATTCATGTGTTGATCTTCCTCAGCAGTATAATTTTACCATGTGATTTCCACATATGCAAACAAATGACTCGAGCAGCAATGTGCAAAAATCAAAATGTCAATGACTATACATTTACTTAGATGGTACTTAACATAGTGACTTTGCTTAACTGTTTTACTGCACATTTCAGAAATCTCTGGCATGTTATCTCCTAACAAAATTCTGTGAGAATAATTACATTCTACAGAATACACAGAACATCAGTTCCCAGGAAAAGAAGTTGCCATGCAAGTGTCACAGTATCAAAGGCAAGGAACCTTCACAATGAACGGAAATGAATGACTGCTTGGATATACTGATGAAGTTCTTTTGCTCTCCAAACATCTCAGTTGCAAAATTCATGTCTGATAATCAGATAGTAAAATGATCATCTACGCATGAACTTTAAATGCTTAGTTTAAAGCAATTACTTGAAGCATCTTGCTTATTCTAGGCTCTCTTCATAATCCTTAATTAAAAGAGAGGTTGTTTAATGATTTAGATGATTTAGAATGATAAATTTGGGGGTTCACAACACCCAGTTTCACCTCTTAACTCACAATGGGATTAATTGTGTCTGTGAGTTTCCTTTCTCTTTCTATTGTCTACAGCTGATCTCCTCAGTGAAAAGTTTGTCAAGTCAGATGAATTTATGACTTCAAATGGAAATATTTTGCCCATTAGTATAAAATTTCATTATATTAATAATTTCCTTAATTTTAAGGTAAATAATTCTGACATACTAAAGATTATTTTATATGCAAAGGTATCATTAAAAGAAAAAACTCTCAACCAATTGCACAGAAAATATAAAATATTGTGAGCTCTTATTCAAATATTTAATGCTATTTGGTTTGAATTTGTCATTTAGCATTAGTATTCTGAAAGTTAGCTGTCTGATCTATGCTGTCACCCCTCTAACTCTCATCTTCTGAGGAGGGATCTCCAGGGAGTGATTCATCTCACCTATTCAGGTTCCTTTACAAGTGAAGATGATTCATTAATACAGGCTATTCAGCTTCTAGTTGCATTACAGCAAAAGCGTTACAGAAATCCAGTAGGAAGACAGACACTATTCCAAAGAACTTGCCTGGCCTACATACCCCAGAAGGCAGATACTTTTAACTGTTTATATAATGCAAATGAAAAACTCTTCATTAAGAATAAAGAATATATTCAATGAAAGCTGAAATACTTTTCCAGAACGCCACTAATAAAAAAAAAGAGAAAGTATAGAAATATTCACATTAAAAAAAAAAATTACCAGTAACATTCCACATCTCTACAGTTTGTTGTGTTACTCCTTGTATGAATGAATAACTGTTAAAAAAATATTTAGATAATGTAATAGCAAGTGCCATCTAGCACGATCATTTTAAATACTACTGCAAATTATGTAGGTTACTCTGAAAGCAGTGCCTCCTATTTATTCCCATGGAAATGACAGCAGCTACAAAGAACACAGTAACACTGTTTTATAGAGCAAATTTTCAGACACAAAACACACTTTTTCAACTAGTCACCATTTTGTGCATTTTTTCCAGTGACGAACAGGAGCATGCATGCCATGGTCCTAAAAATCTGTACCAGGGGAGGTGATCCACTGTTTCAAAGGCTACTGTGACGGTGTTGTTAATGATACGCAGCACCAACCACCTCACTATGCTCACATCCAGTGTTTGGTCTCAAACAGTGCATTGGTGTATATCAAGGGGCACCATTTTTTCCGCATCAACAGTAACACACCTTTCCTTTATATGTACTTCCTTATCAGATGCCATTTTTGTCATACTGCCCCTATATTGCCATCTGTTACACGGCAAAAAAATGTAACAGAATATTGGTGGGAACATTCAGCCTCTACTGCCATATCAGTAACATCAGAGCAAAATCTGCCTCTGACATTATGAAGTGACATGATAAGATAGGCATTGCTTTCAGAACAGCTCTTGTATATCACTTTCACTCCAAGCTTCTTTAAAGGAAGAAAACCATAAACTCTGTTTATAAATGTTCAGAAAATAAGATGAAATTGAAATTTCTCTTTTGGTTACAAAGTCACTGGCAGAAATGTCGAATGTTTTCCAATTTACATAATGTGTGAAAACTGGAAGAGCAATCATATTTCTGTCTGGCTTAATAGCTGATTGCTAGGATTGAAACACAGGTAGTGGGATCTAGTGCTCAGAACTTTCAGGCAGTGGCCAATGCTAAACAAAGGAATATAGTTATTTTTAAATAAGTCAATTGTGGAAATTGTTACAAGCAAATACAAGAAGTACATGATAAAAAAAGGGGGGGAAGGAATATTTTCAAGTTGTTTGAAAATAGAGCACAGGAAATCAAATCATGTCAATCATGTGCAAATAGAAACAGTGCCGCATTTAAATAGTCTTGAAGACTAAATTTTTAAAAAGCAGCAAATCTCCACTGTCAGTAACAGAAACAAAGAGAATCAGAGTATTTGTTGTCATAAACTTTTGTAGAGGAATGCATTATGGCTGGAGAATGTTCACACCAGGCAGGGCAAATAAGACTGAAGTCACTAGCTGTATCATTCTGATGATTTGCACTAGCCAAAGACGTAAACCAGTGGGTTTCACTGCTTATGCACAACAATTTCCTTCTGTGTACTAGGAAAGGATTGTTTTTCTAAACTCTTTGCATTACAGTCATTTAATTTTATAAATAAACTGTGAAAACTTGCTAGTTAACACTTGTATTAAAGGCAACTTGGATAAACGTAGGTGTATTTGTGATTTCATTATGCACACCTACTGTTCCATGAATAACAGTTCATTTATAAGGGTTTGTATTGTATACTATCACCTTCAGCTGAAGCATTAATTATGTTGTCACCTGTAAGCTTGTAGAACTGTCTCCTTAGAAGTCATATAAAATGCAAGAGTAGAATTTGATTTTCTAAAGAAAGAAGAATCTCAAGAGGAATCTTGTGATGTTCCTTACTTTAGTAATCACCTAAATCAAATCACCTAAAAAAAAAAAAAAGATTTGCCATTTTCTTCTGCAATTACCAAGTCGCAGTTCTGGGCAAAAGATATCACACTGATTCACATTGTGCTGTTTGTATGACTGCAGGAAGGATGACTTTAATATAATGGAGTAGTTGTCAAACAAATGCTTGCTATTTCATTTTCAAATAGTATTGCTCCTTTGAAAAAGAGATGAATGAAATTTCATTTCAAGTTACATTACCAACTTTATTAGGGCAAGGATGATTACTCACCTTGCAAAGCTGAAGGTTTATAACAGATGAAAAAAGCCTAGATACAGGATTTTGAAGATTTATAGATGTAGTCCTTTGGCCTGGGAGCAGTTTTCCTCTGAAACTTTGAAGAGTCATAAGGGATGAAGAAATCAGTTCAGAGGATTTGAACAATGAAGCTCAAAATAAGAAACATTTCAAATTAAATCTGTGAGCCTTCTGTTGATTTCTTTGACTTTTGTGAAGTCAATAGAGGACAGCATTACAGTGAAAAAATAAAAAAGATCAAAACTCCAGACAGACAGCAACAACAAAGCTGAAAGTAATACTGCATTTTCAAAGGGCTACAATAGTTCTGTGTGCAGATTAGTTCAGTGGGAATTTCAACATCATTTCAGAAGACAGAGAATTGCGTCTGTACACTAACATAGAAGTAGTCTTCAGCTTCCATCTCTTGGACCCCAAGTTCATGCATTCATTGCAGCCAAACTCCTCTTCAAGTAAGGACAGAAAAATTCCTTTCCCAAAGCAGAACAACATTGCTTCCCAGGATCTCTCTAGATATAAATGTCGGTGGTACTAGGACATAGGAAGCACAGGTTTAATTGTGACTAGACGTGGATGAAACTGTTGAGAGCAGGAGCTGTCTACTGGTAGAAACCCTAGCTTGCACCCCTGAAATGCCTGAGAGCTTCCCTTCACAGATGTAGTATTTTTGCAGACTATCCAGTCTGCCAGTGCCACTGCTTCCAACATGTCAGAGACAGCAAAGCTTTTCAGGAAGTTCATTTCTGACAGTTTGCTTCTTCTACTGTTAATTAGCATAATATACACAATAAGTTAAACTAAAAAACATCACATCCAACCAGAGATCACATTCTCACACCCTGCAGTACCAGACATTATAATGTCTCCCAGTTCTCTATGTAACCTGCATGAAATGTGAAGTTCATTGTCAACAGAAATGCATCTGAATTAAATTAAATTAAATTAAATACTACTACTTTCTCTGTGGAGAAGAGCAAAAAATATTGCAGAGAAGTGCATAAAAAGAGATGAGAAAGCAAAATCACAGTTATTACTTGAAACCATATTTTAACTTTTTCCTGGCTAATTGTCACCTTCAAAGTGTTTTCCAAAATCATAAAATGAAAATGTTTGAAACAAAGGTACCTTTGAAAATTTGGTTGTTGGTTTTTTGTTTTGTTTTTTCATGAGATGCTGTTGACTATAAAGCTGTTGATATGGCTGCAGCCCTTACAAAAATATATGAAAATGCTTTCCTTGGCAGGGTTTAAAGGCCAGGGAAGTCAGCAGAGTTTTTGGGATTAATGAATGTCAGTTCTAAAACATTCATTCTCTCTCACTCAGGTAACCGTGCAGACAGAATAATCTCTGGAGAGCTGAGATGTCCAGTTTGTGCAACACCTCCAATGTGCACATTACATCAAATTTCGTAAATATGTCTCATCAGATCTAATTTGTGCAAATTAATGGTTTGTTCAGAGATTATTGCAAGTAGAATTAGACAGAAGGGAGATTGCTTGTGATAAAATTGAGGTTAAAATATTTCACTTGTTAGAAAATTGATAAAATGTGGAACTAATATCAAGCTCTCATTCTGATTTGATGAAAAAAAGTAATGCCTATATAAGAAAAAATGTAAGATTGTAGGGGTAATCTAGATTTTCTTGCTTAACAGATTCATAAATTTGCTGTTTTGGTAAAGATTTCATTTAAATTCAAGTTTATGGAAAAGGACTTGTCTGTGATTTTTTATTCTGAAATCAAAATTTATCTATTAATGTTCCATATACGCGTATGAATAACTTTGTTTTATATCCTTGAATTATTTTTTGCACTATGAACAAGGAATCAACAGTTAAAATAGCTGTTGGCAAGCATATTTCTGAAGAGCTAGTCAGAGGTTTATGCATTAGCACTATGTTCTGCATGCATAAGGCAGCACATTGTCTTTTGTGAATGGAGAGAAACGCTAGATAGTTTTTAACTGCTGACAAATTCCAAGGTTCATTTAGGGAAGAGGGAAAGAGGTAACCATTAATAAAGAAAAAAAAAATCTTTCTATGCTTACTTTAGAATGACATCTATATGAACACACACACAACAAGCATGCACTTGTGTGGTCATTAAATGACCCTAGCAATTGAGTTGGGAGACTTTATTTCAAGTATCTGCTGTGAAAAACTTCTAGAGATTCAAGTTTTATAGGCTATGATACTCAGCCCTTCATGAAGAACTGCTACCTAAATAGTGAGCATGTACAGAAAATAGAATGGTTAATAACACTGGGAATATCCAGTTAAGAAGATATGCATTGTCAGCACACATCATAATATGTGTAGTGCCTCTTCTGAATGTTCCAGCTTTGCAGACATCTGTGCAAAATACTATTTCTATCCTTCATATCACAAGTTGATTACAATGGCATGTCTTGTGCTTCGTATGAATATGTGAATATAAAACAGATAGATGTAGGAACACAGTACATTTCCTGGGGTCCGTGCTCTATAGCCTGATGAACTTCTGGTTGCTGTTTGCATTTAAATATATATTTGATGGAAAAAGAAATTCTCTATCTTAAGGTGAGAAACAGCTTTGTGACTTTTTTTCTCTTAACATTTTGCTCTGCTATGCTAAAGATTATGCAAATACACTGATTACTGAAATTACTCTTCTGAGTCTGTATTTAGACAAAACAGATGAAGTTGGATGGTGCCTCATCATATTTCATGACTGGAAACCTGATACATAGACAGGTACTAGCTCTGGGAATAGATCTATGCCATATTCTCCATGCAGGCACTGGAGAACTGGTGAGTTCTACTTGAGCTGAGAACATCACCTGTGAGAGAATGTTACAAGCTGGAATCTGTGCGGCTTCAGTAAGCCAGTATCTGTGCCTGAGACTTGCTGAGATGTGTTAGTCACTTCTAAGCTTCAAAGAGTGCTTTAATACATACAGCAGTTCCATTAAAAAGCCTCTAGCTCACTGAGTTCTGTTCACACTTAAAACTAGTCAAAATTCAATTCTTAGACAGGAACAATTAATTATCTTGGGTTAATAATGAAGCTGTCACTCTCAGATGATATGGTTAGTGTAAATGAAAGTATTTACATCAACTTTAGCTACACAAGTGAGCAAACAAATAGAAAAAAAAAAGTCATCAAGTATTATTAAGTACTTCAATATATTCGATTCCTATTAAATGCTGCAATATACTCACTCCCTATTAAATCCTCTACTTCACAAATTAAATAGTGTTTTGGAGAAGTACTACTATCTGTAGTACTTACATTTTCTGATATCAACAGATCAAATTTGTTCTATTTTTTCTGTAGTACAAATTAAGTTTTGTCACAGTTACATAGAAAGATGCATTCCCAACATAAAATTAAAATACCAATAAAATCAAAATATCACATGCAGAGAACAGAGCGAAGAATAGGCATAGTCTGCCTAAAAATCTTTTCCAGAAGCCAGTGGGTGCCAGATATGCCACTAGAAATCTGAATGACTGTTAGTAAGTAACACTGTTAATAATTGCAGTGAATAAAATGACTGTAGCCATAACCTGGAGCAATTTACTCTTTCATTTCTTCCTTTAGCAACACTGTATTATCCCTCTGAAACTCCACATTTCTTCTTTTTCTCTCTCTCACCGATTTAAAAAAAAAAAACAACACCTAGTTTCCCCTTTATCCCAGAACTATTACCTTTTCTTCACAGTCTCTTGTGAGGCCTAATCAAACCAGTTATAGGAAATGCATCATTTAAAGGGCATCTAAACATTGCTGATACTGAAAGTCTCTCTAAAATGCCTGAAGCAAACTGTTCTGCTTCTCTACAAATTATACTCATTTGGTATTAAATGAAGAAGGATTGTTTTATTTATTCTGAGGCTCTGGAAAATGATTTACTATTGTTCTAGTCTATCTGTTAATTTTCTCTTTCAAGCATGATTTCTTATGGTCTTTGGGATTTTTTCTTTTTCTGTAGGCTGTTTGGTAAGAATCACGTTTCTCCATGTAGTCATCTGCTCACCTGCATTTAGTGTCTTCTCCTTGAGCTGTTCTGCACTGTAATTTTCCATTTCTCTGCAAGCCAGCTGTCCAGACATGTCCAAGCCCAGCAATATAATGATGAAGAAATATAATGACTTCAGGCAGCATGAAATTTGCACACTAAGAGATTGTAGTTTGTTTTTTCACACTTACTGCTGGCTGTCTTACTGTATCCTATGAAATTTATTTTCATGTTGATTTTTTTTCCACTCAGTGCCATGACAGATCATAGATCAATATAAATATGCATTGAATCTGACATAGCAAATGTCTGAAAGTCTATGCTGTATACATCAAGCCATTTTCATAAGAAGATTTTGACATATTTTTATTCTGTAGTATGAGGTTAATCACAAGATATGTTGATTGATGCCTTATGGCAACAAATTTCCTGTAGGAAGCTGTTCGGAGTATAATGTAGAGTTTCAGAGATGCATGAAGTGGTAGGATAATGAGGCATAAGGAGCTAATTTTTGGCTGGAATTGCCTCCAGCTAAGCATGCATTTTTTATATATACAAGCTTTAAAAAAGTCATTAAAAAAAAAAAAAAAAAAGACAGAGAAAAATATAATGTTAAAGTACCATGGAAATATCAATGCATTCAAAAAACCCATTACTGTTCTAGTGCCTTGACCACAGGCAATATAGAAGAAAGAAAGGACTCAAGGAAATTGAACAGGGTGAACCTGCTTCCTGGGCTGCAGGCTTGAGAATTGGAGACTGTGTTAACACACAAAGCAGCATTGTTTTCAGACATGCTCCCAGAAATCCAACTATACTTACAGTTTTCAGATTTTTCTTTCCAATCAGTTTCTGAAATGTGTACATTCTATTAATAACTGTTAATCACACACACAGAATCACAGAATTGCAGAATTGGAGGAGACCTCTAGAGATCATTGAGTAGAACCCCCTTGCTAAAGCAGGCTCCTTGCAGCAGGTCGCACAAGCAGGCATCTGGATTGGTCTTGAATATCTCCAGAAAAGGAGTTTCCACGGTCTCTCTGGGCAAACTGTTCCAGTGTTCTGTCACCTTAATTGTAAAAAAATTATTGTATGGAGCTTCCCATGTTCCAGTTTTTGATCACTGCTCCTTATCCTACCACTTCACACCGCTGAAAAATATTTGACCTCATCCAACTGCTCCCCACATTTTAGCTGTTTATAATCATTGATTAGGTCCCCTTACAACCTTCTCTTCTTCAGGCTGAAGAGTCCCAGGTCTCTCCTCAGGCCTCTCCTCATACAGGAGATGCTTTAGGAATTCTCATTATCTTTGTCACCCTCCAGTTAAGAGAAGTTTCTTAGCCAAAGTCTTTTTTAATACCAGGAGTTAATAAAATTGGTGCCTTACAGGTTTACATTTATGTAAACATATTAATTACAAGGACGTGTTCTATCTGATAACCCTGGAAAAGTACAACACAAACAGCCAACAATAAGCCAGATGAAGGGTGTTTTAGCTATCAAATGTACTTGTATTAAAACACAACATAGGACTGAAAATGAAAGGTGTAAAATAAATCAGGTCATCACTGAAAAAAATAATAATTTCAGCAATAAGAAAATTGAGACTTAAAAATGTAGTCACAGGTGATCTACCTTCAGTGCCATGAAGATAAAAGTGTTATAGTTTAGCACAGAAAATGCACATTTCGCCTCCTGGCATCTTTTCTATCCATTGATATATTGTTAGCTGCTGAAATATTGTTCTACTCAGTTTTTGCTTTCCTTTTGATACTTGGCTCTACATACAGGATTATGCTTGCTCAGAAACAGACATCATAGAATACACACTAAGTTTTATAAGTATAACTGACTTGATGATTTCTACAGAGCTCGTATGTCATAACTAAGGGAGTTTCAGATGTTTCCTCATGCTCCTTAATGACTTTGTATATAACTTTAAACTGGTATATCATAAGTTATATCAATTTGAAAACACTTTTTTTTTTTTTTTTTTTTTTTAATGCTATTCTTCAGAAATTGTTACTTTACTGTTTCTTGCCTTTATCTAAGGAATTCTTTGTAATTATCAGATTTACATCTTGTATTATTAAACAGTGTCAGGGCAAATTTACAACAAATTATATCTTTTCAAGCTTCTAAGAATTAAATCATTATTGTTATTTCTAACCTTGATAGCCATCTTCACTGAATGAGACAAAGCAGTGCTAATTCATATTTATTCTTTCTGTGGCTACGTGTCTTGCATTTATTTGGTACCAGGATCAACTTTAAGATCAACGATGAGAGTGACCCAATTAAATTTTCTGTTCTTTCATGTGCTTTCCTCCAGCTTTGCTTATAAAGGAAAATATTGGAAATTAGGAATCCCAGAACCACACAGAATCAATGTGTAGTTGAGGTGGGAATGCCCATAGTTCAGGTCCCCCTTCAAGAAGGTTGCTCAGGGTCCTATGCAGTCCTGTTTTGAATATCTCCAAGGAAAGGGTCCACAACCACCCTGAGCAGCCTATTCCCAGGGAAGGTAAATCTCCCTTTAGCATGCTGCCAGTAGTTCTTCAAATGCATCCCAAGACTCTGTTGGCTTTCTTTGTTGAAAGGGTACCATTCTGGCTTATGTTCAATTTACTGTCCCTTGGCACCCCCGGGTGCTTTTCTGCAAAGCTGCTTTGCAGATAATCTACCTCCATCCCATTCAGATGTATGTTTTTTTTTCCTACTCAGGTGCAAAACTTTGTACTTTCTCTTATAGCAAACCCCTGGGGTATGTGAGTAGCCATTAGTTGATCCCAACAGCAGAGCTATTTTGCAGTCTGTTTCACCGTCCACTTAGTAGGCTTGACTATGAAGCTATCATGGAAGGAAGTGTGAAGGGCCTAATTGAAGTTAGGATAAACATTATTTGTTGCAATCATCTCATTCACAATGCTAATCTACTCAGTATAGACTGACTGTCTAGTTCTGATGACTAGGGACCCAGTGTCCATCAGAAAAGATGAAGACAGTGATTTCTCCCCATTCACTGACTGTCCTGCATACAAGGAAATCATTTAGAGAGAAACTTAGAATCAAATGAAAAAAATATAGGGAAAGTATAAAATTAATTATTAAAATCATAATAATTGTATAGGTATATAGGTGCACAGGCATGCAAAGACATTCTTATGCTATATTGTTTCCTATATTCTTTTCTTGTTTAAAAACAGTGTATACACTTGAAATTGTCTGATTATATAAAATATGCAATGATTTTTATTAATGTGTGGGTAAAATGAATGATGCTAGAAGTTAGAACAATCTTTCTCCACTGTCAGGAGTGATATTCACTGCTAAGTAAAAAATATCTAGGGCTGTAAAGTATTTGTACTGTATGTATGAATTGAAGTTTCATATTCTCTTACCTGCCAGGTTACTCACACAGACAATTTCTGTCTTGAAAATTAAGGTTTTTTTGTCAGATTGTATCCTGTATCTTACATAAGTCTCATATGAGTTAGAGGGCTGGAGTTGTGTCCTCTCTATATCCTCCATCTTCAGGCATATTATCAGTGCTCAAGAAAAGATGGAATCATTTCTTATGTTCAGTGGATTCTTAAACTTTATTTGTCCATTTGATTTGAATTGTAAAGCAAATGTTTAAATTCTCTGTAGACAACAACAGCTCTTCCCAGCTTAAGTTAACTGTTCCACTTACTGATATATCATTATTTTACTACTGAATGTAAGCACCATCATTTTCTGTGTAATATAAAAGAAGTCTTTTATCCCATAGGGAGTGTGCAGCAGCTTGATCTACTTTTCCACAGTATATTACCTTTTTTAAGATATTTCTACTCACATATTAAGTAACCATTTACCAGACTGAAGCAATACACTGTCCCTCGTAGCAGAAGGAAAGGTGAAATGCTAGTAGAAAATGAACGGAAAATAATTAACTTTTTTACTGTTGGGATTTGGGGAGAATATCGTTTGTACCAAAAAAATTAATGAATATGGGCTTACGTCATTAGAAATGACAGAAAAGTCAAGGGTGAATGTTATCTTCTCAATGAGATACTGTGTTATTTTGGTGGAGGAAGAGAAGAGAGCTGTAAGGAAGAGATAATGAGCTTATTCTGAATGCTTTTCTTCTAATTTTGCAGAACCAAGTTAAAAAAAAATAAAATGATGGATGTTTACCTTCTTATATGACCTTAAAACCATCTATGCTGCTCCTTAAGGCCTGCAATGCCTGCAATGTTTATTGTTAAGAATTATCTCTTTTTTCCTTTTTTTGTTGTTGGGATTTTTTTGTTTGTATTTTTTCATGAGCATCATGCTAAGAGCAGTTGAGGTCCCTTAGTTTGTTTATCCTGGAGAAGCAGAGGATGCAGGAAAGCCTCATGGCAGCCTATAGCTCCTCACAGGGAGTGAAGGGGTAGCACTGATCTCTGCTCTCTGGTGACATTGTGTTCATTGTGTTGCAAACAATACAATAATTGCCATAATTCCAAATGAGATAGATCTACTTAAACCTTGTTGGAATCTAGTGATTCCAAACAGGAAAAGTTAATTCTACTTGAGCTTAAATTTTGTCATTACTTTAACACCTGATCCAAACCTTCCTGATCTCTCTTATTTCAGTATCAAACCTGAAGATAAAATTTCTGTGTAATTATTCATTTGTAAGTGTGCTAGAAATAAAATAAAGAAATAAAGAAGAAAGGCACAAAAAATACTTTAATTGGGATATTATGTGAATTTTCATCATACTTCATTTCATCTGGTCCCTCTCAATAATTGTTAGATTTTCTCTTGATTCCCTACCCCTACACAGATTGGTAGGTGTGATGTCAGTCTGACATTACTGCAGTGAAATTTTGTTATATTTACTGGTATTTACATTCCATAGAAATATTAAAGAGCCTTCTCTCCTGGGTGCAATATTGAGATAATCCCTAAAAAATGCATCAATTTGGATGAACTCAGAAATATTTACACTGCCACGAATCTGTGTTTGCCTTGCACATAAACCTATGATTTGAGGTTGTTGTTTAGAAGTCACTGACTATTACAAAATATTCAAGTTTTTAAAAAGTATGCTTCTTCTTTCCACTTTAGAAAAAAAAAAAAAAAAAAAAAGAGATTACATTTCTTCTGACACAGCATTTGTGCTATTCTGGATTACAGTCAGGGGTGAGTGCTTGTTTCATAGCCTTATTCCACTTAGTTTACACTATTGATTAATGTCTTTTGGTGCCTTTTCCCCCAGGCTTCCGGGTCATCTGAGCTAATGAGTAATGTTATTTTTTTGTCCCATGCAGAAAGAACAGCTTTTTGATTGGTGCTGTTTAAAGAACACTCAGTTTGTGACAGATAATTATACCTATGGTAATGTGAATTTTCATTAAATAGAGGTAGTGAACAGCACATCTGCACATTCAGTGTACAAGGCTTTTCTTCTCCCTACAGCAGAGAGTGATCTCTAGGAATTGCTGCTCAATTAATGCAATTCTGTCCTCTTCTCAACTATGGAAGCTGATGGGGATTTCCAGTGCAGGCCAGCTAATCAGTCAATCAGTCAAGTGGAGCTTTCTCAGCAGCCATCAGTCGCTGGTCTTACATCAGTTATATGTTACAGTGAAACTCATCTTCCATGTGCTGTAAAATGTCTTGCATGAGGATCCTCAATGTACTGTATGACAGCATGAGGATTCACAATCATGTACAGCCTATTTCTGTCTACCAGCATGTGTGAGGTCAATAAAGTATAACAAAAAGATATATGTATCATGGATCTTAAATAAACTTACAGTGGTTCCTGAAGGCTGTCCTGGCCTGTATAATATAAGGAAGCTGTATCAATTCAGAATGGGCCATACAGGTTTCAGTCCACAAAATATGAGGAAAAGTATTTGTCTACCTTTCTTATATGAAAGGAAAGGACTAATCAGTCTGAAAAGATAAATTCACTCCCTCCCTATACAGTGAATCATTCCAGAGCACCACTGTGAACAACAAACTTAAATGACTTATTTATCAACTGTGGTTTTTATATTTTCCTCACAGGAAATTTGAACATTAATTCAATTGCAGTCTAGTCTTAGTAAGATTTTTGGATTCTACTTAGCAGAAAGAAATTTAAATGGGGTTTGGTAGTTATCGTTTTACTTCATGAATATTAACTGATCTTTCATTGTATGTGTGACCACAAGACACACAAATATGAAGACTGTGAAAATTGCACTTGAATAAATTAAGTTCTTTCAGAAGCAAATCCTATTTGTAAAACAGGGAGAAAAGAAGCAGTAGCTTTCTATTGCAAACTCTATTATTTTTGTGATGTAATATAGCATCATTATTAATATCTCCATGTTAGAAAATATTGACTACATTCAAGTAGCACTTAATCTCTGTTACCTGGAGGTTAAAAGTCAAAGAGCAGTCATCCATGTCAGTAATTCCTGCAGAAAATTGTTACTGAACCATGTAAGGTTGTTTAGTGGGGAAATTTTGCTTCCAGCAGCTTTATATGTCAGAGATACTACAGTGCAGCTCAACTCCAGCTCTTCTTCCTCAAAAACAATGATGACTCTATGGGCTATGTTTAGAAGGATATCCTGTGGAAAGAAAAGAAATACAATACCTTGGACAAACATTTCTGAAGGTAGCAAATGTGACAATGAATATTTTCCTGACTATCAAACAAGTGTGGATGAAAGATATGCAAGCACAGTCAATTGCCGTTATAACAACTAAAATACTAGGAAGACACATCCTATATTTTTGTAGTCAAGACACATTTTAAATAATTGTTGGTTTATGCATATAGATTGAAAACTTTCTTTGGTGACCACCTGGGAGATCAGGAAAGTCTGGGAAATCATCAGAAATGGGCCATTGACTGAGACATTTTGGTAACTTCTTTATTATTTTAATTTGAATGTTATCAGTAGTGATATGGGCACAATTCACTTTACTTCTTGAAACACATATAGGCATAATTCATTTTATCTTTTGAAATACAGAAGGTTTAAAAGCTATAATCCATCCAGGCAGTGAAGGATCTGTTTGTGTTGTTGAGAAGAGTAAAGCAGAAAACTTGAAAAAGAAAAAAAGAAAGAGAATCCAAGCTCCTGAAGTAGCTGTGGCCATATTACAGAAGGACAGCTGTACTGTAAGAAAAGTGGCTGAAAGGAGCCAGAAGGGCAGAAGAACATAAGGGAGAAAACTCTTGATGTGTGTGTGCAATGTTATAATATAGCTCTTATTACAAGTACCATAAAAGAAAGTTGAACTGATCTTATTAACCTGCTTGCATCTCCTCTTCCACCAAATCAAAAGCCAAGTCAAATGAGACATTGTGAGAAGGTATTTTTTTCTGCTATCTTATTTTTTATGTGATTTCATTTACTTATTTATTGTAAGTGCTTTAGAAATAAAAAGACGTTTTTACTTCTCTGTTCCCAATGGGCAAAAAGCAGCAATTTCAGCTGCTTTCCTTTTTATTTGGAAGTAAGACTGAAGAAATCAAAGTAAGTGGAACTTTCCAGTCATTCTTACGAAGTAATTGCTTGTCTTTTGTGTTTCCTGATACCGTGTTCAAAGAAAAAAATCTGAAGAAGTAACAGAGAGTTCACATTTTCACCTTCCTGTTTTGGTTGTTTACTTCAAGCTGGGAGTGTAAAGGATAATTTGTCAAAGTCACAGGATAGGGAAGCAATTGAACTATTTCATGAATGGGATAAATTCTTCTTTTTTAAAAATCTGAATACAATTCCAGAACAGCGCAAAGGGTAAAAAAAGTTATTCTCTACACAATACAGTCAGAAACTTCATCACCCATTACTCATATACCCAATTAATGTATTTTTTAAAAAAATAATTATCAGAAAGGACAAAATAATAATTACTTTCATAACTGTTGAAAGATACTTCCTCTTTAGTGGAATGCAACCAACTTTCCTTGTGATATGCAATTCTTCACGTCATCCAAAAATTTATTCATCCAAAGCACACATAATTGTTTGTCAAATGCACAGTCACTGCCTATCTTGAATACCTACCTTTTCATCTCCACCATCATAGCAACAATAATGGCAGACTAACAATTTGTATTCAAAGTAGTATCCTCACTCAGAATTTTGCAAATGCAAGAATGTGTCAAAATTACGTAATGCAAAATTACAGACTTGAATCTTGGAAGACAGAGAAGAAGATCATTCGGTTTCTTTTAATGCCTAGCCTTGAATTTCAGCCAGATACATTTGTACATAATAGAACTTACAACCTTCAAGAACTTTATATTGAAAATTTCTACAATCTCCCAAAATTCAGAAGATTCCCTTTTCAGTAGGGAACTTCAATAGTTAATGACCTTAATAGTTGAAAATATTCTTCTAGGTAGAAGAATCAAGCCCACAGGAATTCATATGAGCTGTTCTATTAAAAATCAACTTTTGAAATAGATCTTAAAACACTTTTTCTTTGTTTTGCTTCACAAAGCAAAGCAATAAATTTCTTATATTTGACAAACAATATCCTGTGCTTTATATGGCACATAGCTTCGCTAACATAGAGAAGGTGCAGACGAATATTTAGTCTTTGTTTCAAGATATGTTCTATGTAGAGAAAGAATACAAAATACATTGTATTCTGTTATAGCGCCCTGTCACAGAGGTCAAAACGGGTGAAACACAGAAAATGATGGCATGAAAGTAAAAAGCCAGATATTCAAAGATAAATAAAAATTAAGATGATTGCTCTGTGACGTTTTTTTAACTCTACATCCATTATTAATCTGATTATCTGGGAAACATGGAGTTTGTTGATCTAGATCACAGTGTTAGAGTTTTTTATGTGAGCACAACACATTAATTTTGACAAGCTGTTGTCTTTCAATGTGCTCGTTTCACAAAGAGATTTATGATCATAACAGTCTTTTAATATTTGTCTAGAATTCTTTTCTCCATACATTAACACAGAGGATTTGAGTTTTGAGAAGAAAAGTTTGGACTAGATTAGTCTTTTTGTCTTTTTTCTATGCTTTCTTTTTTTTTTTTTTTCCTAGCCTCCCTCCCCCCTCTCCAGCACAATAAGGTGCCTTGTTAGGAGAGATGAATGATCTTCCACACTCCCAACAGTTCCTCAAGATGCAACTAGTATGTTGTGTACTTGCTATCAGAGAATCAGACTAGATTTCCGTCACTGATCATTACATCATCTCAATGACGTTCTATATGACAAAGAGTGTAACACAGCAATAGTATTTTGTGTTGAATTACCATTTTCCTTTCCCCCATATTGTCAAAACATTTTTAGACACTGCTTCTCAGTCACTTTCTGAAGAAAATGTAGGAATATCTTATTTCCCTCTACCTTTTTCCTGATAAACACTTTATCTCTTCTTCCTTCACCTTTTTGCTTTGCACCTCCAGTCATAATTCAAAGAGCAGGGCAAAATAGGACTAACCTCAATTTCCTGTGTTGAATATGTAGCTACTTGATTGACGGCATTATGAATTATTAATGATAGTACCTCATGTGCATACTCATGGAAGTGTCTCTTTATTAATTCATAACACAGCTGATGCAAAGGCAGAGTGGAGGACTCAGTCTCCTCCCATTGTGTATAGACATAAATGTTTCTTCCTCAGCTTCTCTAGTTCCTACCCCTTTGCCAGTGTGCCTTCTATTATTAATAATTATTAACCACTTCTTTCCTAGTTTTATTTCAATGTCTTGTGTACTGTTTTTGTGCCAGCCACACGAAGAACCAAAAGGGTTGGCATCAAATTTTCTAGTAACATTTCTTATGAAAAATAAGCTTTAATGAGAGTAACAAATCTTTACATATCATATCAATTATTTTTATTTGTTCTCAGGTGCTGCAACGCATGCTTCATTTAATTCTACAATGAATACTTTACACAACATTGTAGTGTTTGTCGCCGGAGACTGAAAAATGAAGAAACATCCCAGAGGAAACAATGAAAAACAACAAAATTGTTACCTGTACAGCTATATTTTCCAGGAATATGAAAAAGAAAACCCAAGAGACTTAGTGCAAACAGCATGCTCTCAGTGAGACAGTTTTCTACAAAAAAATACAAAAAGAACAAAAACTCTGTGAACTTGTCGGGACTGGGAAGAACACAGGGCTGTGATTCAGTGTGAGTAGTTACCTTTTTCTCTCCAGAATGGTTTTGGATATTTCATAGCTTGATCTGACCTTTGGTAGGATTTGTCTTGATATAAAAATGAAATTGGAACAAAAGAGAAAATACTTTGCACTGAATAACTCAGAGTCACTGAATTCAGCATTCTGAATGGGGGAAGGTGATGAAGAAGGAGTAATTTCTAGAGTATTGAAAAAAAGAAGAGAGTTCTTTGAAGTTTCATATTGTTCCTATTAATGCATAAGTGGTTTTCAACAAATCGCTTAAATAAACAGCTTCAGTTTCGAGTTGAAGGCAGAGTACAACAGAGTAATGAGAAAGTTTGCATGGCTGAACATAAAGTCCAAAAGGGGAAGGATAAAGGCAGATATAAAAACACAGCATGGCCACGCTTGAGAATCACTTCTCAGAGGGATAAAGGGGATGCTAATGGTTGCTACTGTTAAGAATGAAATAAGAGTTTTTAGTAGACATGGTCCTAGAACCTGTTAACATTTTGCACGTTGAATTTTATACACAGAGAGAAATGGTCCCATTGCAGTCTAGTTTAGATTCTTGTTCCAAGAATTTAAAGCCAGAGGAGACTATTAGATCATCTCTTCTGACCTTCTGAGTAGCACAGTCATAAAATATCATGCAGACAATGTTGCACTGAGCCCAATAACCTGTGCAGAGTCGTAAGTCATAGGAGTTTCACTGTCAGGTTTTCTCTTCAATATTTCATCTTAAAAACAAGATATACTATTGAAAGAGATCTTGCTTTAGATAAGTAGAAATACTTACCTCATTTTCTGTAGTGTTGCTCCCACTTGTTTCAGAAAAAATTAAGGAATATGATTATTTGAAATAATGAAATTCAATATAGAGCTCTGTGTTAAGTTCATCTAGTACAGCTTCAGTTTGCTGATATTAACACAACTGTTAACAGGTAGTGTACTAAATAAGGAACAATTAAGACACAGGGCAGTAATAATAACATCCTGACTGAACATACAAGTAGAACTACGAGCTATCATAGATGCTTCAGGGATGATTGTGTCCATAGCTTCCCATCTGGACATCACAGCACTGACAATCAGATGCTGTCAGTGTAAAGGCACCCTGTTTTCTCCTCAAATTTTTATATATCTCTATTCTCTTTTTCATGTTCAGTTTTAAGTTTTGCCCATCTTGTGCTTACTGTTAAGGACATAATCAGGTGCCTGTAGAACAACATGTTCAATGTTAGTATGCTTATTTAAAGCATAAAAAGCTCTTTCCTCAAAGAAAGCTTCCTTCTTCAGACCCTGCAGAAATCTGCCGAAGTTATAAGCTAATGGTACAAATCACTTTTTCATCTCTCCCCATGAAGCATGCAAACATTTCTTCAGATCTGGGAGGGACTATTCTGAGTAGTAAGCCCCTGCAGGCTGAAAGTGAATGTATGTATCAGTTTTTATCACCTCTATCTGCTTCTGATACAGAAAAGAAATATAGGTCAGTGTCAATTCATTCCATGAAATAAAAAAGGGAGGTTCAGCTGCATAGTGGAAATGAGAAAATTTAATGTGGGCTTCAAAAGATTATCATTTTTTCCCCTGCATTAACCATGTAAGTGAATGCTTTTGATAAAATTTCCATCCTCCTAACACACTTACCAAAAGCTTTCATTCAATATTTTTACTTGATACCTTTGAGGACTTTAAAAGCCTCTGACAGAGTTGAGTCTCATGCTGTTCGTACAGAAAAAGTTAAGTTCATTTAGTTCATTTTGGAGAAATATTTTTTTTAAATTAGGGTGCTGGGTTTTTCGTTTGTTTGTTTGTTTGTTTGTTGTTGTTTTTGGTTTTGTTTTGGTTTTGTGGATTGATGACTCTGGGTAGATCAGATATAGAGAAGAGACTGATCCAAAATTCCCCATATGTGACTTATTTTAGATAAAATATTTTAAATATAATATGAATCTGAATACATTACAGAATGTTGGATCTGAACACAATGGAGCAAAAGTGATCCATGAATAAGCACTGATTCAGTCATTCATTAAAATTTGATTAGAATTCAGATTTCTAACTCAGAAAGTCTGAAAGTGGTTGGAGTTTACATTTCCTATTTATTCATCTTTTCTAGATACCTGAGTCAAAGTCAAATTAGTACAGAATAGTATTACAATCTCAGGCTGAGAGCAGACTTAAGCATAGAGATACACAGAGGAATGAAAAAGATGCACTCATGAAAGAAACAGATAAGAACAGGTTTAAAATTCCTAATAAAATATCCAAATTGCTATTGTCATACAGACATTTGAAGACAGGTGAAGAAATGCATTCTTCTTTTGCATCTACCTTCATATACAGTGAATGATTTCAGATAACACAATCCTAAAGTGCGACACTATAAATGAGAAGAGAACTTTGTAATTTTAGGAATCTATTTCTTGTCATAAAGTGAAGTAAACCATAGCTGAGAAAGAAATTAATAGCTTGAACCCAGTTTTTCATATTTTCTTTTCATTGTTTAATAATTAGTCGGTGAGAAGGATAACTGTACTTTTTCAGTTGACTTTGAAATTAGAACGTCAGGTATCAAGTTCAAGTAAGAATAACAGCAATGAAAAAAGGAATACTAAGGTGACAGTTATATTTCTTGATTCAAATAAAAAATATTCCTAGTGTGTTTGTTTTTCTGTTATAAATAATAACATAATATTCCATCTGAGCAATTAGTTATATTTCATAGAATCATAGAATCACAAGGTTGGAAACAACCTATAAGATCATCTAGTCCAACCGTCTTCTCATTACCACTACTACCACAAGCTACTAAACCATATCTCATAGCTCCTCATCCAGACAATTTATTAATAATTGCAAGCAAGTTCAATTCTATGTGAATAAAAGTAAGGAAAAAGGCATTTGCTGCATTCCTCAGGGGAGCAGGGTAAAATAATTGTTTTGTAGAATATTTTTCTACCACATTCAGAATTTTAGAATTTTCTTTGATTGTACCTAATTTATAATCAATATTTTGGGAAACTGCAGAACACTTGGTATTTCAGCCTGATAGAGCAGTGTGTATTCATACATTTATTAAATGTACAAGTTTGACTTTTCCCAAATAGGCTTTTTCCACCTGCTATATTTTAGTTCTGTGGTCTTTACAAAGAGAAAACACGTTCAGTGTAAAAATGGTGCTTCTGAACTAGTGAATCTGCTGATGAAAAATTCAGTTCTATTGGCTCAAAAAAAAAGAGACTTGTTGCTTCATGATCTGTAACTAAAATTTTGAGGATAGGACAGCAAGACCCAGTGAATGGAAGTGGCAACAGCGAAGAGGAGACACATGAAGAGGACTGCAAGTGTTCCAATCTGAAATCTCAAACTCCCCATTAATAGTAATTAAAGTGAGAATAGACAATAAATTAGTGTTGATTTAAAGCATAATCCTCATGGCAGGCTTAGTGCTTCCAAAATATGAATGACCATAGAACTGTTGAGGTAGACAGTCAATCTGTCTGGATCACATATTGCATCGCTTATTTCCCCACCCTCTCTGCCATTATGTACCCCACTTATTCTGTCTTCTGCTCAAGAACACCAGCTGGTGGATGCTATTGCCCTCTCCTGGCTAGAAACTGTGCAGTGCAGCTGTGCAATAACTGCGTGCTCTGCATGCATGTTGAGCAGAATCACCCAGGAAGATCTCAGTTCAGGACAAGTATATGCTGTAGTTTAACACTAAGATTCCAGGAAACCTCAGTGCATTGCAGAATACAACTGAACAATAACTGTTTCAGAGAGAAAGATAACAAAATTATATACTGTCAAAAGAGAGGTTAAATATAATTTATTTAGGGAAAAAGTTTATTACAAAAATTCATCCGAAGATACTCTTGGTTTTCTCATCCAAAGATTCTTTCTCAAAAAAGTCCATGTGGGAGACAGGTCCAGTCAGGTGTGGTACATCTGCAAAGACTCATGGATATCTGTCCTCTTTTAGTTATCCCTGCTTAAAGAAGCAAAGAAACAGCTGACAGTGGAATCACATTTGTTGCTAGTCCAGGTTCGCTCTTTACTCTGCTTCCTGCAGTGGGACCCTCCTGATCTCTCTGCTGTGGCAGCAGCTTTAAGGATTTAACAACACATTGCCTTTTGATCTCATTTCAGCAGCTGTGATTAAATAGACACACACCACTTGCTGTGCCACTATGTGAGCAGCTCGTGGTTCACCTTCACTGAATTAGTACCCGCTGAGCACCACAAATATTTGAAATGTCAATCCATTTGATAATGTCAAAGACGGCTGCAAATACCACAGAATGGCACCAAGGAAACATTCAACACATGCCGTGGCATATATAATATCTTTCTTCAGGACAAAAATCATGGTTAAATAGAAATGGGAAACCATCATAAGAAGATGTTAAGGTCAACGGATCTAGTAACTGGAAGAGGGACATGCTTTTGCAACTTATCACCTAAAATTTTCAAGCAGTCCTCACACCCTCTCAAGTAATTCAATTCAGCCACATTCCCTCATTCCAGAAAATTGTTTTCTATTAGTAAAAATTTGAATGTTCACAGCATAACTGCCCGTGTGTTTTACATGCAGATTCTGTTGCATAAATCAGCTATGGAAATATATATATATATATATATAAAAATATATATTTTCTATGGAAAATAGAGACTTGTTATTACCTTTGCTATGTTTTCCCACTCAAGGATCCTAAAGCAAGGAGAAATATGTTACCTGAAAAGAATACAATAATAAGGCTATATTTTCAGTCACAGAAGCTTGGATCAGCAAAGAAATACGCAAAAGGAGAGGAGATTAAGCTGACTAGTAGGTTGCACTTTGCCCTGCAGGAAGACTTACCTTTACAAAAGACAGCAAGAAATAAGACATTAGACTTATTGCCTGAATTTGAAGGAGAAAGTTAAAAACCCAAAGTGCAACAAAGAACTGAAATCTGGCAATTGTGCAGAAGGAATTTTTTTTTTTTTTTGGTAGCATGAGTTACAGCTTTTCTTTCCTTTTGCTTTTTTTTTTTCCTTAGACTTTTCTTTACACATTGCAGGTTTTTAACCAACCCCCAGAATTTTAGCAACTAGTACACAAGAAATTAGTGATGCAGAATAAGCTTCCCTTTTCATTAAAAAAAGAAAAAAGTAAAGTTCATGTACTGACTGGCACAGCACGCAAATACCATATGCCTTATTTGTGACAATGGAAAGTCAAGAGATGCTTTTTTCTCTTTGTATGCTGATGAAGACCAGCACTGCACTGAGCACAAATACATCTGCTTGTAATTAGCAGTGCTACCTTAGCAATAGAAAGCTATAGCAAGTCTTATAGTTTGTTTTATACCCCTGTCCAATTAGCCCGAGATACTTTTCTGCAGCTCACAAGCAGTTGTCCAGTTAAACTAAAGAGCTATTTTTTAAATAAGATGACTAAAATGGCCAACTGCATCATATTCATCGAGAACAATGTTCATTAGCATAAGAACCCCAATAACGCCCCTTTTGAAGGCTATGAGTTACTTTCAGATTTATCTATCACTTCAATACCTTCATTTTCAGATGTGTTTTTTTTCCCCTGTTACTGAGAAAAAAGGCTTACCTGTTACTCTCATTTACCCCACCAATCTGAAAGCCTACTGGTCTAATTCTCTGTCAAATTTAAGTAATGTTCCACATATAATTAATCTCTTCCAAACTCTGTATCTATCTGTGAGAACTTGCTTAATGTTACCAGCATATCCGTTTTCCTATTCACATACTTATAAAACTACTTTTTAAAGAAGTTGCAGCATATCTAAGACCATTTAGCCAACATGTGTAAAATACAGGCAGTAAGATTTATTAAGAGTAGAAGTGATTGATCAATCTAAGAATCAATGTGAATGGAAACAAATAAACTCCAATAAATCTCTCAGAAATACTGGCTTCTAACGGAAGTTTGTGAAGTTTACTTGCTGCTCTGCCTTGTGTCTTTGTTAATAACAAACAGCATGTCACTATAAATGCCTCAAGCAGCAGAAGTTATTACTCAGTCTTCTACCTCCTGTTCTGAGGAAGTTCAAGATACAGTTCCCCTTACTGCCGTTTAAGTTAAGAAACTACAATGGTAGTTATATTTCTATGAATATGTTGGATGTTAGCTATATTTCAAAATATGCGGATACACATATGCACTGACTTCAGTGATTACACTATAAAAATTACACTGAGTTCAATAGCATTTAAATAGAAGTATGGCCAAAAATTCTTTCACTGATCTTTCCATTTTACATTATGTTTAATTAGATGTGAACTGTTGATCACTGCTAAACATGTGCTTCAAAAACAAGCTGATCAATTACTGCTCTTCCACCTGCTTTTCATCTGAGAGCAGGAGGGCAGAAGACTGCAGTCAAAAGAAGGGAGGCTCTACAAAGCCTTTGAGTTTTGCTCACCTCAGCTAATACTTTCTTTAATCATATTACTAGACAACAATTTCAGATATTCCTTTTCATCTGTGTTGTTTACCTCAGATCTGTGCCTTTTTATCCACTAATCAGGAAGGGACTAAAATTCTAATCAACGTCTCTGTTATAGAGGTGTTCATCAGAGTAATTCTTTCCTTTCCCCTCAATCACCTTTGAAGTGGTTCAGTTGTACAACTAAAGCACAAAATATGAATATATTTTAACAACAGAGTAGTTTCGGTACATATCTCATCTGACTTTGGGACATGCTTTATCCTGAGGCAGACGTAAAGTATCTTCAGATGCTCTTTCCAAGTGACATAAAGAAAACACCCTTTCAGATGTTTGTTTCCCGGATGAAAGCGCAGCAACTTCCTTAGTGAGTGCCTGATTAGCTCATTCCCTGTTCTTCCCCTTGTATTTTTTTCTTTTATTTCTGAAACATACATTAGTCTTTCTCTGGCATCAACAAAGCTGTTACATGAACTGAAAATGGAAGAAAACCCAATTAGAGAAATAGGCCCCTGGCTGATAATTAAAATGTGCACCTTGATCCATTGTACAGGGTTCTGGCTTTGAAGAGTGTCAGCTTATTTATCCTCTTGGAAGAAATAAATCTAGGTCTCCCTTTGCATGGTGAGACCTACCATAATTTTGTGCTTCTTTGCTGTTCCTTATTCTATTCATAGTAACACTCATGCTGCAGTTGCTCAACTTGAATGTTTTCCACGTAATTATACCTATTCTTGAACTATTACTTACCAACGTTTACTCTTGCACATGCAACCTATACATGTTACTTTTCAGTTTTTCCCCCCCGAGGTTGACAAGGACAAGAAGACAGGCTTTCATTGGCATTCATAGGAACACAATTTTGTTGTGCTATTTTACTCAAACTAGTAATATTAAGAAGACTAGCTGTTGCTTCAAAGCAAAAGATAGACACTGGTCTCATGGAATCAGCAGAAATGCAAGGAAGAACAGGAATATGTCTGTCCAGAAAAGAGAAATATAACCCAGAAGCTGAAATAACACTATCGATCATGCCTGGACTGTTCTTTCTCTCTCCCTGACAGGAGAGTTTCTGTTTTATTCCCCTTGATTAAAAAAGGAAGTCTTGTGAGAACTCAGCTGATCTTTATTTTTAATCAGGAGAAACAAACGAACAAGGAAACAAACAAAGAAATAAACAATGCATCACATCCCGGCAGCACGGGTTCTCCCAGCCTTGAGTAGTATAGCTGGTCTGACAGACTCAGGTACAATACCCAGCAGAGCTCAGGAACAGCTAACCTGAATAAAATGAGGCAGTAGATCCCAGAGAAAGTTAATTAGCCCTTTCACAAAGGCTATCAGTGCAGTGTAACTGAATCCCAGGACACAGCTTGAGAGAGGGTGAAAAGTTACAAGAATGAACAGAATACTTCACTGTCTATTCAATATAAATAGCATAAAATAATATGAAAGTATACAGCTAAACTGTCACTCTCTAGACCATTAATCTGCTAGAAGATGATATACTGAAGAAAAAGACTTCAGCAAAAGAAAAAGCAAATGTAGATTTACCAGTGCAATGAATTAATGGGTCTACTCTGAAAGATAACTGAGAGGAACAAGAATTTCTGGTAACAGCTCTATGCTGAATCTGATCTTGTAGGTACCTCTTATCCATTTGGGAACAAAAATCTAACAAGTGAGCACAAAGACTTTCATACTTCAGATTTATTGGCCACACTGTCCTGAATTAAACAATCACAGCAGCACACTGAATCCTATCTAACAGACTGCGTTTTGCAGCTGTGCAGGCTTAAGCATGTGTTCAGCTTTCTGGCAAGAGCCCTTTTCCCCCCACCCTGCTGTGCTCTGCTCCATGTTTTTCAAGCCTCAAAGCACACTAGAGTTCACATATAAACATAACAAGGTCTTAAATACCTGCATGGACATTCTCTTGGAGCACAGAGAAGCTTGAATGCTAATAAAACAGAGGTGCTATGAATGAATGGAGAAGTAATCAGAGGCTACACAGATGCATCAGAAGAGATGAGAGCCCTTCTGAGACTCTGTAAATATTCAAGAAACAGGCCTGTCATAGGTGGGCATTGGGAGGTGCTGTCACATCAGAGTGCTAAGTATCACATGGTACAGCTGCATCTTGCTGTTAGTCTATAATGGCAATGCTTGCAGAAGCTCCCACAGGTAAGGATCTGATTCAAACTGGGGGTTACTGGTGGATATCTGCACATGCTGTGGCACAGGTTGAGAGCTATGCCTTAAATAAAGGCAATTACTTAGGCAGTTGATTACATCATAGCCTTGATATTGTGCAGGTATCTAGCTGCCCTGTGAAAGAAACAGGAGCTGCTAAGTGATAGTAAACAGTTGAATTCCTGAAGACAAGGCAGGCACTACCATGCAAAAGGATGCATTATCTAGTTCCTGCCTATTGTTATACATCATCCAAGTTTGCAAACATTAAAGGTTATGCAGCCACATCAGATTCACACACAAATAGCAGCTGAATCACCCCTGTGCTTGTATCCATTGTGCAATAAAGGCATCAAAACCCTATTATGTGTTTCTTTTGTAATCAAATGTCTGGAATCCACATAGCTGTCAGGACCCACAATAGCAAAGATGGCTAATCTTATATGTAGCCTTTAGGTAAGCTTCTTACACCACATCTCTAAATTTATGAGAGGTAACTTATGATGGCAATCTACACTTAATTTCTACTGTTTTAATAATCTTAGGAACTATGTTAATTTTTGAGTGGATATGGAAATTAAGGTAAAGAGTAAAGTTAAATAAGTCACATTGTTATAACTGTATCTGTCACACTTCTGGCCCAGTTGGGTCTAGTTCTGTGACTAATGGGACAGAGGGACAGAGCAACCCCTGCACTGGGAGAGGGGGAAGGGGGGAAAGAAAGGCAGGGGACTGGAAAAAAAACAGCTGCAAGGAGCTAAGGAAGAAAACTGAATTTAAAATTAAATTAAACTAATTAAACTAACTTAAACTCATTTACTAAATATGATAGCAGAATGTGAGATAACACAATATAATACAATTGAAATTGAAGCTAATAAACCAAATAAATAAGAGAGAGTGTATTTAAAAACTGAATGCTGAAGGTGATGTGACCAGTGAGTGCCCAGAGCCAAGGCAGACAAAAGAGACGTATCATGACTCCCAGTCAGTTTTATCTTTCTCTCTGAACAGAAAAGAGAAACAGAATAATGAAGTCTTTGGGGAGTTTGTTCTTTCTCTTCTGAAACAGGTACTCTGAACTATCAACAGCTCAGTTTGTTCCCTTCAGTTACTCCATACTGCCCCCAAAATATTCTGCTTGTGTTACGTTCAAAGAATGGAAGGGAAGAAATAGGAAACTCTTGACTGTATACTTGAACTTGATCCTATAAAGAAGTGTAGCAGCCCACAAGTTATAAGAATTACAGCTGCAGCCAAGAGTGAACACCAGGAAAGAACAGAGTCTGCTTGACAGCCTTGCTGTTTTAGCTAAATGCTTCTAGGTGGAAGGTTATCAACCAAAAAAAATCTGGTGTATATTTTATTGATAAAAAGAGAGATGCAGATGGCACTCTGGGAAGCAGTTAAATTACTAAATGTGTAACACTCTCATTAGTTATAATCATCTAATTCCATTTATTTTAACAAAAAGATCTGTACACAAACTTATGCGCATTTTGCAATCATTCATTATAGAACTGTAGCAACATTATTTATTGATTATTAATATTTTTTTCTAAGGAAAGCGCACATATACAAAACAGGACAAATAGAAAGAACATTTTGATCTTCTAAGGCTGTATGACAAAATGCCCAGGCATTCTGATCAGCTGGTAGCAGGCCTATGTCTCACAGATTCTTTTCCACTCTACCAATTTTTTTAAAGGGAAAAAATAATAAAAAAATAAAAATTAAAAGTTAGATGAGCATCAAATAAGAAGAGAAAATAATAAATGTAATGGATGAATAAAATATATCAGGTTATGGTGCCCAGGCACCAGAATTCAAGAAGTATTTCAACAATAATCTCAGACATAAGATTTGATTTGTGGGTGCTGCTGTGTGGAGCCAGGAGTTGAACTAGGTGATTCTTGCATGACCCTCCCAATTCAGGATATTCCATAATTTGTTATAGCATTTACTGCAACGTGTATCCTGAGTTCCAGATCTAGAGAAGAAGTTTTGAATTGGTGCAAATCAAGAATTCTGCTGCAGAAAATTAATCGTGCATTCTGAATAACTTTTGTGTATAAAATCCATTCTGTACAGTTCTAATGACTGTATAAGTGAAACTATTTCTTGTTCCATTTTGCTTAGGAGGGAAAGCATCAGAATTGGTCAGTCAGTAAGTCAGTTAGTCATTAAGTCAGTAGCTTTAACAAAATACAATTTTTTCCTTAGGGTATGAAAGTAGACTGATCATCGCTATAGCAGCTCATTTATTCAGAATGATAACAAAATATGTGATTTATAGCAGAGGTTAAACAATTATTCATCCTCTATTCCAACAAATGAGTAAAATGGATATTTGCCAATATCAATTTTATAGCATGAGGAAGTAGGAAGTCTACAGAATAAAGCAGGAATGATCATTCAAAATGCTCGAAGGAGCTAATTGATGAGGACCCCACAACATACTTCCAATCAGGATGAAGTGTCATAAAAAAGCTATACAAACTTCATCCTGATTCAATGAGATTTACAAGGACTGGAAAAAAGCAAGAATAAATCTACTATTTAATAAAGGGAATGAAGGGGATTTCTTTTTCCAAGTTGCAATTTACCAGAGGTTGTACAAACAGTTCTAAAGGTTTGAAAGAATATACCCATTTGTTCATCATTTTTAATGAAGAAAATTGATTGCTTTTTTTGAATGTATGAACTCGTCTTTTTAGTGACTGTAAAACACCAGTTTCCAGACATCTACACAGTAGTGCTGATCTACCCAAAAATAACAAAGGCATGGAGTTTGACAAAATAAAAACATTTGTATTACAAGCATATTACATAGAAATATCTTTCCAATATATTTTTTTAAGCTATGCTGCTAAAAGGCTGACATAAATGTTGAAGTCTGACATTAAAATATTCACATTACTAATACAGTGAACTGTTTGTAATGTGAGGCCATAATCAAGGACAGAGGTTGCCAAGGGAGGTGGTCTTGTGGGAGCAATCTGTCCTAACCGTCTATAGCATTTATTTTAGACTGGAATGAATCACTTTCTGGAGAAGTACGTAAGACAAGTGAATACAGAGGCAGAGAGGACCTTACATGCCTAATCTAGATTATTTGCCTAATTTTTAAGCAATTGTAGCTAGATGAAGTAAATCTCACATTCAAAGTACAAAGTCATAACTAGACAGCTACACCAATATGTACTATAACTCAAAAAAATTGTTTTGTTTTGCAGAAATGAGATGGCAGTGCACTTTGCCATTTCTTTACAGGAAGTCATCTTAGTTACTGCAAAACTTTTTTATTTTTAGAGCTTCATAATGATGGTTCTGTAGTTGTCTAGTGCACAGTACTGATCAATATACTTTTACCAAACAGCAGATAATAAATGTCTGAGATGAATCAGGGAAATAAGAGGTAGTACACCTAAAAAAACAACACATGAAATATGACATAATAGTTAAAAGGGACTTGATCTTCTATTTTAATAAGTACCATTTACATGTTTTCAAAGATGAAAGAAGACAAATGTGTAAGTTGATAATATGTTATATGTTATATGGAACAAATCAAGCATTTGGGCATGCATTTTCTGTGGGGGAAGATGTAACTGTGAGAGTCACCAAAGAGCTTATTAGACTCTTTGATAGATCTTATCACTATGAAACCTTGGGAGACTGGAGTGTAAGACAGAGAGCAAATGGCGTCTGTTTCTAAGGGTAAGCAGGAGGTTCTTCTGTGTGCATTGTTAGTTTTGTCACTACTGAGAAATCTTTCATCCTTTATCACTGTTTTCTGGGAGAAGCTAGGGCCAATTAGCTGATTAGAGGAACTGTTAGAGGGACAGGAACTTCTTGTTTGTAAGTGAATGGTATATAAGATATATGTTGAACACAATAAAGTAGTACTACTCTGATGCTACAAGAAACTGCGAGAACGCTCTAACTTGAGTGAGCACTGACAACTTTCTAGGTCTGAAGCAGAAGAAGCAGACTTGAAAGTCCAGATGATAGCTCCAAGCAATTGGAAGAGAAGGAGGTTATCAGGAGTAGTCAAAGTAGAATCACCAAGGGGAAATCATGCTTGACCAACCTGGTAGCCTTCTATGATGTCATCAGTGGCTGGGTAGATAGGGGGAAAGTAGTGGGTGTTATGTACTTTGACTTCAGCTAGACATTTTAGGCTGTCTCCCACAACAACCTTGTTATGAGACTCACATTTTCTATGTGAGATAGGTAAGTGGATGGTGAGATGGACTGAGAATTGGTTAATTGACAGAGCTCAGAGGGCTGTCATCATTATTTCAGAGTCTGGTTGGAGGACTCTAGCAGTATACCCCAAGGGTCACTGCTGGATCCGATCTTGTTCAACATCTTCATCAGTGATCTGGATGAAGGCATAGAGTCAACCTTCAGCATGTTTGTTGATACACAGCTGAGAAGAGTGGCTGACACACCTAAAGGCTGTGCTACCATTCAGCAAGACCTGGACAGGCTGGAGAGATGGGCAGAGAGGAACCTGATGAGGTTTAACAAGAGCAAGAGTCTTGCACCTGAAGAGGAATAGCAACATGCATCAGTACAGGTTAGAGGATGACCTGGAGAAGAGCTCTGCTGAGAAAGACCTGGGGATGCTGGTAAACAATAGGTTGGCCATGAGCCAGCAGTGTGATTTTGTGGCCAAGAAGGCCAGTAGTATCCTGGGATGCATTAAGAAGAGCACGGCCAGCAGGTCAAGAGAGGTTATCCTGCTCCCTCTACTCTGCCCTAGTGAGTTCACATTTGGACTACTGCATTCAATTCTGGGCTGCACAGTTCAAAAAAGACAGGGATCTCCTAGAAGGTGGGCCACAAATATGATTAAGGGCCAGCATCTCCCATATGAGAAAAGACTGAGCAACCTGTGTCTGTCCAGCCTAGGAAAAGAAAACTGAGAGGAGATCAGATAAATGTTTATACATATTTGAAGAGGGGTAGGAGGAAAATGGATGAAGCCAGACACTTCTCTCTGGTGTGTAGTAATAGAACAAGGAGTAATGGCCTAAATCTTGAACAGAGGAAGCTCCATGCTAACATGCAGGAGAACTTCTTTACAGTAAGGGTAATGAATCATTGGAACAGGTTGCCTATAGAGGTTGTGGGATCTCCTTCTATGGAGATATTCAAGACTCCTCTGGACACTTGTCTGTGTGACCTATTGTAGAGTATCTGCTTTAGCAGGAGGGTTAGACTTGATGATCATAGAATCACAGAATCATGATCTCTTGAGATTCAACACCTTCCAATATCTGTAATTCTGTGATTCAGTGATTCCATGATACCAAGTTTACATGATGATCTGCTAATAAATTTATGGGTCCGAATCTAAAATCTAATCATCACCAAAACTCAAAATATCCAGATATTCTAGTTTCTGTGCTGAAATTATAATAACATTTTTTAAACTATTATACTTCATACAATTATTAATTTCACAAAATTAATAAATGACTCAGAAACAAAGTTAAATTCTCTGCATCTTGTTCATACAGTTCAATCTGGTGGTGTATGGAGTTAAATCCATCTGGCAACTGGCTATTAATACTGTTCTCTAGGGGCTGATATTGGTGCCTGTCTTGTTCAATATCTTTGTTGATGACCTGGGTGAGGGGATTGAGTGCATTCTCAGAAAGTTTGCGAATGACACCATGTTGGGAGGAAGTATCTGCCTGGGGATAGGAAAGCCCTACAGAGGGATCTGGACAGGCTGGATAGATGGGCTGAGGCCAATGAGATGAAGTTCAACAGGACCAAATTCCTGCACTTTGGTCATAGCATCTCCAAGCAACACTACAGGCTTGGGGCAGAGTGGCTGGAAGACTGTGTGGAAGAAACAGACATGGGAGCTGTTTGACATTCATCTCAAGCAGAGCCAGCACTGTGCCCAAATGGCCAAGAAAGCGAATGGCATCTTGGCTTGTATCAGCAATGGTGATATCATCTGGAGCAGGGAGGTGACTGTCCCCCTGTACTCAGCTCTGGTGAGGCTGTGCATCGACTACTGTGTTCAGGTTTGGGCAAGAGATACACTGAGGCCCTGGAGTGTGTCCAGAGAAAGGCAACAAAGTTGGTAAGAGATCTGGAACACAGTGAGGAATGGCTGAGGGAACTGGGAGAACTGAAGATTTGGAGGAGATCTTATCACTCTCCAGAACTACCTAAAAGGAGGTTGTGGTGAGGTTGGAGAAATATTGGTGGTAGGTGGGTAGTTAGACTGGATGGTCTTGGAGGTCTTTTCCAACCTTAGCAATTCTACAATTCTTTAATTCTAATTCAGACTATTTTTTTTTACTGGGCTTTGTACTAAAAAATATATAATTCTTAAATTTTTTTCTTCCATGTGACTTATTTTAAAACCACTTGTAACTTTTTATTTCATATTACCATGGCTAAACTAAACCTGCTAATCATCTCAGTGATACTCCATGAATGGACACAGATGCAATACATGCTTTACTTTATGAATCTGAGAAATACTGAGATTCTTATACTATCGTGTGATTAGGCAATCCAAGCAGCTGCTTCATCCTGTAAATATGTATGCTGTCGGAATGCTTCTGTCAGCATTGCTGGGAGATTGCACAGTTTAGCTGAGTTAAGTGTTTGGAGCTGTCTTGGAAATGCTGAAGCAAATGTTTGGATCACCTTTCTGCCTTCTTTTTTTTTCTCTATTTCAAATTTTCCTCTGCCTCAAATGTGGTTGTTTAACTGCTACAGTATTTCCTTTTCTCTTGCAGCCTCTACCACTATTTTTTTTTCCTGCAGCCTACTCTATCTCTGCATCTGTGCTCTCTCATATCTGTAGTGGTCACTCTCACTTCTCCTCCTTCTTTTTCCCTCTTCTGTTAGGCCTCTCAGTGCTAAGTTTGATTCTTCTCCTTGGACCACATGCCAATCCTGATATAAATTTTGAATAGTGGAGAACCAGTATGTGAAGGTACTCCTCATGCCTTGCCTCTGAAAAGCAGCAGATCAGAGCATTATATTTTATATGACTCCTGATTCTCCTTTCATCATCCAGAAATAATCATCTCCTGCAACTGGTGGAAAGTACTAGAATATTTTGATATCCAAAGGATCTGGGATGGAAAAGTTCTGACAAAAGTCAGTTTTCTCATATCCTATAAATAGCAATTCTATGTGAGACCCTTTGAGCTCTTCTGGATCATAGTGGGCTTTGACAGTCATCTTTTCTATTTTACTGATCTCTTTGTAGGTATTGTAGTTTCCACAGAAATAAATAGGAGACATTACTTTCAGACTGACCTTTGTGCGTATCTTGCATCTTGACTGAGGGCATATGCAATGGTAGTTAACTACTTTATAGAACGCTGATCATAAGCCTCTTAATTCTAAACAGTGAAATTAGGTTCAGTCATCCTTTGTTTTCCTTACTGGATGGAACAGAAGTAGATTTCAACAGAAAAGAATGATCTTCAAGCAAACAAAAGATAATAATAATTCAGAATAATTATAAGCTCTATTTTAGAACTTTATTAAACCAAATACTGATTTTCTTAACCTGCTTTGAGTAGATATTTTTAGAAGGTGGAGGAGTATAATCTTCATTTATCTTTGAAGTCATTTTACAGTGCTTAAGTTTCTCTCTCCAGCTATGAAGACTCTATCTTGACAGTGACATATCACTTTGTTTGTAAAATCAATCAACAAAGTAGATGATGTTTAGAGATTATATCTAACTACTGCCTCAAATTCATAATGGAAAATAAGATAAGAAGCTTAAAAAATGGCAGTAGTATTTCTATTTTCAATATAAATAGTCCAAGAAACAGCATTTACCCCTTCTTGACAAGATATCATCAACACAAAGTCTTATTTCAGATTTCTTTTCCTGTGTAATCAATACACATTGCAGAACAATTATACTAGCTTACCCTCCAGAAAATCTTCATAAATATTTTTCAAATGCCTCTTGCACAAATTGCCCCATCTGTAGTGTGTACCCATTTGCTTCAATTTAATTTACTTATGTTGGTTGCTTACTGGTTTTTAGCAGAATTTATGGTCACCAGAACTCAGTAGCTATGTTTCCTCCACTCATTGTGCTCAGATTCTTTTGTGTTGTTGTTTTTTCAGGGTTCATGAAATCCTTTCGTTTTTTCCATGTTCCAGCATAAAGCCTGCTGTCAAGGTTGCAAGCCCAGCACTGCAACTTCTGCTTACAGTATTTCGACTTCTCCTTTCATTCCTAGCAACAGAACAAGTCTTCCATGGACCTAGGATTTGTTACTTCTCTACCTCAAAGAATTTTAGAGGCTGGAAATGACCTCTAGAGATCATCTATTCCAACCCCCCTACAAAGCAGGCTCCCTAAACCAGGATGCAAAGGTACGCGTCCAGGTGGGTCTTGAACCTCTCCAGAGAAGGAGACTCCTCAATCTCTCTTGCAGCCCCTTCCAGTGCTTCATCACCCTTCCTGTGAAGAAGTTTTTATGCACATCTGTGTGGAAATTCCTAGTCTTCATTTTATGGCCATTTCCCCTTCATCACACACCACTTCAAAGAGTCTGGCCTTGTCCCTTTGCTTCCAACACTGTAGATATCTATAGACATTGATCAGATCCCCTCTAAATCTTCTTTTCTCAAGGCTGAACCAAACCAGGTCACTCACCCTTTCTTCATCATAGAGGTGCTCCATGCCCTTTATTATCTTTGTATCCCTCCGCTGGACTCCTAGAGATTGCTGTCTTTTTTTTTTTTTTGTACTGGGGAGCCCAGAAATTGACACAATATTCCAGGTGAGGCCTCACTAGGGCAAAGTAGAGGGGGAGGATCACCTCCCTTGACCTGCTAGCGATGCTCTTTTTAGAGCACCTCAGAATCCCATTGGCCTTGGCCACAAGGGCACACTGCTGGCTCATGGCTAACCTGTTGTCCACCAGGACACCCAGGTCTCTCTTTGCAGAGCTCTTCTCCGGTAGGTCATCCCCCAACCTTTACTGGAGCATGTGATTATTCCTCCATAGGAAGGGAAGATTCTACACTTGCATTTGTTGAACCTCATCTGGTTCCTCTCTGCCCAGCTCTTAACCCTGTCCAGGTCTCACTGAATGGCAGCACATCCTTCTGGTGCATCAGCCATTCCTCCCAGCTTTGTATCATCTTGACCTTCATGAGGGGATAGTGGCCACCCTCAGCAAGTTTGCTGATGATACGAAGTTGGGAGGATTGGCTGACACGCCTGAAGGCCGTGCTTCCATTCAGCGAGACCTGGACAGGCTGGAGAGCTGGGCAGAAAAAAACTGGATGAGGTTTAACAAAAGCAAGTGTAGAGTCTTGCATCTGCGGAGGAATAATTGCATGCACCAGTACAGGTTGGGGGATGAGCTGCTGGAGGGGAGCTCTGCGGAGAGGGACCTGGGTGTCCTGATGGACGACAGGTTGGCCATGAGCCAGCAGTGTGCCCTTGTGGCCAAGAGGGCCAATGGCATCCTGGGATGCATTAAAAAGAGCGTGTCCAGCAGGTCGAGGGAGGTGATCCTTCCCCTCTACTCTGCCCTGGTAAGGCCTCATCTGGAGTACTGCGTCCAGTTCTGGGCTCCCCACTACAAAAAAGACAGGGATCTTTTGGAAAGAGTCCAGCGGAGGGCCACAAAGATGGTGAAGGGCCTGGAGCATCTCTCCTATGAGGAAAGGCTGAGTGAACTGGGTCTGTTCAGCCTTGAGAAAAGAAGACTGAGAGGGGACCTGATCCAGGTCTATAAATATCTAAGGTGTGGGGGGCAGAATGGCAAGGCCAGGCTCTTTTCAGTGGTGAGTGGAGACAGGACAAAGGGAAACGGCTGGAAACTGCAGCATAGGAAGTTCCACACAAATGTGCGAAGGAACTTCTTTACAGTGAGGTGACGGGGACGTTGTGGAGTCTCCTTCTGTGGAGATGTTCAAGACCTGCCTGGATGCCTACCTGTGTGACCTGCTATAGGGAACCTGCTTTGGCAGGGGGGTTGGACTTGATGATCTCTGGAGGTCCCTTCCAACCCCTACAATTCTGTGATTCTGTGATCAGCAAACTTTCTGAGGGTGGAAATCTGAAAGTATTTAAATCCCATTCTTCTCTGGCGATGAAACACTGCAGCTGGCTTGTATAACATGGGCAATGTGCTTTAACATCCCATGTGATTTTTTTCTTCTCAAATAGGGCAATGCTTAAGAGCAACACACAATTCCTCTTAATAGCTCTTTTTAAAAGGATTGAGAGGACAGCAGTATGATTCCTCTCTTAAGCCATGGGGCTAAAATCACACTGCCCAAATATTTTAATTTGGGAGTGAAAAGAGGACAAGATAATTTGGTTGCACATAATATTTCAGTGGGACTGAGAGCAAAGATATACGTGAGCTGATGATGTAGGTACTTGCCCAACACAAGTTATTGAGGTTGGTCATTTCATAAATGATGATCTACGTGTATCACAGCAATATTTGGCCACTGTCAGGATGCTTATATGTGGCACACAGATATCTTAGTTATACTCAAGGAGAGTCAAGAGCATGGCACTTCATTTATTTATTTATTTTTAAATGAAGAAACATGCTACAACACTAGAGTAGACTGTAAGTTATTTCTAACTGTCAGGCCATCAGTCTTCTTAGTTTTCATGTTCAGCCTGCTAGTTTTGTGTTTTCATTGCCTTCTTTTTTTTTTATTTTTTTTTAATGTATTAATGAAAAATATATTAAAAGAGCTTTTGTTATTTATATACATTAAATATATTATATATTATATATGCATCCCAAGAGAATTTCTGTTCATTCAGCGTGGCCCAGACAATCCTGCAATACTGACTAGCTTCAAGTGATAAGCTATGCATTAAGAGTATCCAAAGTTGGGAGAAAATAGCTACGTTTTTTCTTTTCTGATCAGTTCCCTATGATAGGTATCATAAAAGTTTTGCCAGGTTAAAACTAGTAATAGTGAGACCCAATTTGAATGATAGAGATCCCCAAGTAGTTAATATATCACTACTGATATCTTGGTATATATTTGTGCATGTAGGGGTGATAGAGAAATTAAAAATATATCATTAAAATAAAATAATAAAATATATCACAAAATAAATCATTTCTCTTTTTTTATGTTCCAAAATTTTTTTACCTAACCACTTTATATCACCTCTGTGAGAAGTCACACACAGAGAAAATTCTGAGCGTAAATTATAAATCTCTTCAAAACAAAGTTTAACAACAAATAATGGCCAACTATTTACTGATGAGTAAAACAGGTAAAAAAATAATACGTTAAAACAGCTCTTCAATATTAATTATGAAGTGATCACAAGTGTTTCAAATCTATAGTTGATGACAATTTTATTCCAATGGAAAATGTTTTATAAATAAGTTACTGTAAAATTTCAGACTGATATGATTAACTATTCATTTTCCAGCAGTCAAATGATATAATAAAGGTTAACAAGGGATCTCACAATTCTAATGTAATGTAAAGCTTTAACAAGATGAATATTTTCATATTGAAACATAGGTAATTTTGAGTATTCTAAATCAGACAGATTTTGATCCAAATACAAATGGATTATTAATTAGAAATCATATTTGTTAATTTTTTTTCTAGAAAAAGGAGAAGACTTATCCACATGGTCTATAATCTTGCAAAGAACATCCGTATCATAACTTTTAAATGCTTTTTGTGCTATAATAACTTTGTGTTCTAAAGTCTGAATTATTTCCAAAGACTGTGAAGAAAACTTGCTATAATAAATATATATCAGAAAATAAATATCAATCATATAGGAAAAATTTGTGTACTTCTATCCTGAATGCATATATGAAAGAAAAATGTAAGTGCCGCAAAATGAATGTTTTTGAATATTGTAACAAAGCTTTTGTTCTTCAACATGTCTAAGGAGACAATATTTTAGCACAGATCTTCCTGGGCTGTTCCTACATTAAGAGAAACACTGCCAGGAAATTTAAGGAAATGATCCTTGGCCTCTCTAAGCACTAGTGAAACAAATACACAGTGGCCAACCCAGTTCTATTTCCATTTACACAGGAAAGACGTGGACATATTCAATTCAAGCAAGTCCAGTGAAGGGTCGTGAAGATTATTAAGATTGTGGAACATCTGGCATGCAAACTGAGGCTGAGAGAGCTTGAACTATTTAGCCTCAAGGTTAAAAACTGTGAGGTTGAATCTACTATTGAATTTATTATTGAATCTACTATTGGTAGAATCATATACACATAAATATCTGACAGAAGGGAGTGAAGAAGACAAAGACAGTCTTCTGAGCGAAGTGTGAAAAAAATGAAAAGCAGGGAATTTCCTCTTATGACAGAGAAAGGCTTTTTAACTGTAAGGGTAATCAAGTACTCCAATTGGTTCTCCAGAGAGGTTGTAGAGTCTTTGGAGTTTTTCATAGATTATCCAGTTCTAAGCAGGGGATTTGAATTAGCCTCCAGAGATGCATTTCAGCCTCAACTACTCCTTGACTCTGTGAGTTTTAATTCAAAATAATATAGAAAACTTGTTTCCAAGCTATTTTGGTATAGGCACTTCTTAGTTCATCTCTTGAGATGGATTATTAGTATTTTTATTACTAATACTATTTGAAGCACACGAATTTTATGTGTACACTTCAACAGAAGTACACAGTACAGAGCTTTGGCAGAGGGATGGTTAAAAGAAAGAAAGAAAAAGAATTGCAGCCATTGTCATAAGGTATAAATCATACTGAGGAAAAGATTAGAGAGAAATAGATTCCAGAGAATACAGTTCAGCACCCATATGTTATTCACGTAAACATATTTGTGTATTGAGATATTGGGAATCAACAAGTATGGCAGAAAAAAAAAGCTCTGAGTACATGCTATAAAAAAAACCATATTCAAAGAAAAGTGGTTTCATACTGGATTAGGCCAATAAAGTAGAGAGAAGAGAAAATATTCAGTGACATTCTGAGGTTTTTAAAGACATGATTTAAAAACAACATAAAATGTCCCCTCCAGGGACAGGCCTTCCAACACCACTTGGCAACCTGTTCCAGTGCTTCAGCACCTTCACTGCAAAAGACTTTTTCCTTATATCTAAGCCAAATCTACCCTCTTTAAGCTCGAAGCCTTTTCCCCTTGTTCTATCACCGCAGTTCACACAGATGCAGGATTTTGCATTTGGATTTGTTGAACCTCATCAGGTTCTCCCAGGCCCACTGCTCAGTCCTGTCAAGATGTCTGGATGGCATCCCATCCCTCTAGTATGCTGACCACATCGCACAGCTTGGTGTCATCAGCAAACCTGCTGAAGGTCCACTCCCACATTGATCCCACTGTCAATGTCATTGATGAAGATATTAAAGTCTATTGGTCCCAGCCCTGACTCCTGTGGGTCACCACTTGTCACTGTTGTCCATTCAGGTCCATTCAGGCATTGAGCCATTGACCACCACTCTGTGGATTCAATCCTGCAGTCACTGAACAGTCTACCCATCAAATCCATATCTTTCCTATCTGAAGAGAAGGATGTTGTGGGATATCCTGTCAAATGCCTTACTGAAGTCAAGATAGATGACACCAGTGACTCTTCCCTTGTCCGTTGATGCAGTGACACCATCGTAAAATGCCACTGGGTATGTCAGTCAGGATTTGCCCTTGGCAAAGCCACACTGGTTCTCCTGTATTACCTCCCTGTCTTCCATGTGTCTTAGAATAGATTCCAAGATGATATGCTCCATGATCTTTCCCAGAACAGAGGTGAGGCCAAATAGCCAGTAGTTCCCGGGGTCATCCTTTTTACTCTTCTTTAAAACGGTTGTGATGTTGCCTTTTTTTCTAGTCACCAGGGACTTAACCTGATTTCCACAACTTTTCAAACATTATTGAGAGTGGCTTAGCGACCACGTCAGCTAATTTCCTTCAGGTCTCTGGGATACATCTCATCAGGACCCGTAAACTAGTGAATATGAGGTTTCTTGGTTGGTTACAAACTTCATCAGCACTTGCAGTGGGAGGGATGTTCCTTCCCCAATCCCCTCCCTACCAAACCAAATATTTGAGGTCTTTGCAAAGAGCATTTGTCTGAGAAGATCGAGGGAAAAATCTTGTGGAGTACTTTAGCCTTTTCCTTGTCTATTGTTACCAGCTTGCCTGTGTCACTCACTAGGGAGGAGTTTGCCCTCTTAGACTTTCCTTTTCTAGTTGAGGGGACTGTAGAAGACTTTCTTGTCCTTGGCATCCCCTGCCACGCTTAGTTCAAGCTGGGCCTTGGTTTACCTGACCCCATCCCTACACAGCCTAGCAGCCTTCATAAGCCTATAATTTTCCAATATTCCATGAAAGATGGTGTGGAAGTTGCAGTTATCTTAAAGAAGGGTCTTCTTGATGTTAGTGTTTGTTCCTCAAGGCACATTTTAATGTCAAGGCTACCCATATGTCTCACATGGGCAAATGTTCATGCATATTTTCAGTTCCTTCCTACCAAAACTGTGGTGGGTTTTAATGCCAGATTAAGGGAGAAGTGAACTGTAGTATGAATACAATATATACAACATATTTCTAGGAATAATATTTACAGTACAGGCAGTTTATAAATTCTATATATAGCAATTGTAAACGTTTTCCACTTCCACACCTAAGGTTTTAGCTATACTTTTGCATGCTTACTGGTTAAGGGACTTCGGGCATTATAGAAATCTTAGTGAACTCTAACTAGAAGAATATAGTTGGTATTGACGAAATATATTTGAAAATTTGTGGCATTATAAATATATGTCCTGAAAACAACTAGGATAAGTTTGTATCTTAACTGAGTCAGTGGTAATACTTATGAGAGATGCATGTATTTATTTATGATAGAACAAAATTTATGATTTCATTTCCTCTCCATAGGGTATGAAATGAAAAGTTGAGACTCAGAAAAGCTCTAGAAATCATTAAAAAAAGTTAAGATTGCTTTCAGTAGTTATGAAAAATCCTGTTCAACTAATAAATGCATAAGCATGTGCATTCGTTGTTGTGCATGTAAACCACTGGACAAATGAAAAAAATAAAAAAATTTTAAAAAATTAAAAAAAAACTACATTTTTTAAAGAGAAATTTTAGGTAAGTTCTTGCTAGTTAATTGCCTTTCTTAAAACTGTATGAAAACTGAACATAGTCTAAGAATAAATGTCTCATCCATATTCTAAATATCATGTTTGTGATCACTAATACCCTTTCAGCTAACAAGTGTGATCACATTAAATTTAAAGAGATAGATATTTATTCTCAGAGGACCTGATAAAAAACATTAAATGTCTCTTGAAATTCTAACCATTCAGTGATTATGCAGAGATCTAACTGCTGCTGAAAAAGAGAAAAAATGAAAAACAGGATATATTATAACTTTGGCATTTCTATGGTCAATTTATTTCCATGTTCTAATTTAAAATTTAAATCTGTCTGGTGATAAGTCTTGGACAAGCAATGTTATTGAAAAGTTGGTTAGGATTTTCTTTCCAGCTACTCAAGGGAGCTTGATTAAATAATACAAATGTATTTAGAAGCCCACTATGAGAATTCACAAACTTCATAGCAATTCTGGAAACCTTTTGAAAAAGTCTGGAAATCTATTTTCAGAAACATATTCTCAGAGTAGACAGGGTGAATACAGGTAGGGGCAGAACTGACTATCCATAAAATTATTTCAGGAAAGTTTAGGGGAACAGTAAGACTGAATACACAATACTTTTGGTCATAGACACTATCACTGTCAAAAATATGAGACAACTCAGTAACAACTCAGGAACAATTCTCTTGCAACCTTATGACTGCAGCTTATCTAAGACAGAATCTAGGATTGCCTCCTGATAGCCTCTCTTACCTAGCAGGTCTTTGTCAGCAAAACAGGATTGAGGAGAAAGAAGTGACAGATGCGTTAACAGGCATAGCATGACTTCAGCACTTGAAAATTCTTGAAAATTGTGGGATGGAATGAAAATGAAATGTTTGAGATTGCAATCAGAAGTAATACCAGGATAAATTAATGGGCAGTACTAATGAGCAGACAGTCCAGAACAGTAAAAGAAAAGCTGAAGTCACTAACAATAGTACTGAAGCAAAAACTGGGAACTCAGAAACGTGCTTCAGATGAAGGAATAACAAAGGTCCTTGGTGTCTCTGAAATGGGTCAGGAAAGTACCAAGATCAAACTGGATGACTCCACTAACTGACAAGGAGGCAGCAGTCAAGAACACCTCCTTCTTTGTGTAGTCAGCAGTCTCCTGAGTTGTCTACTCACACAGATCAACTCATGAGATAAATTATGTCATTTACCACTGTGAGATACTTTTCTCAGAGCTTGCAACTATATGATTTAAAGCTCTTACAGCATTTATGATTTTATGGAAACAGAAAAGAATTCATTCTACAGCTTGTAAGAGGAAGTCTGAAGTGGTGCAAAGGTTCAACCTCTGAGGACTTAAACAGAGATGGAGATATCAGTAAAACTCTTCACCAGACATCCCTTCAAGAACCTTTTGAGCATAATCTACTATTCCCATTGCTGCACTCTATCATAACAGCAATGAGCCAAGTAGGTGTAGTGATCTCACAGAAGGAGAAAATCTTGTAATCAAGAGATATTTACATTTTCACCTGTGACTAAAAACTTAGTTTCAAAACAGGTAGGAGGCCATATGGCAACCTTCTCTCTCTCAAAATTCAAATTTATCTGAGTCCATTTATTTGTTTGTTTATCATAGTGCAATATTACAGAATGAAAGACAATAATTGGCAGTGCTGAAGATAAACAAGTCTGTGGGTTGCTATGGATGTTAGCTGAGAGCACTGATAAGGAACTGAAGAGGAGTTACGAAAGCTTTGTTTTCTAAATATTCAGCTGACAAAGAGACTTGAGACACACATTCATATCCTAAATTCTTCCACTGCGGGATAAGAGCTCTGTTTATAACAAATGCAGCAGAAAGTCAAGGTAGTGCATTTTCACTGCATCTAGCTGCAAAAGCTTGGAAAAGTATTTCGACTTTGTAAAAAGTATGAAAACCTGAGAACATCGTATTTTTATTATCCATATCCTTGCGTAACTCTGATCTCCAGTAATGTATCCATGTCTGGATGATGAACTGGAAAGCTAGCAATCAACTACTACAAAGGGAATAATAATTATGCATAAATCTAAGAACTCGTTAAAAAACGCTGCTACGTATTTTCAAAAAAAGTAGCTTTAACAAAAGAAAAACCTACCTAAAAGAAATCCAAACATGGAAACAAAAAAGTACTAACATTGCAGTCCTCAACAGATGAAAAGCTGAAGATGCTGTATATAAATATTTATATTTACAAATATAAAATAAAATCAAATAAAAAATAGAAAAAAATATAGCAATTCTTGTAAAAATGTCTTGGTTTTGATTTTTATCTTATCCTCAAAACCCAAGTATATTAATTATTGAGATAGATTCTTCAACATGTAAAATTTTTTTAAGATCCTTTTGTACTTTTCTAGATGATATTCTAGGTTTTTCAGTGATGGATTGTTATTTCTTGTTCCTTAGATTTCATTAATTTCTTACTCTTTTAAGAAGGTCTCAATACAAGGATCTGTTCTTTATTTTCTTAATTTATTTTTTTTTTTCCCAAGAACCGGGTAGAACTCTGGCTCCATTAGCACAAACAAGAACAAGGTTTCCTTACTGTCCTGATATGAACGCAATATAAACATTTATATTTTGCTAATGTGTGTATATACACAAATAAGTTTATGGTAAAGAACTGTGTAATTTGAGATTGTTTCAATTAAAGTTCAGAGCTCATTGGTGTATGTGATTACGCAAAGTGATAATTTAAACTATTAAATTATCACTCTGTTCCTCACTGAAAGTGATACTTATGACCACATAATAAAATACTTTATGGCCTGTTGTTCAGAGCCATAATCCTCCTTTGCTCTTGTAGGAGGAAACCACAAGTCTTTCCACTTAGCTGCCATTAGGATATAGATTGCATTCCCGGTCTTTATGCTGTGATTAAAAAACCTGACAGCCTTTCATCCACAGATGGCAGAAGCCTCTAAAGCTGTTGAACTGGCACTCTCTCAGTTGGCTTTTGATCTGGTTGTTCAGACATAAGAGCCTTTTTAAGCAGAAAACAAAATAGGCTGTTCATGTTCAGTTAGTATAAAACTCTTTTTTGATAGGACTTTGTGGCTTTATATATTTCTTCAGCTGCTTTTAATTAATGCTTTGAAGACACCATGTATTTTGTATTTAAGGACTAAAATAACTTTTAAACTCAACTCCATATTAAATGTCTTGATTGCAAGCAAAATCCATATTTTCCCCAGTTGACTTGCCACACATTAATTTATTAATAATTTTTTTTAAATAGATGCAGATTTTCTAATTTAGCAAGGAATAGAATTCCAATCTATTTGCAGTTGTATGAAGAGCCAGTTTAAAGCAAACCAAATGTATAAATAAATATAAAGCTTTTTCATGGGATTGTATTGAGCAACCATAAAACTTAAGGAGTTATGGGAAAGCCCAGCAGCACAAAGCCTATAATTTGCAGAGAACTTCATCCTTCAGGATGAATCCCTGGGTAGTAAATATTTGCATTACTATTTTTATATCAGTTATTCAATGGGTAGAGTGCAAAGCAGCAGTTAGCACAGTGGTCTTCAGCAGTGAGGCAAATGAGCTCCCTGACTGGGGAAAATATGTAAACAGGATAAAAGAACTCCTGCCTAGCACACACAAATACAGAGCACACACTTCTTATTTCTCAAAGAAAAAGTGCTAAATGAAATGGAGAGCTCATCCAACAGCAAGACACGTAGGTGTAAATTATAAATGTGCACAATAAGCAGGCTAAGGCAGCAATGATGCTGCCATATTGCCAGCTTTGCTTATTACTGTAGTATGTTTGGTTCAAGTAAGATAAAAGGAGACACTCAAAGGAGTTACATTCAAAATATAAAAAGGGTGAAATCACCAGAGAAAGTAGTAGTTGCTAGGGAGCAGGAGGGCATCTAGAGCATGGGGGCAGTGAGAATACCTAGGACAGGATCCAGCAGCAAGTGCCTGTCCTACCACCCCTTCCACAAGAGGCTAGGGCCATAGATGCAGCCCCACAGCCCAGGCACCTCCTTGGGGAAAAGGGCTGAGGGGGAAAGGAGGACACAGGAAGGGGCAATGCAGAGCAGTGGGGAGATACCCAGCCTTGCTGTGGCCTCACTGGAGCAGAGAAAGACAGCCCTGGGGATGGTGTGGGTTGCTAAGGCCTGGATAGAGTTGATAGCTCCACGGGGAAAGTCAGGGACAGACATACCTAGGAGTACTACCTGACCTTAAAACAAATACTTGGTCTTTGCTACTTGGCAAAGGCACTGATATAAGGGAGCTGCTGTATGATGTCTGATTGTAGAGAACCTGGTGAATGGGGTGGCTGGCCCAGGAAGCAAAGGTACAAGCAATTCACCCGTGCTTCCCATGTAACTGGAAGAGGTGGATCCAGGGGTGGACCCTGGCTTATTTAAGGGCTAGAGAATTTATCACAAACTGAATGTGTCACCTTTTTCCTATTTATGATTATTGATATTCCTAGTGATATTTTGCCTGGCATTTCAAAGAACTTACAAGCAATTTCACTGCCTCTGAGAACCAACAGCTGGTCTCAGGATGATTTTTTATTAGGGGAAAGCATTTCTTCCCATTTTTATTGACAACAGAAGTTACAGAAAAAAGTCACTTTGCTGGGGATTGAGACCTTAAAAGGACATGCTTCAAGATGAATATGAGAGTCTTTAGGACAATAAGTAGCACACGTATTCAAGAGAGGTGTCTGAACTTCTGTACCTTGAAAAATCTCCTCCGAGGGAATATAGCTTGAAAATAATTTTGCAGTCATCATACTGAAATGAACAGTGAAAAACAAAATAAAGTAGCTGAGAGGAAACTGTTAAAGGCTGAAAGATGTACTCATTCCCACTGCGTATCCTAAATTAGCATTTAATGAAAAAAATAATGGAATAAGTATTGTTGAGTAGTGCACTATCATGTTCTTGAATGAAGCACTCAACTATGAAAGAAGTATGTAGCCAACAGTGTGAACTTAGAAAAAGAAATAATTTGGAGACTAATCAAATAATTGACTTTTTTAAAAAAGAAATTTTGTGCAAAGATCATTTCATTGTGTGAAAATGCATTAATACCTGGTTTAATAAAAATCCAATGTATGCAAGCAGATATCTTGCAGTTATGATTGTAATCCAAAAATTTTAAATAATCTCTGAGTTGTTTAAAAATTTGATAAAGTATTTATAAAGATCAATTAGGAGAATTGAAATGGCTACCATTACCAAAACTTGCTTTAGCATGAATATTTGGAAATGTTTTTTAGTGTAAATTACCTAGAAGATATTTACCTTTCATCTGGAATCTTATCACAAGCTGCTTGTCAAATGTGACACTCTCCAAAAGATAACAGACGTTTTAGTATTCTGATCACAAAGCAGTTTCGGAGTCATACAGAGACTGACAAGTCCATGCAGTACTTCATTGTGCTGCAGTAGAATTGAATGGATTCACAAAGAACCAAAAGGACAGATGTATGTACAGAGCTGGTAGCCTGCTCAGGAATGAATGAGGGTAGAAGCAGAAAAAAGCTAAGTACCTTTTCGCCCATCTTCCCCTAAGGGCTTATATATATCTGAGGACTTTGTTTACAAATTTATTACCTAATCTTAATAACATGTCTGATTCTGACAAGTATATGCTAACAGTGCTCACCTTATCATAGAATCTTAGAATTATTTGGGTTGAAAAAGACCTTAAAGATCATTGAGTTCAATCGCAACCTAACCATACTACCCTAACTCTAACAACCCACCGCTAAATCACATCCCTGAGCACCACATCCAAAGTTTTTAAACACATCCAGGGATGGTGACTCAACCACCTCTCTGGGGAGCCCATTCCAGTGCCTAACGACCAGTAAAGAAGTTTTTCCTGACATCAATCCTAAACTTACCCTGGTACAACTTAAGGCCATTTCTCCTCACCTGTCACCTTTCACTAGTGAGAAGAGACCAACCCTGCTCTCGCTGTAAGCACCTTTCAGATATTGGAAGAGAGCAATAAGGTCTCCTCTCAGCCTCCTTTTCCCCAGACTAAACAGCCCCAGTTCCTTCAATTGCTCCTCATATGACATATTCTCTAAGCCCTTCACAAGCCTTGCTGTCCTTCTTTGGACCTGCTCCAGCACCTCGATGTCCTTTCTGTACTGAGGTGCTCAGAACTGAACACAGTACTCAAGGTGAGGCCTCACCAGTGCTAGTACAGGGATAGGATGACTTCCCTAGTTCTGCTTACCATACCATTCCTGATATGAGCCAAGATGCCATTGGCCTTCTTGGCCACCTGGGCACATTGCTGCTCATATTCAGCCAACTGTCCATCAGTACACCAAGGTCCCTTTCCATCAGGCAGCTTTCCAGCCACTCCTTCCCAAGTCTGTAGGGTTGCCTGGGGTTGTTGTGGCCAAAATGAAGGACCTGACACTTGGCCGAATTGAATCTCAGACAGTTAAGCTTGGCCCATCTATCCAATCTATCCAAGTCCCTCTGTAGTGCCTTTGGCCCCTCAGGTAGACTTCCTTTCCAACTTGGTTTCATCTGCAAACCACATACTGAGGGTTCACTCAATCACCTTGTCAAGATCATTAATAAAGATGTTCAATAGAAGTGGCCCGAGGGACACCACTCATGACCAATTGCCGACTGGATTTAACTCCTTCAATCACAACTCTTTGGGCCCTGCCATCCAGCCAGTGTTTCACCCAGTGGAGTGTATGCCCACCCAAACTGTGGGCAGCCAGCTTCTCCATGAGGATGCTGTGAGGAACAGTGTCAAAGGCATTACTGAAGTCCAGGTAAACCACATCGACAGCCTTACCTTCATCCACTAAGTGGGTCACCTTGTCATAGAATGAAATCAGGTATGTCAAACAGGTACGTCATAGAATGAAATCAGGTATGTTTGTAAACCCATGCTGACTGGGCCTGATCCTCTGGTCCACGATGGTTCCCAAGATTAACCGTTCCATAACCTTCCCAGGCACCAAGGTAAAACTGATAGGTCTGTGGCTACCAGGATCATCTTTCCGGCCCTTTTTGAAGATGGGTGTCATATGTGTCAATCTCCAGTTAGCTGGGACATCCCTGGTTAGCCAGAACTGCCAAAGAATAGTAGAGAGTGGCTTGGCAACTACATCTGCCAACTCCTTCAACACTTACAAGCCCCAAGCTGCTTTCCAGCAGATGCCTGGAAAGTTGAAGTCCCCCACGAGAGCAAGGGGGAGAGACCTTGAGATCTCACTCAACTGTCTATAAAATGTTTTTTCCACCTCTTCATTATGGTTGGGTGGCACCATCATTAATTTCCATACATTCACAGTCTTTCTTAATATAGAGGGCTACACCACCACCCTTCCTGCCTTGCCTATCTCTTTTGAAAAGTCAGTAGCGATCCATCACAGCACTCTAGTTGTGCGAGTCATTCTACCATGTTTCTGTAATGGTGACTATAGCTTTCTGACTGCACAGTGGCCTCCAGTTCCTCCTGTTTATTACCCATGCTATGTGCATTAGTGTAAAAGCACCTGAGCTGGGTCTCCTTTTGAGTGGCAGTAGTCCTAATACTCTCATGGCCATACTCAGGTGTTTCCATAGCCACCACCATCACACCAGCCCTTATGTTCTCCCTACAAAAGTGTGAGTCATCCTCCTCCTTTACCAAGACACAAGACTGTGGGATCTTACTAGAGTATCCCTCTCCTGCAAGCACTGGCACGTTACATACAAGCTCCATACTGATGACCCCAGTTACACTCCTACACCCCTTTGTACCTAGTTTAAAGCTCTATCAATGAACATTCCCATCTCCTGTCTTAAGATCCCTTTCCACTGGTGGGAGAAGCTACTCCTATTGGTTGCCAGCAGGCTTGGTCTTATGCAAACAGAACAGAGGTCAAAAAAACCAAAAATCTGCTAGGCACACCAGGCTCGGAGCCAGGTATTAAACTATTGACCCATCACATTTAGTCCTTCATCATTCCTTATAACTGGAGAGATAGAGGAGAACACAACTTGTGTTCATTACTGTTGCCCCAAGGCACTGAAGACCTTTTTCTAAGTCTTTAGGGAAGTTTTTCCCATATAATCTCTGCATACCCCAAACAACAATAGGGGGATAGTAATCTGAGGGCCAAACTAGGGAAGGAAATTTCTTCCTTACGTCTTTAACCTGAGCTCCCGGGAGGCAACAGACCTCCCAGTGTAGAGGGTCTGGTCTATTGGCCCTTCTGCTCCCTTCAGCAGAGAGTCACCAATTGCAAAGACTCATCATTTTTATTTGCCAGCAAGGTTTTGATGCTAAGTGAGGTCTGGTTAGACTTTGGTAACACCATCAAGTGGGGAGAACCATCGTCACCACCATTGTCCAGTTGACTCTGCAAAGCACTGTACCTGTTCCACAGGGGCAGCAGGGCAGACAGGGGAATCTCTGTGAGAGCATGCCATTGCCAAGTAGGGGCCTTTTGCCACTGCCCCACACCCCCCAGTTTTTAGCATATCTCATTGTGGGTCCCAGGATACCAGTTTTTTCATCATGAAGACCAGAAATGTGGACAAGACTGCACTGAAGCTTCCTTGCTTCACAAAAAAATATATATACAAAAAAGTATGGGTGAATCTGCTGAATGAAAGGACTTCATTCTGCTGTGGGATTAAAATGCCGAGATATCCATTTGCAGAGACTTACTTAACTGAATTACCTACTACCTGAATTACCAATTTACATATAGCCCCTTGTAAGTGAGGTAACAAGGAGAAGACCAACGTGTTAAAGAGAAATTAAAAGACTAAAAAAAGATAAATATTTAGGACTCATCTTCTTAACACTCTCTATGCATTGAGAATTACAGTATTAGCCCTTCATGTCTCTCTGTAGATTTTTTTTCTATAGACTTGATTTTCATTAATGTATTCTAGGAAATATTTCATGGTCACTGCATACTAGGTAACACTTCAACAGGCATTATTCTAATCTTATTTCCAGCTTGTTCCTAAATTTTAAAGTTTTTTTTTTTGTTTTTTTTTTTTAAACAACCTAAATGAATTAAGTGTACAAAATACAATTTATTTTTTCAGACAGATTGTGAATCCTTTTTCTTTTCCTACTTGGACAGAGCTACTGCAGAATGTCCTTTTCCTTCCCTAGAAAAAGCTGGATATCATCCTTTCAACCTGCACTGAACTACTGCATTGTGAAGACTCTGATTTTGTTAGCATTTTCCTATCAAATTTCAGCAACTTGTAAAGCAAACAAAGAAAAATGGAACTGACTTTGAGTACGGTTGAACTTGAGAAAATGACATTTCTGAGGAGACAATCACCAACAAACATGCAAATTAGGTCACTATATTTGTCTCATATTTAGCCTAGCCTTACTTTTCAGAAAGGAATAACCTGGAAGCTGTGCTCTGCCATTCTCTCATACCAATCAGATATATTGGTATTTGCCTTCTATTTAAAATTCTATTACCTGTTAATATGCTGACTGTTGTTGCTCATCTTACAGAAATGCTTTAAAAGACATGATTAAACTTTTTCCCCCTTTGCTGTGCATAGTAAGACTTGTTTTTTAGCAATTACATTGCTGTGAAACCAAAAAAAAAATAGTTTATAGCTTTAGCAGGTCTGGTTCTGCAAATTTATAATTTAAAAATACTGCTTTCCTATGCTCTGTCCTTAGATTTTTTTTATTTCCCTCCAACTTCAACCTTTCTGAACCCAAGTCACTCTCCTGAAGTTATTCCTTTAAAATGGAATTCTGTGGTTGTTTTCAAAGCTTATCTCCTGCATTGTTGTCTTTCATCTAATGTTTTTAAATCATAGAATGGCTTGAGATGGAAGGGACATCAAATATCATCAAGTTGTAACTCCCCTGCCACTGTCAGCATTGCCATCTACTAGATCAAGTACTAGATTGGATTGTCTAGGGCCCCATACAGTCTGACTTTAAATATCTCACTTATGGGGCATCCACAGCCTCTCTGGGCAGCCTGTTCCAGTACCTCCCCTTGACATCCAATCTAATCTAAATCTCCCTTCCTTTAGCCTAAAACCACTCCTCCTTGTCCTATCACCATCTACCCATGTAAAAAGTTGATTTCCCTTGTGTTTATAAACCCTTTAAATTCTGGAATGCTGCAATGAGGTCTCCCTGGAGTCTTCTCTTTTCCAGGCTGAACAACATAGCTCCCTCAGCCTGTCTTCAAATAGGTGCTCCAGCCCTTGGATAATCTTTGTGGTACCTCTCTAGACCCTCTCCAAAAGCCCTCTCCATCCTTCCCGTACTGGTGGTGCCAGACTTGGACACAGTAGGGGCAGAGAGCAGAGAAGAGGAGGATAATCACTTCCTTGTCTCTGCTGAGCACCCTTGATGAAAACCAGAATACAAGACAGGGTACTATTGGAGAGGGTCCAGAGGAGGGCTACAAAGAAGATCCCATATGAAGACAGGCTGAGGGATCTGGGTTTGTTCAGCCTGGAGAAGAGAAGGCTGAGGGGTCACCTCATTGCAACCTACAAACAGGAGGGGAGACAACTCTTTACAAGGCTAGATAATGGCAGAAGAAGGGGAAATGGTTTTAAGTTGAGGGAGGGAAGATTTATGTTGGATATCAGGGAGATGTTCTTCACCAAGAGAGTGGTGAGGTGCTGGAACAGGCTGCCCAGAGAGGTTGTGGATGCCCCATCCCTGGAGGTGTTCAAGGCCAGGTTGGATGGGATGGATGGGACCCCGGGCAGCCTGGCCTAGTATTGAATATGAAGGTTGGCAGCCCTGCACTGAGGGGTTGGAACTTCACGTTCCTTGAAATCCTTTCTAACCCAAGTCATTCTATGACTCTGTGATTCAATGATTCTATGATATGGTTGGCTTTCTGGGCTGCAAGCGAATACTGATGTCTCATGTTCAGTTGTTCATCACCCAGGACCTCTCAGTCCTTCTCAGCTTATTCTCAAGGATTTCTTCTCCCAGTTTGTGTACATACCTGGGATTAACTTGACTCAAGCACAAAACCTTGCACTTCGCTTTGTTGAACTTCATTATGTTCACAATTCTCAATTAGGTTTTTTACTGATTTTTTCGGGGTGATTTTGGGCTTTTTGGTGTTTGTTTTTTTTTTTTCTTTTCTGTTTTCTTTTGACAGAGAGACAAGGAAAGGGATGCAATAGAAAAACAATGCTGGTAATTTTCAGACATTTTCTTTTTTTTTGTTTTTCTTTTACTACTCTGTAAGTATTTCTTAGAGAAATGAACATAGCGGGAGGGATATGAAAAACAGTTATAATGAAACCTCAAATGACTTGTAAAGCTAGACTTCTGTTCAGAGTGTTGCTTAATTAGAATATACATTGGGGTAGCATAAAAGGTTTAGTAGCTTTTGGAACAAGTTACATAATTCACTCGTTGCCTGATCTGATCAAAGAAGTAAAAATCAAAACAAATTTAAAAAAAAACCCTGAGCTATCCAAATCTTTTAAGGAGAAATGTGCTAGCCTGATATACCAGAACTTTTATTTCCCAATACACACAAAACTAATTAATGTTAATAATTAACTGTAACTGATTTAATTATTTAGGACGTACAGTTATTAAAGGATGACTGCCATTTCAATAATGCATTATTGTTTTCTCCGATTTCATCATGGTTCTCAACTCAGAGCATCACAATTTACCAAAATAATTGCAGATCCTTTCAGAAATCTCTTGTCCTCAAGTAGGCAATTTTCTGAATTTACTTACAGAACAGAATATCTTTGAAATTAAGTTGTATCTATAATGTTATTTATAATTATCAGTATGTCTCGCATGTTATCCTGAGAATTTTCAGAATATTCTGCTGTGTAGAATGTTCAGTATTAATTTTCAGTAAATCCTATAACAATTTAACAACAACATACAAAGACTCCATAATACTGTTTTCTGAATGAGAGGGAAGGATACTGAATTCCATTAGTAATCCACCAGTAATATGGAAAAGTGCATGCAGCCATATTACCTGGAAATTCTGAGAGATTATCTTGGTCTGTTTCAAGGGACCCTTTTCTGTTATAAGTGATCTTCATACATGAATACAGCCTTTCCTCAATTTTTTTTATATGTGCCATCAAGTGCTTCATGAAGCATTACTCAATCATGAAAATAATCAACTAAAAGACAAATAAAATGAATAGATCTTAGGCAAATATTTCAACTGGCTGTGAGTCTGAGATCTCAGGTAGTCAGCGTATGTTTTGAGGGTAAGACTAGCAAGATGGACTAGGAAGTATTACATGTGAACACTTTTCTTTCTAAAATGTAGTTAGATTTTGAAGCAGAAGAACTGAACAGTGAAACACTCCAGAGACCTCTCAATTGGATTAGAGCAACAGAAAGGAGAAAAAAAAATAGACAGAAAAGTAACATACTACCTTTTTGAGGTACATGGAGCATAAAGCAGTTCAGTAATAGCCTTGCCTTGATAGTTGGTGAATATTACAATGTGTCTAACAAAGGGTATTAAAAAAAAAAACCACTTCTGTTTAAAGAAAATGTGAGCATATGCCCTGTTATTTCATAAAATGAATAGCAAATATGAGCCCTATTTGGGAGTTTTATAAGCTTTGGCACATTTCACGTGGCACTGCAATATGTGTTTTGTGTTCTACTGAGATTAATTTTGAAAATAGCAAAAGCAAAACTAATCAAACTGTCTTTACTTCCTAGTTTCTATAAGCAACTGATTGCAGTGGGCAACAGTGTGGGCATACTGTTGGGCAGTGGGGCAAGAATGTGAAATTTTGATTTAATTAGACTCTTTTCGTTTGTTCAAAGATTAAAAAATATCTCCAGATTTTTAGCCTTGGGGGATAGCCCATGTTATTTGTATTCATGCAAGCTTTTGGGGGACTAGAAAATTCTGAACTAAACTGAAAGTGTGGCATTGTTTTACATAGATACACTGAACAGAGCTACACTCATTACTGTTTCAGTTGATGCTGTAACGATTTCTACTACAGGTATGCCAGACTGTCAAGCTGAAATACATATAGTATCACAGGCTGTCCAATATATGATAAATTGCACAAGGTTATTTGCCATTTTCAGAATACGCTATGAAAAAATGAGACAGCAAAGAAATTATGCTTGTTCTCATCCAATTACCAACTTATACATATATGAAAATATATAGTATAGTTTCATATATTCTCTGCAGGTGATCTATACATACACATATATCTTATTATCTTATAACATATAACATATAATAAATCTGCAATAGATATGTTGCATATATATAAACTGGTGTAGGTATATGGGTACATACATAGACACCTACAAATTCTATCCGTTTTGCCTAGCAACTCTAGGAATGTTCTGTGTCTCATAGAAAAATACATGCATTCCCAGAATGTTACGTACAGGAATGAATTTCCAAGTGCTGCTCTGTTTGAATACAAGTTTTCATTGTGTCTATCTCACTATTGAGAAATTAAATGAAGCTGAAAATTCAACAAACTGGGAAAGAGAGGACGGACGTTATCTAGACTATAAATACTAATCCGACACACTTTAATGGAAAGTTTTTGTTCTCATTTTTTTACCTTGAAATAGTCACTGCTCTCATCTGTAGTTCAATTCTTCATCTGCCAAAAACAATGCCTCTGCCATGAGCAGGTTTACCACCCACTTGTCAGGTTGCCTATGGCCTCATCCAACCTGGTCTTGAACATGACCTTGGCCTTGGAAAACCTTATTTAGTGAGAGATGTTGCTGTTTATGGCAGAGGTTAGAAGTATGTGATCTTTAAGGTCCCTACGAACCCAACTCATTCTGTCATTCTATTTTTAGACTAAATATTTTCATTATGTCATTATTCCTAAAGCTTTTTAAATACATTTGGGGATATACAACAAAGAATGTCATCACAACTCTGACTTGTTGGTTTGAAGAGTACTGTTCTGCAGTATCCCCTTAAATTCACTTACATAAACATCTGGGGGTCCAGAAATAGTGGTTACTTTATCTGCTTGTGGTTTTCCCATTTATTTGATTTTGTTATTTTTTTCCTTTTTCATCTACTGAAGAGGGAGACTGAGATAGTTTCTGCTATGAATCAACAATTTAAATTCTATATAAAGCATCCAAATCAGAAGATTGGGATTTGAGCAAACAATCAATTTTGACATAATTACTTTGTCACACAGCAGCTGCTGAGAAGTTATATGTTTGTTGCCATGTCTCACACCTGGGCAAATAATTCCTAGGAGAAAACTGAAGTACATATTATGCAGCTATTGTGAAAGAATAGTAACAATTATGCAGGATAGTTTGAACTTCTTGAGTATGCAGAAATGACGTAAAAATGGCAGAGGAGGTAGGACGCTTCTATTTTTCTTTGATGATTTTTTCAGAAATTGCACTGCAGTCTAAAAGGAAGAGGAAGTTTCTCACATATATATTGTTTGGATATACATATCTATATGTTGTTGACATTTGGTATGGTATTTGATATAACTCATTTCTTTATTCACTTCAGTGTTAAACACTTATTTAAGTAAAACAAGTCAGAGATCTCGATGCTATCAATTTAGCCACTGACAAATACTTATTATTTATTTATTTTTTAAAATGGTAATCAGACACTTTGGGAGATGTGAATCTGTTTCACTTAATGCCTTTCTTTAATTCTGTACCAAATGAAACTATCCTTGTTTACCTCATTATAAAAGAAATCATTTTTAATCCAGTACAGTCTATTATAAATAAATAGAAAATATTAGAATCTCTACTGACTCATTGACAGAAGTAAATTCAGTTGAAAACTTACATAAATGGAAGGTAAGATGGCAGTAAGACAGTAATGAATTCCACCCTCAGACTATAGTGTCTTTACAGGGATTGAGTGGGAAGGTAATATAATTTTGAATGCTGAAACATTATATATGTAAAATGAAGATTAATATTTGGATAAGACAAGTTTCCCAAAGGGAATGAACAGATAATGTAATTAGAACTGATTGTGATAGGCATATTGCAAACCACAGCTGCAAAAACACCATAACTGCTACCTGGTTACTGGCAAAATAAAATTACTTTTATTCAATTTTTGTATTATAAAAATGTTTTGACTCTTCTTCAGCTATGCCCTCATTCAGTGGAAAGCTATCATGTCATTTCCCCTCTGTTGCCCCACAGTGGTAAAATCACTGCAGTTAGTATTCGGGGTAAGAAGATGATTTAGGGAAACTCATGTGGAAAGAGCTGTCTTGCAACTTGCAAATCGGGTTTGTCAACTCGTAGAAGGCAAGCACCTATTATTAGCTCTTACAGCAGGGAAGACATAAATGTCTTTTTTTTTTTTTTTTTTTTTCCCTGAAAGGTGAAATGAAATTTTCAGTTTCACTAGAGAAAATTCCTGTCACAGTTTGAAACAGTGCTATATGTGGAAGCTACTGCTCTACCAACTGTCATAGCAAGTGATATTTTTGGGCCACATTGTAACCCAGCTGATGAATAACTCACAACCTTGACCAAAATACTTTCTGTGAATTACGTAAGCACTTAGAGCCTGAATTCATCTTATTCTCTGGAGGGAAGAGCACCTCTGGAAGATCTCTGGTGTTTAAGAAAGACAAACATAGAGCAGATTATATGTGTGATATCTGCATAGGAATTAAATTGGGAAGCTAAACCTGAGCACACTTCTAACCCTTGAGTTCTGCTGCTAGATAGGAGCATACAGCTAACATTCTTGCAATGCAAGGTAATCAGCTGGACAAAATATTTTGTCCAGTATTCTCATCTCATCTTACAGAAAGAGATGATGTCATTTCTCCTGCTGTATGCTGTTATTCATCCCTTCAGTGCTGGAATTCCCAAATTCCGATGCTAATTCTTCCTTTAGAAGCCATCTTTGATGTTCTTGGCAGATGATACCTTGAAAATATGAACATTTTAGAGATTATTGTTCTGAATTATGCTTAGACTATATGTATGATTTTTCCAAATGCATCAGTGCTACAAGTGTGTATGATGTATCTTTGATTTCCTGGGTTACTAGGGGAAGGTGAAGGGTACAACAGCCTATCCTTACCACAGCCTGTGGAAAAAGTTTGCTGCAGTTTAAAAAGCATCACACAAAAGTTGATGAAAGTCTACATCTAAGGCAAAGCACGGAAAGTTGGCAATGCAGACCAGGGAAAAAAGAGAGTTCTTTTTGCCTGTTCTATGTGCATTGGATATGTAATAACTGCAAGGAGATTACTTTGTGATACACTCTTCTACTGTGTCTTTTCTTCACATTTAAATAAATAACATTTTTCTGAAAGCTAGCTGGTCACAGATACAGAAGAAAAAAATTTCTTTAACGTAGAAAAAATGCTAGCATCATATTAGATCTCCAAAAGTCTGGGAGGAGGATAAGGGGTCAATGACTCAGAGCTGGAAGCAGGAAGGAGTGTGCTTCCTTACCTGAGAGAAACTCAATTATCCTGCACCTGAGCAAAATACCTCGAGGACCTCGTGAAGGACAAAGCAGTAGTAAATGAACTTCACAGAAAACATGAAATTTGCAAAAATCATTACAAAATGTATTCTCTTTATAAAATAATCTAATGATCATTAATTTTTTGAAAAATTCCTCCAGATTTCCCAATTGCCACACCAGAGTCATTTTGCATACTATGCATAGTGCTGTTTTAGGAGTACACAGCAGCAAACAAATATATTGAATGTGAAGTTATGTTCTTCAGAGCTTACATATCAAAGTATATTTTCACCTTCCTTAAGCTTATTTCATGGATATTTCAATTGCACAGCTGAAAATAACTCTCAATCTTGGAGCTGTAATGTCACCTTAGCAAAATGCAGTACTTTACCTGTGTAAGAATAACAGAAGAAAACACAAACACCTTTTCATAATTTTAAGATCTGCTGTTGCCTAGCAACCCTACTGAGGATGGTGGAATTTCTCTCAGATACAGGCCTGTAGGCAACTGGCTGGTGCTGGGCAGAAGGATCTACCTATGCTTCCATGGGACCATTACCACACATCCCCATCCCTGACTATTCGAGCACCTTTCAGAGGTCCAGTGGGGCATTCTTCACTGTCTACTTTATAAATTACTCTTTCTCGTTCCCTGAATTATGGTGAATTTGGCTTTCTCAGCCATTCTTGTGGCTGGAGAACATGCCTGTAAGTTCATTTAAATGGTATTTATTCCTTATGAGTTTTCTCTTTTGGTTTCCAATTCTGTGGTGCTGAACTGCAGTTATTGGAAACAAAACTAAACTCCTCTGTAAAGTACAGCCACAGAAAAAAATTGACAGTAGTCAAATGAGCTCAACATTCAGGCATTCTTGCTTCTAACATTGGATTAAACCCCTGCCTCCAAAATCATCACACCACCACAGCTGTTCACCCACTATTCTACTTCTCCAGAATCCTACATAGAGCTTCTCTGCAAGTGCAGCTTATGAAAACCCTTTGCTAGTTGGAAATCACAGCATTTTATATATATAGTCACTTTTTTGCAGCATCTTACCAGTAGATTCTCTTCCCAGTAATATACCATTTCTCTAATAAAATTTGTGACTAGCCATTAGGGATTCCTCTGGGAAGAACACAGGAATGGTGTCTCTTTGTTGTTTTTTTTTTATCTGTTCAAAAAGTACTCAAATTTAACTAGACTACTTCTTCGTGGGAGTGAGGAGGAGGATTTGACAAGTCTGTATTCTAAATTTTTTTTTTTTTTTTTACCAAGGTATTATAGAAGATGATGATTAATCTTTTGTCTAAGAAAAAAAAGAGCAAATGTACAGAATCCTTTCTCCTCTCAATCAGTTCAGGAAAACTCCTCTCAATCAGTTCAGGAAAAGCTCTGGATCTGAGACCGCAGCACATATTTGGAGTTTTGTTTTTTATACTCCAAAGTTTAGTTTCAGTTTGAAACTTACCTACGTACCTAACTTTACCCGAAACCTCAAACAATGCTGTTTGAAAATCTTGGAAAATCTGTAACAAGTTTCAGGTCTTTCTATGAAAAATTTTAATGCTTGCTTCTGTAGAAACCATTACGCCCAAGCAGTAGTTAACATAGTAGTTAGTATAGCAGTATTTCAATACTTCATTTCACATACACAAGCCATTATGGGCATGATTATTTATATTTTCAGACTTCCTCTCTTCTTCCACTCTTTACTGCTCATCTGTCAGATTGTTACAAGCCAGAGAGCAGCTTTTGAGCTGATAGATACAGGTATCCTTATGTAGATAAAAAGTGTTAATATATATCAATATTGAAATTCTTTGTTTTGTATAAATATTACTGTTTGTTTATTGTCTATTCAGAAACTTTAGCAGTATAAAACAAGATGACAATAAAATAAAATAAAATAAAAAATTTTATCTATTTTTAATTTTTTTAAGTTAATTTTGTAAAACTACTTGGATTTTGCAATAAACAAAAGAATGCTATTTGTATATAAAGTACTAAACTATTCAAAATAGAACTAAAATTATTATTAGTGCAGCAGACAGGATTTTATTTCCTTTCATGTATTTTACCCTGCACAAATACCAGTTATGTTAACTAAAAAATAAAGATGGGCAGCAGGTGATTTACCACAAAAAGCAAGCATCTAATAGGAAGAAAGAAAATCATTTTTCTTTCTGTGATGCTTAAGACTTGAGAGTGCCAGGCTGATTTCTTGCCTTATAACAGCTTTCAGTGCAGTGCTGAGCCCCTGTCTTCAACACTGCTGATCAGAGACTGACACAACTGATCAGAAAATTACAGTGTCTTAGAATGGTTGTAGTTGAATGGAACCTCTGGATGTTACCTGGTACAACCTGGGAAACATTGATTCTCTTGTCCAGCATCAAGTCCAGCTGGCTTTTAAACAGCCTGGTGTCTGAACCAGCTGCTTAGTTGTTTAGAAGTTAATGCCCTGAATATTTCAGTAGGTTACTAAATTGAGTACAGAAATGTTACTTCTGGGTCACTTTTTCACCTCTCCTTTCTTCAGTTTTCTACATACACTTGTACATACACAGAGCACCTTACAACAGCGTGTCCATATGTTTCCTGGAGACAGCGCTGCAAGAGTATCAAATTACTTTACTTTTTTTCCAGATTTCTGAGTCAGCTTCAATTGCAGTAATTGTTAAATTTTTGACTCAATGCAGATATTTAACAGTATTTAACAAACAGGTGTCAGTATTCCACTGAAACCAATATAAGTATATTTTCATTGCAACAATGTAATCCAAACTACACTGCCAATTTCTGACATTCAAATTATCTGGCAGTTTGAAGGAAAGCCAAATTTCATTGATAGGAACAAGACCAAAGAAAAATCAGATGCTCAAGATTCTTCTCCACACTAAACTGACTAAATTTGTCATTCTCATATTGCATTCTCTAGCAGCAATTCTCTAACCGCCCCTCATATAGGCTGATGCTTATATTACCAATAGGTGTGCTGATGCTCTAACTACACAAGTGCATTTCTAATAAAGAATTTTCTCTCTACTGAGCTGCTGGGCTATCACTTGCTAGGTAGAAAACAAAATCATTGCTCACATAGGGAATAGAAGACATTGAAACCTCTTATTATTTTTTTGTTGTTGTTCCTCATCTCACCAGGTTTGGTCCCTCTCCTCAGAGATATTTTTCTTCTCTCAGTTTGAATTTGGGCCGCATTTGCTCTTTTCCATTTCTAGTTCATTCAACTTAATGCCTTAGTCGTTCCAGTTCAACCACTTTCTAAGTATTTGTGTTGTCCTTTCATACAAATTTGTGCTCAACTTTACTCACTACTTTCTGGTCTATCTCATGTCATTTAATTTCATTTCATTTTGCTACTTTTTCACTTCCAATTTTTGCTCAGATTTCTTGTATTCTGATCCCAGTTGGATGTAGTTTTTTTGTTTGTTTATTTGTTTTTCTAGTTTTGTCTCAGCTACATCAGAGTAAACTGCAATTCATAGGATTTGAAATTGCAAAGGAATGCATTATTCATTATCAGTGAAGTAGAGTGGGAGCTGAACTATTAAAGCATGCATTTTAGTAAACACTAAAGAGAAGGAAATGCATGGGAATGAAAGAAAGTTTAAACTAAATTACAAAAAATGAAATAGAGTAAGTAAAAGAAAGGAAGGGATTCAGGGGAACAGAGTAGTAAGTTATTAAGATAGAAAAAAATACAAAACCTAAAGATAAAGTGGAACATGAAAAGAGAGAATAAACTAGGCTTCATGAGAATCATTTGGAAAATACCGAGGAAAAGATTGAAAAGATTAATTTGAATGAGAAGTTCAAGCATAAATCCATGCAATATTAATAGAAAGATAATGACATGGAAATAATTATAGGGTTTAGTTCTGCTTATGTAATCATGATGGAAATTGTCCAAAAAGGAACAAAACTATGGTATATAGTACAGGTATGTTGATCTGTGTGCTGAAACAATGTATAATACTTTTTCAGACACTGTTGTGATGTTTAGAGCACAACACTTAATTACCTGGTTGTACTGGATTCTGCAACAGTGGCTGCCAAAGAGGTTTACTTTTATTTGTCTAGGAAACTGTCCCCTTTCTCTGTGAATCTGAAGTCTGTGGTTCCCTACACCTTCATTACCTCGAGTGGAGATTATTGCAGTTTTATCACACCTTCAAACTTAACATTTGTAAGTAGGGTAGAACATGACAGATCACTTATTAGCAGAGCAGTTTGTTTTAACATTTTAAACCATGTTTAAAATAATTTATCAGATATCAGCTAGGCTAAAAATATCAGCTTGTTTTCTGTCTCTTACACAGCTGAGGTCACCTGGAGTACTTCAGTTAAAAGCACTTTTTGTGGTAATAAACAAACAGGAGGAGGCTGATGGCAAAGTTTTCATTTTGTGAAGTCCTTGACTTTGAGCCAAGCATTTTGCTGAGGTCCCTCAAAAACTAGTTCTGATCATATAAAATATTAAATACCCACTGAAATAAAAGTGGATAAGACATAAGTGAACTTGTAGGACACAACTTGCTTGTCTGAGGGGGAAGAAAGAAGGAAAAAAGGACAAGGGTGCAGGGATGGAAGATGAGGCAGAATTGGTTGGTATTAGAATGTGACAGGTGTGTTCACTGCTGGGTTCTGTTGCAGAATGACTGATCACAAAAGAATTCCTTGAACATATACTAGAGAGGAGGAGTTATGTTGTTATGGTGAATTTGACATTGTCAGTTTATGTTTTTCATTTTTAGTGGGGCAACATTTTGTGCAATGTTGTATAGGGACTCCATGTTCACTAAAAACCACTGTCTCTCTCCTAGAAATAACAAATAGAATGCACTGGGTCATATATAAATAAGCAACATAGTATATTGTTGTTTCTTCTACATTATCTTTCTAAACTTTATATTTCCTTCTTGTCAAGAACTAGAAATCATGTCAGAGTTTGCTTCTGAGACATTGGCTATTGCTCAGTTATTCATTTTTTCCCAGTGTCTGTGAGGTGGATGGACTGACTGAAGGTTTTCATTGTTCAGTTAGACCTTTATACATGAGAAGAGCAGGATTCTGCATGCATGATGATAACATGTCAAGCAGTGGCTGTCAATGGAAGGAAGAAGCAAAGGCAGCCCAAGCTTAGGTGATCACCCATATGACAGAGGAGTACACAGAGAGGGATCAAACATCTTGTTGACGTCCCTGTGGAATGAAGGCAGAGAAATGTTCTTGACAGTGGCAACCATGGGATTTTTCTCTTTGTCAGTGAAAGGAAAGTGCAGCTGACAGTCTCAGCCTGGACTACAGCAGCATGAATGGAAATAGCACTGCAGGGTAAATGAACCATAGGAAGAAGTGCAGCCTGCAGTGTGGAAAGAAAATGTTTAGAGCTTTAATTTCAATTGAAATAACACTTGTTAGTATTCTTTTCCAAAGAAAATTAACAAACAAACAACAAAAGTAATTATTAATAATAATAATAAAAACAAATGAAAATTAAATTATGGCTTTCCATATTGTAACTCAGTGGAAAGGTGTATATGATGCCACATGCCCCAGAACTCAATTTTCAGGTAACTGGAATGAAATACAAATCTTTTCAATTGCACTTGATTTATTCAACTTTGGTCAGACTGTTTTGGTAAAATTTACTTGTTCTGCAAATCTACTGCAGAAATCATTGTGAAACATCTTTTACTGCTTATTTGTACATTTATTTACAATTGCTTGGTGCCAGCTCCAGCTGTAACAACAGTATTTCACATACTGTAAGACATTAGATGCTGTGACAATCACACTTCTAGCAGGATTCAAAGTATTTCCTTTCTTCAGTTGAAGAAACAACATAATTGAAATAAAGAAGGATCATGTTAAAATAGAAAATTTATGTTTTTAATTTATTAGAATAAGTATCAGAAAATTCTCAGGTTAACAATTTGCAATTATTAGCATAATAGCATTAGCTTTAGCTCCTCTGACAAATCATGATTTTAGAAATTAAGTTGATTCAAAAAGTGTTTATAAATTCTTTGCTACCTTGTTATCCTCCAAGATGAACAGATTAAGGTGGTCATTAGGGTGAGGCAAAGCTGCCTTTTCATTCCCACTCTGCTGTTCATCAAGCACATCTCAGTCCTTGTTTCCATTTGCTTAACGGTAAGGATACAAGAATTATAGGCTCTTAATTCTTAATTTCAAAATATACAGAATGAGAGATGATTCCCTTCTATGGCAACTGGAGCCATGTAAGCACCTGGGAATTTAATACAATCCAAAGCCATTCTATTTTTATTAACTTTTCTTCTTTTCAGTTAAATTGATGCGGTTTCATGAATAATTGAATATGTTAAAATACACAGTAAATCTTCTTGCCACCAGGTTCTGCTTAGGACTATCATCTTTCATGAATTATGCCAGAATATTTAGTTGTTCTTTTGGGTCAGATTTTTTGTCATTCTAGTCATTTTGAGGCTATTGGTCTATCAGAAAAGCCTGAAAGAGGAGAAACAACAGAGAGTAAAAATGTACTTTCTGACTTTTTTACTTGTCCAACACAGGCAGCACCATCCAAACTTTAACTGCTGGTGTTACCAATACAGCACAAAACCAATTGTTTTCTTATTTAATGAAAGTGCATTCCGTACTCCAAGAAAATATAAAAGGATAATAACGTTTTGCAAACCATAAACTAAAATTTCAAGGTAATTACTTAATACAGTTTGCACTTCCAGCCTTCATTCAGTAAGAATCTTTATAACTTCATGACTATGTGTTCTTTTTAGTTCTAGAGGGCTTAATTTATTTTTTTCCTCGATTACCTGAACCTATGTTTCTGCCAGTGGGACGTCTTACTGTTCTCCACCGTTACATTTTTATGACTGCTTTGTGGTTTAAAATGTGATCTGATCTTATGTTTTATTTACTGACTATTGTTGCAGCTCTGCTTCAACTACAGTGTTTCCTTGTGGGCTTTTCTTTAACATTCATCACTAAAATTGCTTCACAGTTGTTAAATAATTTCTGCAACACCTCTGTGACACGAAGGAAGCCTGTTAGACACATTTATAAGAAAAATCATTTTTAAAAAAATGCTATACATCTGTAGAGAAATTTTTTAGAGGCTGACCTTTTTTTTAATTGTCTGTAACAGGAATTAGAAATGCATCAGAAAACAAGGGCAAGGAGAAAACAAAATGAAAAAGGAGAGAACTATTAATAATCAATAAATATGTTGGCTTTTTTGCTCAATTTGTTATTTTCTTTTCCTGTAGGGCTGGTGTATCAGAAATGAATATATTAGAGTCACTGATGCAAACCTCCCTACTGCTTCAGGGAGCTATGTCATGATGACTGAATGATGAAGTTCAAAGAATGCTTACACTGTGCTCAAGCTGTGGACAAGGTTCGTTTCCTTTCTGTTTTTTGTTTGTTTGTTTGTTTTTTTAATCTGGTTCTTAAATCTCTCTACACCTTGTTGCTGGTAGTTTCTATGACAGAAAATCCTAGTCCTGTTGCTGAAATCATAAACATATGTGTTATATAACATTATGGTATGTTGGAATGTGACACTGCATGCTTATCTCCAAGATTAGTTGATTCCTTTTTGCCCCTAGTCTCCAAAACTGCACAAATAACCTTAAATCACAAACCACATTTCTCCCTTTTAGCTCTCAATTTTATAAATGTTAGTAGCAAAACCTGAAAGCTTCACTACGCTGTCCTGAAAATGGTTGGAAGCATTTTCTGTACTGATAGATCACATTCTTGTTCTTGTCTTAAATCACATTTTTTTTCTCATAGTCTGTCCTCATTTACTAAATATCTTTCTTCAAATCTGAGGCCTAAGGAACTCTAGAAAAGATGTACACTTCAGTCTATATTGTATGCAATGGTAGTTCTGAAGTAACCAGTTAGTACAAATAAAACTTCATTTAGATGCCTAAAAACTGTAGTAATTTTTTAATTATTACTAGGGAAGAGATTCAAAACATGACAATGTGCTTGTATACACATCGCAGTGTATAAGTACAGGAAGGAAGAGCATAGAAATAAAAGTTTGTTTTACATCTATGAAATTCTACTTCTTTACTATGGAGTATTTTCTGCTGCAGGAAACTACCATCAGCACCATAGACACAGAAAGAAATAGTATTTCATCAGTGCAAAGCTATTTGAATGGATGCTTGAAGAGAGTGTGGATTAATTTATTTTTTTTTTACATTTTCCAGCTGGTGTTACTTTGCACCAATATTAACTTTTCCTGAATGCATTTCTGAGTGCATTGTTATGTCATCCAAAATCCCAGAAGAAAACTCTTTAACTCCAATGTGGTGCTACAAAGTGGCATTCCTTTATTCCTCGTGACATGCATCAGGTGACTTGACAAGCAACCCATGCTCTCAGAGTACAGGTTCTACATTTATACAGTTAAGACATACATATGCAGTACTTTGGCATACACATCCACTTTTCTTCAAGGTCTCATAGACATGTGCTAAGGTCCCTTTGGGCACGCTCAGTGGTATTTAGGGTGGTCAAGTGCCCACTTACAACTTTTTTCCACCATCAGCTTCACCACTGAACCCTTGGACCTGTAAGTCATAAGCCAGTGGTGTGGAGGATAATCTCTGGCAGTACAAAAAATTCCAAAGCACTGACAAAGTGTTTCAGTGGGGGGGAAGGGGAGGGAGGGGGGGAGGGAAGAGTTCCAGTTGATTTAAAGAAATTGAGAAAATGAGTAGAAACATAAAAGCAAAGTTTTTTTTTACCTTTAAGCAAGGTATACTTTATTGACAGCTCTGGGGGAGCATGGAGAAAACTTTCCACGAATGCTCCACCAGATAATTGTCCATGAACGTTTTATTTTCACATGTATTACATATCCATTACATTCCCAAATTCATTATACTATCCACCCCCAATGACTGCCCAAAAGATGCTGCCTCATTTGGCGATCTTGAATGTCACAAGCCTTTGAGCACTGTGATGGTCCACAGTAGGTCCATTGTTATTCCTTGGGGTGGTCTTTACTCTCTCCCAACACTCCTTTTGTCCCAAAGATTGCTAAGATTGCTGTGGAATGCACACACAGATAAGGAATACAAAGGGGAACATCTTGATGCTGTCTGTCACATTCTGGACGTTCCACCAAATTTTCTTTTGCCTTGATAAAGCAGACCACCCTTACAACACATGTTCTCATCTCTAATACTACATCACAATTATCATCCACAATATCTAATGATTACTGTGGTGTTGCAAGCAAATATTCACAGAATCACAGAATCACAGAATTGTAGGGGTTGGAAGGGACCTCCAGAGATCATCGAGTCCAACCCCCCTGCCAAAGCAGGTTCCCTACACCAGGTCACACAGGTAGGCATCCAGGCAGGTCTTGAACATCTCCACAGAAGGAGACTCCACCACCTCCCTGGGCAGCCTGTTCCAGTGCTCCGTCACCTCACTGTAAAGAAGTTCCTTCGCACATTTGTGCAGAACTTCCTATGCTGCAGTTTCCAGCCGTTTCCCCTTGTCCTGTCTCCACTCACCACTGAAAAGAGTCTGGCCTTGCCATTCTGCCCCCCACACCTTAGATATTTACAGGCCTGGATCAGGTCCCCTCTCAGTCTTCTTTTCTCAAGGCTGAACAGATCCAGTTCACTCAGCCTTTCCTCATAGGAGAGATGCTCCAGGCCCTTCACCATCTTTGTGGCCCTCCGCTGGACTCTTTCCAAGACATCCTTGTCTTTTTTGTAGTGGGGAGCCCAGAACTGGACACAGTACTCCAGATGAGGCCTTACCAGGGCAGAGTAGAGGGGGAGGATCACCTCCCTCGACCTGCTGGACACGCTCTTTTTAATGCACCCCAGTAAGCCATTGGCTCTCTTGGCCACAAGGGCACACTGCTGGCTCATGGCCAACCTGTCATCCACCAGGACACCCAGGTCCCTTTCCGCAGAGCTCCCCTCCAGCAGGTCATCCCCCAACCTGTACAGGTGCATGCAATTATTCCTCCGCAGATGCAAGACTCTACACTTGCTTTTGTTAAACCTCATCCAGTTTTTTTCTGCCCAGCTCTCCAGCCTATCCAGGTCTTGCTGAATGGCAACACAGCCTTCAGGCGTGTCAGCCAATCCTCCCAACTTCGTATCATCAGCAAACTTGCTGAGGGTGGCCATTATCCCCTCATCAAGGTCATTGATGAAGATGTTGAACAAGACCGGACCCAGCACTGACCCCTGAGGAACACCACTGGTTACAGGCCTCCAACCGGACTCTGCACCACCAACAACAACCCTCTGTGCTCTGCCAGTCAGCCAGTTCTCAACCCACCTCACTGTCCACTCATCTATCCCACACTTCCTCAGCTTTGTTATAAGGATGTTGTGAGGGACAGTATCAAATGCCTTGCCGAAATCAAGGTAGACTACATCCACTGCTTTCCCCCTATCCACCCAGCCAGAGGCAACATCATAGAAGGCTACCAGGTTGGTCAAGCACGACCTCCCCCTTGTGAACCCGTGCTGACTACTCCTGATAACCTCCTCTTCTTCCAGTTGTCTGGAGATGACATCCAATACAAGCTGTTCCATCACCTTTCCAGGGACAGAGGTGAGGCTGACTGGCCTATAATTGCCTGGGTCTTCCTTCTTGCCTTTTTTGAAGACCGGGGTGACGTTGGCTATCTTCCAGTCTTCAGGCACCTCCCCCGTCCTCCAAGACTTCTCAAAGATGACAGAAAGCGGTTCAGATATCACCTCTGCCAGCTCCCTCAGCACCCGTGGATGAATCCCATCGGGTCCCATGGATTTGTGAACACTGGTGTTGCCTAGGTGCTCCTGGACCACCTCTTCCCTGACAGAAGGGAGGTCTTCCATTCCCCAAATCCTCTCACTAACCTCCAGGGTCTCAGATTCCCGAGGGGCAGCTTTTTCACTGAAAACAGAAGCAAAGAAGGCATTCAGTATCTCCGCCTTCTCAGCATCCCCCGTTACCAGAATATTAAATATTAACAAATATTAACAGAACATTTTGTGTAGTTCTTCAAATTGCAGCAAAAACAGATCAACATAATTTCCACCAGTGCCCTGTACAGCCACCCAGCTCTAGAGTTAAAGAATGTCAGCTGAAATGCTGAATAGCTTCTCTCTACCTTCAAAAATACAATACTTGCTCAAAATTTTCAATGCTTTCTAAAAAGTTGCATTTAGCATTTAGGTTACAAAATGAAAGATGGAATATGTGAGATGCCGTGCTGTATTTTCTGAGAAGAAAGAGCAAAACTGCTCAAAGGTAAAAATATGTGAGCTTACTGCAAGCTGATATTCTGTTTTTGTTCACAGATTTATGTGCTTATATTTTACTTTTTATTGTTGTGCTCCTGGAGTATTGCAGAATGAAGTCAAAGCTTTTGTAATGCTGCAGTACTTGGTGAGATTCCCTGACTCCATACACAGTAAAGTCTGAAGATATGCCGCTTTTTTTTATTATTATCATTCCCTGTAAATGAGAAAGAAGAAGTACTTCATTTTATGATTACTTGGTAAAGAAGAAAAACTGGATTTTTAGAAACAAACAGGTGAAAAGATGACTATCCAATGTAAAGCTATCTTTTTTCCTCTATTACACTGAAATGCCCAAGGGTTAAGAACATATAGTCCTTTGCAGGGCATAACAGATGTGTTTTGCTGACTGACTTCACATTTCGTTTAATGCATGAGTTGCCCATGATTACTGAATTTCAGGAACATTTCCTCTACAGCAGAGTGAGTGTTTTTCATTGTTGTTGATTTTTTTTTTTTTTTTTTTTTTTTGGTCTGTTTTGTGTGGGGTTTGTGCAGGGTCTGTTTTGTGTTTCTTAGTCTTATTTTGTTTTCTAACATTCCTCTTTCTGTATAAACCATGCTAGACCATGCAGACAGTGGAAAGAAAAAGAGTTACTGCAGCTGCTTTGATGTTAACTACAAGTTGAGTCAAAGTGAATAAGTGGATTTAATCATTTTGAAAGTGTACCATGAGTGCTGTTGTCTCTAGTATGTCAGAAAAGTGGACAAAGCCCTAAACTCTGCACTCTGTGATCCTAAAATTAGGCACTGAAAACTCAGTTAACATTTAAGGTAAGTGGATATAGAAGAACACAGTAAGCCTCTGTCTATTATGTACAGTAAAACAAGCGGCAAACAGGATTGGAAAGAATTGAGGCAAACAGGAAATGACAGTTGGAGAAAAAAAAAGTATATTTTTCCTTTTATGGGAAAGGTAAACTCAATGATCTTACCAAGAATATTTTTTTAATCTCAGCTGCTAGCAATAAGATACTTCTCTGTGAGACAGGTCAGAAAGTTGATTAGATTCTGATTTTAAATTTTGCATCTTTCCAATCTAAATGAACACAAGATACTTTATCACATCATCCCAAAGACTTCGAATGCACCAAGCTTTCACCTGACTTTCACTTTTTGACTGAAAGCTTTGTCACTACCACCTCCTTCATAGGAAGTTGTTTATGGCACCCATCTCATCTAATAGCTATTTGTTAACACAATTCTATTCTGTTTTCTACTTGTTAGTATAAATCCAGGAGCAAACTCCAAGGAAATGCCACTGAACAACAAATATACTCTGAAATCAAGCCATGCTAAGTGGCTCTGTGGTTCAGTGAGAACTCTTGAAAATTGTTAAACAGAGTAAAACCACAGAGACTTGGGAATGCATCAGAACTCACCATGAATTTGTTTCTGCCTGGTAACACAACAGCAATTAAAAACAATTACGTTTCATTCATCCCACTTTTCTGGTGACCATCAGCTTCCTACTACTGATTTCATTATACTACATGTAACCTGATAATTAGTCATTATATGAGATTTTCCCTTCTTTTTAAAAGTCATCAGGCAAAATCATATTTATATTGATATCCAGAAGACCTTGCTCCAGTGAAAGGATCACATTCTACAAAAGCTTGTTCTTCAGATATTAATTACAATAAATATAATATTTTTCAATATAAGCAGGCTTTTATCTGTGACAGTGTAAGCAGCGTTCAAACAAGTAAGTATAGAGGCTGCTCCTAGTGACACCAAAAAATGTCAAAATATTTCCTACAAAAATCACTGAAATCTCAGGACATACATGTAGAGAAAGAGGGAGGGAAAGGTGATACATTTTTCCCAGAGAATTTAATGATGTTTCTTGAGGATTCAAATCCTTAAATCTCATTGAATGACCAATTTCCAAGTTGTTTCTACAAAGCCTCAACTTTGCTTTCAGCTCAATTATCTGCTTATGTGACAAAACAGCAAACATTCTAAAAAGCCCATTACCCCTCACTTAATGCTCACAAACTGATATACTTGTACAGTGTAGAAAGACTATCTTCAAAACTGTGGATAACAACATGCAAAATGAAAACCTGTACACTGTGCACACAGGTGGCATTTCTATGCTTGTGCAGATATTCAGTAGAGTGCAATTTTACATTTATTTCCTTACTTATGTTCCCATGAATACATATATCACATATTTTTAAAATATATACTTCAGTGCTAGGATTCGGGATGCATTTTTTCATATATAAAACATGACTTTTTTTTAATATCTTTATGCAAGACTTTTAGAGAGCAAACCTTTTGTTTCACAAATAAAATTGTACTCTATTCTGATACAGTTCAAAGATGACATGAACAGTGCTACACAAGAATATCTCTGTAATACTGTTGACCTGTAATTCTCATTACTCTGGGTATCTCCTTCAGAGCCATGATGGACCCACTGAGTGTTTACTTCATATGTGACTGAAGCAACTGTTGCATTAGCTAGTGGCCACTGGAGTGAAAAAATGTACTGTACAAAAATTCCTATATAAATGAACTCAATCATAACATAGGTAACGTAGGTAAATACCTTCTTTTGAGCTATGTTTTGGCTCTTAAATAACATCACCTCCTTCTTGACACCTCTAGGAGGAAAAATATGACCTTAAGTGCTCTCTGGCTCTCTGCCCTCAGGAGGGGGCATAATTACTTGTGTGGAAAGAAATAGTAAGACTAAATTTTCATTTCTTCTTTCACTAAATGAAGGCAAGAGTAGGAATAAACAAAATGAACAAAAAAAAATTGTAATGTTTAATCTTACAGAAAATATCTTCTTCCTCTCCCTGTTTTACTGCATATATTAATTTTTTTCCCATGTACTTCTTGTAGGAGAATCACACTTCTTGGGAACTGGGTAACTTGTTTTAATCTCTCTTTTCCCCTTTTTTTTTTACCGTATGTCACTTATGCCTTAAGAAAACCAGACTTACAGACAATTTAATTTTCCCATTCCATATTTCTTTCCTAAACACTCTTCTGCTTTTTTCTGCTACTCTTGAACTTGCAAATGAGAGGATGTGGTCTCAGATTATCGCTGAAAGGCACAGTGTTTACAGATATGGTGATGTACAGCCTTAATTCTACCCATCAGAGTGTAAACTAATGCTAAAGCAAATGGATACTGAAAAAACAGCCAAAACTAGATAATGAACATTCCTGTGAGTAGGTTGAGAACCAACATAAATCTTTGTTTTCTGTCTAAAATAATCCATCTGCATTGATCCTTTGAGCTAATTATCTCTGACTATGATTCAATTTCCAAACCAGCAAAGCACAACTTTCTTTGATATTATTAGGTCTCATTCAGTCCTTCACAGAATCAAGATATTTAGCTTACTCCCAGTGCATATATACTTTAACTCTCTAGACTTGTCAACACTGACTGCAATCTAAACAGCAGACAAATTGAATGGGATCTGTTTTGCTGTGTATTGCGCATAGATCAGATTTGGAGATGGCAGAGAAAATTAAACAATGATTATGCTGCTTCCCCATCCTGGATGCCATCAGGAAAAGGAACGGTCCTTTGGTCCAATGAATTGCTCTGCCAGGGCCATATTCTGTGGAAGGTGAAGAGTAATTTGCACGTTTATTAGTTCAGCTGCCTACACATTTAGATCTACATGTTTTTCCCTAAGACCTATTCAAGATCACATTTGTCACTGAAATGATTTATGATTTAAAATGTCCTTTAAAGAACAAATCTCAACAGCACAAATATTCTATGACAAAGCAGATGAAATTTATCATTATTTCAGTATTACTGTTTTAAAAAAAATTGATAAATAGAAACTTACCAGTAAAGTTTTGTTACTGCTAAGGAAGGTAATTATTGGCAGCTCCGGGGGAGCATAGAGATAACTCTCCGCAAATGCTCCACCAGATGATTGTCCATGAACAGGTTATACTTTCACATGTAACACTCAATTCACATGTAACTCCCAATGCTCCTTTTGTCCCATAGATTGCTGTGGAATGCAAGGACAATCGAGAAGTCTCTGCGCACACACAGATAAGGAAGACAAAGGAAAACATCTTGATGCTGTCTGTCACATTATAGTCATTCCATTGTAGTTTCATTTGCCAAACTTACAACATGTCTCCTCATCTACAATACTACATCACAATTATCATCTGAAATATCTAAAGACTACTGTGGTATTGCAAGGAAATATTAACAAAATATTTTGTGTAATTACTTCTTCAAATCGTTATCATATAAGAAAGCAGTAATTCACTAAACAGGTTGTCCTGATAGAAAACATAAACATAAAACAAAATGTTATCTTGATAGGTTTTATCTCAACCTTCTTATTTTAAAATCCTCTTAATTCCACAAGCAAATCTTCAGCTTGGTGGACCTTCACAAATTTTATAAAGCTGGAACATACTGTCTCTTCATACTTGGATCCTGTTTTCTTCTATTATGTTTTTTCTCTACCAAATGGTAGGGTTTGAGTATGAAAGAAGGTGCATCCTACTGGTAAGCTCCTCTCTGCAATACAGAGCCATGCTAGTACAGAGGTGCTGGGGCTTCCCAGATGTTCAGATAAAAGATTAAATGTCAATCCAAACCTGATCTAGTGGGACAGGACAGCTAGCACTACTGTGATAGATGTGACCTTTCAGTGGGAACCCAGTGTGCTGGGGATGCTGTGAAAGGAGAGCAGAGCATTTTTCTCTGAAGAGGAGTTTAGATCTCTAAAGACTGCAAAAACAAACATACATTTTTTAAAAAAATTAAAAGAAAGATGTGAAGTGTTTGGTTGCTACAGCTGCTCAAGCCTGGAGAACAGTTAAATAAAACAACCAAATGTCTGAAGGATTATCACAAAAATGGTCAATGAAAAAATCTCAGCAAAACAATTGGATCATGATAGTAAAAACTTGTTAAGAGTGAAAACACAGATATTCCATGTTTCAAAACTATCTCTCTCGAAATATGAAACTTTGAAAATCTGCAGTATACCTTTTATATTGAAAATTCTTGTCAGCAAAACATACTGAATTTAAAAAAAAACATCTCGATTTAAAACATTCTCCAGTAAATTTAAAAATATGAAACAAACGAACTTTGCTTTAGTTGTTGCACTATATATTAAGGGTAAATTTTCGGATGTCATCCTTGTGACAAAATTAGATCAGTAGATCATTGTGTAATAATATCTATAGTGTATATCTTTGAAATATAAATGATCACTTTCAACTAATGCCAGCCAGAAGTTGTATTTCTATATAACAAGCGAACAACAGGATTCCTCCATTACTGCTTAATTATCATTGCAAATGTTTAAAATTGTGATAAGCCATTACTATGGCATTGCTATAGGAATCAGGCAATAGCTTTCCTTATGACTGAGATTTATTCAAACTTCCATAAACTGGAAATTTTTACTGGCTCCAGCCCTCTAATTTGTCTTGTAGAAGCCCACTAATATTTGAATATAATAATATAATCTTGCAGCCCTAATGGCATGGTAGACTGATTCATCAATCCTCTTTCTCACAAATACATTCTGTAATAGTATAAACAATTAGTGGACAGAATTTTAGTCAGCTAGTTACAGAAAGTGACGTAAACAGGGTAAGCTACTGAAAGTAAATGTAACAATGCAAAATACATCATGAAGATAAAAAAAAGTTATTTGAAGTGAGTATGATGGCAATTTACCTTTCCCTTCTCTTATAACAGTTCATACATTTTTTCATAAAGAGACAGAAAAGCTGAAACAATAGGATAAAAATAAGTGGGAAATACTCAGCCACTACAAAATTTCAAAGAAAGCACAACCAGTGGAGAAACAGTGATTTGGTGGAAGAAATATACAGAAGGAAATCTTTGTGTCCTTGTAGATAACAGCAAACTATAACAAAGGCCTAGCAAGAACTACTATCTGGAACTTCAGTACATACTATCTGCTTTATCTGTTTTTCATCAACTATATTTTTCATCAAAAAGATGTAGATTACTATATATGGGATGCAAGCAATAAAATGTGTGATCATCTTGTGCAGTATATTTAATAATTCTATATTAAATTTAGAAATATATGAGAAATTATAAGCTTTTAAAGTAATGTAATGAGAATTAAACTAACTTTTCAATGTGGATTCTAGAAACATCAAAAAGATACTCTATTTGAAGTCCAATGGTAACACCACATGTTAAAGCTAATTCTGCCCCTCATGATACACATGAACAAGAGAACTTTGAAGGCCCTATCTTTTTTTCATCTCTTAAACAAGTAGCAATAACTACTTATTTAAAGCAAAGCAAAAACATTCTGACATCTAAGCAGCAATACTTAATGCATGATGGCCAAACTGCTAGAATATAAAAGTTTGTAAAAATATAATGTAAAACTTTCTGCAATACACTATAATTAAGATTATTCCAAAGCTTATTTATACATACTCATTATCTGGATACAATTACAATTGCTGCTTGAAATATCTTTTAATAAATACTACTGGATTTTTAAGCCCAATGGACAAAAGATATCTTATAACTTGGCAGGGATAATATAGGCTTTGGGAGTCAAGAAATGAGCAGGTTTCAAGATCTCAAAAAAAGAAATAAAGTTATAAGATTACTTTCAACTATAATTTCCCCTGATTCTAGTTTCTTTAATTAGACACCGGGACAAATTTCAATTTCCTATATCTTGCTTCTAAAAATAGAATTATTTCCATCTTCTTTCCAACTTCTGTAAGAAAAGTAAAGTTCCTTGTCTCATGATTGCCAAGGATCAGTCTCCAGCATTTCCACTTATAGATAAGAAAAAACTTTCCCATAACCTAACTAGGACAAGTCAGGTCATTTTAGACAGAATATCAGTCTGCTTCATTGCCAAGAGTCTGGAAACACCTGTATTTGAGTGGGTGCAAAATGGACAAAAGCTGCCTGCCTCCCTGAAAACTGCTTAAGCACGAGCTGGATCTTTCCAGAAAGTCATATAGCTGGGGAAACGTAAGACTGTGCCCAGGCTAATGCATTCTTCTCAATACAACAAAAATTAACGCAAGCACAACAGCCTCCTGACCAAAATGTATAACAAAAACAAAGTTTAGGAACCTTAGGTCAGCATGCACCCAACTATGCTATAATGGCTAGCAATCTTCCTATACTTTATTTTCTCATGATGCATTTAAATTAAGGAAAGGTCAAGGAACATATCATCCTGAGTGCTATCATGCAGCATGTGCAGGACAAGTAGGGGATCAGGCCCAGTCAACATGGATTCTTGAAAAGCAGGTCCTGCTTGACCAACCTTATCTCCTTCTATGACCAGGTAACCCACCTAATAAATGAGGGAAAGGCTATGGATGTAGTCTGCCCAGACTTCAGCAAAGCCTTTGACTGTCTCCCACAGTATTATCCTAGAGAAGCTGACAGCCCATGGCTTAGACAAATACACTCTTCACTGGATGAAAAACTGGCTGGATGGCCAGGCCCAGAGAATGCTGGTGAACATTTGTCAAAATCTTTTGCAACAACAAATTTATTGTCATTTAATGAGTTTCATCTGAATAATCTGGTCATGTTTTTCCCAAGTACCCACTGAATTTCACTGGAACTTACATCAAACCTTACTCTGATACATTTGTAGTGCTAAACCAGATCTTTGATGCTGGCCACTTTGGATACAAAATTAAAACCATCATTTCAGTTTAAGATATGGTTCGTGTTAGATTCCATATAGAAAATAGTCTCCAGCAGTATTCCTTCTGTTATTAGATTAAAATTGTTCACCTAGAAAGTCACACAAACAGTATTAGCATAGGGTAGTTTTAATGTTATGGATTACACTTAGTCCTTCTCAGTTCTTTTAGGTAAACCCAGATTATGCATTTTCAGATACTTCTGCAATTCAAACTGTATTTGTAATCTACTACTGAATTTGCAACTACTGCAGGGGAATACCCATATTAGGAAAGGGTGAAATGAAACAAGACTTAAATCAAGCAAGTTAGAGCTGTCAAAAAAAGGAGGAGGTGATGCAGACCCTCTTTTAAAATATTCTCTTGAAATAGGCTCTAAAAAGAACATAATTTTTTGAAGATTTTGTCTACTGAGGAAAGGAAGTCATTCTGTTATCTTTAGCAAACCAGAGATTAAACACCATTTAGGTACTGTGCAAAACAGAAGAAACCTTCAAAGCTTTATTTGAATATTATTATTCTGAATGTTTAAGATTTCACTGGAATGTGTCAGGTACAAGCTCAATAAATCCCCAAACTAGAAAATGTCTGAACCGCTAGTTATAAAACAAATAGAGATACAGCAAAAACAATCACTAGAGAAAACACTGACAAGAAAGTAAAAGGCATTCTGTGAACATGTGATAAGAAATCTACTGAAAAGAACAGAGGAGCCTATTCCATCACAACAGTGACATCTTTCTTTAGACAAGACAGACACACACTAAGGCACCATATTCCTCAAGTCACAACAGTTAATTTAATGGACATATATAACCAATGAAATTTACATTTCATTTAGATGGTGTGTTCTCACTTGTAGAAAATAACTTGCAAAGGTGTCATTTTCACTTTAAATGTGGGCTACTCAAGATGCACAAGGACTTCCTGATTAATTCATTTACGTGCAGCAAAATGAAAGCTGCTTTTCTATGTAACAGCGCTCTCCTGAGTCCCATCTGAAGCTCATATTCCCAATGCTCACTCCTTTTCCCACCTTAAATAGCTAAGCGATCTCCCTAAATAACAGTCCACAAGAAAAGAGTTATAACTGTTTCCTTTCATACTTCACAACAGAAATATACAGAATGTATATTAGCTTTGTATGTTTTACTAGCGAAGAACTTCTTATGGTGGGAAATACTCAGTCTTATTTTGGAAAGATTAATTCAATATTTATAATGAAACAATTTAAATTCTAATTTCAGTGACTTATTCTGTATAAAAATTCATGGTCACATGTTTTTTGCGACAATACAGAATTCTGTAAGATATATGCATTTATGAGAATATTCATATAAATCTTCAAAAGAGAACAGGTCTTTAACTGGGCAAAAAAGGGCAGTAATGCAGGCTAGGAGCAAAGGCATTTACACAGTACTTTCAATTTTACATTGCTAGATAGTCATATAACACTCCACCACATCAGAGAAGACAATGAGTTTTCAGCTTTCTCCAGAACTTTATCATCTTACATCAGGCTTTATTTCCTTTACGTAAGATCTTAGCCTTCCACTGTGAGCAAAGAAAATTGCTTCAAGACAGATAAGAAATAGGCATTATATAATGTTTATAACATAGATACATCACACGTGGTTGAAAAGACTCTAACAGTGTCCACGATCGGTGGGTAGCAGGGAGGAAAACCAAAATTAGGAAGAACTAGTGCACTTTGTGTAGGAAAATGTTGCTATTAATGTATTAGATTGTGTATTTACTAAATTCCTTAAAGTTACTATATACATATATACATATATATATATGTATATATATATATATATTTTTTTTTAAGCAAGAGATAACATGTGAAGAACAGTTCCATATCCATTTTCACTCGAAGACAGGAACTTGTGCTCCTTTTCCTTTTCCGAAAGCTTGTATTTCTTCTTAGATACCTGTATTTGTAATGAGTTAAGAAATTAAGACTTTGCTTTAATCCAAAAGGACAGTAAATGTGTCCATGTAAAGATCAGGCATGCTGATTGAGGAGACAATGTGATAGAAGATTTCTATGTAGTTGTAGGAATGTTTTCTTGAAGCTTTGATAGGAAAGAGATAGAAGCACATTTATGTGTTTTTATCTTCTCACAAAGCAATATTTTAAATTATTATTATATGACTAATGGATTTACCAGTATTACTTTCTCATTTAATGTCTTTATTCTTTCATAAAGGAGGCTGATTAAATATTTAAAGGCAAAGTAATCTAGTGCAGTTCATTTCCTTCCCTTACAACAAAGTATGTGACTTTGAATAAACTGCCAAAAGCCAAATTTTCAAGAGCATCTCAAACTTTTTTCAGAAGTTGTTGAGACCCAGATAAACTAGTGCTTAAGTTTTACATTTCCTTGTAATACTTAAGCTACTTAGGGGCATGGCTGCTCATAGATGTCCTTTGGCTAATCTAGTTCTGGGGTTTCATACATATTCACTGTTCTCATTCAGGCCCTATGCAAGTTACATTCATGTCAAAGTGGCAAAAGCAGATGTGCTCTTGAGTTGTCATTTGTAATCCACTAAAGATCATCACAAGATGAGGGTTGATTTGCACCAGTAAGTCCACTGTGATTCGGACAATTCATTTTGTAGCTCTTGTTAAAGTTCTGCCATGTCTGCTACAGTTGGTAACATGCATTTCCTTTTGTCACTTTAGCAAAGAACTGTCTTCTTCAGCAGAAGTCTGAGGTGGCATTTAAGTCAAATGAAAATGCCTGCCTGCTTCAGGGCATAGCTATCTTATAGACAGGCTGACCAGAAAATTTATTCTGCACAAAAGATCAGTCTTATGTGTCGACAAGAGGACTGAAGATAGCACGCAAAAGGACTCTAAAAAAAACTTTACCTATAGAACATAGCCAGAGCTGTCAGCACTAACTTGGTGCTGTTTGATGTGTTGGATATGCAAAAAATAGAACAGTTGATGAATTCATGTCACTCTAACAGAGAAATGAAAGTAGACGGGAGAGCAAATGGAAGGCATAAAAATGAATGTCCCAGAATTGTAGGAGAAACAGCTACCATCCGTTACAGGTGTATTATCTTTCTTAACAGAAACATAACATGAGAGTATCTACTGTCAGTTATGCAAAGTTCTAGTATGTGTTAAACCATTCCTCTGGTCTGAGACTCTTTTGGACTCCATGGTCATACTAAAGGATGGGAAGAAATCTGATGTATCACAAAAGATTAAATAACTAGTTGTAAAACAGTTAAATCATACGTATTAGTATAAAATACTATAGTTTTCATAACACTAAATGATCATTTGAGATCTGAATCATGGAGTGGATAATAACATAAATTTGCACATGTAGTTTGATGGTTTTCACTCATTCCATTTAATCAGCTCATGCTAGCAATAGTTAAAATTTATCACTGTAAAAGATTAGAAAAAAGTTCAGAACACAGAGCAAGAACTCCACATTTTTACAGCTGGGTACACTCATTAAGAAAAGTCAACATGCAGTTCAGGTAAGCTCATCTGTAGAAAAACAGTGAGCCATTCGGACAGATTTTTAAATTCACTGGAGCACAAGATGCAAATATCCACAGCCAAAGGAAGCTGGCCTTCAAATCCACAGGCTTCTAATGTAATCTGTGGGCCTACACATTTAAAATATATGTAACAAAGAGGAAATATATGTTCAAGAAGGAAAAAAAAAGATTTAGTCCTTAAGACAACATTAGCACTAGATTGAGGAATTAGGAAGAGTTACAGGTCACTGCAAATGTTTTGCTTAGTCAGTAGCTCCGTATTTTTTCTTTATATTATCTTTATTGATAAGTCTGCCTATGATGAAGCTTTCTAAGCTTAAACAAGAATGAAGAAAAAAAGGATAACTACTGAGAATAGCAACACAACTGTAGTAGTGCAAGGAGTAGCAACAATAATGCTCTTAAAAAAATTTATAAAATTATTATTAATATATAATGGAAAAATAATAAGGGCCAAGAATCTCAGATCACCATAAGATACACAGCTGTTTCCTGAATCTTGTTTTTATATTCTGTATGATTATTTAACTTCTATTGGGAGCATTTCATTGATTTCTGTTTAATAGACGTAAAAAAATACCAAAGATTTATAATGATAAAATTACTAACTACAGAGATATTGCATTGCAAAACTAAACTGTTATTGATATCATGACATGTGAGGAGTATAATACCAACTATGTTGATGACAAATAACAGCACAGTCTGAAGCTGTTTTCTCTATTTCATATAAACATTTCTCCTAATTTACTTCTGAGTTAACACGTCCGTGTAGTTTTGTACAATTGTAGACTTGCAAGAGAGAACAAAAAAACTTAAGTGTATTAGGTAGTACTGATTTGAACTCAGTGATCAATGGCTACAAGGCAAAGAAACTTCAAATAACATCTGTTGGAAAAAAGGCCCAGGGGTAGAAATGTAATGGTGATTTAACAGCGGTCACATCTCAGCAGTATAGTACTTCCCTTATGAGTTCACAGAGATATATATTGTATGAGTATATTCACTGGTAGCTAGTTTTATGTTTGAAGATACTATTAAGGAGGAAATGGCAAACTAGGGAATTTTTGCACTTTGATAGCGGTGGCATAGCAATCCTGTAGTGACTGTTTAGGGAGAACAGCCATTCTAACAATGGTTTCAGTGAAGTCTATGGGAGTTGAATCTAGGGGAGAAAGGGCATGCCATCACTTATGTCACATGATCACTACAACAAACCCTCATGGATAACATTCTTAAAGTACTTTTGCAAGCTCTGTGAGAGATAGACAAGAAGCGAAAATGATAACAACAAAAAAAAAAAAGGCCAGTGTGCTCCTATCCAACTCATAAATACTAATGCACCTCCAGTGTCTTCAGAATCTAAGCCTCTAGGTTGTTTAGCCAGAACTAAAATCCAGTTCACTGCCCACTGTGTATCTAGGTGCATGTGTCAATTATGTACTGATGTACAGATTATAAACACTCTGCTGAGTGAGTGCATAGCATTTGTGAACAGAGCCCCCATAGGCTCTCCTGCATTTCACTTCATACTTTGCTGTGTGTTTGTTTGTTTGTTTGTTTGTTTGTTTGTTTTGAGGGTGAGGGGATGGCATGGGGCATGGAAGGGAGAATAAGGGTGGCTTAAATTTAGTACTGGTAAAGATAAAACATTACCGAGTCTACAATAGTGTAATTTAGAAATATTTTATTTGTCCAAGAGTAATTACGTAAAATTAATAAGTTAAGGAGGAATAATAGTGATACATAGCAGCAGAGATGCTGGTAACTCCTTCACTAGTTTTCTGAGAGAAGCATGCTAATGAACCATGCTCACAGGATGCTACAAGCATGTCAAATCAGACTGATCGCATGATCACCTTGTGAAGCTAACTTATTACTGTCACTTTACTAAATTCCCCCATACAGCACTGAAGATCAAGAGAAACATTTGGAAAAATATATATACTATTCTCTAAACAACTGATATGTATGCTTGATTTTGTAGAGCCGGGTTAGCATGTAAACTGACATTTCATGTATGGTAAGACCATTCCATATTTCTACCCAGCAGGCTGAAATAACTAGCTGTTGGCCTTAGTTTTACATCTATGAACATTTTCTGCACACAGGTTTTGAAATGCTACACTGTGCTCATAACTAGAACAGTCACAGTGACAGAATCACAGCAATATGAATTGTAGTGTTTCAGAAGAAAGGAGTTAAGGAAAATTGTCTGGTAAACCGGAAACACTTTTTAGAAATTTTGTCATAGTGCAAGATTAAATCACAGTAGTATCAATTTTCCAGCACTGGAAACCCCAAAGTATTCAAGAGGTGTCCTCTGCTGCCCATTTGTGATCACTGTTGCCACTTTCTCCAGCCCCCCATTCACAATGGGCTAACGCTCTAATGAAATCAACTTTCACAACCTTTCACAAGGCCAAGCCCTGCCCCTCCTTGAAGACAGATTCTCTCACTGACAGTGTATAGCTTCATTCATCATTAACATATCTGAGATCTGGTTTACATTCTTTAAATCACACCTCAGCTTCTATATAGACTCCCCAAAACAAAGAACTTTGCTGAGTTAAGTAGAAAAGATATTTTGTATTAAAAAAAATAAAAATAAAGGTGCTTTAATAAAAAACAAAAGTGCATTAATTGAAGATAGATTCATGTTAAGAGGTCAAAATTACTAATAGAAATAAAATGTATTTATAACTTCATAGAAATAACAAAACTCATCTTTTAGAAAAATTAATAAGAACCCTCCTGAGTAGTTTCAGTGCTCTGGCTATTTTGATGTTAGTTAATTGACCTAATTAACAGTCACTTAAAATAGAAGAAGAGTATCAGCATTCTTTTCTTCTGTCTTGCTAGCATTGCTTCTAGTTAAATATGAACAAAACTGATTTGATTTATGGAAAGTTTGTGGATATCAGTACATAATAAGCATGGGCAAGCGAACATACCAGATTAAACCTTTCTAAAAGAACCTAAGTAGGGAAGCACTGAGTTTGAGAGTGGAAAGAAGAAAGAAATGGGAATGCAGCTCCTCAGCTCTTCAAAAATGACAGATGATCTTTTACAGTGGCACTTCTGTATGAACTTGGAGATAATTTTTTGTAAGATCTTAATCACTAAAGAGGATAGGCAATGAGGTGAAGTTTTCTCTTGGGCATTTAAAATCAGATTTATTTATGTGTATGTACTAGAAATTATATGATTGCATTAGCAAAAAAAAAAAAAAAAAAAAAAGTTAATTTCAGTTGCCTTCCTTCTACTGAATTGTTAAAACAGTGTTTTTGAGAAGAAAACTTGGTTTTCTGAATTCTGAACCAGAGTAGTTTTCTCACTTCATACATTATGTATAAGGCCTGAAGAGTTAACTAATTCCTATGTTATGATTGAAACTCCCTTCACACATATGGTAAACTAATTTAAGCATGAGGAAACTTAAATTCTGTATGAATGTAGGTTTGGGTACACCATGGTCACCAGTACTTTTTAGTCCACCAGGAGTTTTCTACCTCAGGATTCCTAAAGATTTAAGACAGAGCACAGAAGCAAAAAGAAATGGAAGCAGAATCCCTCTTATTCTATTAACATCAATCGTGTTGCTTCTCATTCCCTTATCAGTAAATTCTTTTTGTCAGCATGAATGAATGCACTCAGGCATAAGAGAAATATGTTTTTATTGTATTCATTATGAATAGACAAGATTTCTGGCATGATACCATAACTGAGAAACATGTAATAAATACAAATGGCAATGCTTACTTTTGCAGATTTGCAGATGCTGAATCCTAGCCCCTGTTTCTCACTTAAATGGTCTGTGAATTGCTCACTTTAACGGAGTTTTAGAAGTAATTCTTCAGAGAAATTTAAGACACAAGATTTCCACTGTACAAACCAACCAATTAAATTAAGAAACTAACTCAGAGCATTGCAATATTTAATTCAGAAAGGAAGATCTGAAACTCTTTTGGGCAGAGGAAGGGACAGAATTTAAAGTATCATAATATCTCTAAATGTTTATAAAGTTCAAATTATAATTAGCTTAAATAAACCGTTATCTTACAGTGGTCTGTGCCTAGGTCCAGATGCATTGTCAAGTAATAATATATCCAGCTGCCACTTATACTTGCTGTGCTTTAGCTGCATTCACATGAAAAAAAATGTAAAACTGAAGAAAGATATTCAGGCTGAGCTCCTACAGTACAAATTCCTGGTACTATAACCAAGTTATATACATAATAAACTAAAATAAAACTGTGACACAGGAAATTACAGCAGATGAGACCAAGAACATCAGCGAAGGGTCAGAGTGCCCCAGGGTGTTGAGTATAAAGAAGTCTATTAAATAGTTCACGCTCGACTAGAAATAATGTACAATTCTCCAGATGTTTTAATATGACCATGTGTCATGGTTTTATGATTTTTGTTTTTTGGTATTCCACATCATAACATCATGTAGTGCACTGGGAGTTTAACTGTTAATGCTCAAGTCCTGGGTACCTGCCCAGAAGAGAAGAACTACATTCCCCAGGGGACTTTGCGGTCACGGAGAGGAGATAGAACTCCTGGCCAGGTCACCTGATGTGCTTTTCCTCATCTGCTTGTCATCGGCTCTCCTCGCCTATCCACCTTTCGGACATTCTCTCTCTCATTATATTTGATTTATTAGCTTCTATTCTAATTATACTGTATTGTGGTGTGCTATCTTGCATTCCAATAATATATTTAGTAAATTAGTTTGTTTCTCCTCAGATTGTTGCCGCTGTTTTTAATTATTCTGGGGTCCCCTGTTCCCTTTTTCTGGAGGCATGGATTCTGTGAAATCCTTCCACCCCGCTGCTCATGGAACCGGGCCAAACCAGCCTGTAAACCATTGACACCATGCTAAGGTAAAAACTTGACTTTCCTTGAAGAAGCATGTGGCTTTCTTTAAGACAGTGTGTGCTGAGATTGTGTTCCAGAGAAATGCTATGGAATATATTTTGTGAGTGAGGAGAGGGGAGAGCAGTTCTTTCTCTGTTTGCATGTACTTCAATCATCATTTACTTCTTTTATTGGAAATACATAAATTAAAACAAACATCAGTAGCAAAGGTTTCTGGTTTTAGTTGTTGTTGTTGTTTTCTTTATTTTTCCTGTAGAGTTGCTGAATATTTGCCTGTCAGCATTGGCAATGAAATACATTGTTCAGAAACATCGCTAAGACAAAAATATGTCTGAAAGCAAGCACCAGATCTTAAAAAAGATGAAAAGAAGAAAGATAAGGAAAAAAGATACTATACAGTGCAATATTGCTCACAGTCTCAGGACCCATTATACACAATACACTACTTGATAAAAAAAAGCTGCATTCAATTCTCTTAATTTCATAATATAATTAAGATTAATGTAACAAATAAATAGATAGTTAAGTAAATGGACATCAAGAGAAGCTTAAGGCCAAAGGATCTGCCACTAACCAAGTGTATCTTTTCTTGGTTTCTAGGACTGGATGGAATGAAAGAGGACTTGAGTTATTTGAGGTGTTTTTGATGAGGGTTAGGGTTTTGCAGAAGTAAACTGGTGCCTTTTACTTTTACAAAACAGACAGAGGTTAATTCAGGGCTCATACAAGACACACTTGCTTTACTGGAAAAGTATTGGGATATCAATCTGATTTAGTCAACTTAAATCATATTTAATAATATTTGTGGGATCAAGGACTATATTATTGTATTTCAGTTCAGAGAAGAAATCTAAATGGTTTGAAATGTTCCTGGAATGCTTATCCCACACTCGTTTAAAGGACAGAGAAAACAATTAACAGATTTGTTAGATTAGAAGAATTATGGCTTAACTAAATGCTAATTTAATACTTCCTGAATTAGGTATATTTCTATTAGAAAAATCGTGCAAATTTTCCTCAACACTTCTCCATTAGTCTAAGTAAGACCCATAAATTGTGTGAATTCCTTTGAATTTGTGTAGATTTGAAGCTATCTGAAGTAAATCTGTAGAGAGGCAGAAACTCGAAGAGCATCTGCAAACCATTCTAGAGCGTTGGTGTTTCAGGGCGTGCTACAAGGTTGCAGATAATCTGTCATTATCAAAGAAGCAATGAGCAGCCCCCAAACATGCAGAAGTACTACTTGTAGACAGTAGAATGTGTGTGGTTGATCAAAGCACATTGAACATTTTTAAATGAGCTCTGAGGTGTCAGAGTAATCAGGAGTGGTAAATAGAGACAGGAAATGTGGATTTGAGTTTATAATTATGTCCATAAAAGTGTGTGGCCAATATGGAACAGAAAACCGCTTGCTTCTGCTGAAGATGATGGGGTTTGTAAGGTGTTTTGTTCGGAACGTTTTCCAAATTTTGCATAAAAGTTGAGCAGCAAAAAACATCTGGACACTTCTGTGCTGACATTTTCCATTTTAATATTTGGTACACCAGACTACAACAGGTATCTTTTTCAAGAAACTGTTTTTTTTTTGTTTTTTTTTTTAATTATTCTCCTACTTGTCCCTGTAGTTTGCTATACCTTGACTCTGACAAGTTCTAATGATTTAAGTGATCTTAGGATCTGCACTATTTTTATAAGTGCACATCAGAGTCTTAAACTACTTATGTTCAGCAGAAGTGACTTCTATCCTACTGAGCTTAATTAAAGAGGGAAAAAAACATCATAAAACTTTCAATTGCTTTCAACTGAACAACAGTTTAAGAACCTAGGGATTAATAGGACAATCCTTTAAAATCAAACAAAACAAAGCAGTGGAAAATATATGAAAGTCAATTGCTGCAAATGCTGCAAGAGTAGAGCTACTCATTATGGTAATACATATTTAGCTTCTCTTAAAAGAAAGAAAAGAAAGAAAGAAGGAAAGAAGGAAAGAAGGAAAGAAGGAAAGAAGGAAAGAAAAGAAGGAAAGAAAAGAAAGAAAGAAAGAAAGAAAGAAAGAAAGAAAGAAAGAAAGAAAGAAAGAAAGAAAGAAAGAAAGAAAGAAAGAAAGAAAGAAAGAAAGAAAGAAAGAAAGAAAGAAAGAAAGAAAGAAAGAAAGAAAGAAAGAAAGAAAGAAAGAAAGAAAGAAAGAAAGGAAAGGAAAGGAAAGGAAAGGAAAGGAAAGGAAAGGAAAGGAAAGGAAAGGAAAGGAAAGGAAAGGAAAGGAAAGGAAAGGAAAGGAAAGGAAAGGAAAGGAAGGAAAGGAAAGGAAAGGAAAGGAAAGGAAAGGAAAGGAAAAGGAAAAGGAAAAGGAAAGGAAAGGAAAAGGAAAAAGGAAAAGGAAAAGGAAAAGGAAAAGGAAAAGGAAAAGGAAAAGGAAAAGGAAAAGGAAAAGGAAAAGGAAAAGGAAAAGGAAAAGGAAAAGGAAAAGGAAAAGGAAAAGAAAAAGAAAAAGAAAAAGAAAAAGAAAAAAAGAATGGGAGCAGAGAGGCAGTGTGAAACCATTCCTGTATTTGCTGATTACATATCTGTGCAGTTAAAGCAATATTCTTTGTGTAAAATAATTTAATAATTGTCTTTTATTCTCAGTAGGCTGGAAGCATAGATGTTAATTTCTTTCTTTCATGCATGGGATATTTATGGAATCTCAAGCAGTTTTATCAGTGCAATGCTCTCAACTGTGAATTCATATGGGCTGAAATCTTCCACTATATTCACATAAAAGTTTTTTATTGAAACTGAACAGATTATCACAAAGAAGTTCTCTCATTTAGCAAGCTGAAGGAAGTTCATGATCAGTCCCCCAGCCCTGAGTAATCAATAAAAGAAGAAATAACTACATCAAATATATATTTAGATGTCCAAACAGAATACTTAGAGTACAACAATAAAGTGATCAACAACATTTGGAAAATTATTTGCTATTGTTGACAAAATTTAAGATGTAGTATTTTTAAAGATAAAATCTCTTGTTACAGCAGTTGTTGGGAAACCTGTCAACAGCAAAGTGTGCACTGTGCTTTTACACATTCAAGTGTGTACAGTAACATAACCTCAGCCATAGACCTGTCCCAATATAATTTAAGTCAAGGCCCAAAAGATAGGTGTAATCACTAAGAAATTAAGGTGAAAGCAACAATTGGAATGTTATTGGACAGCCATCATACAATATTTGGATCAGCTTTTTTCCTGTAGGCAAAGTTTTTTAGGCATGTTTTTGCATGACACTAATTTCTGTGTTTTTATGGTGGTGTCCAATGCATGCACTGATCATAGCACGTATTTATGTGATCTCTGTGGAAGTTTCTGTTTTATTTACCTGTGACGACCTCTGAGAATCTGCCACATAGGTAGAAAAACAATGTTACATGACTTCATAAGCTTAAACTAGTTTTAAGTAGGGAAAAGATTTTATCTCTGAAAAGTGGATTTTGTTTACTTACAGTGTGGAAATTAAAAAAAAAATGCTAAGTTTGGTAGGAAGGAAGCATGAATGGAAACATACAGGTAAGCAGGAAAGGGAAAACAGAAAAAAGACTTAAAGGAATAGCTGGATGACAAGCAACACTCTTCCTAGGGCACTGTTTTCATCAGTAAAATTGGGGAAGGTGGTTCTGATATCCAAAGCAAAGAGCCTGAAATCGGAAGAGCAGATGACTAACCAGAAAAAAAGACAGTGCCCTGGCACTGGCATAATGGCAGCAAGGCTGAAGCATGTCATCTGTACCAGTTCTTTTCCCTGGATAGGATGTCACACATGTTCTGAAAGAGAAAACCAGACAATGGGGAACAGCATGTCTTAAGGTTTGTGTCATATGATGTAAGCATGATCTGAAGCGAAGTTCTACCTCAAAATACCTGACAGCTCCTGACAGATGTGAAAGGTCTGCTTAAAGACTTGTTTGTCATCAGCAGACAAGAGAAGCTCCAGCAACACAGTGAGGACTAGACAGATGGCATGTGTTTTCATCTGCATTACACAAAGTGATCTCAATCTGACCACTTGGGCACATGCGTATTGCTGCCTCTGGATATGTGAGTGAAAGAACATGAAGGAGTAAAAACAAAAAATGTTGAAAATTAATAACGTCTTTCTTATTCACAAGATCTTCCATTGAGTTCAATTAAGCTAACACCACTACAATGTAGTTGTCAATACCATGAGTAAAATAAACACACAAAAAAACAAGCAATAGACTTGACCACATGTGCTCTGGCAGTCAAATTTTGAATAATACTACAAAAGTATTTCTGTGGTAACTGTCAAACAAAAAGCTGGTTACTAGGTGGTTTTGAAGGGAAGGATCTTTTACTGAAGGCAGCTGTTGGGAATTTTAATATCAAGCTTTCCAGCCTTTCTATTCCCCTAGGAAGAAGTGCATTGCATTATTTTCAGCAACTTATCACCACTGTTTTCATCTTAAATCTGAAACACAGTACCATGCCAGCTACTACACACTAAGAAAACTAATTCTGTCCCAGTTAAAACCAGGACAGAATGCACCAAGGAGTTTGTCCAAAGAGTTTGAAAAATACAATATATTATTAGATGGATTCTAATTGAGAAACACCACAGACAACAGCCAAGTACTGTTAATGATGTTGGACCTGTTAAAGTGGCTGAGCTGCTATATGATCACTGGAATTTGTAGCCCAGTACCTTAGTACACAAAGTACTGGTATTTCCAGTAAGAGGCCACTGCCTTTGTGCTAAATTTATGCAGTCTCAGGATTTAATCCTGTCAGGTTTTCTTGTTCTGATCTTGTGCTGACTTGTCTGGAACTTTGTTTTAGTTCATTTGGCTGTAAAAACAATGTTTCTAATGACCAAGTGACTACGCCTAACTTGTTTTATTTTTGCTTATCTTAGTGATTTCTAACAATATTTTCTATATAAAAAGTAGAAACAAGTGGTTATTCTGCAAAGTATAAATTTTTATGTCCTTAGCTTGATGATGTACTGTAGAGATTTCTGGTGTGATGGCAGAGACCTTGGAGCTGGGAATGCAAGATGCATTGTAGAAGAGTGGAAGGATGAGATGGAAAAGGACAAACATAACACTCAAGGTCTCAGGTCTATAAACAACTCAGTTCTGTTCAGGTTAAGAAATGCAAATCATAGAGAAGAAAAGGGGTGGGAAATCAGAGATTGAAACCACATAATCATTGCAACATTTTGCACTCTTTAATTCCATTCTTTCCTCTAGTTTTTTTTCCTGTAATAATAACACTTTTTGGAATATACTCTGAATATCTTATTACACTTCCAATACGTTCTTAGCTTTAAAAGTTAGATGCATTCTGTTTTTCCAGTGACAACTCTTTGAGCATAACAATATCTTCATTTGTTCCGAGTTTGCATAGCATGTGTATTTATGCCAATTAAAACTGGATTTTCCTAAAAAGAAGACATAAAAGAGTGTGTTCACTCTACAATGTAAATGAAATTTCATAAATTCTGCTCTAGATGGTGGATTTAATTTTTGGCTGTCTACATGTAAAAAAACCTAAAAATACTGGCCAAAGTTAAGTCTATAATAATTTAACTGAGCTACCTACTTCACTGAAAAAGCACTGGATTTAGACTGACAAAACAAGATCAGAAACTGTCTTGATAATTTAGCATTTCTATCTGAAGAATGATATCAGTGATAGTGAAAAGGCAAAGGGCAAAGAATATGTTTCTGATCTGTTTGTATGGATTAGCAAGGGTGGGATTGAGACTGAAGGGTTTAATTTTTTTCAGTATGGAACAGAATTGCCTCTTAGTTGAAGTTGAAGACCATAGCTTAAAGAAAATCTTGTTCAAGTATTATTAATTTTCCTGTCTGATGTGGAAATTGATATTATATTCTACTTCAGTTATATGCCTAGATTTTGCAGACTTCCTACAGAGGTTTGGAAGAGCAAGAAGGTTCCTACAAAATTCCCATGAAATTGTCAGGAGTCTACATTTTTTTTTTTTAAATAAAAAAAATTTTTCAGTGCATATTCTTTGGTATAGCCTGAGTTTTCAGCTTCTGATAATGCCTTCAACCACAAAAGCTTAAATACATCTGTTAAATCATTTATCTAAATACAAATCAAAGACTATTTTATGAAAATAAACTGTTCTCTATTTTAGTTGAAGCCATTATAATATTAAAAAAATCATTAAAGTATTTTTATTGCAATTTGTCTACTAGCAGTACCAGCACACAATAGTAAGCTAACATTCAATATAGCTAAAATGACTAGTATCCCTTCTGGACCAGAGCTTTTCACAGCAGAACTGTTCTGGCTCTTACATTTCTTTGCTTTTCTTATGTGAAAAGTAGACATGACTATAGACAATAAGTAATATTATATACAAAATAGTCTTGTTAATTCCTCCGTGGGTTGCAGATGTACCTCTCTATATACACACTTCTCCCTCTGAGAATGCCTGCTTGACAGGATCAGTAGCTATCTCAGATTTCCTGGGTGGGTCTTTCTTCTTGCAGAGTTCTTCAATGATTTGGGTTGTTGTTGTTGTTTTCTGCTTTTTCCTTCCTGGAAAATTCCAGAGAAGCAGTGATTACAGACATCCTTCAACCTTCGAGAGGCCTGTGAAAAGTAAAACAATCCCACTTCAATGATTTCTGCTAGATATATATACTCACTGTGAGACTTCAAACATGTGCATTTTTGTTTGTTCTTTGTTTTGCTCTTTTCCTGTGTGTGTCAAGAAGGATATTGTTTAACATATTCTGCTTCAATTTAAGAAGTGGTCACACATTAAAACTATGTAGTGTTTTATTTTTGTAAGTTTGCTGTTAGCAGTGACATAAGTACCATCTCTATCTCTGACAGATCATGCCTCAAACATACTCACATGAAATAGAGGTTATTTAAGTATTAAAAGCTACCTTTTTGACACAGTGTAATTTGCTACACTACCATGTTGGTCAGCTCTAATCTAATGCATTAGACATTTCTTTTGCATGTATCCCGGTCACCAAATTACTTGCAAATCTATCATTATTAAGCTTTTATTCAAGTCTAAAATATTTAAATTAAAAGTATCAGTAACAGGTTAAAAAATACCATATGCAGTATATGCATGTTATGAAATTTGATGGAAAAGTATTTGACAGTAAAGAGAAATATGCAGACTCATTTTCAAATCTTTTATTTCTCAACAGGGATGTGGGTTCTAGAAACATTCAGGTGATTGAATGGTTAATGACAAACAGCTAAAACAGATAAAAATTAAGAAAACGATAATATATTACATTTTTGTGAGAAAGTTAAATAAGTACAAATAATATGTCCTACTTTATCACATCACATAATAATATGAATTAAAGAAAACGCAATGTTAAAGAAAACTGTGTCAATACTGTAAGATTCATAAGAGCACCATGTTGGGTTTTCAGTATGAGAAACCTTCAATAAAATGTTTTAACTATAGAAGTGGAATAGCTGTCTTTGAATGCTTCTGTATGTTCCAGCTACTCTTAGAACATTTCATTCCAGGCATCTGAAAAAATTATAGCAGTATCAATTCTATAATATATTCTCCATTTCTACTTTCAGAGACTTTAAACTTACCAAGACTTGTGTGCTTGCCACGCCTGCAGCTGAAAGTAGTCCAACATACTCTCTGAGCTATAAACAATGGATAGCATCTACTTGAAACTCAAGTTTTTAACTTCCTCAGTAATTGCCATTATGGAGTGCTGAGAACTGAACTCTTCTCTGAAGATTTTCACAAAAAAATGGATTTCAGAATATGGAACCCACCTGCAGGCTTGTGGCCACCAGTTGTGTCCCAGACTTGCAAAGCTCAGGTACTGACAACTTGATCGATTCCTCCTGAGCTACAGAAGCATTCCTCTTCATAAATTCCTTACTTCTACTCACCAATCAGGAAGTAAAATCTTTGACCTTTCCTGTTGAAGGGAATGGCAAGGGTAAACTGTCTTCCTGGGGTCAAATACTTTTTTGGAGGAAAGAGAAGTGGCAAGGTTGAAGGAGCCGACAAAGCCCAGAGCCATTGGTTCTGAATGAGAACTAAAGGACATCATCTGTCAGTTAGATGGGAAATGAAAATTTTATTAAAATATTCTAGGGAGCCCAGTTTAAGGTCTTCTCCCCACTTTTAAGAGTGCCAGTGATAAATGTCTGAGAAAGCACAGATTCAGAAACCAAGGGACCAGAATTTCACTCCATCAGCATAACAGCTACATATAGGCTAAATATCATTCAGAAAAAGGAAGAAGGTTCCTTCAGTTTTCCTTCTCAGGACAGTAGTTCTGATACATTTAGTAGAAGAAAACTAGGCAGGAAAACCCCTTACATGTAATGAAGCCCCAGTCTGAACTGCAAGCCAGCTGTTCAGTGCACTGCCCACAGCTATATTTAGTTCAGGGCTTTGTTGTACCAAGCCTTCCTAAGCCAATTAAACATGACATTTTGCTCACTCTCTAATTAAAATGGAAATTAAGAAATGATTTATGTTTAAAAAGAAACCCAAAACATTATGCAGGTTAATTAAGATGAAAACATACCTAGACCCCAAGTTTACTGTTAAGTGGATTTTAAACATAACCTGCTGACACTGCTGAATGTGGAGTCTGAACACAGTAGGGTGCTTCAGTGGAAAGGCCTTTTATCTACAGCAAATGTTGGAAGGTCCCCAAGGGAGCTCTCTTATAATTATTAATCTGCTTTTAAAAGTTTGAGATAAATTAGCAAAGATGCAGATTTCATTCCCGCCTTTAAAATTCTGTCTCATTCTTCTAATTCTAACACACACAATATCTCAAAGCAGCTGTCTACATACTGGTCCTGGAATAACAATTCATAGTAACTGTATTTGTTATAGCATCCAGTGTACCCATCCCATTTATAATTTTCAGTGCTGTTAATCAGAGCTGACTTACTGGACACTTGAGAGACTGCTCCTCAGAGTACTTACATGATCTCTCCTCCACAAAACAAAGGGGGGAAAAAAAAGAAGAAAAAAAAAAGGAGATAAGCACATTAGAATCACCTTATCTATACGTACTTACCAATATATATGTATATACATATACATGGGAAAGTAGAGATGATATGAAGGTATATATTGAAAATTTGGAGAGGAATCAGGGAAGAATAACATTCTTGTGAAATAAAGTTTACTCAGCTCTTTTCCAAGGTAGAATTTTCCAGACTTTGAAGTAATCCATTTATGAGCACTGTGTCATGTTTAATTTTTAAATGTGTGTTTGGAATTGTAATGGTGTTTCTGATGTGCTCCCAGTAAGTAAATGAAATTAGACCTTTTTAAAATGAGTTGCAACAAAACCAGCACTCCAGAATTCATGCAAATGAACTTCCACTTCCTGTTTTGTGGGTGGAAAAGAAATAGAAGCTTAAAAAGGATTAGACAAGGCAGGGGGAAAAGTGCAGTTTGCAGGAAACTTTGAGAAAGGAATTCAGGGTTCCAGGAGGAAAGATCTGGGGAAATATTCCAGCACTTCAGCGTGTCTGAATGTTAGCTTGTTAGCTTTAATTGAGAAACTCATAAACAGACTGTTTGCTGAAGGGGCAATTCATGTACTTTTATTTGTTACATTTAAAAAAAAAAAAAAGTAGGTGAAGATCATTGTTAAAATACCTGATTTAGAACATGATTCCTGGATTTTCTGCAGATTTAGTATATAAGTGGGACAAGCAATTCCTATGCAGATTTTTAATGCCAGTTAACACGCAGCTGTATTAATGCACAGACAGGTGCTTTTGAACACACAAAAGCACCATCTGCATCTTTAGGTTGTTAAATGCTTGAAAATCTGGCTCACCATTACACTGAGCTTCAGAACCATCTGTAAAATGGGAAATAATCAGTTTCCCTTTTTCCTAGCTTTTGTCCATTTAGATCTGTTCTTTTATTCGCCCTGCCTTTTCTATATATTTTTTTTTCTCTGGAATGAGAGTGATTTTATTTTAACTGTGGCAAGTAGTCACTGTGTAGAAAAGAATATATTCTCAATGAGGATTCACAGAGGAAAATTGACTGTTACCTCACCCCATCATTCTAATATATTGCATAAAAAATTCAAAAGCACAGCCAAGTGATGTTCTTATATAATGAAAAAAATGAAAGGGAATAATGTGAATCTAATACTTCCTATTGACATTGCAGTTTCAGCCCAAACTCACTGGAAAAAAAGTGGTGTGGGAGCATAGGTCAATAATTAACAGTAATTAGATTTACTCATATCATTTATCCAGTAGATTACTTAGAAAAGTACTTCTTATTGAGCAAATAACTCCTCTAGCAAGGGAAAAGGAAGAGTTCTTAAATAAAGAGGAAAGCTATTTTTCACCTTCCCGGCAGCTTAGTTTAATAAGCAGAATTTAACTTTCTTTCAGTAACTTCTAATACTCTACTCTTCTGCAACAGTAAGAACCTAGACCACCAGTCTGAAAACTATTCTTACATTTGAAACGAAACCTTTTAGATATCATGTAGTTTCTGTGCATATGTATATCTGTATATCTGCATATATGCATTTATGTATAGTTTAGTAATCTTTTATACATCTTTGTGGAGATTGTGTGTATGTCTTAGTGGTCTCTTTTCCAGCCTTGATGATTCTATGGTATGAGTATCTAAATCCTCTTAATTGTTTTCAGGCTAAAGTTTCAAGAACCACCACCAGAGATTCTCAACGCATATTGGTTTTATGTAATAATGACAAATTACACAACACAAAATATATAGGAAAACTCATGTGAATGGTTGAAGGAAATGAAAGCCCATATTCCTTAAGAAAATTCAGATCAACTGTTGGTAAAAATCAAAGGTATTTTATCTTTTTTTTTTTATTATTTGGAACTGCTTTGTATGTTTGCCATCTTACAATAGCTGCAGTTTCTTTTTAACCCACTGCTTGTATTTGGGTGCAGGGAGGGTGTGGCAAAGAAGGCTGAGTGCTACTAGCAAGAACATTTCTGAATAAAATGGCTGAAATTTGCAAGAAAATAGGTTTCCCCAAATCATTGGAGTTGAGAGTAGTACACACTCATAGGATGGTAAGGGGACTCGCATATTAACAAAGCAATCCAAATCTTATATAATATAAGAGAATGATAGGACAAAGAAGATTTTTAAGAACAAAGATCATCCAGAAGCCAGATAAAGGATGCCACTGAATATGGGGAACAAAGACTTGCATAATGCAATTTATATGAAGATATAGCTACCTATGCCTACAGTGGATATACATATAAAGTGAGAAAATAATTACTTAAGCTAATGAGCACACTGGATTAAAAAATAAATATTTAAAGTGCTCCTAGATAAACTTATTCCTCAATTTAGGGCATTCAAATTCAGGACAAGTATCATCTTCTAACATATTTTCTTGGTAGATTTCAGAATGGCCTTTAAGTGATTTTAAGCTGGGATGCAACTTGTCTGTCACCAGAAAACTGCTTCATTCCTCACCCCTGTACATTGTGGTATCTGTGATTCCAGGATACATTTGAATTGCATCCTAAAGGGCACTCAGTAATGGGCAGAAAATTGCAGTAAGATATCATTTGATATTTCCTGTTTTCGCTTAGATCTGTATTTTTCTTACACTGCTTAATGTGAGAAACAATTGGCTTTGGATATTGTTTTGCAAACCACATTCATATTTTTTCAGCTGTTACATGTCACCAGATGATAAACTAGAACTCCTGGAGGTCTGAAGAATAATAAGCAAAGCAGATTTTTTTGTCTGAACTTCAGCTGGCAGAATGAATCCAAAATCTGAAGTTATAAAACGCATCAAGCAGATTACCACTGAGTGCTTGTAAATTAGATTAGTATGCATGAGCTCAAAGGTAAATCGCTGATCAATTCAGCAATGCAAGTTGTAAGGCTTCTAGCAATCAGTTTTCTCAATAGGCTGCGCTTTCTGAGTAGTAGATAGATACTGGAGTTGTGTTAGAGCCAAAACAAGAATTTGCAATTTTTCAGGTAATTTAATATGAAGGACTTTTGAAAACAACAAAATCTTTGTGTGTTGTATGGGAATTTGCTTGAATTCTGCTGGTGAAAGGCCAGCAGTAAAGCTGGAAGGCACTGTCCCAGCATGCTCACACAGTCTGAGGTACTCCTTACCAACAACCACATGTTGCTGAACAAAGATTGCATCTTCTCAGATGTCTGTGCATTTTCTGCTGTCAGAGGGTATAATGTTTCTACTCTATCCAAACATTAATTCTGGGAAAAGGGAGCTGGGTTTACTGGCTTTCTTATTTTTTTCATTGTTTGTGTTAATGAAAATAATAAGTAGACATTTTCTCAGGGGAAGTAAACTTTGGTAAGTTTCTTCTCTAGAAACATCCCATTAGATATGTTCTTCATTAATAAGAGCATAAACTGTAGGCAATTTGAAGACTCCTAATAAATCTGTGTATCACAGCACAAATAACATACAACAAATAACAGTCCTAGTATCACTAGGATTTTTCATACAAATACAGCTTCCCAACAGCATCACCCTATTTCTAGATTCCATATTTCTCACAGAATCATAGAATCATAGAAGTGTTTGAGTTGGGAGGGACATTTAAAGGTCATATAGTCTAACTCCCCTGCAATGAACAGGGATGCCTGTGGCTAGATCAGGTTGCTCAGAGACCCCTCCAGCCTGAATGTTTCCAAGGATGGGTCTTGCACCACCTCCCTGGGCAACCTGTTCCAGTGCTTTACCACTCAAAAAACTTCTCCCCTACACCCAGTCTAAATCTTTTCTTCTTTACTTTAAAACCATTTCCCCTTGTCCTGTCACAGCAGATTCTACTAAAGACTGTCCCTTTCTTTCCTATAGTCCATCCTTAGATATTGAAGGATTGCTATCAGGACTCCCTGAAGCCTTCTCTTCTGCCCCAGATACCTCATAGGGGAGGTGCTACATCCCCAGATTGGTCAGTACATTGACATGTTACTCCAGTCATTTCTAGCCAGTGCCGCATCAGACATACTAGAAAAATGTCTTTCATCAGGAAAATAATATTTGTGACTTTATTAATATTCTGGGTACTGCTGACGTAGTAAGAATAGGTTTCTGATAAGAACTGCAAGAAGATGACTGCATTAATAAATCCATTCAGAGCCAACACAGGGCCTGGCCTTGTGCTGTAATTAAATGTAAATCATCTCACAGTTCTTCAGAAGATTCACTTCTTCATGCTAAAATATTTTCTAACCATGTCCAGATTTTATTTCTGCTTCATTGAAAGCATGAAAAAAGGATACTTAATAGAAGAGAACAATCTATTATATGATTATATTCAGTACAAGAAAATGATATGAATGTCAACCCACTAATAGTCTAGTTTGCAACAGAGACTCTCAGGTTTGTGGAAATCCTTTGTTCTGGAATTTTAGCAGTCATTAAGTGACTTTTGTCCACAGAATACACAGATATTTACCAACTGTTAGCACTTCATTAAGCTTGCTGGCTGGAAGGCCTATTTATTTCTCAGTTTCCTGCAGTCTTGCACAGTAATGACATATTACATGCAAATAAATCCAAGATCAAATATAAGTATATAATGCACACAGAAATGTTATACTAAAAGAACTAAAAGAAAAGAAAAAAAAAGAAATGGAATTAAGGATACATATTCAAGATTTTATTCAGGCCTTCTTCCTTCTGAGACACAAATATAATTGATTTAGTTAAGACTTCATCAGTATGGGATGGACTCTCAGCTAATGACTAATGGATTCCTTTTTGCAGTTGCCGTAGCAGTTGCCATCCTTCCTTTTTCAGGGCACAGTGTGTTCTGATTAACTGAGTCTGCTCATTAAGGAAGATCATATTCTGAAAGTTCTTAGCTCATGGAACTCTTCATAACCTCCTTTCCTTTCACTTGTATCTGGGAACCCGTAATTCTTTGCCAATGGTTTGTTTTTTATGTAAACATATATACAAGCATCTCCATCTCATTAAACAAGAAAATTCAAATTAAAAATTGTCATGCAAGGACTTATTTAAAAAAATCCATCAAGTGATCAGTCAATGAACAAAAAAGAAAGCAAAAACCACACAGTGAAAGGAAATTCAAAACCACACTGATAAAGAGAGCAATTTTTGTTGAAGGAATCTAATGTTTTCTGTATTCATCCTCATACAAAGGCCAGTAATAGTGAACCAGCCCTGAGAACTTGGATTAGAGTGTGAGTCCACAAAATAGAAAGAATCAGAAATTCTAACTGCTGATAGTCCTGTGTTGTAGTGAGCATACTTTTGCTACTTCTTGATATAGAAACTGTCCTCAGTACTAGCATTGCTGAACGACTAGAGAACATTAATGTTCTTTATTTAGTATTACAACATTCACATGAAGAGGGACAATAATTTTTCTCCCAATTAATGGCACATATTAAAAGGAAAATAATCTCACATGAAGATAACATATTCACATTTGATACCTTAACCTAGTCATTAAATCTAGAAACATCACCAATGTTATGCATGGAGGCAGCTTATGATGGGACTTTACCCATGTGAGTACCTTAAAAAAAGTAGTTCCCACATGTTCACAGATGATTGTTAAAAAGCCAGCACCTTCACACATTCACCATCCTTTCTTTCCCTAAAAAGACAGTCTGTAAAGATTATACATTTAATCGGTGGTAAAAGAGGTACCCTATATTTAAACAATGCCACAAACATAATGACTAATTTGATGTCAGAGAGACTCTGAAAGTTTCTTTTTGATTTTCTAAGTCTCTTCACTTCTGTGGGAACCTCCAGTTCTACAGAAAAATGTATGTAGGGTAGTAGTCCCTGGTCTGAAAGTACTATTGAAGAACTCGTTGTACACTAAAATATCAAGTGGCTTGGGAACATCAGTTGCAACATTCCCAAATGCTGAATAGACAGAAATGAACCACATATGTGACAGACTGTCAGTAAATATTGCATTGTATTTGAGTCAGGTTTGGGTTGACAAAGTCATGTAACACAAGAAGAGTGGATGTAAACATGAACAAAAGCACATGCTTAAAAACCATTCCCCACACCTTCATTTTTTTTAATTTGCTGTACACTCTTAAAGCGTGGCTTACCTAATCAAAATGTAAGATTTAATAAAAGCTGCAGCTGAACAGAGCAAAATTACAGCACTCTCTAATATAGCAAACATAATTAACTTTGAATTATGTGAATTAACCATGCCTGACAAATTATCATTCAGCTCTGAAATTAAATTCTTTCTTACCATTAGATTTGTTTGTTGAGCTCAAGTAGGCAAAAGTAGTATTTAATAAAGTAATAACGATGCTTTGCTGAGAATGTTTTCAAGATATATGGATTTATCCAAAATAAATCATAGGAGTGTTATTATTAGTTCATTTGCAAATACTGTGTAATTCTACAATAGAATTACAGAAAAGTTTTATGTCACTACAGGTTACTCTGTGTGCATTAAAACTTTTTTTCTAATTACTTCTAAGTTGATCTAGTAATATCATTATTGGCTGAATAATTCTCCAATAGATAACTGTTGGCAAAGATAAAGTGTTATTTTGTTTTTTTTTTTCTTCTTCAATTAAATCAACTGGCACCCATATTGAACCTTGGAAAACACTTTTGACTGGCCATCAAAATGATTTGCTTCCACTCACAGTGATCCTTTGGAACCTGTCCCCCAGCCAGTTTTTTACTGAGTGAAGAGTGCATCAATCCAAGCCATGAGTGGCTGGTTTCTCTGGGAGAATGCGATGGGAAACAGTATCAAATATTTTGCTAAAATCCAAGGAAACAAAATCCACAGTCTTTCTCTCATTCAGCAAGCAGATCACTGTCATAGAAGGAGATGTGGTTAATCAAGCAGGACCTGCTTTTCATAATCCCATTCTGACTTCTGTTCACGTGATTGTACTGTACATGTTAAGTAATGGCACTTGATCTGTTCCATGGCATCGAGGTCAGATTGACAGGCCTGTAATTCCCCAGACCTTCCTTCTTACCCCACTTGCTGCATTTGCTAACTTCTAATCAACTGAGACCTCCCCTGTCAACCAGACTTCCAGAAGAGAGCTGCATAGTTCCCAAAATTTTCAGTAGGCTTTCTAAAATTCAAGTATGGTAAGTTTTTGGGGGGGATATTTTGTGTACAAACAGGTACTAAAAGCTGAGAGTAGCCTTCACAGCACTGACCTTGTTTTCTCCTGTTGATGAGGCATTTCAGAATGAATGCACAATATTACACCTCAGAAGAATAGTAAGGGGTTAAACCTTCCTATCAGTTTGCAATCTGGAAATAGCAACTGTGAAGTCTGAAGCACATGGCGGAGGAACAACCTATTTTCACCCATTCAGATTTCTATTTTCAGAATTCAGTGGATTGGAAGAAATAAATATTCACCAACATCTTAGATAATGTAATACTTTAGTCGTAAATAACTGGAGTGTAATAGTAAGAACTTATCTATTTGGATGAATGCAAGTAGAATGGCGAATCACAGAATCACAGAATCACCCGGGTTGGAAGGGACCTCAAGGATCATGTAGTTACAACCCCCTGCCTAGCAGGGCCACCAAACGTACACATTCAGATCAGGTTGCCCAGGACCCCGTCCAACCTGGCCTTGAACACGTCCAAGGACGGGGCATCCACAACCTCTCTGGGCAGCCCATTCCAGGGCCTAACCACTCTCCTTGTAAAGAACTTCCCCCTAACATCCAACCTAAATCTTCCCTCCTTCAACTTGGATCCATTTCCCCTAGTCCTGCTATTGTCAGCCCTTTTGAAGAGTTTACTCCCCTCCTGGATGTAGGTTCCCTTCAGGTACTGATAGGCTGCAATGAGGTCACCCCGCAGCCTACTCTTTTCCAGGCTGAACAAGCCCAACTCCCTCAGCCTGTCCTCACAGGGGAGCTGCTCCAGCCCCCTGATCATCTTAGCTGCCCTCCTCTGGACCCTTTCCAAAATCTCTATGTCTTTCTGCTTATATAGCAGAAAATATTGTTGTGCCTTTTAAAGTTTCACACTTGTTGGTTCTTCCTGAATATAAGGAGAGTTTATGCTCACAACAGCAAAATAACATATGCAACTTTTTTCTGCTCTTGCTCATTTCAAGTAAAACCCACATACACTAACACTCCCACTCCCATCTGAATTAAAAAAAAATAAGATATACGCTAGAAGGAAGATAGGGAACTGTAATTTGGGATGATCATCCAATAAGACTAATACCAGTAGATTAAGTTAAAATGGCCAATACTGGGATTCTGAGATTTTGTTATTTGACTCAGTTTTTTCTTATGGATACCATCAGTACTAAAATAACGTCAGTGTAAATCTAAGGCATAGAATTTAAATCTGAAGAAGATCAATGGATTAAAGTCCTTACTAACTTAATGTGCTTTAGTGTCATGGTTTTATGATATTTGGCTATTGGTATTCCACATCATAACATCATATAATGCACTGGGAGTTAAAGAGCTAATTCTCTAGTTCTGGGTACCTTTCTGGAAGAGAAAAAGAACTACATAACCAGGAAGACTTTGCGTTCAAGAGAGAAGATATAACCCCTGGCAAGATCACGAGATCTTCCCTTCTTTTTCAGCTCTCCTCCCAATCGCACACATCACTTAAGCACTAGTGTAAGGCCTACAGCTTCCAACTCTCTCATTATATTTGATTTATTAGTTTCAATTCTAATCATATTGTATTACAGTGTGTTATTGTGCATTCTGATTCCATATTTTGTAAATTATTTTATTTCTGCTCAGATCATTGCTGCTGTTTTTAATTATTTGGGATCCCTTCTTTCCCTTTTCTGGAGGCGTGGATCTGCGGATCCCTCTGTCCCACTGGTCATGGAACCAAGCCAAACCAGTCCATAATCCATTGACATTTAGGTAAAAAAGGGAGAAAGATGACTACCTAGTTGAAGGAGCGTTGACCAGTGTTACAACTGAAGGAAAATACTGATAGTGGAGTATCTCAGAGCACAGAGGTCAATAGAGGTATTTTCTGACTTCTATATAAGACAAGCAATAACAAATCCATATGACATTTCAAAAAAAGCAGATTAATAGACTGTCTTATATCATAATATGAATTTACCTATTGCACACTTTTTTAATATCTTACTGATAATTGGAAATATATTCCTAACATGGATATATAAATAGCACTTGGACTTTTTCTTATACAGTAACAGAGGAATATCAACTTTTTATCTCTGTTTCTCAAACATTTCATTTAATTCTTTAAAAAAACTTCCCTGTGACTGGAAAAATGAAGATAGTTTGTAAAGTTTTACACAGAGAGCATAGAGCTTATATATTCTTAAAACAAAACAAAACAAAAAAACAGCAAGCAAGAACAAAATCTTTGTTAAACATGTTTTCCTACAACTACTTGCATCCTTAACATCTATTTCTTGGTAAACAAAAGAACAAACAAAATAACAAACCAAATACGGTCAAAAAATAGAATTCATGCATTGACTATGCAAAGATTACAACAGGGGGGTCGAGTGTGGAAATATTTTAGTATTTCCCTCTATAACCTCAGGAATGACTCAGGAATTTTTCAGGCATGCATCAAGCAATTTGATTATACTGGCCTGAAATTAATTGTTCACAAGGAATCCTTGTTATTTGTTAACTTTTTTTTCCACTTCAAATTCTGTCATGGAAAACTCAGTTTCTTGAAGTTTTTCATGGTTAAACTCTTTTGGAGGTGTTGGTGTAGAAGATTGAGAGACAAAAAAAACCAGTCTCTTCTGGTTGTTAGGATTAGTAGGCGCTTCCTTGCGAAAATATATTTCCAGTCTACTGAAATACAGACCTCATTTGCAATGAATGATAGAATCATAGAATCATTAAGGTTGGGAAAGACCTCTAAAATCATCTGGTCCAACTGTCCACTTACCACCAGTATTTCCTCACTAAACCATATTCCTTAGTACAATACCTAGATGTTTCTTGAACATCGCCAGGGATGGTGACTCTACCACCTACTTTGGCAGCCTGATCAAGTGTCTGAACACTCTTTAGTGGATGATATTTTTCCTAATATCCAACTTGAAACTCCCCTGGGGCAACTTGAGGCCATTTTCTCTAGTCCTAGCACTAATGATACAGGAAAAGAGGCTGACCTCCACCTTGCCACAACCTCTTTTCAGGTAGTTGTAGAGAGTAATAAGGTCTCTCCTAAGCCTTCTCTTCTCCAGACTAAACAATCCTAGCTTCCTCAGCTTCTCCCCGTAAGACCCTTCACAGCTTCATTGCCCTTCTCTGGACACACTCCAGGGCCTCCATGTCTTCCTTGTAGTGAGGGGCCCAAAACTGAGTGCAGTATTTAAGGTATAACCTCAACAGGTCTGAGTACAGACAGATGATCACCACCCCGGTCCTGCTGGCTGTGCTGTTTTTGAAACAAATGGGCCCAGCACAAGTACCATAAAACCATAATTGCTTGTGCCTGATGGTTTGTGGCCCACATACTCCACTGGGAGACTAGAGTACTTTTATTCACACCATGTTACTCACATGCGCTCTTCGGAAACTATTTTCCTGGGCAGAGAACGAAGACAAACTGGATTGTATTTTGGGAGCTGTGTAAACTTTGAATGTTTAACTTTAAAAAAAAAAAAAAAAAAAACAAGATAAATATTACAAATAATATAACAAAAGCCAAATAATTAAACATCCTAAGGCTATAAAAAATTAATCAAGATTAGAAAGACTTATTAGAATAATTCTGGAACATCTTAAAGGTTTCCAGTCAAAATTGACTCAATCAACATGGTCTTGCAGAAAGTGCTATAGATCTTCTCTTTTCTCAGAAATGGTTAAATCCAAAATTTTGAATCAGAGGTAGAGAGCATCTTGTAATTAATGGTGTACAAGTTGTGCTAAGCACACACGAGTTCAACTTGCATCTCACTGCTGAATGGCATTTTTTGAATACTTTCCTAGTTATATTCAGAGCAAGACAGTTCACAAAAAGTGCTCAGATCAGAGTGCATTGACACAAATAAAGCAGTAGCAAATTGGAGCTAATAGTCTATTAAACAGCAGCTAAACCCCATCCAAGACAAATTTTGAGTATTCTGTTCCGAATAGAGCTCGTCACACATAACTGGCATCTTGTTCAATGAGGGTTTATTTTTAAATTATCTTCCAAACAGTAGTGAGTCTTATATACGCCAGGCCACAAATCAGAACAAAACAGCATGTGCATGTGCATGCTAATGAACTATAATTACAAAATTATTAGTATTACGCAAAACAGAAAAGCAGATGTCTTTTTTCTTTTCTTTTTTTTTTTTAATAAGCATGCATTTTGGAAAGCAACTATGATCTAACCTTGTATGAAATTTACAAGGCACCTCATACATAACTGCTTCCTGCAGAGCACAACTGAAAGGGCTGCTCTGCAAATAGACTTCTGAATTTTCTTTTAAGAAAAGTAATACATAAAGGAAACCTGTGCCTGGCTATGAAGTCTCAAACTCCATGTTTGAAAAAAAAAGTTCAGAACTGAGGCAGGACACTGGTCCATGAATCATATTACCATGAATGTAAGCACAAATGCTATTGAATGAGTTCTAAAAAAGTCTACAGAACTGAAAAATATGGTGTGATGGCATTTATCATAATATAATATTTCAACTACAACCTTCTCTCAGTTGTCCAAACAGACAAAAATCTCTTCTCTTACCTCCTTACTATTTACTTTTGTGAAATTTAGGTTCTACAGAACATCCTAAATCCTTTCTTTTCAGGTTGAGCATTTTCTCATATTTTTGTAAGGATGTATCAGGGAAAATTAGACAAGAGAAACTAAAAAGCTTGCACAGTTATTTGTGTACTGGTCTTGAATGAAGTCTTGAGCAATCTTGAACATTAGAAGTCTTTTATTGTACATTACTTGATCTCCAATTTCTCTTATCACCTATTAGAGAATTTATAGGGTGATTTTTTGTTATATGTAGACATCTTGAATTTGCAATATAAGCAGATAAATATCACAGATCCACAACTTGTATAAATATCAAATGTTTCACTATTGTTAAAGTAGCTGCACACATTAGGGCAAAGCAAGACTCTTGTCACTGATTTTCTAATTTTTATGTAGACCTGAGGGATTAAATCCGAAGGCCTGACTATTCTAAGACTGCCTTTTTAATGTTCTCTCTTCATTTAAAAAATTAAGGTTTCCTATTTGCAGATGATTTCAACTGTAAACAAACAGAGGTTTCCCAAAGGACTGCTTGTACAGTAATTCAAATGTGAAGCATTATTTGGCCTAGCAATAATCACCATAACCATTATCAGTAATGTACTGTCTCATTGAATAATGTAAAAAATTCCAGTTTTATACATTTGCCTCATATTAAAATCTGTAGTCTTAGAAACCAAAAATAAAAAATGAATATTCATTTTTCCTCCAAAAGAGCATTTTAAACTTCTGGGAAATCAAAAGCTCACACCAGAAGATATACATATTTATCTCAAAATAAATATGTCAGTATAAATCATAAAGTTTGATATTAGAACAATAGTTGGAGAACAGAGCAGGGAGAGGATATTCTTTCTGTATTGCCTCACATCACAGTGATTTTTATGAAAAATATTACATACAGGAATGTAACAAACAAAGAAAACTTAAGGAAGAGTAGCCGTTTCTTCAGCAGATCTAGATCACATTTAAGACGAAATGGTTTGAGAATCACCTTATAAGTGTATCAAGTTCCGTGATCCAGTTAGTTATACACGAAAATTCCACATTTGCAATTGTTATGGCCTACTAAAAAATTTACAAAATATGCAAAATTATATTTTAAAAATGTTTTAAAAAAAAGTTGCTAAGTGCTTAATATATGTACTTTTTAATGTTAACAATATTTAGAAGGCGTGCCTGGAAAATCCTACTCCTTCCATCTTTCTCATGAATATGTCTAATATGTCTTATTGTGCCTGAAATAAAAGATTAAAGAAGAAGGAAGAAGATGGGCATCTTGGCTTCTTTTTTTTTTTTTTTTTTTTTTTTTTTAATTTGTCAACAAATAAATGTCAGACCCCAGATGTCTGGGCTAATATTTATACACACTTCCCAGTCATTTAAAAAGTTAAAATCTTGAAGTATTTCCATAATTTTTGATATAAAGGTCAAGACTAAATTATCATAATGCTTCACTTATGTCAAAAATCTAAAACTGGCATTCATGACTTCCTTCTAGTTTCCCTAATTGAAACTAATTGAAATTCATTCATTTCTTTTAAACATTTTACTAAACTCTAAAAGTAAATTAGTCCATCAACTAACTGATTAGTTGCATTAGAAAAAGTACTGCATGCCCTTAATAAAGATATGGTAATATTTTAAGAGTATTTTATTTTTTTTCACTTAAATTACTTCTTTTAAATAAAGCTGAGATCTGTATTATTTCTTTTAAATGAGGCTCAGCTTTATTTTTGAATCAGATATGATTGTTTTCTAATGATAATTTTCTGCATTTTGTCACAGACAGTTCCTGCCCATGAATACCTATTAATAATTTGAGTATTATAACTTATATTGCCTAGCTTCATGTTGTTATTCCAGATGTGTCTGGTTCTCCCAGTGAACCTACTTGACCTCTCCCAGTTTCACATCAATGTCTCAGATATCCTAGAATGCCTCCAGTTGCTCTCTCTATCCATATTTGAGCCACTGAATCAAGGTTCTCCTGTTGGATAGTATGAGTTTACTGTATTTACTTTTCATTTTAACTAAGCTTATTTTCATGTAGCTAATTAACAGTTTGCTTTGTCTTTCATGCAAAGTAAAGTACAATAACAGTCAGAAGTTTAATTGCTTTTCCTGCTCAAAACTCATCCCTTCCAAATATTGATAGTTTTATTGTTTTACAGTTCTCCTTTTGTCTTGGCATACAAAAATCAGAAGCAATAAAATAGTGTACTGCCTGATTTCTCTGCAAGTATAAGAAAATGCTAGATCCAGATCTAAGTCCTATTTGTTTGAAGTTAGTATAGCTATGGAAAGATGTCTCAGTAAACAGAAAATGGAAAGATATCCTTGTAACAAAGCTGAGGAAGTGTGGGATAGATGAGTGGACAGTGAGGTGGGTTGAGAACTGGCTGACTGGCAGAGCACAGAGGGTTGTTGTTGGTGGTGCAGAGTCCGGTTGGAGGCCTGTAACCAGCGGTGTTCCTCAGGGGTCTGTGCTGGGTCCAGTCTTGTTCAACATCTTCATCAATGACCTTGATGAGGGGATAATGGCCACCCTCAGCAAGTTTGCTGATGATATGAAGTTGGGAGGATTGGCTGACACGCCTGAAGGCTGTGCTGCCATTCAGCAAGACCTGGATAGGCTGGAGAGCTGGGCAGAAAAAAACTGGATGAGGTTTAACAAAAGCAAGTGTAGAGTCTTGCATCTGCGGAGGAATAATTGCATGCACCTGTACAGGTTGGGGGATGACCTGCTGGAGGGGAGCTCTGCGGAAAGGGACCTGGGTGTCCTGGTGGATGACAGGTTGGCCATGAGCCAGCAGTGTGCCCTTGTGGCCAAAAAGGCCAATGGCTTACTGGGGTGCATTAAAAAGAGCGTGTCCAGCAGATGGAGGCAGGTGATCCTTCCCCTCTACTCTGCCCTGGTAAGACCTCATCTGGAGTACTGCATCCAGTCCTGGGCTCCCCAGGACTAAAAAGACAGGGATCTCTTGGAAAGAGTCCAGCGGAGGGCCACAAAGATGGTGAAGGGCCTGGAGCATCTCTCCTATGAGGAAAGGCTGAGTGAACTGGGTCTGTTCAGCCTTGAGAAAAGAAGACTGAGAGGGGACCTGATCCAGGTCTATAAATATCTAAGGTGTGGGGGGCAGAATGGCGAGGCCAGACTGTTTTCAGTGGTGAGTGGAGACAGGACAAGGGGAAACGGCTGGAAACTGCAGTATAGGAAGTTCCACACAAATATGCACAAGAACTTCTTTACAGTGAGGTGACGGAGCACTGGAACAGGCTGCCCAGGGAGGTGGTGGAGTTTCCTTCTCTGGAGATGTTCAAGACCTGCCTGGATGCCTACCTGTGTGACCTGGTGTAGGGAACCTGTTTTGGCAGGGTGTTGGACTTGATGATCTCTGGAGGTCCCTTCCAACCCCTACAATTCTGTGATTCTGTGATTCTGTGAGATATTATCTATTTAAAATGTCAGTCTGTCTGACTGATTTGTTCTTTTGTCTTTTCTACAGTCATGAAGATTGGGCAAACAACAATGCATTGCTAAATTAGGACATATTGTAATGGTCTTCTGTTTTCAGGAACTCCGTAAAAAACATTGATTTTTTGTTCTGGTACCATACACAGACTGTTTAATTTCTTTGCATTCATCCAGTTAATCGTACTCCATAGGGAAGTCACCCATTTATGATTCATACACTCTGTCTGTAGTAGTTTGTGCAGAGAGCTAACTTGTATGGGTTTAAGTGGAATTTACTGTATATAAATATGACTGCTACAATATATGGTAACACAGACAGTATCTATTAAGGATAACAATGTTATGCAAGAAACATATATTCATTAGTTACCTAAGGACAGTTTTGTGCAAAATAGATTATTTATTTATGTTGCAAAAATGAAGACACAGCAATTATTTCAAATATTTATTCCCTTCTATAGTGGGAAGACTGAATTATATACTTGTATTCAAGATCAGTCAAATTATCTACAGCTGACATATAAAACAAATGAAAAACTGCCTCACAAATATGTGATTTGTTGTTTACAACACAACATTACAAATGGATGGTGAAACCATCCACAAGTCTATGCACCAACATAAAACTAAGGAAAGGTGCAATTTTTTCTCCACCTCTACAGACACAGCATGAAATATAATTTAAAAGTAACATTCACAGCCTAATGTGCAAAATGCACACAAATTTTGTCTACACCTTTGCATTCCAAACTTGCCCCTTCCTTTCCTAGTTTTTTTTGGGCACATCAAATCCCTCTTACCAGGGAAAATATAAAATAATCTTGCAGCACTCAAGACATCTGATATTAGTTGGAAGTATTAAGTTGTATATGAGGAAGGTTCAAGTGAGCAATGATGAATGCATTTCCATTAAGAAAGGTATTTCTTCTACACAATGGCTTATTTTGGATAACGGGACAATTAATGTTTATAGGTCCTTATTATAATAATGAAATGTGTGTGAAAAAGCCAAGTCAAAGCACAAAATGTATGGAAAGATGTTATTTTTTTGCCTATTTCAGCACAGGTACATGTACTAGGAATTTCATGCTGCCACCATTAAAACATCCCTCAGATTTGTTAATACTCCAGAACATAATTTTTTAACTAAAAAGGATGGAGACAACCTGTGTAAGAGTTCATTTATCTTCTAGCTGTCAGTGTTAGATGAACTAACAGAATGGTCAATATTAAATTAATTAATAAGGAATAAAAGACAAAAATATAATTTATGTGATTGAAAAAGATCCTATCAAACTAAGCTTATGTCATTTTTTGAATAAATGATTTTTCTGCACATAAGTAATAGTTAGATTTAAATACCACATGACGTTTTGATAAATAAAGTATCAAGATACACAACTTCAACACAAGAGAATTCTACCTAGATGGTCCCTTGCAAGCAATTCCAAGTGATTCATCATGGCATGATTTATTAGAGACAGGTCTATGGAAGTTGAACATATTTATTTTCCATACACCATCTGTTTTTCCTTACCAATTCTCCACCTACCTCTTTCCCACCACCTCCTCTCTTACTAAAAAAAGAAAAAAAGAAAAAAAAGTCAGTACTGCCCTTTTGCAAATAGTACAGACTAAGAACTTGTTGCAAATTTGAATAAGCATTACAGTGAGAAAGCAAATAATTTACTCAGGTTGATCACACCTAGAGGCAAAGCAGACTATTTCTTAATTAATTTGCTGCTGAAGACAGCATCACTCCTGCAGGAAATCAGTCATAACTCAGCTGAATGTCTACAACAAGGTCAGTTCTGTGCATGATTATCACATAGTACCTTATCTTGGTTTTGTTTACACTACTGGGAAGCTGTGAACAAGTTCTCTGAATACATATTCTACAAGCTAGCACACACTGCAGTTGAACAGAAAGAATGCAAGACATTGTTACAGGAATGTAATGTAATAGTCTGTTTTTCCTCAAATAAAAGTCATCAATCTGAAGACCAGACAAGGAGGCTAATCACCAGGTTGCAGTGGCACAACATTTTCCTCCCCTTCCTTGATTTCACTGTTTTGCAAATCAGATGTGAAGAAAAATATTTGAGAGAATTCAAAAACTTATGAGAACTACTAAAGAAATTGAAAAGATACTTAAAATACTCAAAGAGATTAACCAGATGCGTTGTTGATGGGGAAAGAACGTAGTGTTTTTACTCTCTTTAAATTTGGGAAACATTGTAGGAAACAAAATCGAGGGCTTGGAAATGGAAGGGAAATAAATTCCAGTCAAAAGAGTTAGACCACCTAGAAAGTACATCATGTTTTGCAATGAGTTCTCCATCACTTGTAATTTTAAAATCAGAAATGTTTGGTGCTTTATTTTTTATGGACACCTTTCCATCTGTTTTTCTGAGAAGGATGAGAGATGATTGCAGTGATAGCTTACAGTGAAAAATCTTTTAAAATTTTTTAGAATACTGTTTAATGCAGTACAATAAGCTAGCAAGACTTAGGAAAATATACATGGATAAAATGCAGAATTTTTTAAAAATATGAAAATTAGTGCCCTTAAAATTCTTCTCAGAGAAGATACTGATTTACAGCTCTAAATCAGCTTCCAAGCAAAGGATATATTTAGTAGACAGGATTCTAAAAAATTCTCAGAAATAAAATGTGTGAATGTGTGTATTCACCACTGCAAAACTTCAGATTTTAAAAAGATCAAATTACTTACTCAGAATTTCTCTGTGGATATTCAGTATCCACTGCAAGGATTGACGGAATGTTTGACATTTTCTTTCCTTCTGCATGAGTACATCTGAGAAGTAGGACAGAGATGGCACCTTTAAGTTGAGTTCAGTGACAAAACAGACTATGACAAGCTATAATAAAATTCTAATTTAGTGCTAACAAGGAATTTCAACTATTTTGGAAGACTATTCTTTCTACAAGTAGAATGAAAATGGGAAGGTTTTCATAAATCAGCAGACAATGTGTTTTAATTATTTATTCATATAATTTTATAATTTGTATTATAAAATGTTGCTGTGCAAGTAAGATATTTAACATTAAAAACAAAATAATCCAGCATGCCCTGCTGACTTTAACTTGGCATGACGGTGCATTAGGATTCATACATTTAAATTTGACTGAAAGATTTGATTTGATTTAAGAGTTTAGATATTTTTTTCCCCCACTATAATTCAGGACTATGCTAACTGTTGAAAACTAAACAGTGAAGTAACAACAACATTAAATATATTTTGCCTGATTTTCACCTCTGAGGTGTTTGTAATAAAACTGTTCTCTCAACAAACAAATAAAGTGAAAAGATTAATTGTTACGTTGTTTTTAAAACCACTGTATCTGACCTCTGAAACACAAGAAATCCAGAGGAGGAAAAACATAATCATTTCAGCAATCAAGTTATTTTTATAGCCGTCTCTAAAAATAAGCTAAAACATAGAATTACATCAATCATTCTTTTTTCATGATCATAATTCACAGACTTTTACAGAATTCAGAATATGCCCTTACCCTGTAACAGAAGAACTGTGTGCTAATTAAGATTAATGCATGATTCTTAAGGAAGGAAAAATCATAAAGAAGGTAGAATGAAACCTTATAAGAGGAGATGTGAATTTCAAAGACATTTAGTACAGTGAGGTAATATGGCAAGAAAGAGTCTTTTGCAATCAGTATTTCAGTTGGGTATTCTTTTTTAGTGAGTCTTAGACCATAGGTAATTTATACGAGAGTTGTAAACGAGGGATGAAGGCTACTGAAGTGGGTACATGAGGAAACAAAGCACTCCAGTTAATCAGGATGCACTTAACAGGGAAATTTGCTTAATTGAGATGTTTCCCAAGGAAGCAATTTAAGACTAATGATACCTAATAGCAATAACTGCTGTTTAATGGGGATGGTAATTTCACTTAATAGGGATACCATCAGGTAATTATGGCCAGGTCTAAACTACCGACTTCTGTTGGCAAAGCTGTACCTGTCAATCATCTGAAGAAATTTGGTCCTTGATCAACAACTATGGGGAAGAGGAGACATAGGATATTACCTGGATTTATGCACACAATAAATTATGATATGAACTCAAAGCAAACTTAAGTAAAAAAAAAAAAGATTTCTATAGCTAAAGCTTTGTTCCAAGTCTGCTTTTTATTTTTATTTATTTATTTATTTAATTATTTGTTGATACAAACCTATTCCATGTTGGGAAAGGCTTTTAGTGCATTTGTTCAGCCAAAATCTATTGCTATACTCTGGTGCACAGGCTGGCTAAGCTGGGCTCTCCAAATTCTGTTCTTTACAGTCATAGTGTGATTGACCAGCAGTGTGACAGCCTCACTGTAACTTCCTGGAGAGCAACATTAGTCATGAGAATCCTCCCTATACAGGACAGTGTTACTGCAACATTGTGTTCTCATTAATGAAGCCTGATGTGATTTACCATAGCTTATACACATTCTTCTTGAGTACTATTACATACAAATCAGTCTCCCTTTGCTAACTGCTTAGTCAGCTCAGGCTTCATAGATTTCCCTTTCATTCTGTGCACCTACACTTGCTACTCTGTTGTGTGTCAGCCTCCCATAATGATAGATCAACAGCAAAGAGAGCAAGAAGTAGAAGTTAGTACCTACAGATCAGCATCTTTATGGCACATGAAAGCGTGAAAAAGATTAAATGAAAAACAGCAGTGAGAAACATGGGAGAAATCTGTAAAAATTGGTAAGTATTTGTTATTTGCTTTGAGGTCACCAATGATCACCAACAAACTTTTTGAAGTATCTTTCTTAACTGCAGTCTCCTCAGAGGTAAGTATCATTTGTCTAAGAGAAAGAAAAGGTGGAAGAATAGTTCTCTATGATGGAGGAATGCAGTCTTCCAGTGAGTTATATTGTTGCAGAGAATGTCAAACAGGTACACTTCAATATCTCAGGCTCCAAAAAACCACAAGTGAATAACAGAAGAAAGTAATTGCAAAGTCTTCTGTAAAACACTGACTGAAGGAAATGGGGCTAAGAAAATTTATATGTTAGTTCTCATCAACATAATCACAAAGTGGCTAAGATTTATACAGGCCAGTGAAGGAAGAGTTTAATAGGATATATTTCAATCTTTCATTGCTAGCAATTAGTTTCAGTAGTAGCTGTTTCTAATATTTCTACTCTAGTATGTAAGAATGCTGCACAGGCTCTCTAACTGAATAATTCCCACTCTCACAGCAGTTTTTAACATAGCGTTGTAAATTCAACATTAAACAGGCCTTAACATGTGTCTAGAGCTTCTCAGTGACGTTCTCCCAAATGTGCCTAAAGAGTACCACACATATGTAGCTACAGGACTGATTGCTTAGGCATTACATTTGTTTAGACATTCAGCTGTGATATCCTTTAGTCAGACACATCCCTAAAACTTTGCCTATATGTGACAAATAACTTCTAATAACCAAAATTCAAAGAATGCATTTACAGTTAACATTTCAAAAGTACTTTTTAATATAGAATATGAAATTATGGGGAAAAGAAAGCATGGTTTAATGAGCAGGAACACTGCAACACTGCTGTTGCTACTGTCTTTCAATTATACCCTGTGGCCTGCCATAGAGGTGATCACTATTGAAACTGTATGGAGAGCTCATAAATGTTTAGAAACCTAAGAAATGATGTGTAACAACATGTCTAAAACATGTAGGAGGCACATAAAGATTAGACAGATTAGAGAATACTCAGACAGTTAGAGGAAAATTAACACAGTGTTATGGTTCTATGATTTTTGGTTATCGGTATTCCACATCATACCATGTAGTGCACTGGGAGTTAAAGTGTTAATGCTCCAGTTCCAGGTACCTATCTGGAAGAGAAGAACTACATACCCCAGGGGGCTTTGTGGTCAGAGAGGAGATAGAACTCCTAGAATGGTCACCTGATTTTGTGAAATCCCTCCTTCCTGCTGGTCACGGAACCAGCCCATAAACTGTGAATGGGAGTCCTGATCTTCAAGCTATTTTTACAAATATTCCTTGTATTCCAAGTATTTGTCTTCTCAAAGAGAGAGCCTGTCCTGAAAAAAAAGATCTCAAGATTTCTGTTGTTTCAGAGAACAGTAGAAAAATATTCTACATAGAAGTGCTGAAATGTAAATTCCTTATCAAATTAAAAAAAAACAAGATGCAGATATCAGTAGATAGAGTGATATGCAATGTGTCATGGGACAGGAAAGATGAAATCCTTCTAGGTTTTCTGGATCTTGGACCAGGAAACCATCAACTCTGACTCCGACATCAGTGACTCCTACAACTAAGCTGAAGGTTCAAAATTCAAAAAGCAAGCCAGAGAAGAAGACAATCTTTCTCTTGCAATGCAATAATGGCATGCACCAGTTTGAAGAGTAGAGCACATTACCAAGTTTGGCTACACTGTGCTACTACACTCAAAATATAATTTGAATTTGGAATCTTCAAAATTCCTTCCATTCAGGCTGATGAAGGATGAACTGGGTGGGTGACATTTTTCCAGCAATAACACTGTCACACTGCCGTAATAGATGTGAAACAGTGTAGCACCTCTTCTAGGGCAGATTTTTACTAGTACGACATGCAGGCTCTTTCTTTTTCATTGCTGGAAAAATGCATTGCTAATGGTGGATACTGCATTGAAATATAGTGCCTTTTAGCTGAGAATTCACTCTATAAATGATGTTAATGTGTTCTTAGTATCTATGGTAGTTTCCACTGAAATAAATAGGAGACGTTATTTTCAGAGCAACTTATATATGTTATATTTTAATGATTGGAGGAGGATGACTGGTAACCAAGGTCTTATTAGGTGGGAAAGGGATAATACACTTATATAAGCCTTATACATATTGAGTGTCTAGCAGTCACCAGTCCAAATAGCTGAAAGGGTGACAAAGTCTTCAGTGCCACCCAATATGTCTGATAATTAACAAATGTTTTCACAGCAGGGAGGAAATCATTTTTTTTATTCTATAGGAATCAAATGTCCCAAGAATTAACAATAAAACAACTGTACCTGCTCTCCTTTCACAATATTCTATCAGTTCAGAACTAGTATGAAAGTAAAATATATAATAAAATTAATACTTAATTACATATACACATATAATGTTCTTAACAATATTGCTTTCACTCCTCAGTTTTTTCCTACTGATTCATGTTAGATAGTAATAAACACATAGGCAATTAATTTTCTTCTTAGTTTTGATATATTAACATGGTTTATCAAATATTACATGGCAATTTAATAGATTTAAATCCCACCTACTTCTGTACTAAATTCTCAGCCATTACACTTACTACAAAAGAAGATGGACTAACACATTCTTTACTAGTTTATAACACTAAATTTAGGAACTGAAGCATCAAAAAGAAAATTAGTCCTGGAAGACTGGAAACAACCAATCAAAATAAATCATTAACTTATAAAAAACCTAAGGATATGAGTTTATACATTAGATTACCTTTAGGCACATTATAGCAGTAGGCATAATGCTGTTTCAATGCATATCAATATATTATCAAGCATAAGATGCAAAACAGAATATTCTAGCTGCCATCAGTTCTCATTTGTGTGCAATTACCTGTAAAATATCGAGATAAGTTTGAATCATTCAAGCCACTGGTGTTCTCCATGACCAACTGCTTCTAATAAACATATGTGATCAGTAAGTTGTGTGGTTTGTTTTTTTGTTTTTTTTTGTTTTTTCCCTTTTTTCTTTTTTAACAGTAAGCTCACAGAATTATCTTCTCAGACAAAAGCAGTAATAGGAGAATGAAGTACGCCCTGTGGGGTTTTACAAGGAAGTACATTCATTAAGCAGTTCTTATGATGCCATAAATGCTCTAGCCATAAGAACCAAACATAAAATCTCAGACTTTGTAATATTCCAGTAGGGACTACTTTGCTTTTTGCAATATACAGTTCTTCTTCTCAAAAAAAAAAAAAAAAAAAAAAAAAAAAGCAACCCAACCAGTAGGATGGTTCCTTTCTAGAACAATTGATATTTTGTTTGGAACAGGCTCAAAATATAGAATTTTATGCATTTTTAAATAAAATTTTATACATTGATCTAACACTATATGATATTTAAATCATTGACCTTACTAAAGCTACGCTAAAAGAAAAGAATCTCATGACATAATAAAGGATAAATTTTGAAAGGCTTAATGAAATTGCAACGATGTAACTGTTAAGGCTTGTACTCTGTATTATGCTGTACGGAATTACACTGCTCTCATTTTTTAAAAAGACAACGAGAAAAATATCCCAGCCTGCAAGTGTAAATGGGAAGACACTGTTGACTCAAAAATAAATAAATAAATAAATAAATAAATAAAAGTTTAAACAACAGTCAAGCAGCAACTGAAAAGGTAATAAATATGTGTGTCCTGGCTAGTCCTTAAGAAGTACACACAATGGACCATGCTTGCATAGATGGCTCAGCTAACACACATTTGTTTCACACATAATGTTGTAGTCTAAAAGAAACAGTTGGAGGTTTGCTTCCGCACTGTAAACTCTGGATTAGCTGCTACACGTGATGTTTCTAATGCTCCCAGAAACTGTATGTTTAGATGTTATTCATTTTCTAGTTAAAACAAACAAACAAAAGAAAATGGCTGATGAATCTGAATGGATTAAAAGAGTGTAGAACTTATAAAAAAGGAAATAAAATTTAATGTATATAAAAATATATAAAATACATATTAACACACACAGAGATTTAGCATTGTGTTCTCCCTCAAAATTCAAAAGCTTAAACCATCAATCTTAACACTTATTTTAGAAACTTCGTAGGAATCAAATAATCTAAGCAATCAATAATTCAGTTCTCAGATGAACAGCTGATTACTTATTAATTATAGTGAAAACTGATATGTGTATTTTATCTATGGCCTCAACCCTATGCAAGTTTTGGAATCGGTGCATAAAATGTATCTCTACACAACCCTGAGCTCCAGAAGTAAGATGCATAAGATTTTGTAAACTCTAAGCCTAAATATTTGAATACTTGCACGTCAGATGGAAATAAAATTTAAATTACATAAAAAATAGGAAGCTTTTTGGAATCATTATTCCTAAAACAGAATGGAACCACCAAAAATTTTACTTCTAGAACCATAAAATAAAATGTATAGGTCAATTATTGGCAGAATGCTTACCATACATGTAAAGTTGAAATGGCATTCAGCTTTATCCAGAAACAACTACCTAAATCTTTTTTTTTTTCCTTCAGAAGTCATCTACATAGAATAAACATTTACTGTATTTTCTGTTTTTTGTTTTGTTTTGTTTTGGTAACTTTTCTCTCCATCTTCTTTGCTAGTCCTAGCTGTCATTTCTTTGGATTTTTAGTTCCCTACAATGCCATCTTCCAATCTAATTTCATAAAGAATTTATAAATACATTCAACTGCCTCCTCCTCTTCCATACGCGGAGTTTTAGATGAGTTATCTTGCTGTGCAACTTCTTGTGCATAGAATTACTGAACATAACCAAGGATTGCTCTTCTTCCCAATGTAAGGAAAGACAAAGACACAAGATAAAGCCCATCTACTGCAGCCACACATATTTGAACATATACAACACTTAACTACAGAGCTCTTCACAAGAAAATTCAACAGCAAATAGCCATATTCAAACTGAAATCACACCTGTCACAGAGGAGTGCAATAGGATAAAATTCAGAAAAACAAAACAAAAAACAAACAAACAAAAAAAAAACCCACACCTTTTCAAGCTCATGAGAACTACTTGAAACACAGAGTTACATTTTAGCAAAATGGTGAGTCTGAGGCTTGTATTCTATAATCTTTAACAGAGGAGGTAAGCAAAATGAAGTCTTTCCTTACAAATCTTTGTGGTGACTAGTTAGTATATTTTCTAGTCATTCCCCTGTTGTCTCAAAATCTCATAGATAAATGACATGGATAAATATCTCATGACAAATGTCATATACATGAAAAATGCCTGTTACAAACTTCAATGCTTAGCATAAAATATTGAAAATAGAAAAGCAGAATTAGCAGAAAAAGCATATTAAATCAATTTATAACCAGGTTAAAATATAAGGTTGGAGTATTTTTTTCTCTTTAAGATGAAATAATTTTCTTTCCTTTTAAGTCATTTTCCACTGGGTGCTAATATTTAATTCCACTTCTGCCATTGATCTTACAGTTTTTTATTGGCTTGGAAAACCTAGAAAGCTCTGTAGTTCCAGGTATACAAACATATATTTGAACTGTAAAGTAACAACAAGAGAACTATGGGCAAAGCTAAGGTTAATCTAATCACTATTCCAAGAATTGTTATTTTCTCTTTTGCTCTTGAAGAGATGAGAATTTGTGGGCTGCTTTTCTGCAAAAAAATTGTGCTCCTCCACAGTTGTTGAGGATTCTGGGGCTTTGGTTTGGAATAGCTATCTACTGAACTTTGGTCCAGATTATGCCTCTACAGAGTGCTCTAAATACACAGATGGTGTAAATGGTCAAGAAAAAGTGCAGAGCATGTGCTTTATCATAAAGCTATTGTGTTTGTTAGTGCTTTCAACCATATGAGGGAGATTGTTCTGTGGAGTATTTTTATTTGACCTTATATCTATCTTTGCATTTGCTCTTAGACTTACAATTGCAAATAATTTTTCTCTTTAGCTGGTGAGAAATAGATTACAATAAAACATATGTTAATGAATATATGATTACCTACATACGTATCTACACATGCACACTGTTTTCAGTCAGTTTTCCATGGCCATTATTCTTAGAATGAAGGACACAATCTATTTTTCTGTCTTAGCTTCAGCTGGGATGGGAATCATTTTCTTCAGAATGCCTGATACGATGCTATGTTTTGATTCTAGGAGAAAAACAATGTGAATAACACATCAGTGTTTATAGCTGGGCATTGTGTAGTGGGTGGTGAGCAATTGCTTGTGCATCGCTTGTTAAATCCATTCATATATATATGCTTGTTATACTTATTTTCCTTTTCTCTATCTTAGTAAAAAAAATTGTCTCAACCCACAAGTTCTGCTTTGTTTTTTTCTCCTTTTGATTGTTTCCCCTATCCCACTAGGAAGGGGGGAGAGAGATTAACTGTGTGATGCTTGGCCACCCAATTATTAACCAGGATGTTCACCTGTTAATCCGGTTAAACCAACAACAGTAATTTTTTTGCCAGCTGGCCTCCTCAAGCAGTGGAAGAGCAAGATGGACTCCCACCCCCTTTGAAACTCCTTCCATCTGATGTCATAGGGTATGGAATATCCTGTCAGCCAGTTTAAGTCAGCTATCCTATTTCTGTTCCCTCCTAGCTCCTTGAGTCTTTTAGAATGCCCTTGGCTCTTTCTTAGCAGCAACTGTAAACATTGGTGTTTTATCAACACAATTTTCCTTCTAGAATCAAAACATATAGTCATACCAGACACTCTGAAAAAAACAATTTAGTTCCAGCTAAACCTAAGGTATTTTTTATGACCATTTAAACTGAACAAAATAATAGAAAATGGTTCCTATGGTTGATGTGGTTGAACCTGTATTTGAAGGGTTTTTTCTATCTTCAGTGATTATTTCCATTTAGTAAGTGCCTGTAGAGCCAGTAATAATTGAGACATCTATTCACCTGCACCTAAACTAATGTGATAAAACACTTAATAGTTCTTTTTTTTGCCTTTGGAACTTTTGTGTGTGTGTGTATGTATGTGTGGTTTTTACCACTTAGGTGCCTGAGAAACAGTCAGATACAGTCAATGTTTGTGTAGATTATTATTATTTAAGAAAAAAATCTCATATTCCTATTAATAAATTAGTTTCTCCTATTTCCTCTTCCTTCCTGTCCATTCTACTGGTGGGAGGAAAGGTTGTCTCATGATTGACTCTTCAACCTGTGATGTCATTGAACTTGGTTAATTTTACCTGAATGAAAAATAACTACAACAAAATTGCAAGAAATTCTTGCTGCATCTGGAAATTATGGTATAGAAAACAATAAGAGAACCAAAGTGAGAAATAAAGACATCACCATTGGTGGACATTTTTGTTTATGAAAATAAAATTAAAAATTTAAATCACAGTACAAGATAAGATGATCAGTGATGAAATGGGAAAAGAAAAATATATCATAACTTGTGCCAAAAAGATAACAAAGGTAGAATTTGGAATTATATCAGACTACCAAGAAAAGGAAAAAGTAACAGCTACATTTCCACAAACTAATCAAGACATTACTGGCATGTGTCCACTATGAAATTAGAGATAAATGAGTGAAGCAATAGAATCTCAAAACGTCACATGGCAATTGATTGCAAATATAATCGTGGAATAGTATTGTAAACCAAATTGGAAATGCCTCCTCTATTCCATATCTGTATGTCTAGCATGCAGTTTTCAACTTTTATAAACCATACTGCAATTAACTATTCTTGTCTAATTTCCCAACCCAGGTGTCTGCCCCAAGGCAGTTTTAGTTTATGAGTTTTCCAGAAGCACACTTTCACTATTTCTGAGAATACGAAATAGGAGAAACATGTTCTTCTCCCACTGATAACAAATTATTAGAATTATTTAATTAAAAAAAAAAAAAAAGTTTAATTAATTTAAATATATATATATTACTGGTCTCCATCTCCATGAAAGTTAGCTTTCTGGAGCAGTGCCAATATCACTGGAACACACAGTCAAAAGTAGTAAATAATAACATTGAGCACTTTCTAAATCTGAAAGTCTGTCCATTTAAGAATGATAAAAGATAAGTTTGTTTTTTTTTTTTTTTTTTTTAAAAAAAAAGTCTATTAATAATTCCTAAACTAAACAAGAATAAAAAAGTTTTATATTAACCTCGGTTATGGTTTGGTGGCTTCTATTTAACTAAAATTGAAGAAATTGAAATAATTTGTCTTTTAGACTCCAGGCTGAGTATGCACTATTTATGTGAAAAGATTAATAATTAAAATGGAAAAATGAGCAAGAGAAGAACACAATTTTCCTCCCTTCCTTTGAAACACAGAGTAGTCTTAAGCTGTAAATTTTGGGGTCAGAAATTAACTTGGAGCCCCCAAAATGCTCTTTCTCACAAAATCACTTTTTAGATTGGGATTATAATTCAAGTAACCCATATTGGAAGTGCTTCCACATGGACATAAAAATGAATAATGTCAAAATAAATGGAAAAGCTGAAGTTCACCTTTGGAGCAGAGTCCCTGGGAGGGTAGGCATGCCATGTATTTAGACATACCTCCACAACAGAAGTGAATGTTCAAAACCTTCAACAGCTACATCTTAAGAAAAAATGGGCCTAAATTTCACAGTGTTCAAAAAGAGCAACTATGTAGCACACACTGCAACGGGCCAATCGGCTTTTGACTTTTCTTTGTCTACCTCTATCCTCTATCACCGCCTACTGATGTTAGTTTCAGGTTTCAAATTAATGATTCCGTTTAGACTTCAAAAAAACTGAATAGATGTCCACTGTGACCCACTAAGAGAATTCTGATTTCCAGAGGCAGATCTCCAAATGGATCTTTTTAAAATATTTGTAAAATTACTAGAATCTGATACTTCTTGAAAGACAAGTGACAGCAGGCACTGAGCCTGAAAGTGGTGTTGCAAACATGTCAGCTCACTGTGGTGAAATAATTCAAGCTTATAATTAAATTCTATCTTTAAATTTCCATCAGTAATGCTCAGTTGGGTGACTCTGACAGGGTGGAGCTATGAGGGAAGGGATTTTCTGTTGTGAAGGTTTGCAATACTGTTTGCATATTTATCATAAATACAGAAGCTAAGATAAAATAATACAGAAAATAAAAAGGTAGAAAAACCTTCACAGACATGTACAGTTAAAGAAATAACAGTATTAGTATTTCTTACAAAAATTACTTGATATTACTAGTTCAGAAATCACCTGAGTGTTCCAAGTCAATGGAAAGCAGGTTGTGACTTTCAGTTCAGAAGTATAGCAAGAATACATAAACAAATTACTATAAATGCTGTTCCAGGGATCTCCTTTGTGAATCAAGGCTTGAGTGAGATGATTCTCAAAGAGCAGGCAAATACAATGGCAGATGCAGAATTTTAATTTAAGCTAAAGGAATCTCCTGTACAATTTTCATTTGAAAGCAACTTTCTCCCAAGCTTTTCTGACAACATGGAAAAATGCTGAATATATTTCACTAACAGAATAATTCAGCAAAGAGTAGAAAAATTCATGTACTTACATATATATTTGTCTGTATGTGATTATATGCATACATAAAAGAATCTGCCTTTCTCTTAAAAAAACCCACACACATACAAATTTGTGTGTGTTTAAAGGTCTCTCTTTTCTTTTTTTCTTTTTTGTTTTGTTTTGTTTTGTTTGTTTGTTTGAATTCTGAAGACTTGGGGAAATAGTTCAGGTTTTCCATAACTTTATTTTTCCTAAAGAGTGTGGACGTCAGAACTTGCTATGTCCAATGAACTACTGTCATGAGTGAAGTGCAGAGTCCGAAAGAGGATTACAAAGTCCTTCGATCTTGTTCTTGTTTTCAAAGCACGTATGTGGTCTTTTACAGTCCCTCAATTACAAGAGAGGTTTCAGAATTGCATTAATGATGGCAATTTCAAACACAAAAACTATTGCTGAAGACAGGAATTAATGAGGTATAGGATGATCCAACTTTGTGATTATAGTCTTCCCTCAGAGAGGGCTCTTCTCTAAGCCAGTAGAAGCTTTCTCGAGTACCTAATATGAACAGTGAATGGAAGCATCATGCTGCATACAATGTAACTTTATTGAGTCTATAAACATATAAGTGTCCACTCTAGGAAAAAGTGAGGTTTTAGGTATTACTGCTAATTTGTATCCATTGTATAGGAAGGAAATTTGAACTGAGACAAATGTCTCAGCTCTGAGACAAATGTCGTGGTAGAAATACATTTGGAAAATTTTAAAGATTAAGCCTCAGATCACAGAATTGTTTCCAATTACTTTGTCATATGTACCTTCCCTACTATTACTCATTTAAATTTTGGAAGAACTGTGGTTACTTGCCTCTGCTGCTCTATTGGAAGGTTGTTTCAGAAAGTCATTATCTATTACTACCTCGGTCTATTCACAACCAATAAATATCCATGCAGTGTATTCTTCAGCACCATCTACTGGTATTTGTTCATCCAAAATACCTGTGCAGTCATAAAGCCTGCTTGTAATATCTTCTCTCAAGTGAATAATGTGATATTGTCACCATGGTGGAGTAATGCAGTGTTCATGCAAGCGGTCTGGCCCAATTCTGAAAAGAATGCTAATTTTGGCTAAGGAAGATAGATAATATATCTTTACACAACTGTTAAAAGAGAAAAGCTGAAAATTAGTGTCTCTATCTCCTGGCATGTAAGAAAATTCATCACATATTTTCCACTACCTATGTAGCCAAGAAGCTGCAATTAAGGACCACAGTATAAAGGACACCTCAGCTTTAATTTCAATACATACAGTTTATTTCAGAGAAACAAATATGAAATACTTGCCAACTGTGAAGGAAATTATTATGCCAGCTTTATAGCTAGAGAAGTAATGTCCTTGTAAAAAATACAGATCTCAACCTGTTGACAAGTTTATTTAAAATGTACTCATAGTATAACAGCCAGTGCTGCTCCAGAAGACCTTCATTTGTAATTTATGCATCCCTATTTCAAAAGAGGAGGCAGTTCATGTTGAGAAAGAAATAGCACACTTTTTAATATTCTGTCTCAGGATTTCTAGCAAGAACTTTGATTTATTAAAACTGAAATAAATTCAAGCAGCTAATTTGAAGTCCTCAGCATTTGTACAATGTATTACTTTCATTTCAGAAGCCTATGACATTGAAACTAAGTTGGTTGTTCTGTTATCCCTACAGCTCTCTTCTCACAACAAAAGTGTAAGAGTACAAAGCCCGGGTGACAAATTCTTTGTGATGACATTTTTGGAAAACTGCTTCCATGCTACTGAACACAGCTAAGCAGAATATGGCCCATTTTTCAAGCTGGCTAGCCATGTCATCCACTGTTGGTCTTTTGTTATCTTTCTTGTTCATTCCAGCCAGGGTGCTGGCATACTATAAGGGTGTATTTCGTACAATTCTCTGCCACATAGATATCATATCATCTAGATCTTGGAACTGGTATTATCATCCAAGTTAATACTATACATCACCTCTACCACAAATAGTTCCCTCAAATACTAGATACCCTTCTCCACAGTGGTTCAATACCACAGTGGTGAGTTTGCCTGGATTCAACACCACGTTTTCCATGAAGGGATATCTTTCCCTCACAGCTGACAAGTGTCGTACCTACTACTGGTACATCCTATTGTAGAATCACCCATTGGTGGGAGCAGCAGACATTTTGTATCCGTCATTTTGTTTCCTTCTTAGCCCTATTATATACCATTATCATAATGAGAAAGAACACAGCCAGATACTGAATAAAATGAATTTAACAAACATAAATTTCAACATATAGCAATTAAATAAGCATTTCCAAACACAAAGTGTAAATAAATTATGCAAGTAACTCTATAAAACAAGAACATCCTGAACTTACATAATCTCCTTCATACTTCATGATCAGGCATCAGCTTATTTCACCCTTTTCTCTGTATGATGAGCTCAGAAAAGGTTTTCCCTGTATAGGCATTCAGTAGTGTTTTCTTCTGTCTTCTTAGGCAGACTTTGGAAATTGGCTTCTAGTGGTTTATTTTTTTAAGCTTCAAAGTGACTAATTCTTTTATGACATAGGTAAAAACTGGGCAGCTGTTGTCTTTATTTAAAAGCATCTGTTTTGTTCAGCTACAGTACACTTGCTTTGTTTTTTTTTTATAGTATATAAATAACTTATTTGCAGACTATTTCTTGACAGATGGCCTTTCACTGCTCTAGCTGAAGTATTGTTTATTCTGGGAGATGAGAGGTGGGGAAGGGAATCAATGAATTGATTAAAATTATAACTATTGTAGAAATCTATGTTTCTGTACAAGCTTACCCATGCCCCTCTCCCATTCCAACTTTGTGCACTATTTATTTCTCTTTAAAACTACCCTGCAAGTACGGATTTGAGATTTTTGTATCTTTATGCCAGCTCTTTCAAGTAACTTAATTTCTACATCCTGATGTATGCATGTTTCAGTGTCATATCAGATTTTCATGGTCTTATTCCCCAGTTAGTGTAACAATATGATTAGAAGAATGTGACTGCGTTATCTTAAAGTTACATTCACTTTTATAATACTTTAGCTTTTTAGATCCTATGGGACCTGGTAGTGATTACAGTCTATTTCTAGCGAAAGTACAGCTAGGAACTAAAGTGGTTTGAATAAGTGAATTGACCTTATTATGACAGAAGTGTCAATAGAGATGTGCATTAGAATACACTAGATTCCATTTTTGAAATAAAGGAAATCTGTGTATATGCATTCATGTTTCTGAATAGACTAAGCAAACAGAGTTCCAGGAATTAGGAAGAAAAAAAAAATAAAAAAAATCTCAAAGCCAATAAGTCTTCCTTATCTCTGTTTTTTTCTATAGCACCTTACAGATAGTATTATGTGGTCAAAATAAGATTTTTTTCCTCTAGAGGGTAAGAAGTTGTAAGACTTAAGCAGTATGGTTACTTTCTTGTGAGCATCTGAACCTTCATATCTAAAAAAAATAATAGTTTCATTTGTTTGCAATGGATTAAAAAAAATAATAAAATTTTCCATTCTTTCTATTTTGGGTTAAGACAGAAAAATAGTAACAGCTTTCACTTCTTCCTTTTTCTGCTTTTCTGTTAAAAGCAGGCCAGACCTCAGGGGAACACAAACAGAACCATATTTGCATGATTCACATGTTTACAGAAAACAGTTTCCATATTTTTAAAATGCTGGAGTTATTTCAGTTAGTATAAATTAACTCTGGCATAGATAAATCCAAGAAGGAAGAGAGGAAAAAAAAATCATAGAAGCTGCACTTCAGAAGGATCCAGGAGAAAGGCCATTGCGCTTAGTGACAGCTAAATAGTCTGAAAAGGAGTATGTTTAACCCAGCATGGACATGAAGCCAGAACTGGGGGTTTTGTGAGGCATGAAGATAAATGTTGTTTTCAAGACAGACCACACTGTCTCAGGTTGAAAGTTTTTCTAATCTCCTGGCCTGATAATGGCTAACGTTGTTTCCAAGAAAACTGCACAAAAATGAAAGTAAGGAAAGAGCAATTTCGTTGGTTGCACATCTTGAAAGTTTCCAGCAAGTATTTTATCGCTGATAAATCTGTAATAGCCATCAGTATATACTGATATAGATTATATTTGAATATTCTATATATTTCTGGAATCTCCCTCAAAACTTTATTATGGAATTATAGAGTCAGAATGGCTTGGATTGGAAGGGACGTCAAGGATCATCAAGCTCCAATCGCCTTGCCTGTGGCAGGGCTGCCAACTTCCATATGTAATGCTAGACCAGGCTGCCTCTGTGTTGCACAAAACCCCACTGAAATCGTAATAGAGAGCCACGTGCTCTGCTGGGGACATGGACTACCTGGTGACATCACAAGCACTGTGCTTGGAGCCCTGGCTGCCACCAGTGAGTGCCACAGCGGGGGAGCGCTGCTCAGGAAAGTGGACACGCTGTGTCAGCCCTCGTCCCAGCTGGTAGTGATAGTGGTGGTGGCTGCCGGGTGCTGCCCACTCTCACTGACAGTGTTGCTCAGCCATTGGGCTGGTGTGTTAACTGGAAGGGAGTACTGCAGCTGTGTCTGGGTAAGCCAGAACTGTAGGTTTGTTGAGCATGTGAGTCATACCAGTGCATCCATTGCAGCTGCAGCAAGAGTAGATGATGAAGGGAGTCTTTTTCATGTCAGGAACACAAAATGTGTGCTTCAAGATACGTAGCTGTTGATGAGAGGAGGACAGTACTTGCAGGAGATGTTGTGACAGTTAGGCACAAGTTGGATATAGAGTTGGCATGGTTCTTCCAGTCAGCTGCTTCCAAGATACTGCCCTCCCCAGGAGTCTAAATTGCATAAAAAGAAAGCTGGGAAAATGCTTACTCCTCATTATTCCCTTGGTGATACTTTCCATAGGGTTCCTGTTTGAGAGGACATTTTGAGGATCCAAGCAGTCCAAGAGTGCAACTGTCTCGTTTCTAAGAGCAGGGTATTCCTTTGGAGACAACCAAACTTATTCTAAGTAGTTCCCCATGTCTCAGCGAGGAGATGACTGCTACTTCTATTTCTACTCTTTCTGTTTTAAGTTATGGTTGGGTTTCTTTTGCCTGGATTTTCTTTCTTTTCCTCACTTTTAAGAGAAAGGGGTGGAACAGGGAGATACCTACTGGTAATGTGTTACCTTCATAACCAGTGGGATTCTGCGCTCGATGCTAACAACCTGGAATAATAGCATGGACATGTTTCAGGCTGAACTCTTATTTTTCTGTATGGCTTCCTTTTGCTTGCAGGGAGACAGTCGTCTCTTCCACCACTGTGAAGTGGCTCTGGGGAGTGAATGAGTCTGCTGACTGTGGATGGAGGATGGCTGTCTCAGGAGCAACTGCAAGTTCAGGCACATGGTAGTTGATGTGAGTGTTTGCCTAAAGGTGTGCTCTCCAACTTAGTCCACAAAATCACTTTTCATTACTGTTGGTGGGCTGAATGCGCTTCTGATGCGTTCACATACATTTGCTGTGAAAATCTTACTGGTTTCTGTTTCTAGAGGGGACTGGGAGGAGGTATGGGGAAGAGAATTTGATGCTTTAGGTAAATCTTAGTGAGAGATGCATTAGATGCCAAAGACATTTTCTCCCCAGATGCAAAAAGACTGCATTGCTCAGACTCCTAAACCTGCTGGAGTGTGCACTGATCTCCTGCCAGCTGGGCTTGGTTGTGGTCTGTCAGGCCTTCTCTGCCCTGAATTTCTTCAGAGCAGTTTGTTCTGACTGCTTGGAGTAGTGAAGGGTGGGGCAAGAAATTATTGTGAAGAGCTAAGGCTCTGCCTGATAATTTCTGATGGACTTAACCACAGCATTTGAAGTTACCATTTCTCCCAAATAATGGTAGCATTTTGCAGGTTTAATCCCCTGAACTGAGAGCGCCTGTCTTTTCTACTTGAAGGATAAGGAAGCGAAATATACTGAGTTGTTACAGCTTATGCAGATATTGTGAATATGCTCCCAGGTGTTTCCTTTAGTGATAAATGATGTTTCAGCACTGTGATAGTCCTATCTCTGGCATGACCTGCAGTTCTGCATCTCTTTGCAAACCTCGTGTGCCTGTTTCCATGATGCTTCCTTTCTTTCTCTCTTCAGAAGCGCTGTGAGATTCTCTGCTTTTGAGAGAATCAGCCAGGAGGCTGTCAGAAACCCCACTGCACTTTTCTTCACTTGAAGGAACGTGGTGGTAACAGACTGACCATACCACCAAGCAAAAGTGAGTTTCTGATAGTATGCAGCATGAAAGACTTAATTTTGCATATTACTTCTGAGTGGGTGCAGGATGTCAAGTAACCATTCACTGGGGACTGCAGGGAAGAGTCACAATAAGTGAAATATTAGATTGCGTTTTGGCTCTCAGAATAGTGTTGGGGCTTCTCTGGAGAGTGGTAAATATATTGCAGGTCTTTGTTGACTGTAGAAATGGCACATTTGAGCAGAGGAAAGGCAAATATAAGAAACAGTGCTTGAAAATGTGAAGCTTGTGGTTAACTGTGCTGAAATCTTCCACTAAAGAGATGCTTTTTAATTATTTCTTGTTTTCTTTCTTCCAGAAGCTGACCCAAGTGGCCTTCCTTTGAAGTGCAGCCTTGCAGAAAGCCTGGGAACCAGACAGAGGTTGAGAAGGCACCAGGAAGAGGTACGGATACTAAACAGGCATGTTTGATGCGTTGTCTTTCTACTCAGATTTTCTGATTGTTCTTTCCTGGGGTTGTTCTCTGCAGTTGACATCCCAACTTCCTCCCATGGCCCAGCTGGATGAAAAGCAAGCCATCTGAGGAGAAGAAGGGAAAAGCAGAGGAATCACCTCTCAAGAAAAGAGTTAAGGGTGAGCACAAGGAGCTTGTTACAGTGTCTCAGAAAAGTAATGCTGTCACTTAAGATTGTTCATTGTCAGAGTTTTCCTTGCCCTGGATTGTTACTGAGTGTAGCTATCGGGTTTCTTTGTTCCTTTTTATGTGTTGCTGGTAGACAGAGATGACCGTGTGGAAAACATTGTTGAGAATCCTCAGCATGGCAATGTAATTCTGCTGGTGAAATGTATTTAAGTGGAAGGGTTTTGGGAATGATAAGAGAATGTGAATCTCTTGAAGCACAGCAAGACTGTATCAACTCTCTCTTCCTTTTACTTTAGGTGGACGCAAGATGTCCAAGAGGCCTATTGGTTGGAAAACCACCTTCCCCACAAAGCAGACATGTAAGCAAAAAGCAGCAGAGATGCATCCATCTGCTGCTTCTGAGGACATGGATGAGCCCCCACCTAGAAAATTACCTATGCTAAGAACAGTGGCAAAAGCAATGATGGATATGGAAGGTTTACACTGCACTTGAAGAAAAGGTAGAAATGTTCTACAGTTCTTCTGTTTCCTTTGAAGGCAGCAGATGTCTCGCAGGCTCCTTGTCAAAACTTTCTATTTTGCTTAGATGTAGAGCAATGATTACGTAATACTGTGTGATTCTACAATTCTGAGATTGCTCTGTGGTGTGAAGTATTTTGTCCATTAATGCTGCAAAACACCCAAGGTCACTTGTAACCTTCAAGAGAATGCTTTCTTCAGGAGTGCTGTAGTTCTTTATTTGGGTTTACGCTCAGCAGTGCCTAGGGAAGGGAGGAAGAGTCCTCAAAGATATCTAGTGTTCCCCCCATCCTTCCTGCTGTGGCCAGGATTGCCAGCCATGATATCCGACTGCCTGGAAATCCGTTCAGCTTGGCCTTGAATGCATCCACAACTTCTCTGAGAAAAGCAGTTACTTAAGAATGTTTTACCTGTGCTTCATACACACTGTCTTGTTTCTTCCTAGGCAATTGTTGCTTCAGTCCCGCCTGAATACACCTTGGTCAGCATTGAAGTCATAAGACTTCCAAGCAAGTGATGACCATAACTTGTTCTTCATCAGTATCATTTTTCCATTAAACATAAGTTCTTTCATGTCTGGGGAAAAATTGGATGTTTGAGATGTGTTGGATTATGGCATAATCCAACAAAGGAAGAGGTCATCTGAAATAATTTAAATTGCTTACTAAAAATCTCTAAGTATGTCATGGGAGAAGTAACTCAGTCAGTAAATAAGTTTTTGCAGAGGATGACTTCTTGACATATTTACAGTCAAAGTAATGTGTTTCTGCTACAAAACCTGGCCCTTGTTTTCTAGACTCAAACTACTCTATCTGTACAGATAAATTTGCCTTCAGCATCAAGGGCACAGAGCAATTCTTTGGGCACAGGAAAGACGTCCATCTGCAAGGCTGAAACTGAAACTTCTTCCTTCGTCCCCCCTTGGCAAAACTCAGCACTGTGCTCATGTGGAAAGTCTGGTGTTCTGATTCCTTGGACAATGCCTGTGTCAACTGCAGTGCTGCTACCCCCACCTCCCGCTTTTTCCCCCTTCTCTCAGGTCTCCTGATGCAATTCTTCTCCTTGAACAAAAGGTGGAGACCCAGTGCAACCAGTATACTCCTTCCCTTGCCTAGCCCCTGCTTGCCTGTGGGTAGCAAGGGGAAGTGTCTTGGAGCAGTAGGGCAATGCTTTATTGGATCTGACTCCAGCTTCTCATCCCATTGCCCAAGAACAATCGTGGAATCACTCATCTCCTGACAGCCTAGTGTATCTCTGCTGGATTGTGGCCAAAGGGGTAGTACTGAATTTGTAAGTCCAGCAATTGCTGAGATTTATGCCGCGGGTTGTAAGTAACAGACAATTTCACCTTCCCAGGGAGCTGCTCCATACAAGTACCTGGCAAAAACTGGGTTGGGACACCTCTCCTCGGGGCTGTCGATTAACGGAAGCTGGGACAAAGTCCTCCCACTCGAGTCAGCTTCAGTTATCATCTTTCAAACCCCTTCAGAGTTTTTGGAGATGGCCATACGTTTCCAAATGTGCACAAGCCCAAACACTGTCGTGATCACCCACGAGGTATTTAAGATGGGAGTGCACCGCTCTGAGCAAGAGGATGTCCTCAGCAGAAAGGCCTTTCAGAACAGGAAGCAGAACATCCTCAGGCAGACTTAGCAACGTCAGGACTCGGGGCTGTTTTCTTCTCCTTCACTTGGAAGGGAAAGAGAAACATCTGGAGCAGTGGCAGTGAACCATGCCAACCTTCACTGCAACACTCCTTGCGGACAGATCACATGCAGTGACTGCTGCACCCGGACCAGCTCCCTGTTTGTTATCCTGTTTGTTCTCAGCATTGCTGAGCAGCAAGTTTCGCAATGTAATTATCGCTTCTTTCTCTGTGCTACAAAGAATATCATCAGGTTCCGTTGTATTCCTCCTCAATTCTTTCTTTCCTGAATTGAAGAGGAGCCACTTGATGAACTCCTTTTATGAAAACCATTTGTACCTCTGCTTATAAGCCTCTGCTTTTTCTGCTGTATTCTTCCACAGTCGTAACGAGCCAAACTGTCAAGTTCTGAAGGTCTCTTCAGCACAGTAGAGCCTTAATGTTTTCTGCTTTCTAAAGGGGTTGCTGAAAAAGGTCATGGAAACCCAAGATAAGTGTGTAGATATTTGAAGAGACACCAGCTGAAAAAGAAGAATCAGTAATAAGATGTATTAAGATATGATGCATGAAGGAAAACAAATATTTTTCTCTGTGTTTAGTTACAAGAATTTCATTATTAAAATAAGGTGATTTAAGTAATTTTATAACCTTTTATTTAATATTACTTGGAGTCTGGCTGGGTATCAGTCAACAGGTATTGAAAAAGTGTCTTGTGCGCATTTATTTTTAAGTATATGTATGAGACAGTGGATGTGAGCACAGTGAGCTGATGGGTGGTGCATTTCACCATTGCGCTATTTCTGTCTGTTGTGGTTTCTATGAACATAGAAAGGAGGCGTTACTTTTGGAGTGTCCTACGCAGCATACTTCCATATTCTTTAATTCTTGAATAATGCATAACATTTTGTTTGGTTTATCTGTTTACTTTAACTCACTGATTTCATTATTTATTATTTCAAAGAGGGTCATGGCTTTTTAAATTTTTTCAGCCTGACTTCCCTCATACATACTGCTTCACATGTCCTACTGGTACCTATATTTCTATATCCTATATTTCTGAGTGCTTATCATTTTATGTAACTGTTTCAGAGCACACAAAAGACTGCAAAGTGAATGAGGGCTACAGTAGGCAAATCATCTATTCACTAAACATTTCTATATTCATGTGTCCACAAATCCTGTTATTTCATTGGCTGCACTGTGAAGTGCTGCCTTTCTCCAGACAAAGGCCCGTGAAATTTCTAAGACTGCTGGTGGTAACTGGATTAGCTGAGAATCGTTTTGTTATCTGTATTTTTCACGACCCACCTACCTCTTTCTTAGCTTATTACATTTTTATTATTTTTTTTTTATTTTAACTTTTTGTCCTTCCTGTTTTCAAAAGGACTCTACACCAAGGATATCTGTATTTCCCTTAAGTATTCCTAATGCTTGCCTCAAAGTGCTTATTAAATTCTTAAAGAAATACAGTTTTATAAGAATATATGAATGTAACAAAAGAAGCAGCTGTTTTAAAATGTATCTCATAAATGCAGCTCTGTTGAGATGCAGAGGAGGGAGGAATGAAAGGAATCAGTACATCAGCCCTGGGGAAAAAGTGGACTGAATTAAAAAGGCAATTAAGAAATGCTGAACCTCCGCTGTGCCAATGAGTTTCTATAGTAGATAAAACTGTGATGATGAAGAACATGCTCATGCCTATTGTTTCAGAACAATGATGTGTGTCCTGCTAGTAATGCCGTTGTTCTGAGTGTATCTTGTAGAGTTTTTATTCTTCTGTCTGAGCTCAACAAACATAGATGATAGACAAAACATTCTGTCAGAGGGACAGAAGACACTTTGCTTCAGCTAGTAACAAATTGCTTTCATTACAAACAAATGGTCTTGAAGCATTTTTCTGCTGTATAATCTCCACAAGATGCCAAGCACAAATGGAAACCCAATGTGTTCTCTAAACAATGAAGTAAAATGTAGATGTAGGCTAATATAGTTTACGATGAATTGTTTCTAAGTGGCTCACTGTTAGATGAATTTAGTCTTAGTGTGGATGGGTAAAAGAACCTGCAGTCTGCATACTATAAATAACTTGATATGATTAGACTTCAACTTTTACAGTAATTGGTTTGGACTTGAATTAACACTGACAATTTTAATAGATATACATAATTAATAGAACGTAATTCGAATGGCAATTTGCTTAGAATGCAACGTCATTTAGCAGTATCCTGATTCCCCCTCCTAATGGGGTTTAAATGATTTCTTTGAAGATATTATCAATGTGTTATGCAGCAGCATTTGATTGTCCTGAGGTAAGATGTCTGTCAACATTCTTGGCAAATCTATATTTTGAAAAGTGGATACTGCTGTTCTCTCAAAATTATATTGCCTCCCCTTCTGCTGAAAGAAGCACTCAGTTGATATGTAAACTCCATTACTGATAGTTAAAGTGAACAGTTTGTGACTGAACAGTTAGAAATACAAACTTTTCTTCTTTTTGACTGTTTGTTGCTTCTTTTTTTTTTTTTTTTTTTTTTTTTTAATTTGTAGTAAAGATCTTTTTGCTCAGAAATGAAACACTGTCATGTTATAGAATATGAAATGTGACTCTTGTATATTTCATTTTAGAAATAAGTGCAGTGTGCCATTTAATATTTGAAAAATTGGTCTTGATCATGTCTTCTATCCTATATTATTTGTGAATTTTATTACCACATTAAATCTTGACTATGCTTTAGTAAATCTTTATTTTGAAAGTTCAATATCTTTGCTCTATAAAATCACGTTAGCTTTCCATTCCATATGCAAATGGTGTCTGAAAAATCCAATAAAAATTGGTCAAGCAAAGGTACTTAACATTCTCATTGGTTCTGCAACATGGGTCTAAACACAAACACTCGGAAGAAGAAAAAAAGAAACATAAAAAGGAGATTGAATATCAGAGATGGAAAAAACAGACAAGCAAAATTAAGCAGCATCGAAGACCATGTTCTCTTTCTGCCAATGCCAGATCTGTAGAGTAAATTAGGAAGGAAAAATCGTGGTATATCATGCACTCAAGTATGCCTTCTGTGCTTTCACTCGCAACCTAACTGATGTATATTACATAGCCTAAGGTTAAGTCTGGAGGTTTTCCAAGTAAATGCTATTCCTGTGTTTATCATTTTCCACGTTCCTCTGTAATAGCATATTTCATAATTGCATTATTAATGACCCAGAGAAAAACAAAAATAATCAATCATATTGTCAGAATAAAAGGAAACGACTCTTCATGAAGAGTAAGGAAAAAAAATGAAAACATTTTTAATACATTCAATCTCCATTGCAACATTAATGTAAAAGAATAGGGAAAGAAGCCTGCTGTATTATTTTAATGACAGTCAGTGATGCTATGCCTCACCTGTTGAAAAGGTAAAAGCTGTATCTCTTTTTAAAATACAGAGCTCAACAGAAATTTATATGAAAATACATGAACTCTGGAACATACAGATGTTAATGAAATTTCAACCCCTAGAAAAACTTCAAAGGACAACCCAAATATTGTAGATGATATGAAAAAACTCTTTAGCAGGGTCTGTGGTGACTGGACAAGGGAAAATGGTTCCAAGCTTAAAGAGGATGGGTTTAGGTTGGGTGGAAGGAAAAGGTCTTTTACAGTGAAGGTGGTGAGGCTCTGGAACAGGTTGCCCAGAGAGATGGTGAATACCCCATCCTTGGAGATATTCAAGGCCAGGCTGGACCAGGCTCTGAACACCCTGATCTAGCTGTAGGTGGCCCTGTTCATTGCAGGGAATTTGGACTAGATGACTGTAAGAGATTATTCTTTTACATAATTGTCTCAAAACTTGATGGGGACACAGATGAACAAGTCCAAGCAAGTCCTGGGCGAGGGTTGTGAAATCCTTTGTCTGAAGGACACAGATGGATGAGGCCAGGGGCAGTGAGAGAGATAAGCTGCAGATTAATGGCTAAGAAGCAGCCTTTTGTGTGGGCTTATCTTGAGGAAGATGGCCATCTCAAGAGGTGCTGCATGTGACTCTTACCCAAGCACCCAGGAATGCCACACTGGCAGAAGGATAAAAAGGGGACCTACAACCATAAGGTTACGGTTTCTGGTAACAGATTCCTCATTAAGAAGGGGGTTTTCGGGTACTAGAAACCCAACATCCTGCCTCTCTCCCTCCTGGGCCTACTCTGTCGCTCCTTGCTGCCTAAGGCTGGCCATGCTGCTGCTGCTCTCCCCTGAAAGGTTTTCTGACAACAGATTCCTCACTACTGAGCGCCTGCATGCTGATGGACTCTCTTGGGCCTGCTGCATGAGTTCTGCTGCTTCCTCCCAGATTGGCTCTGCAACTTTGCTTACTGCCCAAGGCTGGCCATGCTGCTGCTGCTCTCCCCCTGTGCATTTGTCTTGGACGATTGGAATGACATGCAACTGCTGCTGGATCCTGGTGGTGACTATCCCTGCTTTACACAGTTCTTGCTTATTTCCTATCTTTTCTATCACTCTCCTTCCCTTCTCCATCACCCTAATTCATAACAGTCACCATCCTTCCCTTCCCCATCTCCCTGATTAGGATTTACAATAAAGTGGTTGGACCAACATTTGAACCGTTGTTTTGTAATCTCACGCCAGGTATACAGATATCAAAGAACGTCCTCTCCCTCCTATAAAATGGAGCGAGACAATGACCTTTAAAGGTCTCTTCGAAATACAAAGATAAAAAAACCACAAACAAAAAAAACAATGAATGACATGTATCTCTAAGATAAAAAAAACTTATAATTTAAAATATAGTAAAGATCCTGGAAGCAGAATATAATATTGTGTTACTTTCAGAGTTTCTAGAGAACTGTCTTTTACCAAAAGGAAGCTAAAAAAAAGGATGGAAGTCTCAGTCAGAAACTTGGACATCCCAAAAGCATCAAAGACAATGACACTTCTTCTGCAAACTCAGCTTGAAATGGGTACATTTTTTCAGACAGAAAAGGGGAAAGTATTTTTTTCTCTTTTTTTTCTTTTTTCTTTTTTTTTACTAGAGAGGAGCTGGTAAGTCTGCAGGATTACAATGCAATGTGACATCCACTGTAACATTTTTATAGTATAGCAACTAGAGGTAACATAGCTTCATGCAAACAGTTTGTGAAATACAGCTTTTGTGATGTCCTTAATGTCTCAAAGTACACAAAGTCAAACTCAGCGTCTGTGACTGGTATCACATTTCTCAGACATAAGGGAGTATTCAAAGTCATCAAAATATAAGCCTATCTTTCACATGAAAGTGCCTGAGGAGAACAGTGACTGAAGAACTGTGGAGATTTTTTGCTTTCCTGAACAGAGCAGAAGTTAGAGCAGAAGAATTTTCCCAAGAGAACTGCTGCTTCCAAAATACTAAGGCTAATAAGAAAAGATAAGAGAAAAGCCAAATTGTTGAAATTAAAGAAAATTTTACAACTGAGAAAAAAAAAATAGGCAGCAAAACAAGAGTTGAGTGATGTGAGGTGTAGGCTCAAGAATATTTTGATGGTTCAGAATATCAGCTTAATATTGGAATGGAGATCCAAAGTAGGCCATGAAGCTAGAAAGGGAACAGATAAAAAATCTTGACAAAAGCAATGAAATCTGGTCCATGTTGATCTATTGGCACGGCTTAACTCTAATGTTTATTCTCCTCAGTGTGTTATGTGTGTTGACATGCTAAATAGACAATATTACATTATGATAAAAATCCTGTACAAAATCTATCATACTCATATGAAGAACAGTCACTCAAAATATCTGTTATACTGAAGTCAAGAAAATATCTCAGGTTTGGTTTTTTCTGTTTGTTTTTTGACACTTGAGAATTTTGGAGTGATTGAATTATTTCATTAGGGGAAATTTGGTTGGTAAAGTCAAGCTCTCTTTGCAATTTTGCCAATACATCTTAAATTGAAGGTGATACTTAGAGTCTGCTTGGTTTCAGAAAGCCAAAAAGGCATAGATATGTACTGAGATAAAATCTCAAGCCCCAGGTGACTTTCCAGGCAAAGAGAATTTGGCCTTTATCCCATATTTTCAGTAGAGGGGACAATCATTTTCCTTACTAGTCTATCCAAGTGTTTCCTGCTGCCAAGGAGTGTAGCTTTTGTTCAGTTCAGTCACTTTATAGGAATTAAACTTAATTCAGTTACCCAGAATACTATCTGTTGCCAAAATGGAAAAATAATGAAAATATTTTCCCCCATTTCATTCCTTGCCCTAAAGAGTAATTTCTGGTATTAAAAGTTGGTGGCATTTGTTGTATTGGTCCATTACTGTATTTCTAAGATGTGGAATCTAGCCAGCAGAAATCTAAGAAATTAGAAAATAATTGATATTGACTTGCCATTATATCATTAAGAAATGACTGGAGAAAAGGTAGATGTTTGCTTAGATCATGTATTTCCAAGAGAAATGTGATCAATACTTTGGAAATTCGCTGGGAATTTGTCTCTTTGATAGGAGCACCCAGAGTAATAATATTCCACTGCATTTTTTTTTTGTACCTAGAAATATTTGTACAGTTCTGGAATATGTGTTTAATGTGTGTAATCCATTAAACATTACTTCAAGCTTAGGAGTGTAAATTCTGTAGAAGAAATCATGCTGAGAATGAAAGGTAATAATGCTTTTCTGTACTGCTTACTGGAAACTATGCTCTGAATACCTTAAACAAAACTCAAAACATGAACACTGACTTATGGTAGTGTCGGTGTTACTCAGAATTACAGTCAGGATTACTGAACTTTTTCTCTTAGTCTTTTGCATTTGGCTAACATTTTAAATTCTTCCAGACTCCCTGGATTTCTCTTTCTAAATAAGAGTTGAAGGAGGAGTGCATTGCTGTCTCAGAGCATTTTTCACTTGTTCCATTATGCAAAGTAAATTGCACTGATTTTCATTCATAATCATCTTCCTTGATCTTGCCGAATGTTCAGAATATATATATGTATATATATATAAAATAATATATATATATTCCAAAGCAGTGATAGAATTTCAATGGCCATGTTATTCAGAAACTCACTTCTAGCAGCTTAAAATATATGCTTTTGGGTGTTTCACTGGATATCAAAACATGCAAAAACTGTTGAACTGCACCAATTACCCCATTTACAAAATATATGTGTGCATCTCTCTCCCCCTCTCTCTCTCTCTCTCTCTCTCTCTCTCTCTGACATCTTGGCTTTAGATAATAGGAAGGTAGCATGGGAAGTGCCAGTTGATCTGTGTTATTTTCCTGAAAATATAGCAAGGTATTTCCTTCCATCCTGAAAATATTTAATGTGGTAGGTCATCATCTGGAACATTATCATCCTATGATTCCCGTAGAAAGAAAATGAGAGATGAGCAAAGTTCTACTAAAAGTACAGAATCATCACGCTACAGCACAATAACTTATATGTGCAAACCAAGATCAGTGGCTGATAAATTTTTTGTTATCATAAGCTTCAAATGGAACATGGTGTTTTCTGAAAGCAGAGGCTACAAATATCAGTCAGCAGAAGGAAGTTTGAGGAAAAGAGGTTGTCTGCCCTCATGCCTGAAACATTTGTTGTATTTTCAAGACTCATAAAAGATTTCCCACTGCAAAGTGAGGATGAAACAGTGAAAAGAGATGCCAGAAGGGATCCTAGCTTGCCTTGGCACTGGAGATGGGCAGCAGTCTCCAAATGGTAAGTAGCACTCTAACTCCCAGAGCTGTTTGTGGTCACGAATTACAAAGACAACCTTGATAGGAGCTGAAAGCTCTGACTTCCTCCCTCCCCTCCCCCCCTTCCCCCCATCCATCCAACCTGCTGGCAAATTTTTGGCATATTACAGAATAAAAACCTTGCTTTAAATAGGTTGAAATCAGTGAAGCATTTAAGTTCAAATTTCTGTTAATATTATGACTTCACTGAGGATATGTCAAGGATGAATCTAATTCACTGACAACTAAGTAAACACTAAGAATTATTATTGATTATAAAACAGCACTTAATCAAAATTTTTTAACAGCAAGTAGCTTTCTCAGAACTTCCGGAATAATGACTTTGTTCAGATATTGAAGCTTAATTTTAAAGGTCCTAATTATGTTCCATATTCTATGTCAGGCAATTCTTTCAACTAACAGTAGTTGAGAAATTACAATCTTAAAGAAAACATAACAATGTTATCACTTTTCTGCAAAAGTTCAGCTGAAATTTTAAGAAAATATGAGATGGAATAAATGAAGGCTTTTACTCATATATTTTTTAGTATTTAGATAGCACATAAATATAATGAAAGGCACAAAATTCTTCAAGTGTCAGTGCAGTTTTGCTTTTTGCTGCTGACTTCATAGTGATTGTTCTGCAGTAGATGGAACACCTATTTCTGAGACCTATTTCTGAGAGTTCTTGACTCAGTAGAATCAAAATCTTAGCCAGACACTGGAGAATATTTTTCTCTCATTATATGTATACGTGTATTCAAACAGATTCATACAGAACATATTATTAACTCCTCTTGCTGACTACGTGTGTTTTTGTCCTCCAAAAGTCAAATTTTATGTGCAAATCTATCTATGGTGTGTCCAGCCCCTCATGTTTGATCCACTTGTGCTTATGACCCTTTCAGGCAGCTGTGCTGTGCAGGTTCCTGCATGCCTACTTCTGCAGTTTTCCCACCAGCCAGGGCAGCTCGTATCTGCAAACTGATGGATTTTGACAGCAAATCTTCCATGCCTGTGTGCAAAGATTAAATAACATTATCTGGAGCAGGACAAATGGATCCATAAAGACCCACTACGATTTTTGTCACAGGCAGTGCAAGGAAATATTTTGGCACATCAGTAAAGCGCTACTAAAGTCAGGCTCATGCAAAGACAATGATAATCAGAAAGATGTAGATGTGATGCAATTGTTATTAGAGCATAGGTGTGCTACCTATGTGCTGCATAAATATGAAAAGCCATTATAAACTGTTATCCAGCAGACTTCCTCTACTGTCAAATTCCTCTGGTGAAAGCAGATAAAAATGGATCTTCACATGCCACAGAATTTAGAAAAACAATGCTTGTTATGGATTTTTTTGGTTTGTTATTCCTTAAAGAGATTAACAGACTTCATAGGAGTCACACTAAAGAGGACAGTTTCTGTATCAGGCTTTTTTTGTGGTGTATGTCCCCAGTCTGTGTGACAGACATTTGAGGTTCAATTAGCTCAGATTTTTCTGGAGTCTTCTGATATACTGCCTCCAGAAGTCTCTAAAATTAGGGTTTTTAATTACTTGAAGCGAACTAATAGTTTAACTAAAAATGGAACTAAGCAACAACAAGACACAAATTAAATTATATATATATAAAAATCTTATATTTCTGACCACAGTTAGATGCCTCTTCATCTAACTGGTACCTCCAGTACCAGTTAGTACATCTGGTACATCTGGTACAGTAAGGAGGTACCAGTACATCTGGTACCTCCTTGCTTGCAAGCTTTTTCATTAGTTTGCAGCTTTTTCTGCGGGATCCTCTTTGGGACATCATCCACTTACCAGTCTCATTTGAGTGTTTTGACTTCACACTTCAAGCCTGCCTACTTGTGATACTGTGAGACTGGTCTTGATATCTCCAATAGCATAGCAGTTATGCAGATTTTTTGTTTTCCTGTCTGAATTCCGTGTCTTTTAATGTTCTGCTTTAATGATCTGTTCATAAAACAGATGGTTTCTTTGCCAGCGAAGCACCTTGTTATATGCAGAATGGTCTTGTCAAAGTTCTCTGTCCAGCTTCTACGTGTCCTGTCTATTTTGCAAGAAACAGGTTATATCTACAGCACAAGAGTATGAGGATTATCAGAGGGCTGGAGCAACGCCCCTATGAGGATAGGCTGAGTGAGCAGGGGTTATTCAGCTTGGAGAAGAGGAGGCCTCTGGGGGATCTTGTAGCAGCCTTTCATACCTGAAGGGGGTTTATAGGAAAGCTGGGGAGGGACTTTTTAGAAGAGCATGTAGGACAAGGGAAACTGTATTAAACTGGAAGAGGGTTTAGACTAGATATTAGGAAGAAATTCTTTACTGTGAGGGTGGTGAGACACTGGAACAGACTGCCTGTGGAGGTTGTGAATGCCCCCTCTTTGGAAGCATTTAACACCAGGCTGGATGGGGCTTTGAGCAGCCTGGTCTAGTGGGAGGTGTCCCTGCCTGTAGAAAGGGGTTGGATCTAGATGATCTTAAAGGTCCCTTTCAAACCAAACCATTTAATTATGCTATGATTCTATACAGTTTTTTTAATAATTATTTTCCAGATGTGCATATCATTGTAAAAATTACATTTCAGCTAAGAAATGTAAGAATAAGAAAGAAGGAAGTTTTTTGACTCTCATCTGTAGTAGAAGTTATCACAGTCTTGAATTTGGAGTTAAAAAAACATTAATTCACATTTTTAGAAAGGCTGTGATTTTATTTAATGGTCAACACTTCAGAAATTTTTTGTCAACAGTGAAGTGATAGACAGGCTCAAAACTGCTGAATGCCTTTTTACAATTCAGTAAATAAATCATTTTAAATTTAATTGGACTCTTTTGTCAACACTCATTTACTATTTATGTTTTTCTATCTCTAGCACTGTCTTCTTCCCTCCACTTCCTTACCCTCTCAGCACACTCAGTGAGAAACAATCAGGACTTGTAACATACTGCAGTGGATGGCTCACTGTGCAGTTCTGAATGGAATAAATCCTCCCAATTTTATATCTGTGTCTCAAGAGCCTATTTTTCCTCCAACATGCGATTAAATACTGACTTCATATTAAAACTAAATGCAGAATCTTTCTACAGATGAGGTTAATGTATTTTGAGAGAAAAAAAGTAAAACAGTACAGACATTCGTTTAGGAGAAAAACCAATATTAAAAAAACCACCAAATTAGTTCAAATGTGTTGAAAAGAAAACTTTGTTTAGAACAAAAGTCAAGTAAAAAAATTTTTCTTTCCACTTTTTCAGCAACTTGCTTTGACAACGGAAATGTCATCGAATGCCATCGTCCTTGAAATTCATAGGGTTGCAAGGATATTACATCACCTAGCAACAGAAACATCTATTTTGGATAAAAGGATCAAATGAATTCTTTCAATGTGTTGTAGATCCCCTAGGATATATACAAATAAACTGCCATAGAAATCCACATGGTTTGCAAGACAATCTGCTTGTTTGTCCTTGATGTATCAGTGCTTTTCATTAGGAAGACTGACCTTTTGCTAGCGAAATTGATAATAGTCTCCTTGTTATTTCATGTGTATGTTTATTTTCAGGCTGAAAATCTGAGCTTAGAGATTTACTTTCTGTTCTTGGCAGCAGTGAGGGACTGACACACATATTACATTACAGATCATGCCAACCAGCCCATTCTTTCTTCTCCTAAAGTGAGAATTTCTTGCATTTTGTAACTTTGTATGTCAGTAACTACAGCAGAGCGAACAGCAGGATTTCCAGGTTGTAGAAAATTCTCTTTCTTAATTTTAAAACAGTACTGAAATTTCCAGTAAATAGAAACTCTCTCCTCAGTGTCTGTTAAAGCAAACTGAAATGCTTGAGGGCCTTTCAACCAATACCAGTTCTCTCACTGGTAGTTCTAAGATATTCTCTGGGCCTCTGCAATCAGGCCCTTCAGGCTCATCCACCCCATGGCTATGGTTCTCATAACCTCTGATGCTAAGTTTTGCCTCACCAATGATGCAAAGAGACATTAAGATGATCAGCCAAAGCAATGAAATTATTATGTGTAACATTATTGATAAATCTGAACAGATTGCAGAAATCCATGGAAGATCCTTTTTAGATAGAGATATAAAAAAGGAAAAATTTGACAACTGCTCTGGTTTTGTCTCTCATTCTTTGCAGTCTTCATAAGATTCTGCCTTGCAGAGTACCACAGTAATATGAGATAAATTCATCTAACACTCATCTAAATCTGAGTAACATGTCAAGCTGTTATTAATCTAATCAAGCTGGCAGACATGTAAATTGGGCAGAACAATCTGTTTTTTGTATGATGTTTAATGACTCAGAAGTGAGTTCTGGTGTCTATGTGATTCTCTGAGTCTTCCTTTTTTTTCTTGAGTTTCTAGCCTGGAAAATAAATAGTAGTAATTCATTTACCTCTTGACTTCTTTAGGGACAGATCTTCAGAGGAGTTAAACACCTTTGGAAATATTCCCATAAACAGTGAAGTTTTAAGTTCAAAATCTTTTCCCCAAGTTTAGCCTATATCTCATTTTTTTTTCTCATTGATAATTGATCTGATTGTCTGATCAAAAGCTAACGTGTAGATTAAAACAAAAGTGTACTGAAGTGTGATTTGACTGGAAGGACTAAAAGATACGCAATTATACAGTGATCCACCAAATCATCACTGGAGTACAAGCTGTGTTGTGTGTCCTGAACTTCTTGTCCTCCTGCAAATCCATGTGATCATGCAGCTGTAGAAAGAAGATTCAACAGGCAGAGGACTTATTACTGTAGGGGATTCTGATACCCCTCAGAACAGTGATTCCTGTAGAATAAACAAATGTTCTATTCAGCAGAAAGAAAAACATAATCTAGCCTAAGAATTTCCTGTAATTTATCTGTTATTTGTGATGCTTCTCAAATATGATGATAATTACGTAGTAAAGCACTTAAAACAAAGTTATATTAAAGGAATTAAAAGCCTTGTTGATTAGATACTGGTAGGCTTTGTCTCTCAGATGTCAAAAGTCGTATTCAGATTGGGAAATTTGATTATTCTACCCTTCTCACATCCATTTAATAATGATAAAATAATGCTGTAAACTCAGTTTATATGTAGGATCACATTGCAGTCTAGCCACATGTTTGGTAAGTATGTCTAAAAGAGTGGTTTTCTAGTAAAACACATAAATGTTACTACAGGCTAATATCCTTGCAAGACTGGTATACACAAATCCTTTGGAGAGACAACTAGCTGATATGGAAAAGATTTCTTAAAGACTGATTAGCAGTGCACCAAAGCAATATAAATTTAGTAAAACAATCAGAAGACATTAGAAAAAGGCAGTTTTATGGCTATTCCAGGCCTGTTATTCATATGATAGAAGTCAAGGCAAGTATCAACCACATCATATTTTCTTGCATTGCACCAGTGCTTTCTGTGAGGGTTATAACAGGCCCACTTATCTCTTTTGTGTATATTATTTAAAATAACTCAGATTAATGGAGACCTGTCTATTTTACTCTCATAGGGGATGATAAATACTACAAATTATTATTGAAGCCATTCAGCTGCTCATTAATAATGCATTAGTAAATATCACATGATTAGATTTCATTGAAGTATGTTACTTTTACACCAGCTTGCAGCTGAGCCAAATGCTGCCTTAAATATCAGCAGTATTTCATTCATGAAGGGGTAGGGTTCTGCAAGCTTCTACAAGTATATAGGATGTGGAGGGGAAAAAAAAAAAAAAAAAAAAAAAAAAAAATGGGTGGGGGTCCCAGAAGACTTAAAGTCCTGAAATTCTATTGTATCAAAGCTTAGGCTGCATGGAGAATATTTTTTAAACAGACAGAGAGCAGAGCACTGGAAAAAATACAATGGCTCTTCTCATTTTCTCCAAAGCCCAGTGAGCCAACATTTTACACTGCTTAAATGGCCCAGATCAATTCTGCACCATGCAACAGAGACTTCTTCAAAATACAGGGTTTTCTTTCCATTTCTTTCTTGGGCAAGATTAAAAATAATAATTCAAACCCTCTGGCAAGGAGTATCATTTTGTTCTCATTCTTTTTGGGGCTGTCAAATTGCCTTGGGCATCTTAAAAAAGATTACATCCTTCCTCAGAGTTTCTTTTCTAGAAGACTCTGTGTTTTTGTTGCTGTTGTTCTTTTTTTTTCTTTTTCTTTTTAATGTATATAATTTCTTAGGAGATGAAGACATTTTTATTTTTTTCCCCTGACAAGTCTGACAGTCTGTTTTCTAAGTAGCAATTGTGCTTCCTTAGGTTTAGACTTAGCCTGCTTATGATCATAGTCAGCTTTCAAATTCATACATTATTTTTTTACCAGTGAGCGTAGGAAACGTCTCTCTATATACAGTAATAGTGAGCACACTTGAAAGAAAGCTGTTTCTTATTCTCACATTCCACAGGAATAGGACTAAAATTATTATTATTATTATTATTATTATTATCCCCTTCTAGTCAGGTGATTATTTGTTTAAATTTCGTATTTTTTCTTTCTTGTTTTGACAAGCATAATCTTCTAGATTATGTTATAGCAGGAAAAGTCCTGTAGTAATTAACGGAGTATCTGAAATCTGGATTCCTTTACAAAACGTTCAAGCAAACAAAAACAGCAGCAACAACAACAACAGCAATAACAACAACAAAAAAAGAGAAACATGGAACTGTCACACAATGCTTCTGTCTATCAGAAGGGGACCTGAAATGGAGGATTCTTTCTCTAAAGTGAGAAAAATTGTGGTACTTAAGCTACAGGATGAAGAGCAGAATAATACAATTTGCTAATGACCTATAAACACTGGAGTCTGGGAGGGCTAAGCATGTTGTGTGAAGTTCAAAATTTTGTTTTCTATTAAAAAAAAAATAATTAAAAAAAAAAAAAAAAAAAAAAAAAAAGAAAATTGGAAACCAGACCATGATGATTTCTGTTAAAAATATGGGGTGGTTCTTGGTCAGAGAAGATACCTTCTGCTTTCTTGCATTTACAGAATTCATCTACTGCCTCAGGCAGCAAAGGATAATGGCAGCTTGTAACTTATGTTGGTCTTCACATTCAAAGACAAAACTTTATTGCTGAGAAAAATACCAATAGATATTTAAAACTATATACAAAAACATGGTGTTTTTAAATTTCTTTGCTAGAAGATGAAAATTAAGACATCAAATAATATATCATTTCAAACACTTATTATAGCAATTGATAATTTACCTAGAAAAAAATAACAAAAAACTTGCAGTTATGATAAGAGTTACAAGTGTAATCTGATTGCTTTCCCTATCAATATGAAATTAACCATTAATCTGTTGTTATTGTTTATATGCTGTAATATCACAGAATCACAGAATTGTAGGGGCTGGAAGGGACCTCTAGAGGTCATCTAGTCCAACCCCCCTGCCAAAGCAGGCTCCCTAGAACAGGTTGCACAAGTAGGTGTCCAGGTGGGTCTTGAATATTTCCAGAGAAGGAGACTCCACAACAAAATATTAGAAAATAGAAAACTTTAGAAAAAAAAAAAAAAAAAAAAAAAAACTAAACAGAATTTACAGACTTGGCATAAGTCTGGATAATTAATGATCAGGAAACCATAATGACAAATTGGATTTTAGGATATCAGAATTACCTCATTTGTTTGTCTTATGAAAGAAACTCTGTGAAATGTTGTAAGCAAAAAATAAATATTTTGTGTGTGTTGATCTTAATTTTGTATGTTCCCCAGAGTACTTTTAGTTATCCTTACTTTGAAATGTCTTTGAAATTAACCAAAGTTTTGCTTGTTTAACTTCCCCTGAAGTATTGATACTTTGCAATGAAATGATAACTTAGCAACCATAACTGTTTCTGTAACATTTGTCATACGTGACAGGGTGTTAGTGCATCTGTGGAAACTCTTCTAGTAATTCACACTGATTGATTAGAAACCATTATTTCATCCACTGCCTCTAAATATTCCTTCATTCATATAAACAGCAGTAGTAACTAACACATGCGGTATCTCACTGCCATGTGATCAAAGACTAGCTTTTAAGACAATAAATAAATGGAGGTTTAATCATTCTAGTGCTTTTTAGAGGTACTTAACATTAGTCTACAAAGAACATTAAATGAAAAGAATTAGTAATGGAAGAGACTTACTAAGTCATTTGTTCATTCCTCTGCCAAAACAGAGGAATGTATATCTTGTATATTATATACTACATTTTTAAGTGCAATGTCCAGTTCAGCCTTTATTAGCTGATTTGTTGCTTGTTTCCATTGTATCCTTAAACTTATCAGGTCTATTTTGTGAAGTAGTTCAGATTTTACTTTGTTTTTTTATTTTTTATTTTTATTTTTATTTTTCCCACTTCATTGTAATAATGAATGATATTAGCAACACAGGAATTTTTTCCTTCCCTTGCACATGTACTTCTCAGATGCTTGCTAAATTATTGCTAAATTGCCACGCTACACCAAGATGATCATTTTTCATAACCACTCAGGCTATGGAATATTTTATCCTTGCCTGGAAAATCACCATATTTAAGCTTTTTAATTTACTACCAAATTCAAAAACATTTTTATGTTCATACAATCTCTCATAGAATTATAGAATGGTTTGGGATGGAAGGGACATTTACAATCATTTAGTTCCCACCCCTACCATTGGCAGGGATACCTCCCCGTAGACCAGGTTGCTCAAAGTCCCATCCATGGTATTGTGCTTTTCTATGCAGAATTATTTCCATATGTGCTAATTAAGTCATATTTGCAAACCTGTACACTTAATGCAAGGAAGTTTTTTCCAAGGTGGCCACTTGCTTTACTTGCACTGAGTTCAGTTCAACTTCAATTTTTTTGATCTCTCTACACCAAGAACTAGGATCTTCTTGGTTCCATAAGTGATACATTGACACATTTTCTGAAATCCTATGAAATTGAAGGAAAGTGTCCAAGGAAATTACATGGAGGAGAAGGGCTACTAGAATGTGGGTGCTGTAAACAGAACATTTCTCCTTCTTAAGCCATCCTGGAAAGCGCTATGAGGAAATGTGGCTTGAAGAAGTCTAATATTTTATTCTCTCTGTAGATCTGACAAGCTAGTTTAGAAAGAGAGAGGAGGCAGGACGATGAGACAAAATGCCAGACTTCTTCCAGACGTCATGCCCTGGAGAGGTTGCACCTTCATATCTGTGGCAGAAAGACATTTGTAAAGTACCAATACAGGAAAGGTACAAAGCATAGTTCCATTACTAACCTACAGCATTCCCAATTGCCAGAATCAGTATTTCTTAACAGGTACATAATGGAGAAAACTAATGACTACAGATTTTTCTCTTCTTGGATAATTCTCTACAGTGTTTATTAGAACAAAAACTCTTCTCAATATTGAAAAATTTACCATCAGTTGTGATGTTCAGCATATGTGGAATATTAACGAGGATCAAATCACACAAAGAGGACAGAAATCTTTCTTAAAAGCACATTGCTCTTCAATAATAAGCAATTTTATAAATAGAATTTTTGGCCCTCCTCTTTTCACTAAAAATGCAGAATTCTAGATAAGATTTACACACAGCAGCATTAGGGATGTATAACAAAATCAATTTACCTTGTTGGTTCAGTGATTTGAGCTATTTTCCAAATTCCCTATCTAAGAGATTTTTCATATCAGCTACATCAGCTCTTATAATTCTCCTAACAATAACTTTTTTTCAATTTTTTATTTTTTATTTTTTATTTTTATTTTTTTTAAGCTGCAGACTGAATACAGTCTCCAGTCAGTGCAATTGAGAGTCCTACATGGCATCTATCCTGTAACTGTGTATTCAGGTTACATATAATTAGTATGGAAAAGTAACATAAGAGAGTTCATTCTCTAGTAGCTTAAAGCAACAGATTTACATTGATTTACACCATCTGAAGGTCTGATCCAGCACTTGAACAAGTAAATTTAGTGAGGAGGAAAAAAAATGGAAACAGAAAATACTTATCCATCTTTCATTATTTGATACTGATAATTAAAAAATTGTAAAAAAATATTTGGCTATTCTACAGCACTCAACTTCAACACTCTCTCAGCTCATAGAGAAACAGGAAAAAACTATCATAGTGAGGAACAGTGAGCAGAAGAGTAGAGAGATTACTTCTTTGGGAATATCTGGATTTTGGAGAATACCGTTTTTCTATTACTTTGGCCTTGACAATCTATATTCATTTGGCCTAAAACAGGATTTTAGGGACTGCAGTTGATAAATCTTGCAGTCAAGTCACTGGTGATGACCTCTGATTTCTTCGTGCTCAGGAGAATGTTTGCCATTATATTCCTGCTATACTATATTTCCCTGATATATGCATCCTTCATATATGCATATATGAATGAATATATGCATATAAATTGAGGCTTCAAATGTTTTTTTCTTCCTAAAATGCCCACTTCCAGCAGGGAAAAACCTTCCTATCATTAAGCAGATCAGCACTCCTGCCCATCTTGACGCTGTCTACAAAGTTACTCTTGCACTCAATTCCCCTGTAAAGATGATGAAACAATGCCAGTTAAACATAACAGATGCCAACACTGTGGAACATCAACTGAACCATCTGACAACTAGATTTAACTTTGTTCATAGCAACCTTTTTTGCCCAGAGTGTTTTTTTACCCAGTGGACAGTACATCTATGCCATGAGCAGTTTCCCCCAGGAGAAATCTGTGGGTAACATTGTCAGATCAATTGCTAAACTCCAAGTAAATAACATCCATAGCCTTTCCAAAATTTTTTCAAAATACTACAGGGATTTTTAAATGAGTAAATAAATCACATTGGAATAAATTAAAGGGAATATGTCAAAATCAGGAATGTTACTCACTTTTAATTCTGACTATTGCAAAGAAACCTAAATATAATCTGTATTCAGACCTCTAAACTTGGGTGGCGGTGATGATGCAAGAGAAAAAGAGCAAAGAGTAAGACCATCTCTATTTACTTATAACACAATATGTTCTCTATTTTTGAAAAAAATATTCATGGTCAAATAGATCTGTTTGGGCTAATAATAATTTGTTGTACAATTCCAATTTACAGCCTTGTAAAGAACCCAAGCCCTGGATGCAGCAAAATATTCTCTCCTGTGGAATTTCTATCCAGAATACAAGATCTGTTTTGTTTATAGGTTTTGTCTTTCCTTTCCTTCTTTTTTTTTGTTTTGTTTTGTTTTGTTTCTGTTTTTGTTTTATTTTCTTTTCCCAGTGTGGCTCCATAGCTTTCCAGCAGGAATTATTTAATGCTGAGAAATGTACCACAAAGAGAAGTGTGGCACAAGTCCACTTCCTAATTCGTGCTTTGTCTTACACGATGCCAAGTGCTTTTGAAATCTGAACAACAATTAGCTCAGCTGGTAGCAGTTCTAGCTTTCTGTAAATGTTCTCTGTAGTAGGTAGGAAATAGAAAACATTAGGCAGATGATGGATGCTGTAGGATCCTGTACAGTGTAATGTGTATTGAGGAATGTGACTGGGGAGCAAAGAGGAATGAAATACAATGTGAAAACAGCGGCACTGTAGAGAGGAATGAGGCAGAACATAACGTTATTAAGCTAATGGTCTGAAGGGATAGAATACTAAATTCACTGTGGATGGAGGTAGTACAGTATACACAGTAGGGAATAGGACATTATAATAAATGCAGAGGAAGAAGAATACATTTCTCTGAAAAATTAGGTTATTTGTTCAGAACAGTGTATTGCATTTTTTTATTACATTCTCAAGCATAGAAATGCCATTTATCTTTACATACATAATGTGTACATACATCTATTTATTTGTGCACATATGTATAACATACACAGTGACTTTAGTCAATTTTGACTCCAGAATGAAGAGACCATGGGTATGTTTCTGGGACGTAGATACAATCAACACTATTTTTCTGGAAATAATAAATTCTCAAAAATAATAAACATGGTTCCCAGAGTGGTACACTCTGAGTTAAAGTTCCTTAGTTCTCCCTTCTTAGCACTAAGCATGTACTTTAAATAAAGAAATCACATCCCAGACTCTAAATACAATTTGCCAACTTTCCTTCCAGGAAGCGTGAAAGCAGCAAAAAATGAGAGTCATTTTTTCACTGTCTGTTTGGCAGCTCACCTCCTTAACACATGAAAGTGCAGAACATGCAAAGTTTAGTAAGTTTTCAGTGATGAGCTTGTAGCAGTGAAGACAGAGGATTATTAACTGCATTAACATATCCTAACTGAGAATTTATGTGCCTCAGACCTTAAAAAGTTGGCTAGCAATGTCATTCATCTCTTCCTATTACACGTTATTTTCACCAACCTATGTAAATTTTACGCTAATACTTACAAAAGTTATTTCAAATTATGGCAGCTGAGTGATTTGAAATGATTTTTGTAATAGGATTAAGAAGTGAGAGAGAGAGGAGAACATCATACAGGAAAAAAGGGTCACTCATAAAAGACAATGAATATCAGCCAGGTTTTAAAAATATTCCTCCATGCAAACTAGGTTAGTTCTTAATCCAAATGTTTTCATCTTTAATCTGTGTATACATACCCAGGGAGGTATGTATAGTGGTATGAGGTATGTATAGAGGTATGTATATCTACAAGTAATTGCTGTTGAGTTCTGATTTCTGGATGAAATTTCTACATATTGACACCAATGTGAGTGGTTGAGTTGATACAGCAGAAGTAAGGGATGACATCAGGAAGGACATTGACAAACTCAAAAGTTGGGCCCTTGTGAACTTAGTGAGGTTCAACAAAGCAAAGTGCAAGGTTTTGTGCTTGGGTTGAGGTAATCCCAGATATGTATAAGGACTGGGAGAAGAATTCCTTGAAAGTAGCCCTGCAGAGAAGGACTAAGCTGTCCTGGTTGGTGAACAACTAAACATGAGCCAACAGCGTACATCCAATCCAATACATTCTATGATTCTATTATATTATCCTTATAAATACATAATATTTTTGATCTTTTATAAAAGTGGAATTATTTGTACTGACAAAAGAATGAACAACACACAAATTAAATTAAAAGCTTCTTGGTTTGCAGTATTCTGTATTCAAGTGAAACCGAGTAGGAAACAACATACAAGATTCACAAATCCTTATAAAAGCACAAAGAATGCCTTGTTAAAAATATTGCATTATTATGGTATGAAAAAATAAGCTCCTGCAAATGAAGAAATACATCTTCCCAACCTAGACTGTGAATAATAAAACATACTTTTATCAGACAGTATAGCGTGCATCATATTTACATAAATTGGTGGCTTTCTTCTTGTGGTGCCACACTTTCTGCAGACAGAGAAATATGAAATGAGAACTTAAATACCATGCACTTAGGCCTGATCTGCAGTAATGAAATACATCCATGTGAGATGTCAAAATCTGAAAATGGTTTATTAGGTAACAACAATGTGAAGGTTAATAGGTGTCATCTCTCTACCTTTATGATGTTCAGATTAACAGATCAATTTGAGTGCAAATCAATGAGTAGACAGGGTCCTTTCCGGCACTAGCTACCTGGTTACTTTGTCCATGTGGTAGCTTCTTTAATACTGCTAGGATTTTTAGACTGTTCTTTATGATTAAAGCAATATCTTTGCTTTCTGATAGGAATACCAACTTCTACATCAGTTCTTAGTAGGTCATCTTTGCTGTCTGCTCTCAAATGGTGAAGATGAAGAGGCACTGCTGAGGGTGCCTTGATGGGAGTCAGGTAGAACAGATGGGTACATTTTGCAGCTAACTAAGCTGGAGCAGATCCTGGACTGCCACATAAGAAGTGTTGCCAATTTTACTGGGCTTGCTTGTAAAGGATAATCAATATTATCAGGACTTGAAATCTGTCTTACTGTAACATTGTGAACTTTGAATCCTTGGTGAGAAAATAAGACAGCAAAGCAGCAGGTGGACTCTCCATGAAGCATCCCACACATTTGTCCAGCTTCTAAGATAAAACAGTGTGTTACTTGACTTGCTATTCATTTCTGCTTTTTAACAGTAGCTAAAAGAGGAATATAAATCATGTTTATCCTCAGTTTCTGCCAAACAGTGCTACTGCTCTGGGAAGTAGTCTGACATGTCTCCTAATAAAGACCACGGAACAGATAGTTCTAGAGCAGGGAGCTGCCAATTCTCTGCCATCTCCCAGTGCTCTTCTAAGTGTGACATGGCAGGCAGTGCCTACTAAGTCTTGAGGCTGCTTACTAGCATCCAGACACAGCAAGTTTATATCCTGTCAGAATACAATCTTGACCTGAAAAATAATTTAAAAAAATCTGCAAACATTCTCCAAAACACCAGAAATGCAAGTCATTATATAAGGATTTTTAGGTAAGTTTAATGCAGCAAAATTTTCATGAAAATTCTCTTGATAAAGCCCTTTCTGTAACCTGTCTAATAAGGATTTGTGTCTGTGCTCCTTGAGTCTAACAAATTATAAGGCAGCTACATGCAGAGCTTCTGGCCCTGGCAAAAGGGAAATTCAACTGCATTTTCAACTGTTCTACAAGAAGCATAGCCAGTATATTGAGGGAAGGAATTGTAACACTTTACTCACTGGTAAATTGAGTCAAATCAGGGGATCTAACAACAGTCTTTCAACACCTGTGAGGAAAGTGTCTAGACAACAAAGGCAGCTCTTCTCAGCAGTACATGGTGATGGGAGGAGAGATGGGTGGGGAGGGCAAGAGAGGACAAGAGAGGGAAGAGGAGGCTGCATTCCAGTACCAATTGCCTTTTGATTGCTATAGTTTTAATTTCATCCCTCAAAAGAATAATTTAATTTTACTGACCAGTAAATGGAAATATACTTTTCATTCAATTATAAACTGAATAAAGCAAAAGTAAATTCTAAAAGTTAAAAAATCAGGACAAGGTCCAGAGCAAGGTCTTGAGGGAGAGACTTGATTCACTGCTGAGCTCATGACTTTTACAAGTCATTTACAGAGAGATTCAATTATGTATCTACTACAAATTCACTCCTCCTCCAGTTTAGGTCAATGCATATAAATTTGCAGTGTGTAAGCCAATAACTCCTTTCTCATAAGAAAGAAGTTACACTTCTGGACTAATAGCAAAAAATAAAAAGACAAAACTATATTAAAGAAGTATGTTTATTTCTCCATGTCCCCTTTATTAAACAGTAACTTTTCATTGCTCGGAGACTTTACCCTGAAGTCCAGTAAACATAATCAAGCCCTAATTAAATGTTAATGTAGAGTCAGCATATTAAAAATTCATAAGCAGTGAGCAGATGCTATGCTGTTGCCAGGATGATCTAGTTGACAGGATCAGATCCCAGCTGTGGAAATTCTCTCAACTGACAAACTGCCAAGGCAGTGCCTGTTGGTTGTACATTTTCAACCACTTGTATGGTTGTCAGCATACTAGCTTAGGACACAAAGGCAAGGGTAGAACTATTTCCAATCCATAGGCTATTTCCTACTCACTGTCAACCATACTACTAGGAGCTGAAGCAATACTGCAAAAAAAAACACAACAAAACAATTGATGATCTGTGCCAACCACCATATAACACAGCTGCTTGTATTGTGTTTTTTAAAAGTCATATTTCAGTCTTACATTTTAACAACTGATTTGAAGTTAAAATATTGGAAATTAAAAAAAAAAAAAAATCCTGTGCTATAATTCTACTTGACATAGTTATGTCAAGTACATGATTTCGTGTAATATTTTTATAGAGAAAAAAAGATTTGTGATTAAAAATGTAATTTTGCAACTTTCAATAAAAGAACACTAGAAGAAGAATGATCAGATTTTTCTGTGATAAAAACTAATGATGAAATAACAAGAAAAAAGACTACAAAACTAAGTATGTGCAAAAGCTTTCGTTGTTTTATTTATTGTTCTACATAAACACCAATGCTAATGAAAATCTGTAGACGGATTACTTTTATTACTCATTTACCTCTTAGCTAGATGTACTTTAATTTACAGTTTAGGTTAAATAAGTAACTGAATGCCTTATTAGCCAATGTAAGACAATATATGTCATAAGACTTCCTATAGAACATCTTTTTCCTTCTCTTTTAATTGTAACATCTGGGTTCTGCATCTCTGGCTAAGTTAAATGCTCATTGGGACAGTGAATGTCCCTTTTCTTGAGCTTCAAAGAGAAATAATGGAGAACTTTGAAAGAAAGAGACATTAGAAAATCAAACCGTGCATACTGTTTAGAAAATGTACGCATACTTCCTCTTTCCACCTACTAATCATCACTTCCATAAGTCACACCAAAACAACACATTCATTCTATCTTTTGCTCATGAGCTCTCTAGAATCTTGGTTCTCAGCCAAGGGTGGAATCTAGAACTGTTCCTGACTATTTGTGCATCCTGTAAAAAGGAAGGCTATTTCTTTTCTCCTTGCCATGCCAATCTGAGCATGCACAGGACAAGTATAGCTCTTCTGCAGACATCACAGCCTGAAAAATTAATTGCCTTGATGGGAATAACCCTGAGAGCTATTTTGCTTGACTCATGGCCTTATGCTGTGTCTGCAAAAAACTCCAGTTGCTACAGCCGAGTCTCTGTTTAAAGTTTTATGGTTCTGTAACACTGCTGAGCAGTGATTTGGTCAGTATTGCAAACATGTGCTGTGAGCACATTTCTTCTGTTGTTTAAGTTTGGTTCTTACATTCTACAATGTAACAAGTTATGAAATAGCAATGTCTGACATCATGACTTTCGTCACCATTACTACTGCATATAATTGAATTGTTTACAGAATTGTTTAAATTGCAATTGAAATTAATTATGATTACAAAATAAAGGCTTTTCCTGAAAGGCTATTCATTATTTCTCTGAATTACTCTCCTCTCTCCTATGTAATTATTGCTGAATTTTATCCTGTGTGTAATGTGAAATCCTACCTGAGACAGGCAATTATGTTTGTTTGTTTCAAACAGAAACTGATTTTCCAGGCTTCGTCAAATATCTGAAGAGGAAGAAATTTCAGACAAGTATTAGCTGAAGTTTCCATATAATTTTGAGGTTTTCCTGCTGATGTTATTATTACATGGAGTCACTGTCATTCTGTGATAGTCAGATTGTAAAATAAGATATTTTTCAAAGAATTTGAAGGTTTTCATTATGGTTTTCTTTATACATTATACTATCAAACATAACTTCTTCTCTTTGTGTAATTCCAGTTTAAAATTATTGAATGTGGATGAAATCTCAGTGCTGTTTAAAGGAATGACCAAAAAATTTTCATTGGAGCTATAATGTACTTAGGTATCTTTCTTTAATATGCTTTGGAGATACTGAGATACTTTCATACTTTGAAATTATAACAGGGTATTTGCTTCCTGGAAGAGCATCTTTACAGTTATGTGTATTAATTCTTATACGTGTGGTTTCCATACAGTTAAGGTATCACAAACAACTTTACAACATTCGTTTCTTTCTTTCTTTTTTTTTTTTGTTATTTCAGTGGATTTCATCATGATCACTTGTGTGGTTACAGATTTTCATGTAGGTCCTGTACAGGTGATTAGTTACAAATAGTTCCTCAGTAGGACATGAAAAATTTCAAGAAAGAAGTTGTCTTCTTCTTGTTATGCATACAGCTGAATTACATGTTGTCAAAGTTACAACGAAATGAAACTAAATGTGGATTAAGGACCATTTACACTTTTCAGATTTCAGTAATAGAGGTTTTTCACAAATTTCAATGCTAGTTCTTGGAAGCGGGTGAGCTTCCTCAGCATTTCTGTTATGCTACTGGCTGCAGCCAAGGACCATAGAGCTTTTCATCATTTCCTTATCCCTTATTGCTGTGCAACACTCCCAAATGACACAACACTTGTAAGAATCAATGTCAAAAAAGCAGTTACATTTTTTCATACAACAAATTACTAAAACAATTATAAGGACTGCAAGCTGAAATGAAATCTGACCCATTCAGTTGAACAAACTTTGTCTTGTACTTAACTACAATTACTTGGAGATGGGACTTTTTTGTAAAAAAAAAAAAAAAAAAAAAAAAAAAAAAGAGAGAGAAAGAGAGAGAGACAGAAAGAAGGAAAGAAAATCTCCATAGCAATTTCCCAAAGAAAGAGGAAATGAGTCAGAAATAGCTAGTTTCATCTTGAAAAAGATTTGGTGAGCAGGTTTCCATGAAGAAGACTGATTCTTGGACAGCTGATTCCTGCTGCTTGAGACTGACTGTACGTGGAGAGTCAAATAACTGTATTGTACCTTCCTTGAAAATATACCAAGATATCTGCCTGCTTTCAGTTTTCTATCCCAAAGGAAGATCATCAGCAAATCCCCACATGTTAAGTAATTACTTTGTTTAAAAGTAGTAATATTTTTAATCAATTCACTAGCAAAAAGCAAGGAAAGCCCCCCGATATTTTCAAAGGCTGGAGCAAAAGATACTTTGTCTCGTGATAATACATTAATTCAAAGTGCTGTTGCTTTGATAATGTTAAAAAAAAATGAAGAGAAAGCATACAGTGGGAAAATTGCATTTTTGTAAAGCCTTCTGTACAAATAATGATTTTGCAGTACTTCATTCAAGAGTGAGAGAAAAACAAACATTGCTTTGCTTAGCTTGGAGGGAAAAGGTATGATGCTGACATAGACTTAAAATGTGAAAATAATTTGCTGCACTTCATTATTTTCAAAGGGGAAGAGAATAAGCATGACCTGATAATGATTAGCAGCAAGTAATCACAGAGAGGCTCCAGGGAATTGGTGGCTGCATAAGCTCTTGCACAAAACACATTTATGGTGGTGATTATTTACATTGAATACTTTTTTCTTTATACTCCTAATAGATTTCCAGATGAAATTTAATTACAAATCAGCCAGCTTAGTACCTGACAGAATTAAAGAGATTCACACACTCTTTGGAATAGAAGTTTAACTTTTGAATGAGTTTTTGCTAAGTTACATACTAGTCTAATGAAAACACATATACAATGCTAGATGTACATAACATCGATTAATCTTAATTCCGTCAAGACAGTGCTCCCTTTGTAAAAAGCATTGCCCACTGAAATGGAATTTAAATAATCCTTTTTTTTTTTTTTTTTTTTTTTTTGTTAAATGGTTTGGTCAACTTTTCTATGAATGTGACGTGATGAACTGCATCAAAATCAAAATGCCAATTGTCAGCATTCTCACTCCTGTATCAGGCAAGACCTGTGCAACCTGATCCTCAGTCTTCACATACACATATTGTGTCTGGCTCACTATGCCACCTAGCCTTCAAACACAGTATATATCTCCTTGAATAACAATCATTCATGATCTTTGCCTTTTCATCTACTAAGTATTTCAATGCTTGGTGTTTGCTTTAAGTTGTTTTTGCTAAAGTTGGAAAAATTCATCTCCTTTCCTCAACACATAAGTGTTGGCAATATCTGTTAGTTGTGGAGAGACAAGATAGATAAGCATGGCAGTTATTTTTTACCAAAGGAAAAGTAAATGGGCACCAAAATGAGAGAAATCAGTTTCTGGGGGTTTTGCGTGATGTTTATTCATTTATTTTTCATTACTGTTATTATTTTCCTTTTTTTTTCCTTTTTTTTTTTCTTTCACACAAAAATCATGGCACAGGAAATGGCAATTTGCACTACATCAGGAACATAAATACTATTTCTCCAAGATGTGTGTATTAAAGGTACAATAAAAACTACTGTAACAGTTGTAGAGTACAATAGAATCAAGTTGAGATCTCTCTGATGCAGTCAATGTTCTGTTTTGAACTGACTGTCATTATTTAAGGAAACCAAAAGCAAAAAAACTATACTGTTTTCCCAAAGTTTTTTCTTCTCCATTAAAAATTTCAGTGTCAAGTGATGAAAAAATATCCCAAAGGGTACATGTTCTAAGAAGCACTGATATTTTAGGTATTCTAAATTAACTCTAGATTAATACAACTTAGACATTAAAAATAAATGCAGTGAACCAGGAGGACTTTTTATCTATCTATCTTATACAAAGAGAGATCTACATAGAATCTGGGGATACATCTAATAATCTAGAGCTATATTTTGGCGTTGTTTGCAGTAAGTATGCTAGATCTATGAAAGTCATTCCAAAAGTAATACCTCCCGTTTATTTCCGGGGAAACTACGATACAAAAAGCACAATAGCACTATTTGATAGAGGAAATTCTCAACTAAAAAACACTGTTTTTCAATGTATGTTACATATTTTCTGCTGTTCAGTTATCTTCAGGGTTCATCATGTGCCTATGTTTTTATGTTAAAGGACAACGGGATTATAACAAGCTTGTGCTAGAGGAATTTAACTCCATGTACAGTTTTAGAGAGTCTAATATGATTTGTTTGAGACAATAATCAATTCTTGACAATCATTATCTCCCTCCTTCATATCTAAGTAGAACTATTGTCCTCATGATGACTTCTTATAAAGGCATGCAGATGGGCCACTGAAATTCTCAAATCTTCTCTGAAAGTATCTCCATCTCTGTATAATTTTATTATTATCACTTGCTCAGGATTTCCTGGAATAAATTATTTGGGTTTCAATTGATTGTAGCAACTGAAACTTGAAGCTATTAGCAAGCCTTTGGCAAATAGCTATGCATTAGTATTTATTACAGACACAGATGCATGAGAGGTGCAATTAATTTTGTCTTTGTTGAATTTCAACATTAGTGAAGTGTTCATTAATTTTAGAATTTGAGAGGATTCTAGGAAACTGTTAAACAAATGGGTAATTTTTGGAACTATTTTATGTTACATACGACAGTCTAGACAATAGATGACATGCCATATGAAATAAGATCCATTTGTGCTTCATTTGGTGTACACTGTATTCCATATAATTTCTTATTAGTCTATGACAAATTGTATTCTTTTGTATTCCAGTAGGCCTCCTTCAGATACTTCACTACAATGTCCCTGTGAAGCCTTCTATTCTTCAGGATGAATGGCCCCATTTGTTTAAGCCTGTTCTCATGGGGGAGGTGCTCCAGCCCTCTGATTGTCTTCGTGTCCCTCCTGTGGACCTGCTCCAACAATTCAAGTCCTTCCTGTGTTGGGGGCCCCAGATTTGGATGCACTACTCCAGGTGGGGTCTCACAAGAGTAGTGGGGAAGAATCACCTCCCTTGACCTGCTGGTCACTCTTCTCTTGATACAACCCAGGATGTGGATGGCCTTCTTGGCTGCAAGCACAAAGGTGTATTATGACATTAGGTATCTAAACTTCTTTCAAAAACTGTCCTTTAAGCACTTTGATAATGTAACATTGTTACACTATTATTCATCAAACTGTTAATTTGATTATATTCTCTTCAACATTATAGTATATTACTTAGAACAGCATTAATTTTCTTTTTTTGTGTGTGTGTGTCTGGTAACTACTTAATAATTGTCACGAAGAAGAATGTATTTATTACTGCATTAAATCTTTGTATGCAATGGTAAGAAAATAAGGAGAAATCTGTTAAAAGAGGATTAATTTTCCCTGCCAGGATGTAGCATTTCCACTTCCAAATTTATGCTATTTCTTACTGGCAGCAGAGTGCGTCCACCCATTTAATGGTCTAATATATGCCATATCCTGTAGAAGTTTTGTTTTCAAATGCAAACCTATGCATTTCTCTCAAGATGATAGTGATTTTTAATTTTCCTTTTTTTTTTTTTTTTTTTATGCCTGTGCATTCATCTATATACATTTTAACACTACTGTATTTTTCCAAACTGATATTAGTTAGGAATCAGCATTATCTAACTCCTTTTTAACATACGAGACAAGAAGGTGATCTGAGATAGCCCTCAAAGCTTTGCCAAGGGTAGGCTGTCCGGCGGCCTTCTACACTGGAGTGACAACTTCAGTGGACAAAGGAAGAGAAACTGATGTTATCTACCTAGACTTCCACAAGGCCTTTGATATGGTCCGACACCATAGCTCTAAATTGGAACCAGAGGGATCTAAAGGGTGGACTATTCAGTGGATAAGAAATTGGTTGGTTAGATCCAGTCAGACTGTTGTCAACGGATCTATGTCCAGTTGGAGGCTGGTCATGGATGGTGTTCCTCAAGGGTCCATCCTAGGACAGTTGTTCCTTAACATCTTTATCAATAACTTGAATAGTGGGATTGAGCGCACACTCAGCAAGTTTTTTGATAAGATTAAACTGAGTGGTGAAAGGAGCAGCCTAGTGGAGAAGGACTTGGTAGACAAAAATCTCGACATAAGCCAGAAGTGTGTTCTTGCAGTTTGGGTTGCAACGTGCCCCACTGCAGGCTCCTCTCCACAGGCTGCAGATCCAGCCTGGGGTTGCTTCTGTGGGGTTCTCCAGGGGCTGCAGCATCCTTCAAGTCTCACCCAGTGCTGTGCTGTGCTGTGGTCTCTTCTATAGCTCTTTCAATGGCATGTCCCTTCTGATGTTATCTGGAACTGGCTCAGCTATGACATGGGGCATATTCCTGGGATACGTTCACAGAGGCCACCCCTGCAGTCTCCCCACTCCCCCTCCTTTTCTCCTCCCCACACAAATCCATATTTTGTTGTTGTTGCTGCTATTTAACAAGTGAATTTTCAATTACATTTACTTAAATCCAGTCCTTTGATCTAAAAGTCTGAAATACAGGAGTATAGGCTGTCATTAACCTAATTCTGCATTTGTTCAGATGTTAAAACATCTCTTTTCAAACATGTTATTGTCTTCACATCTTTTTCCCTTTAGTGTTGGCCCAAATATAGCACTCTTATATTTAGATTAAATGAGCATTCTTTTTTGTTTTATTTTCATTGCCTACTCCTTCACATATAATTCTCCATGTAACTTTACTTTTCCCACAACTTAGAACAAGTTTTGAGATTTAATTAGGGATTTTAAAAGTGACATTTGCCATTTAAAAGAAAATCAATATACAATGAAAAATCTGATGTTCCTTTTTTCCCACGTTAAAAATGGCAAATAAATACATAGGTCACTCTGAAAGTGAGACATTTCTCATTTTTTTCCACTCAAACTACAATGGATACAAGGAACACAATAACACTGTCTCATAGAGCAAATTCTCAGCTACAAAACTCTATTTTTCGACATAGTCACCACCACTAGCTATGTGTTTTCAACAGTGATGAACAAGAGCCTGCATTTCACACATGTAAATATCCTTTCCAGCAGAGGTGACCCACTGTTGCCATTGCCACTGCTGAAACACACCACACACTGCCTCACTGTGCTCACATTCACTCTTTGGTCTCCATAAGAGTTCAGGAAACACTGCTGGATGTCAATGGGTCACATTTTTTGTACATGCAGAATTTCAGTGACACACCTTTGCTTCATCTGCACGTCCATGCCAGATACCATTGTGTCAGACTGCCCCTCTGCTGCCATCTGTCACACAGCAACAAAATGCAATGAAGTATTGGTGGGAAGGTTCAGCTTCTACTGTCGTATCACCAACAATCTGCCTCTGAATTCACAGGCCAGCAAAATAAGAAAGGAGATATGACTTTCAGAGTCATATTTTAACATATGAAATGTTTAAACACTACCCTGCAATAGGAATCAAATTCTACAGTGTATATCTAGTCTAATACTTGTAGCAGAAATGTGTCATTTGTTATATTAAAATAAAATCTATCATGGTGCATCTCTTCTTATTACAGTATTATGTAGCATTACCTACTGTTAAATCTGGAGTCTGAAATCCATCTTGCCAACTACAATGTTTTCTTTTCCAATCTAAATGAAATTGTCGTAGACTCAGGTATAGACACTGCTTAGTATATAAAAATTTTCTAAGATGTTTTAGAATTGCAAGTCTCCTAAAAGGACCTCAGTATTCCTCTTAAATTGGCTTCTGTCCTTTCCACTTGACTATTTCTAGTAATTGTTGACTTTGTCTTTTGTTCCTTATAAAAGACATCAGTTTGATGTTATTTTCATGTAAGGCTTCTGAAATAATAATCTATTGCAAAGTCAGGGGGGACCTATCGTGGAGTTACTTCTGTTTTGCCTTAAAATATAACTTCAGAATTTTGGGAACTTTCACCTATGAACAAAATTTCTGTGTTACAGTCTCACAAAGCCAAAGCATACATGGAACCATCTGTGATCAATTTTTTTCTAGATTATCTGAGTACTTCATTGATTGCTTTTAGTAAGAGGGAGGAAAAATGTCTAGAAAAACAACTAGACTCTGTACTTAAAAGAGAGCTGTACTGCTCAGAGCTCCTTTACATCCAGACAAGTTCCAGTGAGCTCACTCAAGGAGAAAATGAGGACTAGTTCCTGGTCATACCTAATGCTGTTGGTCCTGAAGGATGATGAGTCCTGAAGGAAGGAATGAAAATTGTTTTGCTTGAGGAAATACAATATTGAATTACACTGTGAAAAATACAAGAAATTGCCTTCAACACTTGCTACAGTTAAATATGATGCTTATCTGTATGTTTTAACAGCTGTATTATAGTTCAAGAGGGAATTTAGGTAGCCTTTTAAGCTAGAAAGGACACTATAGTTTTGTTATTGCTATTGTGTTCTCATACAAAGTAAAATGTCAACAAATTGGACTTCAGTTTCACACCAATTTGTTGCCTGCAGGAAAATATATGATAATTCAGTATCTGAACTGGTGTAAGTCCATGTATTTCTGCTTGAGTTCTGTTGATTCACAATGGCTGAAAAATTAGGTCAAACATTTTATTGACTTTCCAGTAAAGAGAAAAAATCAACAATTCAATAAATTTTAGGACAGGCCATTAGAAAATAAGAAGGAACAGTAGTCTTCATATTCTAATTTGGAACAAATCAACCTGTGTATGCAATTAAAACTGTGTAGTTACTGTTAGTATCTATGAGTGTATGTAATGTCTCTTCACCACATACATATGAAGTGCTGGATTGCTACCCTGGTTAGGTCAGTGGACTTGACAAGCAATAGTCTCAATGGCTGCTGTGACAAATGAGTGCATAGTTGAAGTACTTGTTTGAGGAGAAGGGAAGAGGTCAAAAGAAGCAGACTACATTAATTTTTGATCCTTTATTTCACCTTTACATCGTCATGCTCATGATGTATCACTCATCCCTTATTACCAATCTTCTCCCTTTGTAGATGTAAAAATCCTTCACTCTCATCCAAGATTTTTCCCAGAAGACAATACGAAAGAGTAGAATAATATTTTCTTGCCTCTCTTTACCTCTTTTTTGTCTCTTCTTTTCTTTTTTAAAATTTTTCTTCTTTTTCCCTTTTTATATCTAATTAGTTTATTTTTGCTTTTGCTTTTTCCTTTTTGATTCCTGTACCCCAGAGGAGATTTTGAGTGGAGAAATTGAGATTATAAAATGACTGTGGATGGACATCTTTCCACAGAAGGCAAGGAAATTAAAAAAAAAAAAAAAAAAAAAAAAAAAAAAAAAAAAAAAAAAAAGATTTTCTTTGGAGGGATAAAGTTTCTTTTTTCATTAGATTACTTCTAACAGGGGAACTCTGCAGAAGTGATACTGAAACAAACTTTCAAACTATTACCCATACAGATATGTATCAATGAAATACTTCAGCCAGTCATTTATAGTTACAACCACAATTTTAAATTACATGGCCAGTATTAAACTGGCAGATTTGCTTGCTGTTTCTGAAGGGATTACTGAATATGTTTTGTTGTGTGATGCATGTTGGACATTTGATTAATTTTACATGGAAAAGTCAACTTCCACAGAATCACAGAGTTGTAGATGTTGGCAGCTGGCAGGGATCTCTGTGTCCATCTGGTCCAATCCCTACTCAAGCAGGGACACCAAAGCAGAGCGCCCAGGACAGTGTCCAGATGGCTTTTGAAGATCTCCAAGGAGAAGACTCCACATCTTTTCTGGGCAACCTGTGCCAGTGTTCCAAGTGTTCCACCACTCACACAGTAAAGAAGTGCTCCTGATGTTTACATGGAACCTTTACTTGGAACCTAACTAACAGTGTTCTAACTTGTGCCCATTTTCTCTTGTCCTGGCACTGGGCACCTCTGAAATAAGCCTGCCTCTGTCTTCTACGCACCCTCCATTCAAGTTTTTACATATCCTATGTTCATTCTAACCATGTTAATTATTACTTCTCTACTTCCAGTATTAAAAAAAAAAAAAAAAAAAAAGAAGAAGAAGAAGAAAAAAAGATGAGAGATTAAAAATCATTTACCAATATTTAGAATATTGAAATAGAATAATAGAATATTTAGAATATTTAGAAAATTTATTGGTATATATATAGTTCATGAATATCTGCATCTGTGTCATCTGAAGAGGACAATTTTGTTCAGTAAAATTTCTTACGCTGATTCTTGGAAGAGAAATGGCTATAAAAGTGTGACATAATTTGTATCCTTCAAGATTTACTTTACCAATGATTTTCTCAATGCATTACAGGAATAGTTACAGGTGTAATACAATACAGCTATGGTCTGTGTTAAAAGGTAGAAATTTCAGCTACTCTACTCTATACCACAAACCATCTTGCAGCTAAGGATCTCCCCTGAATCTGTCTCAAACCAAAGCAAGACATATAAATTCTGTGTACCATAACACACTTCCCTCTTCTTCTGAGATTTGTCAAAAACCATTTTTTTCACCTCCGGGAGTGGAACACAGCAGCTGTTTAGCAGTGTAATAAACCATTTCAGAGAAGAAATTAAGACTATCACATTGTTTAGATGAAAGGAAAGCTTTTGTAAGCCAAAAGTAAACTCAGCAGAGTTAAGATAATTTTGCTAATGCTGTATGTTTGTGAAAGGCTTTATTGCATGTTTAATGGTGGCAATTGGTTTTATGTGACTGCCCTGCAATATGCAGGACAAATTTCTCCCAGCAGAATGATAGGTAAGCTTTGAATTTCCCATGGTTACTCCTGTTTTTGCACAAATGTTACTCTGTTAAATCAATGGAAATCTAAATGTTAAAACTGATGAATAAGGGAAGCGTTAATCCAAAAAAATATCTGAACATTTACTAAAGGAAAACATATTGTCTAAGATACTGTCTGCCAAATCTTTCCTTAGATCAGATCCTCAGCTAAAGTAAAACATCTCACTAACTTTTCCACAGGAAATCATCAACTCACCATCTTTACCATGCTTATTTTTTAGAGTTGTTAAGGTGATCACAAACTCGAGTGTACAAGCTTCAGGCCCTTCACAAATCCCATTCAGACAAATTATGTATTCCTCATACCTGACATCACTTCCATAAATATCATTTTACTATTATTTATTATAATAGAATTATGGAATCGTATAATGTCTTGGGTTGGAATCATCTACCTGGACTGATGCAAAACATTTGACACTGTCCCACATGACATCCCAGTTGTTATTGGAGAAAAAGGGATTTGATGGATGGACCACTTGCTAGATAAGGAATTGACTGGATCATCACAATAAGAGAGTTGTGTTCAATGTCTCCGTGTCCAAGTGGAGACTAGTGATGAGTGGCATTCCTCAAGGATCAGTGTTTGGACCAGTATTAACATCTTTGTAGGCAACATGGAATGTGAGATCAAGTGCATCCTTAGCAAGCTTGCAGACAACACCAAGCTGACTTGGTGTCAATTGACCTTGAACACTTCATGGGATGAAGCATCCATAGCCTTTGCAAATAGCCTGTGCCAGTGCCTCACCACCTACTCAGTGAAAAATTTTCCCCTAACATCTAACCTAAATCTTATCTCTTTTAATTTAAAGCCATTCCCCTTTGTTCTATCACTATCAGACCATGTAAAAAGTCAGTCTCCCCCCTATTAATAAACTTGCTTTAAAAACTAGAGGGACAGAATACGGTCTCCCCAAAGCCTCCTCTTTTCCAGGTTGAACAAGCATAGCTGTCTTTGTAGGAGAAATCACTGGCCCTGTTGTAATTTAGATAATAATTTGCAGAAAATTTACCTCAGAAATTCTGTAAGTTAGTCCTATGTGTGATTATTATATACAATAGGCAGTCAGTCAAAGTAAGTGTACACATAAAAGTATTAAGGTTGTATGTGAATTCTGTAAAGAGGGTATTTATATTTCTGTGCATGAACTGACACAGCATTTTTTCACAAAATATAATATAATGCACTACAAAAACATTTTAGAGGTAGTAACACTTCCATGATAGTATGGACAGTAAAGCTATTTTAGGCAGTTTCCTTACAACAATTTTTCCCAGTTGTTTGGGGTTTGTTGTTTCATGAAAACCTCTGAACTTATAACATGGGCTGTGTATTCTGGTAAGAATGAGAATAATTCAAAGATGATTAGGAAATAATGTACTACTCTGACAGAGACTAAATACATTCACATAGAGTTTGCATTCTCTGATGCAACAAGATAAATTACAGGGGTTTATTGCTGCCTTAATACTTTTCATGATAAAATAAACAAAGTGCCCACTGAAAATAAATAGATAGGTAGGTCCAGTTCTTACTTCAGACTGCACCCTATCCTTGTTGAATTTGTTTTTCTACACTGACTATATCAGTGCAGTTCAGTGCATGTATTTTACATTTGGGATAGGAAGGTGTGTGAAAACATTTTGCTTACTGTAAATCTAGAGGAAAATTTTAAATCTAATCTAATTTGAAACCATTTTTCTGTATATTTTTTTAGGTAGAAAAAGCCTCTGTTATGTATGTTACCGTACATGTTAATATCCCTATTTTCCTATGTGTTTGGCTAGTCAGTATACTAAAGTTATAAACATAAATTTATTATTTTAGTACAATTTTTTTCTCCCATAGATCCCTCTTACATCACCTTTCCCCCCACAACACTTATAACAAATTCATAATATCAACAAATACATTTCATTTTTGCTAGACTTTTACACCAGAACTTTAGTGCAAATAAATGAGGAAAGGAGTAGAAACAAGGTGAGTTCGAAAGATGAGTCTAAAGGTGAGAAAAATAGCTATGAACCAAGAAGAGGAGTGGCAAAAGAATAGGAGAATGAAAATGAAATGCCACTTGAAGTTGAGTGCAATTGCAGGCAGATCCAGTTGTGTCAGAGAAGCAAGGGTGCTACAGGTGCAGTCTCACTGAGAGACTGCTGTGACTTCCAGGTCCATTGCAGGAAAAAGAGATATAGGCTGGTAACCACTTTCAGTGACTTTGTTGTTTATGACTCAACTCAGAAAGGATGAGCAGCATTTGAAGGTAACCACAAAATGAACATCTAAAGTCATAGCAGTCTGGCTTATGCCATTTATCCTCTTTGTTACTGTCTGCCATGGGAATAGATTAATGTTAGATTATTTTCTACTCTTTTTGCAGCCTCTTGCTATGATAATAAAGTATGAGAGTTTGAATGTCTAGCATGTCCTTGGAGTACAGGAGCTTTTGACATTTTCCATTTTAGTACTCTGCCATCCCCAGAAATGAGTATGGTTGTAAATGTTGATGAGTAGAATGAGTTGCCAACAAAAATTAATAATATTCTAAAGGTCAAGGTAATTTACCATTACCAGCCTTGCTATGCAATAGTCTAACCACTAAACATCATTACAAATTATGTGTTATAAGTAAGAGAAGGACACAAGATTATTTTTCAAAACAGATAGTGGTAATAAGAACAAAAAATTGAAAAATAAGCTACATTGCTTACAATATAATTATAGATAATAGCAACAGTCTAGAACAGTCTCTTTCTTTCTCCTTTTCCTTTCTGTTTCCCTTTCCATTTTCTTTTCTTTTCCTTTACCTTTTCCTTTCCTTTTCCCATTTCCTTTTCCATTTGTCATATAATTCTACAAAATATCTTCCATTTACTTTTCATCTGAAATGTCTTTCATGAGAACATGATTAAGATCCTTGGAAAGCAACATCATTCAAAGACTTAAGACAAATACGAAGAATAATAAACCAATATGTCTTCATGGAGCTTCACTGTAACATTGTGTGGTGTATTTCCCCCTTATTTTTTATATGCTACGCGTCAAAATGGAAAATCAGCTGTAAAATTATTTTAAAGATAAATGGAAATATGACACTTGTCAATCTATCCCAAAGTGGCTGCGAGTTTATTTTTTCATAAAATGTAGTTGTGATATTGCCATAATTTGACTCAAATACAAACTGTAGTTCTAACAACAAAAATCTACTGTTGTTTAAAGTTTGCACAAAAATGTATTTACGTCTTTTGTTTTGATCTCATCACACTGCAGAAAGCTGTTAGCTAACCCTGGACGTACTATTAAACCTAATCTATTAGCACATTGGTTGCACTCCTGTCACTGCACTGAGCTTTTCAGAAAAAATAGTCCCAGAATTGTTTTGGACAGTTTTAGTTACAAGAGAAAATACTTAATGTAGTACATAGAATCATAGAATCCTTAAAGTTGGAAGGGACCTTTAAAGGTCATCTATCAGCTCCTCTGGAATGAACAGGGACATGCACAGCTAAATCACGTTGCCCAGGGCCTGATTCCTGAAGGTAGTTCTTGTGAGCTCTTGAGTTCCAGAAAAATCTTAGATGAGATGAATCATGCAGAAGGCTTTGGTACTGGCTTAAGAGATTCAAGAATTTGAGTAGCAACAAAATTGAAGTTAGCTTAAGTATCACTTCTTTCTCTCTACCAATTAACAAGTGTTAAGCTAGATTCTATGACATATATGTCCTAATTTGGCCCAGTATAGAATGAATATTTTTTGTTTATGACCAGATCGGAATTGGATGGAATAAGGAAGTGGTTGTGTTTTTATTTTCTGAAACAGGGTTGGATCATAATGTAGAATTTTAATGTATTAATTTCTCTTATTTTCTTTTCCCACACTCACATTCTCAAGCAACATAGAAGAAAACCAAAATACATATTTTTCTGATATTTTCCTATAGTTCTAATGTTCAAATGTGATTGCTATTTCAAAAGTCAGTACATGTCATTTTCTGCTTGAGATGCAGAGAAGATCAGGGAGATAAACATTTATTAACAGATTTTTCTTTTCTTTTATTTGTAATCCTGATAGGCTCTTCTTTTTTTTTGACAGGTTGTTAATGGCTTTTTGGGTGCTTAAAAAAATATCCAACTCTTAATATCATCCATACTTACTGAAGGTTGTCATAATCTGCAGTTTTTCTGTCTGGAATGTGCTGTGCTTATCATAATAGCACTGTGATATTTAAAAATGTTATCCTTGCCAACTTGTGGATGAAACTTGCTAAAAATGATTTCTTTGTTTTGCTGACATGAAAAAAAAAGAGAAGAAATAGAGTGATGGAGTCTGGTGAGGGAGGACACGATTAAGTAACTTACTTATCATTTTAAGATTATCTGCTTCATTACTGCAACGTGTGTCCTGGAAGAATCATAGAATCCTGGAATAGTCTGGTTTGGAAGAGACCTCAAAGATTATCTGGTTTGAACCCCTACTGTCACGGGCAGGATTGCCAACCACTAAGTCTTAAATTTAAGTGCATCTTCCTGTCCATAAAGACAACAGATCATAATATTTTTTGTATTCTACATCTCCTTACAAAGTTACTGGTGATAGCTGTAATTTCATCTAATTAGTTGCCTGAAAGTTGCTATTTTAATCAAAGACAGTTATTACTTACTATCAGTGACTGAGAGCCTAGAGGAATGAGAAAGAAGGACCTCTGTAGTGCAATTATTCCTGTTCTCTAGGGAACAATTCAGGCCACAGAGCACAAACATCACTCTTAAAATGGAATGAATAGCTCTCCAGAGATCCCCCTCTTTCTCTTCATTGACAGTAAAGGGAGCAGTAGACACCTGCACTGCTTCTGCGTTGATAAGAGAGGTGCTGATGCCTAGGCAGATTTATGTAAAGTAAATTCAATTTGGAATTTCTTATAGCATTTATACCATCAAGAAAAGTCTATTAGTCTATTACTTTAATTTACAGTTATAGAAGAAATTTTCTCTCAAGTACTACACATAAAGGTGAAAATATTTGATGCAGAATGTAATTTTTGTATAAAATACACAAATATATACAGTGTTAACAACTACTAATACAAGAATAACATGACTTAAAGTACAATATACATTGATCTCAAATTCATGAGAGTTAAATTGTTTTACTACTGTTTGCCTAAGATTTCTTTGACTTACAAGGAGATATTTAGCTACCTAGATGCAGAAGATATGAAAAAGAACAACGGAGATCATCTGCCATGTAGAATAGCTTACAAAGTAGAAGAGAACAAAGCAAGTAGCAATCTCCAACCTGAGGACCAAATATAAAGGAAAATGAGATAATGACAGACATGGAAAAGTGGGAAGACTGCAATTAGATGTTTCCTGTGATGAAAGGGGGAGTAGAATGAAATCCCTGGGCAAAAATCTTGAAATAGAAAGAGAGGAAACATCTTAACTACATCTTATTTGAAACTGTAATCCTCTTTGGTGTAGACCTGTCTCCACAATGGAATGTTGTGGGTGACAGAATCTTGCATAAATTCAGAAAATATTTAGACTTATAAAAATGTGTCAGAGTAGTCTGTTCTACAAGAAGTCCCTGAATAGCTAGTCAAAAGCTTTCATGGAATTTCAAACAACATCCTACCTTATGTTTGTCTTTTGGTATGTATTTTCCTAAGAAGTTCTACAGAGAAAAGTTTCTCAGCTAATTAAACCATTACTTGGCTCGATTCAGAATATTAGTTCAGATATCCACAGGGCATTCTAGAATCTCAAATGTAAGTATGTTGAGCATTGTTATAGCTACAAACTTAATCTATTTTGTTTATTTATCAAGTCTGAGGAATAATTTTAAAGATAGGTGATGTTCTATTATTGACTATAGCCCACAGTGAAGTAATGCCATTATTTTCTCTTTTTTTTATTTTGTAAAATCATTCTCAGAATATTTTACAGTTTCTATGAAATCACACAACCAAGACAACATAAACTACAAGACAGTACCTTCTATTTTCTGTTTTGCTAAGTGTTTGTTCCTTATTGTTTTCTTTTTAATAAATAGTGCCAGTTCAGATGTCTGCCAACATGCTGGTAAAAACTTACTTTCGACAGCTAAGTTACTGCTACGATGGAAGCATGAAAACTTTGATAGACTTAGTGCTTGACTATGGTCCCATAGCAAAAATAAAAAAGACAACTCACTTCTCATTTCTCAGTATACGTATTCTCTACAGCAGAAGAAAAATACTAGGAGATAATACTGCAGTGGATGGAATATATAAAAGTCTTGTCTAAGACTTTCACAACTCTCATTGAAACCAAGTTTCCTTCAAATTAGGTATCAGTAAGTCAATACTAAGCATTTTTATGTTTCATGATGCATGGAATCCCCAGCAATAGTGACAGACCAAAGCTAATCATCATTCAAAATTTTCTTTGGGTATATGACCAATTGCTTTTATGCTACTTATTATGCTTGGGGCATCCTTCCTACTACTGCAACTGTACAGAAAAAATAATTTTCATTAAAGCAGTTCAGAACAGTTTGGTTGTTATTCTCTTGTAATTGAATGTGGTCATCATTCCTAAAACCTCCTGGCAGTTCCATAACCTCACATTTTATGTGGATGTAATTCTGAATTTTTCAAGGAAATAGCTTGACTGTAAAAAATTTATATAGAAAGAAAGAAAACTGCAGTCTCTTCCATTTTGATCCTGTTGGACTTCAGGGATTTCAACAGCTCTCAGTTTTTCATGTGGAAAAGCAATATTTTTCCTTCTCAACTACAATTTTAACTACTGGCAATTGCTGTAATATCACAGATAACACTGCAAAGCAGATTAGTAATTTCAAATGTAAATATCTTCTTTATTGACATCTGCAGTTTTTTCTGAAGTAATCATTCCAGACTCTCTTTAAAGCTGCAGAAGAATAGTCATGTCAGAGCTTGATTCACAGGCATCCAAGTAATTCAGATGTTTTGACTTTACTCTCCTTTTTTTTTTTTTTTTTTTTTTTTTCAGAGTATCAGTTGGGTTTTTTTGTTGTTGTTGTTGTTACTTAAATTGAGGTGACATAAATCTTATAATAGTAATTACTTGAAACACAACAGCTAAATGAAAATAAACAAACATCCTCATCTCAGTTGCTATTTGTACTTACAGGTTTTTTTTTATTTTATATGAGTGCAAAAGTGCAACTATGAGTGCAACTTCAGTTTGAGCACAAGTTATTAGATATGTAATGCACAACAAATCTTTTGTTTGCGATACTAGAAAATCTCCTTTTTTCTAACCTGGATATTTCCCAAATCTTGGGAAATCTTTACTCAGACTACATTCATTTCTGAAATAATGTCTTATTTGTGTAATTTGCAGCTAACATGGTAGTCATTGACGAGAGATGTTTTTAATGGATGAAAAGTTGATTTTCATCCATTTTGCCTTGTACAAATCTGCCCAGTCCTTCCAAAAATATTGAAATGTGGGAAAAAATCTGTATATCTCATATATTTTATTTATTTAGGTAACTATACTCAGGATCACATTGATTGCTTCTGTAGACTGAAAACTAACCTCACAGGTATTTGTGAACTTTTGTCTTCCTCTTTTTTAACATGGTTATAATCAGAATAAATTAGTTTTGTTTCTCAGATTGCTAAAATCCTCCCAACACTTTCTTCAGCACCAGTGCTGAATAAATCATTGTAATGTTCCCCTGAAGTGAATTGAAAATTAATTTACACAGCTAAGATGATCCTCCTAATAACAGGGTACATGGAACGGGGAAATTGGAAATCATTACCCAGCAAACATTATCTGCATTATTTTTGTAGCTGTTTTAGATTGCATTGTAATAAAAATTAGGAGACTGGCTGTGAAGAAGTTTAAGAGGGTCCCCTGAAGAGCTTCTGCTTTAAAATTGATTCTTTAAGAAAGCATTAAAAAGCTATTGGAATTGATTGCCTGCTAATATAAAGGAAATACTCTTTGCCACCATTTGTGTTAAAAAAGAGCATCTTCATTCATGCATGTTATTAAAACTACTGGCCTGAAAGCCCCTGTAGAAAGATAAAGGATATGGATGGGATATTAAAACAGCAATCTTTACTTTATGTGGGATTTAAAGTTAATATGTCTCTTTTATTAATTTAGCAAAAGCCATTAGTCAGCTTGTCAAATATGGGATTTACAATTAAAATGCTGTAGAATAAAGGTGTCTTAAGAAAACAGTGAATGAATAATTCTTCAATAATCTTCCAAGCATGAGGTATACACCTACAAAGCATAAATCCTGAACTTGCAGTTTTCTTTCTTGAATGGTTTGCTACGCAGTAAAATTCTCAGCTCACGACACCTTTGATTAGCTCCAACAACTTCCAATGATATGGGGTCATACTGAATTAGTTCTTAATCAGAAACCAGATGGGATCCACTATACTACCTTGTTTACAAAGACTGAATTGAATGGCTTTTGAAAGATGTTACATTATGTAACAGGTTTGTAATATTTAGAAATTATATAAAATGGAATTTCCTTCCCTGATTCTGAAATGTTAAAAACTTTTGATGGCTTTCTGGTTTGAACAAATCTTCCTTTTCTCTCAATTTGGTGTATCATGAAACATTGAAAGGCACAGAACATTGAAGAGAAAATAGTTAATACTATTAACCGTTAGAAATGCATGAGCCTTAATGCAATAATTTACATAGGTGCATTCTTCAATTTTCCTTTTTTCTGAAGTGAAATACTGTGCGTGAGGGAACACCATTGTGAGAACTTTGCCAACACAACAATCAAGGTAAAAACTTTTTTAGATGAAATTGCAAGGAAATGCAAGTTGTTGAAACTTTGTTTTAATTACAGATTCAGAGAGAAAAGGGACTGAAACAGTAGTGTGACAGGTCACATTACAAGCCAGTATGGAAACTAAAGAAATAGCCATGTCAGGACAGTAAAAATCCAGACACAACAGAAGGGCACTTAGTTGATAATAGAAGCCAATGTTATTTAGTTTGGATTTTAAATGTCAAACATCAGGAAAAGAGTTTCAGAAAATGAAAAAAATGTTGGCAGAAAACAGGGGTTATTTGGCTTAAATGGAAGAGAAAGGTATGAATAATTAATAAGGATCACAGGGACAGCAAATATTTTTCCAACATTTTATACTTTTATGACTGGGAAAAAGACTTTCCTGAAACTCAGTATATGAACCTGCTCTAATTTGGGGCTGAACTGAGCTGAAGAAGACGGAAGGCTGCAAACAATTAAAAGACTGAAGTTTCTCTACTGCAAGAAAACATTCCCGGGAATTCCTGGTTCAACCTGTATGCATATAAGTTCTGGAGCCCAAGTAATAATATGTAATGCAAATCTACAAGCACTGTAACATATGCCACAGCATTCAATAAATCATTTAGTTTTAAGATAAACTCTAAGAACTGTCCCCAGAAAATACTCAAATATTGGTCTTTGGCTTTGGTGATCTGTCTAGAAACTCCTCAGATCTTTGCATGAGATAGTAGATTCTGAATTGTTTAATTTATTTAGTAAAGAATCATTGAAGTGATGAGTTCAATATGGTAATTTTACATGTCACAATGAATTGACTTTGATGAAATGAAAAACTATTATCAAAACAGACAAGAAAAACATAAGCTTTGTGAATAATTTTAATTTTTTCACACCAAGATTTCCTAGCAGAAAACACAGCTATACCAATAAATGCTCCACCACTTCCAATAATTATAACATATTTTTGTCTATGTAAATTTTTAAGGAAAACATATAATTTAAAAACTCTTTCTGTTAGGAAAAATAAATGTTTTTAAAAAACAGAAGTACATCAAATCTTGGAAGAAAGCACTTGAAACATGAAAAAAAATATATTTATGAAGTAGAAACTTTGTTTCCCGTGTACTGGAATTTTATTAGCAAAAACAAAGTATATGAATGAGATCAAAAAGGAATACATGCAGCTCTGAACATACTTAGAATAACACTTCTAAGCAATCTCCTTTCAAGTATTTATTGTAACTGTTGTGGCTGTCAGTGACTGAAGGATTTAACTGCCAGTACCTACTTTAATAGCCTGACTTTCACTGATAAGCAAACACATATTACCTGCAGGCTTCCCCTTGAGATGTATCTACCATCCAGTAGATTGAAGGAGGACAAAGATCACAAAGAAAAGCACTAGAAGAGCAAGAGCAAACTCCAAGAGCAAAGAAAGAGGAAAAGCCAGTTAGAAATTTCTTGTATAGACATTTATGAATGAGAGATTTAATATATATTCTTTCCTTAAAACAAACAAAAAACCTTCGCATTTTGTGTTTTAGCATGCTTTATATATTTGATAATACCAGAGTTCTACCTTATCTACGTGTGCTGACTATAGCTGAGTTCACAAAATCCTCATACGTGCAAACAACTACATGAACATCTTGTCACAGTGTAAGCTGGGATGTAGATTTATAGCATTTTTGCTTTATGTCTGAGTGCTTGTTCTCACTCTGCAGTAAAAATGAGACATCTTAGCCTTGACTGAAGAAGAAAACTAGCTATATTTGCCATGGCATAAGAACAGCCAGTTATTACAGAGTAGTCAGAATCATAAATTCAGGCTATAACTTACACCTCATTAACCTGTTCAAAGACTGTGAGTCCTGCATGATGAGCACTGTACAAACACACAGGGATAAATATACCTCCTCAGAAAGAATAAAGAAAACAAAGAATGATTTTAGAAACAATGACCTGAGTGGTAGAAATTAGATGGCTTGCTTTGAGGACATAAGTAAAGACCTGAAGTTAAAGATCTGGGACTTGAATACTTGTCCTTGAAATTGCAGGCATAAGACCACCAGATGTACAAAACTACTTCTACAAGCAGAATATGTGTTTACAATTTACTTGTGTTCTTTCTCTGTGGACACTGCTATGATTCACCAAAGTCACATCCCTACCTAAACTTGAATAAAGAAATCTTGGATAAGAACAGTTTCAGCACGATCACTGAGGCATCACTGCAGCAGGCATGAGGGATCTTATCTAATTTCAGGCATGTATTGGACATTCAACAATTTTGCATTGTAATTATAAAGTAAATCACTACCCACTTGTAATTAAAATCATAATATAGCTCTGCCTCTTGCCAGTTCTTGAAGCCTATTTCCGCTCATTTTTTCCCTTCAGTTACCACAGTGTTTGACAGCTGTGGTCATGTATACAATACACCTGCCAGCTCCAAAGGTCCAGATGCCAAGCTTACATTTCCCCTATTGGCACTCATTTATGAATTTAGCTTTTATCTGATTTTGCCTAGAGAAAATATTCAAAATGACAATGGCAAGAGATTGGAAATGCTTAGCAGAAATAATTAATTTTCTGTTTGAAATTTATTTTCAGTGGCCACAGGTATCATAATTAAAAGGGCAATTGAATTATGGGACTGAAGGAATCTTTGCCCACTTATAATTCATTAACAAAGTTTTCAATTTTGTTGAATATTTAAATAAATGTTCCAAATGAGTTTTTGCATACATTCCTTGGCAAGTAGAAAGACCCCTGGTTCTACCTGCAGTGGTGGTTAATAGAAAGGAGAGAGTTAAAAGGTAGTAAGGTTTGATTTTCTTGAGCACTCAATTCCATCTAAACGTGTCAGCAATTACTCTCATGACATCTGCACCGCATAATTTTCCCCCAATTTGCTGCAAAGAGAATTGTGGATCCAAGAGGTTAATATTCTTGTGTATGGATACATACTAAGCCTGCACCATAGCCAGTAATAAATAAAAACTTCCTCACTCACAACCTGTGTTTTACTACAGGACCATTCATCACTTGGTAAACAACAGACTTGTAACTCAACCATGGTGGAAATAAGGCAGTAAAGTGTTCTTTTTTTTTCCTCATCTCACACCATGAGCAAGGAAGCTCTTGAGCCAAAGAAATGGCAATGTTTGATAAGAAAGGGATGTAAACGTTAAATGCTTTGGAAATTTTTCAGCTCTAGTACTGCTCATTTACATATCATATAAAATTATATATACTGAATGGTTAAGGAATTGAAGAATCCATAAATTCTGAAGTTATAGTCAATTTTAAATAGGTTGGCAGTCAAAATCATTGACTGAATTACTGTAAAACTGAATCATTAGGTCCAATAATATTACATTATATATATTATTGTATATAATAATTATATAATTATATATATTACATAGTGCCCTTTCTCTTTCTTTTTCTGTTCTACCTATACCTGCTACTTTCTTCCCAAAAAATCGTAAGTTTTGGTTTAATTTATTCCCTTAATCAAATTATATAAGATGCCATCTGTAAACTATGATTTATATCCCTCTTATCAGGGTAGAAAGACCATAAGTAATATCTTACATAAATGGGGATGTTTCAAAAAATATCCCATCTAAAACAACATCAAGTTGTATTTACACAGCATGTTCCAGATTTTCCAACTTGCAAGAAAATCAAACCTTGTCTTAGTCCTTCTTTTATATAGAAAGTAAACATTTTTGTGGAAAACTGATTCTGACAAATGTATTTCACAATTTCTTTTTATCTTCCCATTAATTGCTTGTACTGAATCATAATGAAAACTAAGTGAAGCCTAATTCTGTACTGCAGTGCAGAGATTTTTGGGTTAAATATAATAGCAGAACATGGGAAAGTCAGCAGGAAGAAGTGTGTTAAGAGCAGGTGCTACTGGCTGTAAGTATACATAAGAGAATTTACTGATTTTATGCTTAGAAACGTAATGGGGTTTTGAATATTCCAGCGAGCCTTTTAAAAGTGAAACGTTACTATAAGAAAAAATCTTACATTAAAACCTGAAAACTGCTGATAGCAATAGTTCTCAAACTGAGAATCTAGCCTGGACATATATTCCAGATATACTGTTTCACTTATTTGACATTTTAGGGCATGTAAAAAATATAAACTCAAAAAGTAGAGCTGAGAAGAAGTATTATTTGAGCAAATACTGGCCTACTCATTGTATCTTGATAACAAGAAAGTTTTCAGAATGGGGTGAAAGGCTTTCAAATAAATCTAATGGCAGGGGAAAAGAATTTACGGCATAAAATGTCATTAAATGTTAGCAGAACCTTGCAGAATACATGATGATAAATTAATCAGGTAATTTTCTTTGAAAATATAAGGGATTCCATAGAATAATAGAGTCATAGAATAGTTTGAGTTGGAAGGGACCCTTAAGACCATCTAGTTTCAACCCCACTGCTAGAGGCAGGGACACTTTCCACTAGACCAGTTTGCCCAAAGCCTCATCCAGCCTAGCCTTGAATGCTACCAGGGAGAGGACATTCTCAGCTTATGTGGGCAACCTGATCCAACGTCTCATCACATTCACTGTAAAGAATTTCTTCCTAATATCCAGTCTAAATCTACCCTTTTCCAGTTTAAAGTCATTTCCCCTCGTTCTGTCACTATGTGCTCTTATAAAAATTCCCTCCCCAGCTTTCCTGTACAGTCCCTTTAAGGAAGGCTGCTATAAGGTCCCCTTGGAGCCTTCTCTTCTCCAGGCTCAAGATCCCCAGCTCTCTCAGCCTGTCCTCATGGGGGAAGTGCTCAAGCCCTCTGATCATCTTCATGGCCCTCCAGACCTGCTCCAACAGCTTGATGTCTTTCTTGTGTGGGGGGCTCCAGAACTGGACTCAGTACTCCAGGTGGGGTCTTACAAGAGTAGAGGAACAGAATCACCTCTCTTAACCTGCTGGTCATGCTTCTCTTGGTGCAACTCAGGATATGGTTGGCTTTCTTGCTGCAAGCACACCTTGCTGGCTCATGTTGGATCTTTCATCAATTGACACTCCCAAATCCTTCTCCTCAGGGCTGCTCTCAAGCCATTATCTGCCCAACCTGTATCTGTGCTTGGGATTGCCCAGGCCTGGATGCAGGACCTTGCACTTGGCCTTGTTGACCTTGATGAGGTCGGCATGGACCCACTTCACAAGCCTATCTAGGTCCCTCTGCGTGACATCCCTTCCCTCTAGCATGTCAATTGCACCACTCAGCTTGGTATCATCTGTAAACTTGCTGAAGGTGCACTCAATCCCTCTGCCCATGTCACCTACAAGGATGTTAAATAATACTGGTCCCAGGACCCATCTCTGAGGAACACCAGTCGTTAAATTGATCTCCACTTGGACATTGTATAACACTCTCCGGGTACAACCATCCAGACAATTCCTTATCCAGAGTGTGGCCCATCCATCAGATAAATTTTTCTCCCATTTGGCAACCAGGATGTCATATGTGACAATGTCAAATGCTTTGCAAATGTCCAGGAAGACAGCATCAGTTACTATTCCTTTATCCATTGCCATTGTAACTGCAACATAAAAGGCCATCAAGTTTGTCAGGCATAACTTGCCTTTTGTGAAAGCAGTGTTGGTTACCACCAATCACCTCATCTTTATTTTTCATATGTTTTGGTAGGGTCTTCAGGGTGATCTGCTCCATTATCTTGCCAAGCACAGAGACGAGACTGACAGGCCTGTAGCTCCCTGGATCTTCTTTTTTTCCTTTCCTGAAAATGGCAGTTAAGTTTCCCCTTTTCCAATCAGTGGAAACTTCACCAGACTGCCATGACTTTTCAAATATAAAGGATATCAGGTTGGCAATTTCATCTACCAGTTACCTCAGAACCTGGATCTCATCCTGTCCAATGGACTTAGGCATCTTCAGCACCACTTTTAGACAGCTGTAAGTTTAAGACCTATCAGCAAAGAATAGGTAAAGAAAAAGCTTCTTGAGATGATCAGAGGATAACGAGTTCTAGAAGAGAAATAAAACTGAATTTGTTTAGTGTAATCTAATAAAAACAAAGGGTAAAAGAGTATTGAATTATGGTCCATAAATACACAGATAAGGAAACACCAGGGCAAGAAAGGATCTATGTAAACTAAAGGACTGCCCTGACAGAGTAACAAATATTTAGAAACTGCTCACAGTTTTTTCTAGTGTAAAAATTGGAAGGATGTTTATAGTCATTACAAGAAAGACATCCTTTAATATCTTTCAGGTAGGCTACTCACCTCCCACAGTCAAAAAGCTTCTGAAAGCAATCATGAAGAATGACCACTTGCAGCAGATGAGACCCAGGAGCTTCCAATCTAGGTTAAGTGCCCATTCCTATCTTACCAAGTAAAGAAAATCAGCTGCAGCTGGATTTTGTGACATGTCATGCCATAAAACACGGGAAGACAATTCCCTGTATTTGCAGGTTAATGGGTCAAACTGTGTATGGGATGGATTAATTAGAAAACAAAAGCAACTAACTCTAAGTGGTTTAATGAAACTACCTCCTAATGAAAAAAACATTACATGGAAGGGCAAATCCTATTGTCAAATCTTTGGAAAAAAAAAAAAATCAGATTGCATGACGTTCCTGTTTCCTTTAAAATTTACTGGGGTGTTGTGCTGGGAAAAGATACTTCCAAAACACTTATCCTATTTTTCATTTATTTATACTCATATATACGCCAAAGCAAGGCAGAAAAAAAAGCTAAAGATCTTACTCTAATGAAGTTTGGTGTTTGATTACCAGTTTAAACAATGTGAACTAAAAATGCCTTTAGGCACTATGCCTAGGGCATCTGGCTTTTATACAACAAATTATCAGCACTACCACTGACCTTGGCAGCTCTGCAGGGGACATACTGCATTTTCATTTAGCTGAGATGATTTTTAAAAATCTCTTCACTATGAGCATCCATGTCAGGAAGCTCAGCTGATCTCCATCATTGTGTCAAAGAGTCTCATCTGAACTTCATCATGCTTTTAACAAAGCACGATTGCAAAGGTGTGAAATCAGCTGGCAGGTGTATTTAAAAGCACTCTCTTCCAAAACTGTCATGGGCTTACATGTTTTGGTAGCACCTTGGGTTGAATACACACAATAGTGAAACCTAGTTTTAATATGTGCTCAAGTGTTGTCCTGATAAGAAAATGTAAACATTAAGGTTCAAACTTTCCCTAAGCTCTTCTGCAGTTGTGGGGGATAGCTACTACACACAAGAATCTTTCTATCTACTTTCGTGTACTGTGTGAAAATTTTCTACTATTTCAAATAATTTAAAAAGTAGGTTGCAGCCATCAGACTTTTTGTTACTGGATGGTAATAAAAAGCCATCTCACACGAAGAGTTCAGGGGAGCACATGTTGCACCCAGAAGGATACTGAGAATCTGCTCACTCTCTTTGTTCGCCATCCCACTCCATAATCAGAAACTAAATCTCCAAAAATTTCCAATAAACTCTGGACCATCTTTTCAAGTACATAAATACTTTAAAACTGCTTTTTATGAAGTTATGCTATTAATAGCTACCACAATATTCCATGTCACAATTTTTTTCTCCTGTGAAGTTTCATTTATAAGAAGACTCCAGATAATGCAAAAATGAAAAAAAAAAATTAATAAAAGGAAAACATGACAATGTGTATTTCTGACAATCTCTTTTATGTTTTTATTTCCATCACAGTATTCATTAAAACTGAAATTTAGTGTATGCTTAGAATCCAAATTATTTTTGTTTTTTTTTTCTTCCATGAAATATAAGAACACAGGCAATGAATACTGTGTGTGAAATAAGAATTAATCTGATTTTAGCCAATATATAATTTCATACATGTAGATGATTGCGTGTATGAATGTGGCATTTACCATTTTAAATATGGATCTGGTAAATGTACATACTGAGTGTCTGAAGAGCTTTATTTCATGAACCTACAGAACTGAAGAATCTTTTCTTTCATTAAGGAAAGCATGTTAAGTCAGATATGTTTGTCTGAAATCTGTTGTAAAAATTAATTTAAGAGAGTATATACTTGAAGATGTAAAATATAACAGTTTGCTGAAAATTGAATACCAAATAAAGATTTTTTTTCCTAATTGTTCACAGATTTTTTTTTCAGAAGCAGAAATAACTAAAATCAACACAGCAGAACTTTGTCCTTGTGGTAAAAAAGAAAAAACAAACTAACCCTTTCAGCAAGTCTCAGCAAAGCTATTAAGAAAATAATCAGAGGATGTTGGGCTTGCATTTATAACATCATTTTCAGGAGCCAAAAGCATTGATCAAAATATTCTCTAAACCTAATTAACTAACTGTAATCGATAACAGTTTCAGTATTTCACTCACTTAAGCAGGTTTTGTTCATTTGACATGTTTAATTTTGGCTGCCAAGCACAGAATGAACTTTCTAGTCATTTAATTACCTGAAATTATGAGTATCTTCCTGATAGAGAATGCCATGGTCACAATTAGATAGTCAGGGCAGAACTCTTGGCTTTTTTTCCAGTCTTTATTTTGCTGACATGGCACAAAGCTGACCTACTTGCTTCAGCTCCCAGTCCTTGGCCTTTCTTGAAAAGCGTGTTTGAGTGAGGAGATGTATAGATGGCATAGAAAATATGAAATAGCTTATATAGAGTTTGATCAGATTCCTGGCTATGAGTAGCATGTTCAAGATCAAAATTCAGGGTATCCTAAATATACTATTATATTTTTGGGCAGATTTCCTTGACTGAAGAACCGTGAATGCATAGGGAAATAGCTGAGAGACACCCTCTGCCTAGACATTTTTTCAGGTACTGTGAAAAGATGAATTCTCTGCTGATGCCAATGTAAGCACCCAAAACAAAATAGATTTTCAATATATCAAAAAACATGAGAAAAATGAATGCCATTTGTTTTCTGGAACTTTTTACTATTTAATGGCAAGAATCAGAGCTATTGGAAGCAAAGGTGTAATACAGCTCTTCCTTGTGAGCAATATTTCTACTAAATTAAGAGGTCAAATGGTCTTCTATTTCTTTTCTTAAACCAGCTCTCTTGTGCTTTTTGACATGAAAGAATTAGAGACTGTGGGGGCAGGGTGACTTGTCAAATATAACAGTGGCAATTAGCATGGATATTACCTTTTAAGGAGTGTTATGTTCCTGCATAAGAAATTAGACATAGTTTGCTGTGTTGGCATTATTTCTGTGTTGCAACAACTCCTTCAAGTCACATAGCAATGCAGCACCTCATATAAAATGCAAGAAGAAACAGGTAGGCATTGTTCACATCTATCTTCTTGTTTCACATATGATCTTAGTTTTTGGAAGTAAATGTATACAGTTTCATTCCTCTCTCCAACATGTGAAATTTGGAGAGATGCCAATTTATTTTTCATACATATTTTTGAGTGTATTTGTGCTGAACGCTGGTTTTTTGCAAGCTCAGAATGCTTGTCTCATGCAACTTGGGATACAATTAATCACACAGGAGTGAGATTGTACATTTAATACTTTACCTGTTTTGTGAAAATCAAACTCTCCAGAGGCTGCTCTGTTTTCAATTTAGGAATGTTTATAAGGAATATTCCATATTCTATATGATACCTATCTTCAGAGCTCATTGTTTTCAGAACACACAAGAAAAGTCTTTAGACTTTCTTCAAAGAAGTTTGTGATGGAAAAAGTGAATGAATTATTTTGCTGAAATCTCCTAATGATTAAGTAATATTTTAATTGAGTATGAAGGAATTAAATTCAGATACATTATATATATTCATAGTGAGAACATAAAAGAAACACTAAAGAATATTAGGAAAAAAAATTAGGCAGTGAAACATTAGTATTACTTTTTCTACTGCAGAAAATCCAGGCATTAGATATTGCTCAGAGGAAGTCCTGTAGCAAATCAGGGGTAAAATATCCTTCACTGTTCTGCTGTGTCAGGTACTCTGCACAGGATTCATCTGACCTAAAGTAGATTTTTACATCTAAGTCTGATTTCCTTTATAGTCTCCATAAAGAAATAAGCATCTATACGCTGAGATTGCTCTTATCTTGCTCACACAGGAAAAATGTATGCAAGTCTGTCGGAATCTATTGAAGGAAAACAAGGCTGAAGGTGATTGTTTCCTGGATTACATCACTACTGGTGATGAGATGTGCTGACAACACTACAATCTGGAAGCAAAATGGCAGTCCATGTAGTGTCAACAGGTTAATTCCCTATCGAATAAAAAGTTCAAGATGCAGCCCTCAGCAAATAAAGTATATATTTGAGGTAGAAAAGTGATGATCCTTCTGGATTTCCTGAAACACAGACAAACCATCAACTCTGACCAGTACACCACAACACTGGCTGATCTGAAGTTCTAAATGAAAATGTGCTTCAGCTATGTTCATAGTAAATATCAAAAACTATAAATAAATTTGATGATATTTGTAAACCACAGTCCAGCTTTGTACTCTGGTCAGAAATCATCATAAGCTGAACCATACAGTGCTCCCAACTATTTTTCTAAAGACATTGAATAACTTTCTATATTCTTCTTATAATTCCATAGTCAAGTCGATAACCCTTGGCCTTTTATATTTTATTTATTATTTTTTTACATGCTTCACTCACATCTCAGAAACTGATATTCTCTCAATCCTGAACCAACCTAACTCAATTCTCTTACTAAAATGTAGGTGATTCCTGATAGCACTAATGCAGTACTCTGTCTTCTCTCCTGTTTTCAGTTTCACCTCTTCTGTGGACACAGTGGAAAGGGAGAAGAAAGAGCACAGCTGTTCTTTGCAACACAGGATGTGTAATAGCTTAGCCTCCTAAAGGAGAGTCACTCCTTCAATCTGTTTCAATCTCTATTCCTTTATTCAAATTAAAAAATTAAAAAAAAAAAGAAAAAAAGAAAAAAAGAAAAAAAAAAGAAAGAAAAAGAAAGAAAGTAGAAGAAAGAAAAAGAAAAAAAAGAAAGACAGTGAAGAAATATAAGAGCACAAGTAGAAAAATGCTAAATTCCTCAAGAGAAAACACATTCTTTCATAAATGCCATCCAGTAATTACTCTGGGAGGTGGCTTTCTTCATAAAAGTTGCTGGGAAGAAAAACATGTATCAACAGTTGCTAGTAGTTTATACGACTAGAAACAACAGTTGAAGTGAATCAAAACCTAGCATGAGTGTTGGAGAAAGTACATTCCTGAAAGTATCCCAGGTTGGTAATGTCCAGGAGAAAAATGGAACAGAAGGTCATTCAGGCCAGTATGCTGTCTCCATCTTTGATTCAATCCAGAAAATAAGAGAAAAGTAAGAACCAATAAACATTGTCTCACTTTAAAATTTCCCTAGCCTTCAACATTTTTCATCTGGACGTATTTCCTGAACAAGAGAGTGTCCTTCAATGATCCTCAATGGATGTTTCTTCTAACGATTTGTTTAGTCTCCCTTGAACCATTCATCCACATTGTCCTTTGCTGAGCATCTCCATGGGTCTGCTATCTGAAAACTGAGTAATTCTACATGTACCCTTACAGGATAGTATCAGACAGAATAGTAAGACCAGACAAAACTAAGATAGATCTATATTTAATTATTATTGTATATACCTAGAACAACTACTGAGGATACTCACAAACTTGTTGCATCTTCAGATAGAATTATCTGTTTATAAATTATTTATACTACAGCAGAATTAGGTTACTCAAAATTTCCTGCTTTTCTCCAAATGGCATCTTCACATTAAAACTCTTGGCCATTCTGCAGAGTTAGTCTGCTAAAGAGTCTATAGAGTCTGTACAGGAGTGACTCATAACACATTAGAGTAAATGTCATTTGTTGATTAATTTAGAAAGCTATCATTTGCATGACCCTTCTTGGTTCGTTTCTGCTTTGTTTGTTTTGTAGTTACCAGAACACCATAGTTGGAGGTTTCATTTTTGCAGACTCATTTCAGAAAATTACTTCTCCGATCATGTATGCAGACCCCTGAATTGAGAGATTTCCCTCTTTGAAGAGAAATCACTTGATTCTAATGAGTTGTAAACTGTATGAAGGAATCTACCAAATCTAAGTTTGAGACCTGAACTTGACCCTTTTAGATTGGCTTTGTATTTTGCTGTAATCCTTTTTCATTTTGAATTCTTTTACTTGTAAGAGAGTATATGGCCTATAAATCACTCTTCAGAAACATACACAGAAGTACAAGAGAGCAGTGAGTTTTAAAAGGAAACATTTTCAGATGGATTTTACAGGAGTTAGGAGACAAAATGACAAATCACTGCAAAATCTTTTTTTCAAAAAGAATATCTTTTTAAAGATTTTTTTGAAGACTAAAGTCAAAATGCTCTGATTTCCTAAAACAAGTTGTAAATTATCATCAGCTTCTGCCTTAATGAATATTATTTTCCTCTAGCGAAGATTTTTAAGTCTCAGATGAGTTTTCATGGACTAACTATATAGATAGTGTGAGGAAGAACACAGACAATGTCTCTGCATCATAATTATAGCAACCCTCTTCTTTCCAGTATCAACCAAGCTATAGTCAGAGTGAGTATTGGGAGATAAATGTAGGAGCTGTAAGCTTGACGTCTAATATCTGCTACTGAAGATTTGGAATTTGATTTAGTGCCTCTATTGGATGGTTTGAAAAAATAGGTCTTCCATCTTCTTTTAATAAATTCATTTTCAGACCTGCAATTTACCTTTCTGGCAGTTTTACGATTCAAAACAATAGGCCTTTTTTAGTTGTGTAATTTTTTTTGACTGTCTTCTTTTTCTTTCTCATTTATAAATGGAAAATAGTTTTCAGTAATTTGTAGAATAGGTAAACAGGAGCCATTCATAGCTCCCTAGTTGGAAAATTTTCAACATGATTGCAGTAAATACTGGGGGACTATTTTATATTTTTTGATAGTAACACACTGATTCTTACACATTACAAGGCCATATTATGTTAAATCCATATACATTTGCTATTCTATAAATTCTGAAAAGCAACAAGTTCTGAAGTGATGCATTACAATTAGCTCTCAGAAGAAGGAACATTTTCTGCAAGAGGGATAGAATCCCAGAATAGTGCGACTTCCCCTGCAATTTAAAAATAAAAAGACATCAACGTGGGAGAGGGAGCAGGAGAAGTTTAAAAGAACAGGGCTTGGCACTGAAGGCTAGTGATCCTAATGATTCTGAGACTTGATAAATTCAGGGCACCAGCAGTTGAACAGATTTTTACAAGAATACAAATAATTGCAACCATGGTTGTATGTCTCAGCCCACATTGAAGGAGGTGGTAGCTGCTATGAGCAAAGACAATAACATTACATGTTGACCATCTCTTGGGGAACTTTTTGAATTTGTACTTAGAGGCCACAGGCATGCGAGTGTTTCTGAGTCATTAATTTATTTGCCTTCATAGTTGTTGCTCCCATCACGTAACTTTGAGTTGACCATGTGAACTATGTGAAGAAACAAGTAAATGCACAGTGCAAACATTTATCTGACATTAATAACAGGTAGATTATTTAGGCAATCAAGACTTTACAAACAGAAGTTGTTCTAATGTTCTGCCTCTCCTGGCTTAAGAACTTGTCAACAAGGGAGGCAACAAGAAGAGGCATCACTCTTATGCATACGTATACTGCATTCTGCCTGACAGTGTTCTTGAGAAACATGTTCACTGTTATTGTATTTTCTTAAAGAAATGCACAGTCCACTTCAGAAAACTAACTCTTGGGTCAAAAACTACTGTTTCTCTATTGCATCATCCATTAGCTAAACAGAATGTCTTGGGTACGTTTCAACTAGTTTTGACATAAATTTTTATTACCTTTAAATAAACTGTAAAGGAGAAATAAAACATTCTTGATCCCACATAGATAAAGACATCATGGAACCCTGTCTGTCAACTATAACAAAAAAGATCTATTGATATTTATTCAGTGGTGTTATGTCACCATAAAATTGAAATAACATTATAGTAAATTAGTTCTTTTATATCTATAGGAAATAGGAGATCTCCCTTGATCCTGATTCCATTTCTTTGCTTACAAGCAGCTGTTGTGAATGTTTCTTGCTTAGAAACTGCCAACAGCCTCATAATTCCCTCATGTCTTGTTAGCACATAAACCCAGACAGGATCCGAGGGTATGACTGCTCCATGTCCACAAACTTGTGCTTGCTTTAGAATCATAGAAGCATCAAGATTGGAAAAGACTTCTATTATCATCTAGCCCAACTGTCCACCTACCACCAGTATTTCCCTATTAAACCATGTTCCTTAATACAACTTCTAAACATTTCTTGAACACAATTTTTTATTTATTTTTTTTTTTTTTTAATAACTGCAGGTTTGTAATTTATTGCTATAAAATTCTTAATGGTAAGAATCAAAGGCTATTAGAAAATCTAAGACATTCATATCCATCGGTAGCAGTTAAGAAGGTCAACAAATCTTGTTTTTCACAAGGTTGGTCAACTGTGTGTGTTCAGTGTCTTATACTTTCTTTAACCAGAAATGAACACTTGTCTATTTCTTCATGTTAAGTAATTTCTGTTTATTTTCTAACCCCTCCTCAGACTCTTTCATTATGCTAACTGTGGCACAAGAGAGAACAGCAGCATAAAATTTAAATGTAATTAATTTGACAAAAATTAGGAACATCTGGTAACATGCAGGAAGACTTACTACTTTTTGACAATGAAAATTCTGACTGGCAGCTCTTACCACTTACTAAAGAACAGATCTGAAAAGCCTTTAAGCTTCACTTCCTCGCACTTTTCCCCAGAAGTGACTAAGTACCAAGCCACAAGAGGGAAGTATTTCTACTTATTCATTTTTCAAGCCTCATTTGTGTCAAGTCAGTGATGGACATAAATACTTACTTTAAGCTGTTTATAAAAAACAATCATTTATACAAGCAAAAATTCTGATTTTATCTCCAATTCATTTTTCAGCATAATATTCAGTAAATGTTTAGCTTTGTTGATTTTGGTTGCTACTTTCGAAGAACCTCCTTTATCTGGATAATTCAGAACCATAATCCATCCTTCTAAGCTTCTCTAATTTTACTTCTAGTGGCTGTAGGCCTCACTCCTACTATTAGGGCTACTTCTTGTTTTGTCATTTTGTGTTCAAATCCACCTCTGTAACAGCTACTAAAGCCCAGTTTGGGCAAGATCTGCAGCACTTGTTTCACTTGCTTCAATGGTCCACTTTGCTTCAAGGCTCTCAGTGCATAATGACTTGCAAACCCAACCACTGTAGTGGTCAGCCTGACTGCAGTCATGGTCCCAGCCATGCACACTGACAATTGCTAGGCAGAGAGATCAGAGGCTACAGCACACTGTATGACTTTAGTATCCCTTGTCATTAGTAGTATGAATAGCATAGTTTGGAATTACATCTGAACAAGATTTGTAGTTGGTATTTATATGAGTGTTTTTATAGGGAAAACATTTTCTGTACATCAGATCAGTAATGGAAAAAAATATTATGGCACTTATTCAGGTTGTTCAGAGATCCATGTAAAGAATGTATTAGCTATAAAACAGATTTTTTTTTTATTTAGATCCTTCTAGATGTTAATAGGAATCCTGGAATGATGTGCTTATCATTTATCTAAAAAAAATTAAATTGCAACTTTATTCATATGTCAAGATATCTTAGCTTTCTTAAGATTTGCAGAACAATTTATTACATTATTAAAAAGGCAGCACAACTGTTTTTGTATGTAGAAATCTGTTAATCAACTGAATTAAAGAGATTCTGTTGTAAGAGTCAGGGTTATACTCTGGTTCTTTTGATTCTTACAGTCAGCATCCCTTTCAGTAAACAAATGCCTCATAAGGCAGCTTTTCTCTTCCTAAATATTTACGTATTTGTCTAAGTCCAGTAAGAATGGAAGACACATAGAGCCTTATAAACAAACAAAAACAAAACAAAACAAAACAAAAAAACCACTCTATATTACAAATAATAAGTTAATGATCTAATCTTCACTCAGCACTCATACACATCTGTGATTAACATTACTGTGAAATGCAAACTACTGAAGAATAGAACCCTTCACTCAGAAGAGAGACATGCTCTTCCATTTGAATGTGTCTTTTTTTATAAAATAACCGTTAAGTTTATCTCACTACAAATATTTTCCGTTTTACTGCACAGTTGAAAGAATTTTGGCATGAAACAATGTCAGGAAAATAAAATCTTGTTATACTTTTCCCCACAGAAATTGAACTACATGTTTAAATAACCATTTTATATTAATTGCAAGGTACATGTCAATAAATTCTGCATTGCCCAAGTGGACCATCTCACAGATGGCAAGGGGGCTATACAGATGTAAGAGGGAGCAGAGACCAATTTGTGTTACTTAATGTAACAGTGCACATGAATATTTTTGGTGAGACGAAAAGGAAGAGAGAATTTAAACTATTGTATCCCCTTGTTTTCTTAAATATTATTATCACTAACAATCCACATAGTTTATATTCTGCAGTAACAATTACAGAAATGAAAATATCTATATACAGATATGAATTCCAGTAAAGAAAGTCTCAGATAATTACAGAATCTTACTTCTGTTCCAGTTTTCCACATTGCAGAGTGGAGGAAACCTATCTTAGCCAGTCATTTACTGAAACAGTTTCAAAACCTACTTCATTAACTCTTGTTCTACAAATCTGTTGACAAGGAAAGTACTCAAGGTTTTGCCTTCTCAGCTCTTTCAATTGACAAAATATTAAACCATCCTCAAAAATATTCCATTATGCAGGGTTGCTTTCAAAACAGTTTGCACAAGAAATTAAATTCAATCACTCTGTTTTGCTAACACATCCTGAACAAAAATATATCTTTTTTTTGTAGTAGAATACAGATGTATTTCTTACTTACTGCATATGCTTGAAGGCCATCAGGTCACTTCTACTTATATATTCCGAAGGTGGAACATTGATTGGATCTCAAACACAGTAATTCACTTGAGCATATACAGTTCTGTATCTCTTATACTCTTGTGTGAAATCTGTTATCTCAACAATAAAAAATAGATGTGTTTAGTCCTGATAGCATGTGATCATTCTGAAAAGTTTGCTGAGAAATGGAAGTAATTAAATAATTGGTGTGTAATGTAAGAAGGCTTATGTTCTTAGTTATCATCACAGAAAAAAATATATTGAGGTCAACTGAGTCTTTGAGTTGGCTTCACAGGCTTTTACAGCTAAAAGGAATAATTAAATCTTCCATTCCAAACTCATTCATATTAAGTTTCATCTAATTAGTGAGTTCACTAACTTGCTTTTGGCTAAAGCATACCTTACAAAAAGGCATCCAACCTTCATTTTAGAACCTTAAACGGCCACTTCCATACATGTCATTCTGCAGGTTAAAATCAGTGACAAATTAACATTTACAAACTTGTGCTTTTCCATCATTTGAATTAGCTTAATTTCAACTTCTAGAAGTTGGCTGTTGTCCTTCCTATTATTGAGAAATGTTAGACTTTTACCACCCTTCTCAGAAACTCACTCACTGAAATCAAATAATTTCTGTTTCCTTTTAACAAACAACAGATAAATGTGACTTAATAAAGATTTGTCTAGTTCTAGATAATTAGAAGTTACCTCGAATGAGATAATTAATTTCTCTAGTTTAAAATCTTCTGTCTGTAGCAAAAGGAATATCTTCTCATTCTTGTTCTTCTATAGTTTACAGCAAATACGTTTAAACAAGAATACAAGAGTGGTTTCCAGCTAACATTTTTTTGCAAAAGTAGAGCTACCTAAAAATTTCCTAAACACAAGTAATTTCTTTGTTTATTATCTTAAAATTGGTTTTGACCTTTTACTATAGCATTGTGTATTGTCTGGTTTGGTAAATGAAGGGAGAACAGTGAATGTTGTCTACCTTGACTTCAACAAGGCACTGTCTCCCGTAACATCTTTGTAGGTAAACTTAGAAAGTGTGGGATAGACAGGTGGACAGTGAGATAGATTGAGAACTGTCTGAACAGCAGAGCTCAGAGAGTTGTGATCAGTTGTACAGAGTCCAGTTGGAGGCCTAAAGTTAGTGGTGTTTCCCAGGAGTTGGTACTGGCTCTCATGTTGTTTATCAACTTCATCAATTACCTGGATAAAATGATAGAATGCCCTCAATCCTCAACAAGTTTGCTGATGATAGAAAGCTGAGAGAAGTGGTGTACACACCAGAAGGTTGTGCTGCCATTCAGAGAGACCCTGACAGTCTGAAGAGTTGGGTAGAGAGGAACCTGATGAGGTTCAACAAGGGCAAGTGTAAAGTAGTACATTTGAGGAGGAATAACTGCATGTATCAGTACGGGTTAGAGGCTGTACTGCTGGAAAGGAGCTCTGCAGAGAATGACCAGGGTTTCCTGGTGGACGATAGGTTGGACATGAGCCAGTAGTATGCCCTTGTGGCCAAGACAGCCAATGGGAACTTGGGCTATGTTAAAAAGTATGTGGCCAGAGATGATCCTTGCTATCTATTCTGTCCTGGTCAGGCCACATTTGGAGTACTGTGTCCAGTTCTGAGCTCCCTAGTTCAAGAAAGACAGGAAATTACTGGAGAGCATCGTGTGAAGGACCATAAAGACAATTAGGGACCTGGAGCATCTCCCACGCGAAGAAAATCTGAGAAACCTGGGGCTGTTCAGCCTGGAGAAAACTAAAAGAGGGTCTTAACAACACATGTATGTTTAAAGGTCAGGTGTCACGAAGGCAGGGCCAGGTTCTTTGTGATAATGGCTATCAAAAGAAGCCAAGGTGCAACAGGCACAAACTAGAAGACGACAAGTTCCATCTGAACATGAGAAAAAAAATTTTTACTTTCAGGATGACAAAGCATTGGAACATGTTATGCAAAGATGTTGTGGAGGCTCTTTCTCTGCAGGTATTCAAAACCCACCTGGATACTGTACCTGTAACCTACTGTAGGGAACTTGCTTTGTGCAGGGGTTTAGACCACATGCTCTCCAGAGGTCACTTCCAACCCCAGCAATCCTGTGACCATCCTGGAAAGTTTCTTGTGTGCCATAATCACTTTGTCATTGATTTCTAGAATTGCAGTCCTCCATTCTGTAATAACAATCATGTTAACAGTTCCTCAGTTTTAGATGTATAATCCAGACCTCTGCAAATACATTTCTGATTTATACTACTTCTATTCCCTTCACACATCTGCTACTGATCTTCAGCTACCCTTAACCTACATTGAATAATGAATTTCTGTACAGGATGCTGACTCTGCACCATTACCTAATTCTAGTTCCTTTCATCTCTTCCCAGTTATATAGATACTAAGGGCCAGAAACAGGCACTGCTGAGTTTCAAGCTAGTACTTTTGAGTGAAAGGAGTAGGAAGTGCAGCAATAGAAGATATACTGCATCATTCTCAAATGTGACTGTGCCAACAGAAGCAGCTGGGAAGAGTATGGGGTTCTAATTACAGATTGCATCAGTCTCTGTGAACAGAAGCAAATCTTCCTAGGTTTCAGGCTTACATCTTGTTTGGAGAGGCATAATGAGTTAGGATTGAATGTTCAGTTACAAAAGGATGGCATTATAGGTTGTAAGCAGATGTTGCATGTTAGAGTTCTAATGATATATATTTCAGTACACCAAAACTTTGAACTTCTAAATTAAGTTTTTATTAACCTAATTGTAAGCATAAGGATTCCTGGTTTTATTTTAGGATGTAGAATCAGTGATTAGAAGAGTGTTCTCTTGCATGTTAAATGAGACTATAAAGCAGCTAGAATAATCTTGAAAGAAATATAGAGTGGAATATTCCACACAAGAACGAAACAGTGAATGTTGAAAATGAATAGAAACTGTGAAATTACAGTAGTATAAGTCAAAATTTATCAGATAATATTAGCAGCATGATACAGCATATTACCACATAATTTCTCCCATCAAAATAAGAAGACCCAAATATCCCAAATTAAGATAACATTTTTCTGAGTGTCTTCATACCATGTCCTCACCATCGTATGACCTGGAGATGGCAAATAGATCAGGGAGGTGATAGTTGCAGATGCTATCAACAGCCCAGAGAAGATGAGACAAATGTGAGACGGTGAGTTTGGTCCAAGGTTGCACCAACACAGAAAATTCAATCAACATGCAATGAGGACAAGGCAAAGAAACACAGCTCAGCAGCAACTGCAGGCAGAGGTGAAATGAGTTGCCCAGGCCCAAGGGCAGGGTGTGTATGAGGGGCAATAAGGCATGTGGGTAACGACAGGGTATTGACAGAGATATATTCTTTTTTCCCTTCTTTTTTCCCCCTTTCCTGTGTTCTTGTAGTACTTCAAATTTTTTTTGATTTATTCATTTGAATAAGAGCAACATGTAATAGCTGTTGATAAGGAAATGTAACACTGGGTGAAATTAGTTCAGTGACAGTGGCTTTTGTGTTTGAGAGCATCTTATGCATAATTAGCCAGAAAATATGAAGAATAATTCTCTTAGTGGTATCCCATGATCTACTTGTGGAAGCAGATGAATACATCTAGTCACCCATTGCTGCAACAATGACTGAACTCTTGAGCCACTTAATCTCCAGGGTACACAAAAAGTCCAGTGTTCTTTGAGGGCTTCTAACCCCTTGCTTACTATTTGTATGCACACACCTGCTTGCAGCAGCATGGCTCCAGCCCTGCAAGCAATTCCCAAGCACAGTGTGTTATTTTCATTGCTATGGCATGGAGAGCTTGAATTTAACACTGAGATTACTTTTATTTAAACACTGCACAACTCAAGCAGCAAGAGGCTGTCTTTGACTGCAGACTAGAGCCTCAGGCTTTGAAAATAGAAGCCAAACTTTGTTCTCTACAGCTGCAACCCACATTCTTACTGAAAAATAGCAACTGTTCCATACAGAGCCTGTGCAGAAGTTGTGCAGCTTCACAAGGATAGATTTTTATTGGGAACAGTCCCAGCATAGTGAAAATCTTACAATTATCGAAGCACTAAATAAACACAGTGACACAGAGCAAGGACAATTAGCTAAATTTAGAATACATATTCAAATCCCTTCACCTTATATTGCTGATTATGTCTATTTTTGGAGTATAGCTGCCAACAGAGAAAGACATTTCCACATGTAAATTAGAACACTAGTGGTCTGAAGGTGCTATTTTTTCTACTGTCCATACATAAATCTAAGTGACTTCCCTGATTTAAGAGTTCTCTGCCTGGTGATTTGCATCTGAGCCTAGAATAGTAACTGGCAGAAATATCTCTTCTGCAAATCTTTTTCTTTTCCACCAATATGTCCTTTAGCTTTGTATAAGAGGATCCATTTTTATCAAATGAATGAGACTACAACTATTCTTTCCCTTATGTAGGCTGATCTGGATTTGTCTTCTGACCCACACAGGATTCTATACGCCTGGAAGCAGCACTGGGAGAAGAGATGCCTGGTGGTATAGGGACAGTTTTGTTACACTAGCCCTTCCATGGATCTGAAAGTTATGAAAAATATGAATGTAATTAGATTTGTTCTGTGATTTTTGTTGCCAAGAGATTATAAAAATAAATAATATTGCCAGATATAATTATTTGTTATTATCATTGTTGTTCTAGATATCTAGATATGTTGTTTATCCAACAAGGACAACTCTTGGTTTTCTCCTTGTTGTGGACTAACTCCAGCAAGCAGCTAAGCACTACACAGTTATTCACTCACTCTCCTTGCTCAGTGCAAAGGGAAAAGAAAAACAAAAAAGAGTATAAGCAAGAAAAGTTAATCAAGATTTAAAAAGTAATGTCTAATATAAGAAGGAGAAATGAAAGAAGAGAAACAGAATAATCTTTAAAACAAAGCTATGCAAAGGCAGTATGTCACCATTCCAGCAGGTGGATGGATACCCAGCCAGTTTCCAAGGAAAAGAATATCCTCCATAAACCCCCTCCTCTGCCTTTTCATTGCATGACATTATGTTATATCTCTGTGGTTACTCTGGGACATCAGCTTAGTCGCATCTTCTCTCAACTTCTTGCACTCTCCCAACTTACCAGCTAGTAAGGCAGAGTGAGAAACAGAGAAGTCTTTGACATCTTTGTGTTATCAGCAGTTTTGGTGACAGACTTCTTCTCAGAAAAAGGCAGTGCACTCTCCTAATCACTTTCTTCCTAGTTTCATAGCTTTATCAACATTCCTTTGGCATCTCTTCTGGGTCCACTCTTCTTGAAGAGCACTTTTCCTCTGCCATCTATACATTTATTCTTATGCTTTTATCTTCTCTCAGAAACAAGGACATGCCCCTTTTCTTATTCTCCATAGTACAGAACATATTCTCTGTTTGGTTTTGCATGCTTTGTTTTGTTTTTGTTTTTGTCTTTTTTTCAGATTAATAGCTAAATTGTATTTCTCTCTCTGGGTGTCCTTCAGGATTTTGTTGGCACAGAGAAAGCAAAAGTATTATTACACTGCTTTTTCTTAATGTTACTTGTGTAGCATTCTAATTTCAGACCAGTGCCTTTTTAAACCAGTTAATCCAGATCCCCTCAAGTCAAGGAGTCTCGCTGTTCTCCTAAAGTGCTGATTCTATCACAGAGTCAATATTATAATTGCACTGTTGGTTTGCTCAGTCAACATCTTCATGACAAATCCTATTCTTCCAACTCAACCATTTCAAATCATAATTGTGCCATAAGCTGGCCTAAAAGTACTGACCCATTTACATTGTTTTGTTCATGTCTGAAAAGGAAAACAATAAATAAAGAAAGAAGGACTTTTTAGAGAGCTCTTGCTATTCTGAATCCAAGTAAAAGCCTGTCATGGTAATAGTTAGACAAAAGCTATTACCTGCCCTGACTCCCTTTCCCATTCCAGGGCAATATTGCTGCACTTAACAAGTGCTGTACTGATACTTTATCTTTAATTTAGTCTTCCCTAGAATTTGTCAGCTTAAGCCAGAGACTTAACACTATTTTTATGCAGCTTTTTTTGTGCTTAACAGCAGACAATTCATTCTGCTGCAGAGCAGTAAACAAGCTCACTGCAAGATGCCAATTGGGAATCACAATGGGAAATAACTGATCTCCTGTGTGATATTAGCTAAAATGGTGTGTCCTACAGCCAACCTTGAGATCTGGTACATTATTTTGTGAGATAGAAACTCACACTTAATACAAACTACAGCAAGACCCAGGAATTATCAGATAATACAGAGAGCTAAAAAAAAAAAAAAAAAAAAAAAAAAAAAAAAAAAAAAAAAAAAGCTTATTGAGAGGTGATTAAAGCTAGCGATTATGTATATCTTTCAAGATGTGTCTGTGTACTTATAGTTCATGTGTGCATGTACACCTTTAAGAACGAAGTTAAAGGCAACTTTAAATTTGACTTCGGCTATTTTGTTGCAACTGATACTGGCACAGTACTGAGGTATTGTTGATAAATTTAAAGATACAAAAAAATCTTTACCTATATGGACAGGTGGCTATGAGTTGCTGTAGTCCATGCCAACATAAAAGAATTATAAATGTAAAATGACTGGCAAAGTGGATTTGGATTTCTAACTATTTTGACTTAGGAAAATAGTAGTTAAACAGTGCTAGTGAAGCTGGTGAGAGGTCTTACTAAGACATTTCTATTGCAAATTAGTATGATGGAAAGAAAGAAAGTTGAGAAGGGTCCATGTATTCATAACCATGAAATACTTTCTACCTCTCCAAAAAAAATCGAGATTATAAAAAAATCAGACCACAGTTTAACCAAGGCGCCTGTTTTGTTTGGGAATGAAAGAGTGTAAGGAGAATTCACATGAAACTTAACTGCTAACGTAGTAAGGATGATACATCATCTTTGAGCTATTTTGGGGTTATTTAGGCCATGGATAAGGTGAAAAAAAAAATGTGACAAAGGGAAAATGGTATAAAAAGAGAAGATGACTCAGGATGACTGTTTTCATGTGAACAGGCTAGTTGCAGCTACATGATTCACAATCCAATGATTGTTCTTTTGCACATAGGCAAGAAAAAGTGTTATTCTCAGCTTCTTCATCTGAAAGCAATTATGAATGCTGCTGCACAAAGCATGGCTATATTGAGATTGAAAGGATACTGTAAGAAAAATCAAGGAATTCCAATTGGTCAAACAAGGACTTGTGGCAAGAGTCATCCCACTGTCCTATTTCATACAATCATGTTGCTGTAATTGGAGTCAGATCAGCATACACAAGTCAGCATTATTCCATTTTCTCTTGCCACCCGCTGTCTGAGAATATCTATCTTTTACTATCCAAGTTGCTCTGCCACCTGTCAGTGTTATCCTGATAAGTACCTTGCTTTTTCCAGTTAAAATGTATATTAAGTCATGCATATGAAAAGCATTTATATTTCTTGTACATGATCAGAGAAGACATTATATCCTGGGGATATGAAAAAGCCCCTGTGAATATGTCCAGCTGTTCCCCCTCTCAGGTGATGCTTAAAGTTGCACAGTATAGGCTTCAGGTATTGCTGCTATTAAATGCTTTTCTTTGACCAGGAAATTTTTATCAGAGGAAGCCATTATCTTCTTTGCCCCCTGGAAAAAACCATAAAGCTGAAGATTTTTCACTGCTTCTTGCTACATTTAAGTTATCCATGCTTCCTTTTGTGTATTTGGCTACATATATAGATTACATTTTTCCTTCTGAAAATGGAAAATTAACAATTGCAATGATTTTCATTACTTGCTTAATTACTCTTAAAGATGCAGTGCTCTTTTTAAACAGCACATAAACAAAATGTGCTTCTTGAGAACTGTTAACTTATGTTCCCCAAATATACTTTTTTTCAAGGGGGAAATGGTAACTGAAGTGAATATTTTCCTGTGGCAAATTCATGTTCAGTATTGTATCATAGAGCAGACCAGAAACTTGACTCTGTAATCCCCTTGCCTTAGAGGCTACTTGCTCTATAGTTTTCAGTAGGATGGAAACATCAGTACAAAGGCAGTATTATTTCCACATCCCTAGAGAAGGAAATGGACTCAGCATAATCAGGAAGGTCAGAATGGAGTGGAGAGACTTTCTTGTCATTTGGGGTGATGCTGAAGCCATGGAGAACCAGAACACGCTGCTACAAATGACTTTGTATCTCGGATCTCTAGAGTGTTTCCAGGAGAGCTTAAATTGCAGAATAAGTAGTGAAAGGCTTATATTTTGCCTGCTTAGTGGTAGACATAATTCTGCCTTCATTTAACATGGATTAAATGCATAACCACAAAGATATTTCTGGCAAAATGCAATATTGTCAAACAGTACATGTAGACTAATGGGAGTAAAGCAGAAGAGTTTGCTTCAAGGCTCATCCCTTGGAAAGGTCAGAATCCAAACTTTTTACATAAGAGTACATTATCATATAGATAAGAAACATGCAAGGAGCATTGATTTAGGTATATTGCAGAGGGAGTCAAAACTTTTATCCTGGATCTCTTGGATCATTTTATGCTATTATCTTCATGGCAAGGCCTCAGCCAGACACAAACTACCAGCTGTTCAAACTGCTGTCTGAGTAAAACTACATAGACTACTAGGCTAGATCCTATTATTAAAACAAATATACAAACAAACAAAAGTCAATCACAGAACATCCTTATTTTTTCATTTGTAGCATGTTTGTGAAGGAACAACATTGGAAACTTCTTCATTTTCATTACCTCAGTTCATCTACTGGGAAGAGTGAATCCATAAGCATCTCCTTCATTTACAATACTTTTAAAAAGTATGCTTCAGAAGAATCAGCCTAAAGATTTTACATTCCTAGTTTCTTTGAATGTTAACAGTGAAGTCTGAAGCAACTTGGCTCACACTATAAATTTGTTTATAGCCAATCCAGGGCCCAGAAGGGATGCTGAAACAGGAAATTCTTGGCCAAAAATGCAAACAATTTACATGGTTCAAGTCAAGCAATATAGCAAAGTAAGGTCAAAAGATATAAACCATGCTATTGACCTTCTTGTGGTTTCTCTGTGTAAAAACCACAATGTAGTATATCTAACATGTTTTGTGAATACTGTACAGCCTTCCAATATCAATATCATTTTCTTTTTCTGTCAAATAAATATAGAATCAGTATGTAAAAGCCATATCCACCTTACATTTGAACTTATTTGTGGTTACCTACAGTTACATAAGTTACAAGCCTGGTAACACTGTGCTAGGTTGGCTTTTGTTTGGTTGGATTTTGTTTTTCCTCACTGAATTCTAGACATGTTACATTGAAGACCTGACTAAGTTCAGTCTGTTACCCAAACTGTTATCTGATTCAAAGAATTACCTAACTTGCATTGCCTTAGCACTGGGCTCCCTCAGTTGCTAAAACTTGCAATTTTTCTGATCTATTGGGTGTGTATACAAAATACTTTGTACTTGTTTCTCCTCATTATCAGTCTGGCTGATTTCTCTTGAACTAATCAATAGAATGACACTTAAAGATAGTGGCAAGACCACATTTGTTGAATTTGGCAGCGAGAGGTGTTATTCCTTAGTAGGGGCCTGCTTTGCAGAGGGGTGAACTCAATGATCTCTAGAGGTCTCATGAAGGAAAAAATAGATATATTGATAAGAACAACAGAAGTCCTGGTACACTTAGAATCATCAAATGTGGTTCATTGGAATCACAAAATATTGGATGAGCAAATATTTTGTCGTTACAAAAACCCAGGATGACTGATACAGGGCACATGAAATAGTATGTTTGCCTTCTGCTTTAATGGTGCCTTGTTGCACTGCGTAGGTTTGGACACCTCTCACTTTTCACCTCTCACCATTTTCTAAGTGTGCGTAACTATAGCTATCCTACTTCACAAAGGTGGTATTAGGAATAACTTAACTGATGCCTGTGTAGTACTTTAAGAAACTTGGGTGGGTAGATCAATGCTAAATTAGAGCAGGCAATTATATTCCGCCTGAGGGAAAGAAATCAATATCCATATGGCAAGGCAGGAGAAATTCTTTCAGAGGCCCAATTTAAATTGCCCTTATACCACTCTCACATCCCTGTATTTTGTGTACTTCCAATGGAATGACTTCTGGATAGCGCCAGAAAGATGAAAGCACAGTCAGATCCAATAAGTTCATGTCTGAGGAACAATGACAAAAATGCTCTCTGTGGGGCTGAAAGAGAAAGCAAAGAGCAAAATTCATTATAGTTGGAGCTGTTCTAAACAGTGAAGAACATTTTGATTTCTCCACTGTTAAATAAGCTGTGAATCTTAACTTTTAATTTTTAGAGAAATAATTTTTACTACCTTCCTAGAAGAAAACTGAAGAAGCTGGCACTAAAGTTTTTTGCATTTTATGGCAAAAACTTTTAATTTTCTTTCCTTTAAAATAATGAATGAAACTTTTGCTTATTATCTCCATAAAATTCATTCTTAAATGGAGAAATTTGTGACCCGAACCATCAAAATCAATTATTTGATTTTATCTTAAAAAAAACACCATTTCTAAATATTACATTTTTTTCTTAAATATGTAATTCATTTAACAAGTTTCAAATTAGTAGGTCAATCATAGATCAATACTACAACATGAAATCTTTCATGTATTATATATTCTAGAATATTTTTCTCAGTGCAACACAGGGAAAAAATCCTTTCAAATTTGGTGGAAAAGCACACTTTGCAAAGACAAAAAGCTTTATAAATAAACTTAAATTAAGGTTGTTTTCATTCACAGAACCAAGAACTTAATTTGCTTTTGTGATCTCTATACCACTCCAAAGAGTACAGAAAGCTGTTGTATTTGTAAGACGTGGATTGTTCTGATGAGTGGTGAGTTACAGTATCTGCGGTGATCTGCAGTGATAGTTATTAGAACAATTCCTTTGGTACAAAGGAAGGATGTGGCAACTGGGGTTATGCTGGGCTAGCTCTGAAGTTTGAGATTGCTTCCATTTCTCAGATCCCGTGCCAGAGTTAACAAGTAACTCATATATGGGCCTGGAGATTATACTGCATTAATGCTGACAGATGTCTTCCTGCAGATGAATATGCACAGGTATAATGGTATGTGCACTTTGTGCTCCTGGAAAACAGGAGAAAGCCTTTCAAGTCAAGTTGGGATTAGATATGATCACGGGACTTTCTTATTCGTTCTTACAAAAACAGTAAAATTAAATTAAATTAAATTAAAAAATCTGTCTTTTGTTAATTTGGTGCATAGCACATTGAATTTCCATAAGCTAAAAGACCACCTCCTTTTATGAAAAATGCTATTCCAATGTAGAGTAAATCTACATAAAATGTTTCTCTCTGTGTTCCTGATGATACTGTTGCTGGTTGTTGGGAATTGCAATTAAAATTGAAATTAAAGTTTTTGTTTATTTTGCAGTAAAAATCTTAAATATTTATGAAGGGCCTTAACTCTAACTTGTCTTGAGGAAATATAGAGAAATTAATAATTTATGTGGTTGTTTTGCAGAAAATTAAAGGTTGGGAACAAGTGTTTAAAAATTAAATCATCCACAGTCTATGATAGCAGATGTTATTTTGTTAAAATCTTGAAAAAGATGAAGTACAACGAGGTGTTATCTTCTTGGTCCAACTATAATCTTAACAATTCATTGCAATTGAGCAGATTCTAAAGCCTGAGGCTAACTAATGTCAGAATAACGAAGAAGAACTTCAATTATGTAGTCTACTTTTTTATATTTGTTTTCATTTTGTTTTATTGCCTGCAGTGAGAAAGACTTTCTATCTGTAGATTGCATAATGATTTGTGAGACATTACATTTCCACAAAAATCACTGTATATTTCAGTAGTAATCCTACAGCGGAATCCCCTGCAGTTAAAATGTGCATACATTTATCTGTGCATTTTTCAAAAGCAAAATAATAATAATAACAGTAATAACATGATTTCAGATGGAAGAGAAATTTTGAAACTACATAGCTTACTAACTTCGGAATTCTTGCTCTTTTTTTCTTTTCCCCCCATCATCTATCTATATTTATTTAATTATTTATCTACCAGTGACAGTTGTGTCCAACTCTCACTTCATCTGGATATCAGAGTTATCCAATTTCTGGTTAACATCATTAAGCCAGTAGGCTAGGCAAGATAACTTTCTAATGAGGTCTATAATAGGTTTCCTTCTAGCCCATAATGAGCTGGCAGAATTCCAAATTCTGCTTTTATATACATAAATGTTTTTCGTTATTAAATCCATATTGAGGAGTCAACAAATTATCTTGCTGTAATTATCTTTTGGAGACAAAACTCTACTTACAACTATAGTATCTATGTTAAAAACATGGCTTGATGGTTAGTCCTTCTTCTAGATCTCTTTCCTGCACGAGTTTCTATTAAAAATAGGGTTTCTATGGGGAACCCCTAAAAAAAAAAAAAAAAAAAAAAAAAGAGCAGAGATCCATTTTATCAGTACAAAGTATGTAGATCTGTAGGTGCAGAACTTTACACCAGAATCTAGAGGCTATATGCGAATTTCTCCTCTCATTTTTTACCACTTTCTCTCTACTTTCAGCTGCATGTGTAAAACATGGAAATTTTGGCAGTTTTAAGGCATCAGAATATTTTTCTGAAATCACCACCAAAAATATAATAAACATTCTGGACTCTTCAAATGAAAGATATATACAGTAGCGTGAATGAGAGAATTTCATGCTTAGATTCTGTCTAATAAGAACACAAAGGACTTCATCGCTTTTAAAAATGTAAGTTAAGCAGAGACATTTCAATTTAAATAAAAAGTTTTTCTAGGAAAAAATACGGTCATAAGGGGGTGCCCTTTTAAGATACCATGTGAGAACTCTGCATTGTGATTCCCAAGATGCCAATATAGGCAGAAAGGCTAAAAACTTGTTCATTGCTTGACAATATGACTCAGCTCAGCCATTTGGCATTTTCTGTTCAGAGGAAGCCAAGTATTAGCAATTCGTCTACACTGATGTTAAATTGTAGTTGGTATAGAAATATGAGATTGTAATTGCAAAGTAATAATAAATGATAAACTTTAGCAAAAACTACATTCATAACAGTTCATAGACTCAGTCTGTTCAGTTTTCTTTCCAAATATTTAACTTCAATCAGCACTGGAAAATCAATCATCTTATTATTTTTTTTCCCCTCTTCCAAATGTAAGTTGTTGTTTTTGAGACTGACTGTTCTTAGTGACTTCTAACAAAGATTTGCCTAACACATGTATCTTAATAAAATGGCAGTATTCTGAATAAACTGTAGTAATTTAATGCAGAAACACTTTTCTCAATATTAAGAGACAGAATGTGCTGATTGATTTAGTAAAATTAGAAGATTACATCTCCTGGCTTTCTCTAGATGTGCATTTCCATATATGTAAGCATTTCTTTCATCAACATTCTTTTTACTGAGAAAATTAATCTCACATTTCCACTTCTGGAGTTATTTTCATCATTTATTCTGTCTGTGCTATTTAACATAGACAAAACATAAACATGGTGGTAAAGCCTGAATTTTAAGAGATTATGAGATGACAACCATTTTGTTCTCACTATCCAGACATAAAATGCAATTTATGAGTGTGATATAATTCTAGAGGTTTCATGCAAGATGAAGGGATGTCTGTGACAGCTATTAAGTCTGCAGAGACAAAATAGTAGTGATATTCAGATTTTGAAACACCTGGTTTGATTTGCTACAAGATATGGTTGAAAATCAAAGTTATAGCACACAAAAACCTAAAATCATCTGAATTTTGTTCTTGTTTACTAGTAGTTGAGAGAATAAAGAAGAGTAATGCCTTTTGAAATTGGTCAGGGGACAGAAGAGAGAACCTGCCTCAAAATATTTGGCAACTCACTGGTTAGAGACCAGACCATATACCTTGAAGTTCAAAGCTCAAGATGCCCACAAGGTTGTAGGTATTCAGTGGGTCCAGTGTGTCCAGTTCTGGAGCCCCCAAGACAAGAAGGACATGGAGTTGTTGGCACAGCTCTAGAGGAAAGCCTCGATGATCAGAGGGCTGAAAGACTGCCCCTACAAGGACAGGCTGATAGAGCTGGGGCTCTTCAGCTTGGAGAAGAGTAAGCTTAGACGAAACATTACTTCAGCTTTCCAGTACTTGAAGGGGACCTATAGAAAAGCAGGAGAGGGACTTTTCATGAGGGTAGGTAGCAACAGGATAAGGAGAAATGATTTTACACGAGGGGTAGATTTAGATGAAATACTAGAAAGAACTTCTTTATTGTGAGGGTTGTGAGAGACTGAAACAGGTTGTTCAGTGAAGTTGTGAATGCCCTCTCCCTGAAAGCACTCAAGGTCAGCCTGGATGAGGCTTTGAACAACCTGGTCTACTGGGAGGTGTCCCTGCCTATGGCAAGGAGGTTGGAACTAGATTATCTAGAGTCCCTTCCAATCCAAACCATTTTACTCCCTATCTCAGGGGCTGCCAACATATGAAAGACATGGAACTGGTTTGAGTAAGCTTAGAGGAGGCCATGAGAATGCTCAGAGGGATGGAGAACCTCTCCTGTGGAGAAAGGCTGAGAGTTGGGGTTGTTCAGCCTGGAGAAGAGAAGACTCTGGGGAGACTTGATAGCAGCCTCCCAGTACTTAAAGAGGACCAATATGAAGGATGGTGAAGAATTCTTTATCAGGGAGGACAAAAGATAACAGTTTTAACCTAAAATTGTGTAGACTTAGAGTATATATGCAGAAGAAATTCTTCCCTGTAAAAATGGGAGGCACTGGAAAATGCTGCCCAGAGAAGTTGTGGATGCCCCAACCCTCAGAGTACTCACAGCTAGGCTGTAGGGGTCTGTGAGACACCTAGACTTGTGTAAGATATCTCTGCCCATGCCTAGAGGGTTGAAAGTAGACAATCTTTAAGGTCTCTTCCAAAACAAACTTTACTTTGAACAGATCAAAATATTCAAAAATCAGAATCTCTTTCCTGATAATATTTATATGAAAATAGAAATATTTTAGTTGCAATGAATCATCATCTCATAATAAGGAAACTACTTTTGTATCAGTGTCATTAACTGCTACATGAAGTTTAATACATTTGCTTCATTACAGAATAGTTGCACCTCTGTAAAATAGATTGCATTTAAAATTGTTTATATGCCTGATGCTCTGTTGACTTCAATAAAACAAAAACTCATTTAATTCAATTGAATTTCTGGCCCAAATAATCTAAGTAAAACTGTCAAGCATTAAATGAAAATAGCTTGTGATTTCTAAAAAAATCCTTTGTTTTATCTAGAAACTGAAAGTGAGATACTGAATGTTTTGAGAAATTGATAGCATATTTGACACTTCTTCCAATTTCCGAATGATCTTAAATTTACAGACAGCTGGTTTGCATAATATCTACAAGTATTTCAGATTAGATGCAAGCTACTCCTTTCATCAGGTCTAACCAATCTGAATGTGCTTTCTCCTTTACAATTTTAGAAGCCATGTCTCATTACACAGCTAATGTTCTATTACTCTGTCTAATGTAACATGACTTGACTGGTAACATCTGAGGAAGAAGACAATTTTTCATATTTGAAACCCACTCTTCCTTTCTCTTAACAGTTACTGCACTCCATTTTGAAAGGACCAAACTGTAATCTTATCCAAATGATCTATATGGGAGAGCTAGCTAATGTAGCAGCTATCTTACTACCGAAAGGAAGAAAAGCAAGCTTGAACAGCTTGGCATGTCACCGAAGGGAAAAAAAAAAGAAAAAAAGCATGACATACGATGTTTGATTCTTTGAAATTGCTTTGAAAGCCTGTTATGGCTAAACACAAGATTTTTCTATTTATATAATTTACTACCCACACATACAATATATAATCAGTTCGTACTTTTTTAATTAAGAAAATCCTCATATAGATATTAAAGAAATATCTTAGTTCTGCACAAGTGACAGGTGTATAGTCCTTAGACAAATGCAATTCCTGTTAACTTTGTCAAATGATCTGTTTCAATAAAGATTTTCAGCTATAACAAAGAATTAATTTGTTGCCCTGTCTGGAGCATGAGAAGGTCTATGTTCTGATCTGAATGATGACCATAGCAGAACCTACAAGTGAGTTAGTTTGATTTTACCTGTTGTTTTTAGCACTGCTAAGACTGATATTACTTCAATCTCAAAACTAATATTCTTTCTATCTTAAGATTGGGGACCACAAATTCCTATTTCATGATGCTGGCTGATGATATCAGAGGCAAATGGTGGTGGTATGGCAGTTGAGATTGAATTTTCCTACCAGTATTCCATTATATTTTGTTGCCGTGCAACAGGTGGACAGCAGAAGGACAATCAGGCAAAATAGCATCTGACATGGAATTGAGTGTGAAGCAAAGGGGTGTCATTGAATTCCTTCACGCAGAAAAAGATTGCACCCACTGACACTCATCAACGCTCACTGATTGCTTATGGAGACCCAATAGTGGATGTGATCACGGCGTCGCAGTGGGTGGTGCATTTCAGCAGTGGTGACAACGACAGTGGGTCACCTGCACCGGTGCTGATTTTTACGAGCGCAGCATGGAGGCTCCTTTTCTTGCTGATGAAAATGCATAGCTAATGGTGACCATGTTGAAAAAGAATGTATTATAGTCGAGAATTCACTCTATGAAACAGTCCTATTGTGCTCTTTGTATCAGTTATATTTTTCATGGAAATAAATATGAGATACTACTCTCAGAGCAACATACATTTAACTGGTGACTTCAATAAAGCATTGTCATGAATTTCAGAGAATTTTCCATCCACACTTACATATTTAAGTATATGCAGTCTGGCATAAAAAGTTACTACAAAAATATATTTTCAGTTTAGAAGAATCATATAATGAAATACATGAGTGAGTCCTACTTTCCCCCCCCCCCCCTTGCCCCCCCCCCCCATTCTCACCTTCATCCCACTGGGATAAGAAGTAACTAAGCAAAAGGCTTTGTGATGCTGAGTTGTCAAACTGTAACAGCAAATGTCTTACGAAACCAACTCTCTCCAAATCTGGGGAAATCATATGTTTGTCCAGATGTTGGTAAATCTAGCACCAGTAGCACCAAGTTATTGTTGGAAACAATAACAATTAATTAACATTGTTTAACAAAGTCCTACTGCATAAAATAATTGGCCCTCACCGAAACAAATTTCTCCTCTACTCTGAATAAAGCACTTTTTTCTTTCTCTACTTTTCCTTACCGGACACTCAGTGTCTTTGGAGACAAACTCAGTGCCATGCAGGAAGACATAGTAAGTTTTAGTTGGGTGACAATATTTTTTTTTAATTAAACTCAATGTAGCTCACCTGTTGAGGGAAGTGACTGTCCCACTCTGCTCTGCACTGATGCAGTCATACCTCATGAACTGGGTGCAGATTTGGGCAAAACAATGTAAGACGGACATAAAACTATTAGATAGCACCTAAAGGAGGACTATGAAGATGGTGACGGGTCAAGAGGTATGAAGAGAGGCTGAAGTCCCTTGGTTTGTTCAGCTCAGAGCAGAGGAGGCTGTGGCGAGGCTTCATGGCTCCTCACAAGGAGTGGAGGGGCAGCACTGAGCTCTGCTCTCTGGTAACAGTGCCAGGGCCTGAGGGAACGGCATGGAACTACATTAGGGTGGAGTCAGGTCGGGAATTAGGAAGAGAGTGTTCTCAGAGGGTGGTTGTGCACTGGCACAGGCTTCCCAGGGCAATGTGCATGGCTCCAGGGTGCCAGAGTTCAAGAAACACTGTGACAACAAACTAAAACACAAGGTTTGATCTTTGGTTAGAGCCATGTGTTAGATTTGATGATCCTCCTAGGTAATTTCCAACTATTATTGTAATATTCTACTATTTTATGTCATATAAGTCGGTTGGTTTTTGATGCATCAAAGCATCACACTCATGAAGGAGGGTCATAACAGTTGTTTCTTTTGAAATCTACTGAATGCTGTAAGAGGAAAAATAACAAAATTAATCCACTTCATGACTGTCTACACACTTAATATCTTTGACAGTTTATAACAGCCTTTTCTTAATTTAAATATACATGTACTATACACAGCATCTATAAACCCTACAACAGTAAATCGTTAGAAATATTTCAATTATTTTTTATCAAATTTCTAACAATTGTTACAATACTGATCATTCTAAATATGCAGCACTGTAATAAACAAAAGATTGCATACTTTCATAAACTGCAAAGTTAAATATGCTTTGCTTTAGCAAAGTTTTTATTAGTTTATATTCCATTGAGGTAACAAAAACAGTAAGTGGTTTAAGCTGAAAATAAATCTCTGTTGAGTATTTTTTCAAAGTTGAAGCCAATATAAAGAATAGTGACTGACTGGATTTTAACTAAGTTTTCTTGCAAATTTTTAACTCAATATAAATAGATAATTATTCTCTCCATGTTTTTCCTACTTAAAGGATAAGATAAATGGTAAGAGAAAGATGAGACAGAAGTCTGCAATTTTTGTTAGTAACACAATAAAGCAAAGCAAAACAAGGAAAAAAAAAGATCAAAGCGCTATATTTTAAATATCTAATCAAGGAATGAATAAAAATTTCTTCACAAGGCCACTAAAGCTTGCTCAATTCTTTTCACATTTCTGAAAACTGTTGACTACAACTCAACAAACATATATTGGCACTTTAGCTGGCTTTTTTCCTGACTGAAAGATTTTTCCGTTCCCCAAGCTTTCTGTATATATATTTTTTATTTAGCTCTCCAATTTTTAAAAATCAAGTGTGAAAATTGTTTGAATGTCAGATCCCAGTCACTTGAATGTTTTATGTTCACTTTATCTCAGTCTCACTCAATCCACACTCAGAGCATAGTATTTATTGTGCAGTACTGTGAAAGCAGCCAATAAATTTGTAGACAGATCTTTAAGACATTCATTTCTGGGGCAAGAAATTCGTTTCAAAGACCTCTCATAAACAAGGATGGTAAAAAATGAAGTGTTTCAGATGAAAGCTTACCAGCAAGAACCCATGAAGAAGGGTAGAAAAAAAAAAAATGAGGAAAAGGGAAAGGAAAAAGAAAGGGAAAGGGAAATGGGAAGGAAAAAGAAAACAGGAAAGGGGGAAAAGTAAAAGGTTGGAAGAGTCTAAATGTCTTTTAGCTTAACTGTTTCCCAAAGCTCAATTAACTATGTCTACAAAGTTTCTTAGTATCGTTTATCTACACTGCATTCCAAAATTTCAAAGAAAACATTTCTCTAATATCCACAAAAAAGCTATGTCTATACTGGACTTGTGCAGAGGATTTGACACTGTCCCGGGCAACATCCTGGTCACCAAACTGGAGAAAAAATGCACTTCATTGATGGACCACTCACTGGATTAGGAATTGGCTGAGTAGTCACTCTCAGAGAGTTGTGGTCAGTGGCTCAGTGTCGAAAAGGAGACCAGTGACAAGTGATGTTTCTCAGGGATCAGTTCAGGGACCAGTGCTTTGTAGGCAATGTGACAGTGGGACTGAGTGCACCCTCAGTGAGCTTGCAAATGACACCAAGCTGAGTGGTGCAATTGACATGCTAGAGGGAAGGGATGCCATTCAGAGGGACCTGGTTGGACTTGCGAAGTGGGCCCATGCCGACCTCATCAAGGTCAACAAGGCCAAGTGCAAGGTCCTGCATCCAGGCCTGGGCAATCCCAAGCACAGATACAGGTTGGGCAGATAATGGCTTGAGAGCAGCCCTGAGGAGAAGGATTTGGGAGTGTCAGTTGATGAAAGATCCAACATGAGCCAGCAAGGTGTGCTTGCAGCAAGAAAGCCAATCATATCCTGGGTTGCACCAAGAGAAGCATGACCAGCAGGTTAAGAGAGGTGATTCTGTTCCTCTACTCTTGTAAGACCCCACCTGGAGTACTGAGTCCAGTTCTGGAGCCCCCCACACAAGAAAGTCATCAAGCTGTTGGAGTAGGTCTGAAGGAGGACTACAAGGATGGAGAACCTCTTGTATGAGTACAGGCTGGGAGAAAGCTGTAGGGGAAGGACTTTTTATATGTGCATGTAGTGACAAGACAAGGGGAAATGGTGTTAAACTGGAAGAGGGTAAATGTAGATTAGATATTATGAAGAACTTCTTTACTGTGAGGGTGGTGAGACACTGCAACAGGTTGCCTGCATTTTCAAGTTGACAATGTCCCCTCCCCAGAAGCGTTTCAGGCTAGGCTGGATAGGGTTTTGAGCAACCTGGTCTAGTACGAGGTGTCCCTGTCTACTCCCTGGGGTTTGGAGCTAGATGATCTTAAGGGTCTCTTCAAACTCATTTCATTCTATGATTTCATGACTTAACCATGAGAATTACACTTTTGATTTCAGGAATTGTAAGACTTAAAATAGGATAATGCCTTGCAAAATAGGAAGGAAAAGAAAAGAAAAGGAAAGGAAAGGAAAGGAAAGGAAAGGAAAGGAAAGGAAAGGAAAGGAAAGGAAAGGAAAGGAAAGGAAAGGAAAGGAAAGGAAAGGAAAGGAAAGGAAAGGAAAGGAAAGGAAAGGAAAGGAAAGGAAAGGAAAGGAAAGGAAAGGAAAGGAAAGGAAAGGAAAGGAAAGGAAAGGAAAGGAAAGGAAAGGAAAGGAAAGGAAAGGAAAGGAAAGGAAAGGAAAGGAAAGGAAAGGAAAGGAAAGGAAAGGAAAGGAAAGGAAAGGAAAGGAAAGGAAAAGGAAAGGAAAGGAAAGGAAAGGAAAGGAAAGGAAAGGAAAGGAAAGGAAAGGAAAGGAAAGGAAAGGAAAGGAAAGGAAAGGAAAGGAAAGAAAAAGAAAAGAAAAGAAAAGAAAAGAAAAGAAAAGAAAAGAAAAGAAAAGAAAAGAAAAGAAAAGAAAAGAAATTTGTCTTTTGTAAAATTGTGCTTAGGAGACTGAAAGCAATAGCCCAAACTGCTATGTGCTGGAAACTGTATTTTCTTCTGATAGGCAGTTGTTTACCCTTCTGAAATGACCATTGTTCATTCCTCTAGTAACATTTTTTCAAAAATAGTTCATATTTTCAATAGTCATATTTTTTCATAAGTCCTAGATTTACTTTCTTCCTAGTTGCCCATACCTGCATATGTATGTATGTATGTGTATATATTTATATAGACATATACATGCTTTTATGTGTCTACATGATTACAAAAAATCATATTTACACATTCCAATCCAATGCATATTTTAAATGCAGGAAAGAATATACCCTTGCTATGCTGTCTGTGTGCCAGCTGAATTGATATCTTTTTCTCTTTCTAGCCAGAACTATTACAATGAAATTGTCTCCACTCGTGAACTCATATTATAAAGAAACCTGAAGCTCTGACAACAGAAGGCATTATGATATACTCCTCTCACACTGTTAAAGTACACATGGAGAGCAGGGTTCTCTATAGAGCGTAAGTGGAGATTTATAGACCTGATGAAAGAACTCTTCCCTGCTGCCTTCTTAAAATAATTATGACTTTCCATGAATCTCTTTCTAAATCAAGTGCAGAATGACAAAAGCATAAGGAAACAAGCTGCGAAAATACCATTTGCAATAATCTGCAGTAGACTTATTCCAGTGTCATATTACATCCTTCCCTGAATTCTGAATATTATTATTTCAAGATATCTGTCTAAATATGAAAAACAGTATTTATTATGTCTGTCACTGTGTTTCAAAAATTTACTTTCTGCCATGATTTTTGTATTCCTTACACCTTACTATTACATTGCTAAACACTGAAGGAGTGAACAGGTATGAAGTAGGAGAGATACGAAAATGTATTCTATGACATAAAGTGTATATAATAGATCAACCCTTTTAACAGTCATGAAGAAATATTTACAAAACAAAGTTAGCACTCCTGAAATGAAAGAAGCTGATAATTTTAAGAGACTGTTGCTGATCATTGTTCAGGCCGCAAGAGAGAACTCTCTGATTTGTCCAATTTCTCAGTAGTGGTTCACATGCTTACTAATACCCAGGTTTAAGTAGTTGCTGGGTAGTCAAGGCTGTCAACAGCTTTCTGGAATTTCTACCTAAGCCTACTATATATTACTTTAGTGGTATATGCCACTGAGTGAAAACTTTCCATTATTTATTTTATTTACACAAAATAAAGCCATTTGTGATTAGTTGTTAGCTTGTTGAAAAACAGTGGGGATAAACCCACCCTTTTGTTATGGAGATCTAAGTGCAAAATTTACCTCAGGTGTTCTCCAAAGGCCTTTCCCAGCTGAACAGTGCCTTGGTGAGCTGTAAAACAAACTCGGCTGCTATGATGCTTTAGTTCAGCCATTCAGCTCCTGACCCTGTTAGCAAGTTATCCTCTAAGCCTCACAAACCTCACAAGCCTCTGGGCATCACACTCCTGATAATGAAATGATTATTTCACTTAGTGAAGGCTAGTGAGATGTCATCAAGAGCTTCTTTTATGAGTAAACTTTATTCAGTAACCCTTAGCTGACTACTTATCTTCCTAAGTGTTGTCTCCTGGTTGCTGAAGGTAGGTTGGATCATCCCATTCTCTGGTTTTGTAACTGACTTCTCTGACTTTCAGACACTAGCATGTCTTCAAAGGCTCTCTGTGGCTTTTTGGCATGAACTTGATCCTTGAATTAGAGAAAGAGTCCTAAATCCATTCAGATAGACTCCTGCCATTAAGCAGTAGTACAAATACTTAATGTACTTAAATCCAGAAAACAAACAAACAATCAAACAAACAGAGAAACAACAACAACAAAATACACTGAATGTAGGCACTGATGACTTCTAAGAAAACTACTTCTTAAATCCTACAAAGAACTATAAAGGGTCAGCACTTGAAATAGAGCCTTGTAGAAGGCTGTTGTGATCTAACTCAGCAGGCAGCTGAGCACCACACAGCTGCTTACTCAGTGCACCCCGAGAGGGATGACGGAGAGAACTGGAAACAAAATAAAACTCCTGCATTGAGATAAAAACTATCTACTATGAAAGGAAAGGAAAGCAGAAACAGAAATGTGATTGCAATTGTATATATATACATATCCACATATCCACAATGCAATGTCTCATCCACTCTGACTGACATCCAGCCTATCCAGCAGCCAGACCCTGGCCAACTGTCCCACATCTTTGTAGATTTCTGCATGATGTCATTGATGTGGAATAACCCAGGCAGATATGAAAATGCACTTTAAATAAAAGATTCTGAACAATATAATAAAAAAACAATAATTACTGGGAAAAAAATAATGACTGTAGTCCCACTATATTTGGGCTTTTGTGTTTTTTTTCTCTCTTTTTTTTTTCTTTAAGCAGAATATTCCACACTGATAAACATCTGTGCCATCTGATATAGATGGATAGAAAGCTTTCCAACAGCTTGGCTCATTAAGATAAGGCTCATTTATTATTTAAAATAAATCATTTCCAATGTTTGTGCATTTGGAAATCCTGTTCCCAAGTAGTTAAAATTAACTGCACTCCTGTATATACAAGGAATAAAAGTTTTTAACTTGATTTGCAGTAGAAAATGCCAGAGTAGCAGACTTCAGATACAATGACCTGCAACTAAATACTGACAACACACTAGAGAAAAGGAATGCATTCCTTGAAAGACTTGAGATGTGGGCCGTGAAGTTCATGAAGTGCAACATTCTGTACCTGGATCAGGGCAATCAAAATAGGTACAATGTGAGTGGAGAACGGGCTGTGAGCAGCTGCAGACCTGTGGAAAAGGACTTGGAGTGTTAGTTGATGAGAAGCTTGACATGACCTGGCAGTATATCCTTGCAGCCCTAAATGCCAATCATATCCTGTCTCCAAAAGAGACATGACTAAGAGTTGAAGCAAATGATTCTCTTCCTTTCCTCTGTTGGAGCAAGATTAAATATCAGGGAGATATTCTTCAATATTAGCCTGATGAGACACTGGAACAGGTTACGCAGAGAAACTGTGAATGCCCCCATCTCTTTAAGCATTCAAGGTCAGGCTGGATAAGACTTTCAGAAACCTGATATAGTGGAAGGTGTCTCTCCCTGCCCATGGCAGCAGAGTTGGTACAACATCATTTTTTAGATCTCTTCCAGTTCAAACCATTCTATAATTCTAAGAATGGAAATTGTGTGGAAGTTGTGCTCATATATTTTTTCTTTTTTTTTTTTTTTTTGTGTCATTGCAGTGCAGCTTTTTTCTTTCTTCATGAGGAAACAAAAGGTAACAAACAGCTAATTGCAATATGAAAGAGTAAAAAATTTTGGGTAAAAGTAATAAGTAAGCAATGGTCCTTACCTTCTGGCAAAATTTCTTTCTTCAAAGTAACTTACAAAAGTGAATCTTAGATTCAATTTATCAATCTACTAGGGCTTGGTTTTTTGTGTTGGTTTTTTTTTTTTTTTTTGATACTACATACATTTAAAAGTTCTGAGTGCTAGTTTTGTTTCATTATATATGCTAATTTCTTCTTCCTTTTTGATTGATCTATACTATAAAAATTGTGTAATGATCAAGAAAACAAAACTGAAAAATTCTTAATTTTACCACACTGGTTTTTTTGCATGCATTTTCAAATCTGTTTTTATTGGGCTTGTGGAGAAAATATAGGTGTTAAACAGTTGTGGCTGCATACATTATTAAAAAAAAAGCTTTTTTTGGCTGTAATTTATTAGCATGTAACTGTTTTTACTGTTCTTACAGAGTCAGTAATGCACGTGACCATCACTTTCTTTTAGACAGATTTGATTGTAAATTCTGAAGTTTTATTGTTTATCAAAATGAACAAGGTCAAATTCACGTCCATTTTACTTTCACTGAATAAAGTGTAGATTTGAATTATGTATGAAAATATTATACTATTTATTTACTAATATGTCTGTATTTTATATGTATACACAGAAAACAATAAATAACCTATATAAATTATAAGAAGAATATATACGACTTGATATATCTACTGTAAGCAGAGCGTATATCATGATACACTATTGTTATATTGTTGTTAGGTATGGATATTTCAGTGTACTAATTTTTTATTTGTAATGGCAGCAACAAGTTTAATCCTACATGATAGAACAAAGGAGAAGGTCAGTGCAATATTTTCCACCTACCATTACCTTTAAAATACGTACACATATATATGTACACTTATATGTATGTTTTTTACTTTTCTTTCAATGAGCATATGCTCATTCTTAAAGTGCAGACCTCTAATTCCCCTTCAACATTTTACTCATCAGCTTTCAACATCAACTCATTTTACAAATATGCAGTTTGACTGTTGTTTTCGTTTGTGGTTTATATTACATTCACAATACAAGATGTGTAGTTTTTGTGTAATTAAATATGTTACTCCTGACAGTCATGCAGAAAACATTCACATTCTAATGAGAAGAGTTTGGTGGATAAAATAACAAAAAAGACCTATTTGTCATCCTTCATTATGTGAATTCACTATAATAAATTAACAGGGATGGAATATTCTCCACATTTCTACCGTGCCTCCTATTGCTCTTTCACTGACATGAAAGTATGTTTAGAGACCAGTCTTTTCAGGAAAATAATACTTAACAGCACTTTGTAGTCTGAAGTCTGAACTACATTCTTGTAAACTCTGTTTGGCATTGGCTTAATGTCTTATTTTTCTCTGAAAAGAATAAGCAAGATTTATACTTAAAACACTTATTTGGGATTAATATAAGAACAGTTGTTTGTGAAAAATGTGTATATCAAGCTATAAAAGCTCTGAGGTATGGAAAAAATTAAAAAGCCAATTTCAACACTTGGTAACACTGGTATTCCATGGTGCTGTGTACATAACGAATTACACAGCTTATATGAATATTTTAATAGTCTTTTTCAAACTCTATGTGATATATACATGATCAGACACAAAATAAATACAGATGTGTGAATTATGTTGGCAGAAAACATAGTGAAAAGAAGATAACATATCTCTACATTCTATGGAAAAAAAAAAATCTGAGATGAATAATTGATTGGTAAAAAGATTTTATAGGAATGTTGTGTAGTCACTGCTTGCCATAGCAGTTTTGCCTACAAGGCTTCAGAGAATATTCACAAATTATTGTATATTGTAGATGATTCTCTAATGACCTACTTATATGACATATTTATTCCTTGTATCACAGCTGCTACAGAGCTCTTAAAAAAAAAAACACACACACACACACAAAAAAAAAAAAAAAAAAACCAACCAGAAAAAAGTGCAAACTGAGCTTGCTGTTAAACAGCTGCAGAAATTTATATTTTTTCCTGAGTCTTCTCCACTATGACAAAAGATCTGGCCTGGACACTTTTTTGAAAAGTTAAACGTATTGCTTATGATTTATTTCATCCAGTTAATCTTGATTTCACAGAAATCAGTAACAGTCACCCATAATATTTGGTGGAAAAATTTGACTTCAAATAAGTCATTAAAAATTTCAGCTCAAAAGATAATTTTTTTTTCTGACAGCTACTCTTATTGAGATAAAGAACTAGATAGGATGAACTTGATTTTGTAAAATCCTCACATCTCACAGACTATATTTATCTGTTCTAGCATCAAAATTATAACTTGTGTTTTGCTTGAATATGTAAGCAGCCACAAATATTTTTTTTAATGCAACTGTGAAAACATTCCATTATAATAAGAACAATGAGAAGACTTTTTTCCTTGAGAACTCTCATGAGATTTTTCCTTATCCAGATTGTTCTTTGACAACTATTTTTATACTAAACAATGTCATAGATTTTTCTATCTGGGCATCAGACAGATATATTTGATGTAGTAATAATTGGTAAAATATTGGTAAATCTGGGGGCAAAATGGTAGAATTAATTGAGAAATTCTAAAATAGGCGAATATATTTTTATAAATATCAACATACAAGTTTTTCAGAAAGCAGTATCAAGTTAGAAGGTGATTCCTAGTAAAGGTCCTCAAAATATGATCTAGAAGTCATCTTGTCTATGGTTACTGATCTGACACTTCTTAAGATGTATAGTTATAAAGTTTGCTGGTTCTGTGAAGTGGAAGTTAGAAGGGAAGAGATTAGAAAAGAATATCAGAATGTAGAGATTAATAGAAATAAAGCTAGATTTAAGTACAAGGTTATGCAGTGGAGCTAATAAGAAAAGATCCTCCAATATGCTGGAGGTATATAATCTGGAAATGTTTTGTAGGAATGGGATATGATAGTCTCTGAATGAATGAGCTGCAACTACGATACAGAATAAAAGTGACAAATGCAAACTGAAAGTGTATTGCAAAAAATAATTCATGGGAGATGGACAAGCACTAGCATAATTATGCTTGGATCTGGTTAACCCTTGCCTACACAATATTGAGTTTCCTGGTCAGGAAAGGTAACCTTGACTGAGAACAAGTGCAGAGAGGGCTATAGAAGAAATCAAGAGCAGAGGCTCAATTTTCAAGATGAGAGTAAAACAGTTTTCTTGGTGGAAATATGTGTAGAAAAGCAGAGTAGAGCAAAAGGTGATTGGAGTCCATAAATGCTTCAGTGGATAGATGAAATAAAGAAGAAAAGCCTCACTAAGCATCAATGCTGAAACAAAAGAATACACTAGAAAGACATAAAGATATTTGGGTGGAAATAAAAAAAGTCTGTTAGCCATCACACAAGTAAATTTTACTGCAGTTTTACAGTTAGATTACACAGAAGTAAAGTTGCTAAAAGAGATCCTGGTAGATCTAATCCAATTATGAATATGATTGTTTGAAATGAGCCTGAGCCAGAAGAGAAATGGAATGCATTACACTATTTCCTTTCCTTCTCACATGTAGATTCCAGGGGCATCGTGTTTCTAAATTACTCTAGAAGAGTAATATGTAGTTCTGAAATAAATAAATGCATTGAAATTCAGTGATGTGTGTCTCTTAAAAGAAAGTTGACCAATATCAAATATTAAATTCTCCTAACTGGACTTGAAAGATAAAAATTAACTTGTACACTGTCTGCGAAATACAGTGAAGCAACCAGAAGGATGATGTGCAGCACCATGCAGGTGCCACTTAGTTCTTTCTGTTTCTGCCATCTACGTGTATCATAAAATACAAACTTAACTATGTATGTGATGCCAAATGTTTGAATTTGTTAAAAAAAAAGTCTGTTAAATATGGAGATAAATGTAAACAATTCAAACCATCACATTAACAAGCAGCTCTTGAAATACGTTATTCAATATGTACTTGTAGTTATTTTCTTTTTTTTTTCTTTTTCATAAGCTTAAAGCATGAGTTAAAGAAATTCAGTTACTTCTATTATCCAGAACTTGTTATGGATTGACAATTCAAGGAGGGAAATACATCAGCAAAGCTAATGTACTTAGAGTGCATAACAAATTTTCTGATTTCCATAGAGGAGAACAGAGAGTTTATCTCTACAATATCTCTCCATTATGATCAGGATTTGTACATTCAAACAGACATGTGGATCAGACAAAGTGTAGAGAAGCACTTTAGAGAAGCACTGGCAGCACGGTTGTACTGGAACTGGTAAAATTAGCATAAAGGAGAGTGATGGTGGTTACAGAAATGATGAAGAAAAAGAGTGCGAAGCGAGTGCTTAGCATGTCTTATCTTAACCAGGCTGTTATGGGAGTATTACAGATTAGTCAGTCTTGGCCAAGCAGAGGTACTCTGATCATCAATATGTTAACCAAAAAGAGAATAGTACAGCAGAAATATTCAACTGGGGATTCTTAGAAAGGTTCCACCAATTTTTTATCCTCTGTGGTTGATTTTATCAGAGCATATATTGTATATATAAATCAGTCATTGTTAATCTTCAGGTTGTTGATGTTCAGGTTCAGTGGAAAATGAATTTGAAAATATCTTGTCCTGCTGAAATTCTCTGAAGGCATAGTTTAGCAAAGAAATTTTTTTGTGAGGTCACTAAAGGAATAATTGTCCCAATTCACCATTTCTTCGGTGTTTTCAACCAGAAAACTAGAAAGGTTATTTTGGCATCCGTATTGTTAGAAAAGTTGGAGAAAGAAGCAAAGGTTGCAGGCCCATAGCAATTTGAAGCAATTTCAATCTCCCCTGGTTCTGCTTGGATCTTTTCTCCTCCTGTAAGTACAATATTTTAAATGCTCAAAATAATACGATGTCAGCAAAAGTGAAATGAGCTGTCAAGTTCAAATCAGGAAAATTTCCAGGTGCTTCTAGATAGTAGCTCCAGTTTAGCTCCAAAATAAATGTTCAACAAATTTTGAGTAGCATATTATTCTGGGAGGTAGGTTTTACTGATGGTGGAAAAACTAATATTTAGTTATAATCTAAGTTTAAAGCATAAGTCATTTCCAATGTAGCTAAGACACAAATTATGAAGGTGCATTTTGATGAGAACCTTTCCTCACCAGTGCAGATAGCTCATCTCTAAGGATAAACTGAATTGTATTATAAACAATGTTGTCATTAATTTTATCTTTGCTTTTATTTTCATGGTGAATTTCAGTGAATGTTTCATTCCTAAGCTGTTTGAGTAATGATATGAAAGTTAGGATACTGTGCTCTTGTATTTCTCAATGCTGGAAAACTCACAAAAAAATTAATTATTCATGTATTTCCTGCAAATTATGAGTATTATCTTTCTGAGTGTAATATTTAAAAGTGTGGATCTTTTTTGTTGAAATGCTCACCTCTCCTCACCTCTCACAATAATCTTTTAGTGAGTAAAATGATAAATTCTAGGTATTTTACTCTCAAAATCTACAGATTCTACTGCTCTAACTTGCTTTGTCTCAGTTCCCATCTCTACAACTGGAATAACAGCAATGTTGTTGTAATAAGATAATATTATTTTGTGAGGCATATAGAGGGCATATTGTCTGGCATCAGAAAAATTCCTCAAAAGATGCAACTAATACCTTTTTCTTAGCACTGTTTGAACAATTTGGTTAAAAGTATCTCATTTGCCCAAAAGGCAATTGAAAATAAAATATTGCACAGCTGCTTAGTGGAGCAGGACTCATCTTTTGCAGTCATAGATTTCCAAAGTTGATGGGGAGAAAAAATAGTACATAATCACATGACTAAAGATTCTGTTACATTGTATATCTACAAGTAGGGAATTGAGAAAATGTATATTGCTAGAAAAGACAACTTCAATTTTAATGCTGCCTAATACACGACAGCCAAAATTTAGTATCATAAAGAATCCCTTTCTTTTCTTTCTTTTCTTTCTCTTGGTTTTCTATTTTTTTCCATTTTTCTTTATCACTCTTCATCACTTATCTGTTCTTTGAGGAAGAACAAAAAAAGTTCCAAAAAATTGCCTGATTCCAACAAATTAATTCCCTGTAGTAAGAAAGCTACACCTACAGGTTATATTTCTGCCATTAGATATGTCAGGATTGACAACAGTAAAAGATGCTTATCCCTTGCGTAGAGCAGAACCAGAGGAGAGTGAGGAATGTATTTTTCCAACAAGTTTCAAATAAATTTGTTGATAAAAGAGAAATGCACAGCTTTTGATGGTTGATGGTGATGGTTGGTTCATTTCCAAGTTTTGTATGACAGTGTGCTCTAGTATTATGGACTCTCTTGTTTCTTTTACTGCCTTCATATCTTATTCCTGTTCTCTCACTCTGTTTTCCCCATTCTGGGGACTTCATTCTCATCTTTACTTCTTCACAGGCTTGTTTTCATGTGACTCTTTTCAATTAGTCAACCATGGACCTCATTGTTAAGATTTCTTCTTTTTCCATGTCCCATATCCAAATTTACAAATTCCGCACACAATTTTCCCATCTGACAGCCACATAGCCATATTTGTTATCTCTTCTCATGCTACCTTCATGTACTGAGATTGTTCCATGAAATAAAAATAACAAATAAGTAAATCAAAACAGAACAAACAAAATATATGTGGAATTTATTGTAATATAGCTGAGTTATTCCTTTATGCATCTTAGGATATGTTTATATTTGCATTTATTTTATCTGTGCTTATTTGAATTGAAAATGGGTCAGTAGGACAAACACTTTAGTTTAGACTAAACAGAGCAGTAAAAGCATCATAAACTTGTGAAAATGATAACTAGCATGGGTGGCCAATGACCAAGTAACTCTGGATGCATTAATCCATTGATCTTCTATTAAAATTGATGTTCGGTCTTTGTATATCAGATTTTTCCTCCTAAAAGATGTCATGTATGAACATCTGAAGTCTGAACTTGATTCTAAGCATACTATTTTGAGATGTTTTTTCCCCAGCGTGAAAGTCAATCTTTAATATGCTAGTCACACTTTACTATGGTTTTAAATAATCTGGCTCTCAACCTACTATGGTTTAGTATGTTTTCCTGTATATTTATAAAGAGTTGTCATAACTCTCAGGTATTGCAGATAATCTGGCAAAACAGAGCTTCAACAAAATAAAGAAGGAAGTGGTATAAATTCTGAAATGTGTCAAGATTAGATTACCTTTGTTGCTTTGTATATCTAAGATTTGAATTGATTTTTTCTGGTATAAAAACAATGGGGGAAGGGAATTCTGATATAATGGTTTGCAGAAACCAGAAATGCCAATAATATGCAGGCAGCTCAAAAAATACAGTATTTACTGACTCAATGAAGCATATTTTTTAGTGGATTATGATGGCAAGTTCCAACCTGACAGAAGAATACTGGTTAGGTTTCTGAAAAATTGTATTTATTCTTGTAATATATTAAATTGTATAATCCCCTAAGATCCTCAAGCATAGTACTTTTTATAAAGTTTTTAATGGGCACAATTCTTTTTTTTTTTTCATAAAATGAAGTCATAAATTTTCAGCAACCTCCTGTATATTAATAAAAGATTGATTCATGAGATACAACAAATGTAACAGAATACTAGTTTTAAATACCGGGATATCACTACCTAAAACATACCTCTGTGATAGATCAAATGTTTAACAAGTAAAACCTGTCTATATTCTAATTACCAGAATTATTACTAGAAATTGAATATAAAACTGAAAATGCAGGCAGAATGTATTCCTATTACCATTTGCTATATTATTTTTTAACAATTTAAAGAATATATCTACATATGAGAAAACAGCATGAATTCTGATGATCAAATATTGAATTGCAATTTAATTTTATGTTTTGTTAGAACACCAGTATTTCAGCTTCAACCCTGGCTCTTTTCTGTTGTATATAGGAGCCAGCTCATACCAGTCAGTATAATTTTCTCCATATTTTTTCACTTTGAAGACAATCTTTTGGAGTGTCAAAATCTCACTTGTTTTAAAGGGGTCAATGAGATCAAAGATGTTGCAGTCATACAGCATCTCCAAGAAAAGCAAAGATTTTAAGTTTTACCAGCCTTATCTATGATAATTGGGACTGAAACTGGTACAAATGGAGAGAGAGCTTTTACAACAGCATATAGTGATAGAACAAAGCGTAATTGCTTTAAAATAAGATAGGTAGACTTAAATTAGATATAAGGAAGAAATACTTCATGAAGAGGGTGGTGAGGCATTGGTACAGGCTGACAAGAGGAGCTGCGGATGCCCCATCTGTGGAGATATCCAAGGTCAGGTTGGATTTTGAGTAACCTGATCTCATGAGAGGTCTGGGCCCATGGTGGTGAGGATGGGTCCCTTCCAACCCGATGATTCTCTGTGTGATTCTCTTATTCTCAGATTCTATGATCTACTGCTGCTGTTTTTGCATTTTCTCAGACAGTGTCAAGTTCTCTTTCTTTTATTATGTGCTAAAGTTTTTATTGCCATTTTTGTAACAAGTGGTGTGTAGTTCTTCAAGTTATGGTAGTGAAAATAAACACAATGCCTCTAGTAGGAAAAAAAAAAAATAGGAAGAAGGAGAGAAGTAGAAAAGCCTTTAGAATACAAAAATGAATACATGAAAATTATAATAAATAACAGAGAGCTCAATAGTTATTGAGTTAAAGTAATGGCTCCTTAAAATAATGGTTACCAAAGACCATTATGAATCTGAATCAGCTAGTCCCCCACAACATATGCAATCTGATGCCCTTTACATCTCCTATATGACAATGGGCCACTCAAGGAGAAAAAACACTTTCAGACTCAGTGAAAAAACCACAATGAAAAGCAACCAGCTAAACTATCTATCACTCTGATTTTTAATAGACTATCTTCAGGAGTGATAACATTTCATTAATTTTTGATCTATTAATGACTACGCTTGCCCCAACAGATTGAAATATAGCCTAAATTTAACACTTTTTTTACAGCATAGATTTACATCTCTCTCCAATCCCAAACATCTGCTCTTGAAGCCAGGGATTCTGCTGCAGTCAAAACATTCTGCTGATGTATCAGTCACTTCTTGATTTTGTTGCTGATATTAATGAAAATGGGATCAAGACTTCTTCTCAGATTAAATCATACAGTAGGCAGCAAAGAGTCTCTGACCCTTTTCTTTCTTCAGGCTAAGGCAGCTGACCATGTCTGAGGCATTGATCTGTGTGTCAAACAAGCAAACAAACAAACAAAACAAATACACAAACAAAAACAACACTAAAATACCCTAAAATCCCTAAAATCTTCCTGCTCAGGAAACACTTAGATCCTCCAAGCAAGTGAATCCCCCAGATTAGAAATTTTAGAATTTCCCAGTTTCAGGCCTGTTTTGGGAGGACTTTTTCTATGCCATACGTAGCAATTTAGAAATAATGTATAGAGGTTTCTGAGAAGATGTAGGTGCTACCTTACAATCCTCATCCACTAATGAGCAATGGGAAGTGTTTTACAGAACAACCCATCCGCAAGAAAAAACACGTACATCTTTCTTGCTGTCACCTTCTCCAAATGATGTGGTATTTTATTTCCAGACCTAGTTTCCCCTGTAATACACCAGCTTCTTCTATTCACTGTCTTCACCCTAGCCTTATTCTCCAGCACCTTTCCCATCTTTCAGTGCCAGATCCTTATGGGATCAGACTCCTTTTTGCATATATTATCTTCCATTCCCAAACTAGACAGCTCCATTAATTAAAGACAGATTTAACTTCTCTAAATGCACACTTTCCGAAACAAATATTTTTGCACATGGCAATTACAATCACAGCTTAATGTCAGAATGCCTTTAAAAGATGGAAGGAAGGAAGGAAGGAAGGAAGGAAGGAAGGAAGGAAGGAAGGAAGGAAGGAAGGAAGGAAGGAAGGAAGGAAGGAAGGAAGGAAGGAAGGAAGGAAGGAAGGAAGGAAGGAAGGAAGGAAGGAAGGAAGGAAGGAAGGAAGGAAGGAAGGAAGGAAGGAAGGAAGGAAGGAAGGAAGGAAGGAAGGAAGGAAGGAAGGAAGGAAGGAACTTCAATTTTCTTTCCCACAAATGTAGCTGTGTTAACCAAGTTTCTTGTGTAAAGAATGAAGTGCAAGGTATAACTTTCATACTGTTTCTGTATCAGTGATTCTATGACTTCTCCACTTTTTTTTATATCTCTCAGCAGGTAGTTGAGAGCTCTGTTTTTAGCTCTGCTTCTTTTATATACTTATTTTCTATGCATTTTTTTTAACCTGATTCTGAAGTTCATTATTTTATAATGGCATATATACACACAATATGTACATGTGTACACACCTTTATGTATAAATATATAACCCCAGAAAATGTATTTGGACAAAAAAAGCATACGTATCTATATACTTTTATGCATTTCAGATACATAGAATAAGGAAAACAAGAGCCGTATACATCCAATTTTTCATATTCTAGTTGTGATTTGCTGGGCTTTACTTGGTCTCCTTCCATAAAAGAACTGGAACCAAAATTTTAAATCACTCAGTCTAAAGAAGTATGTAATTAAATGAAGAAAAAATTCAGAAGACTTCCCGCAAAGTATGACATCTTTGTCATATACACAAAGTATCTCCCTTTGTGTATATTACCTTGAGTGTGGGCGGATGTTTTTAATCCAGAAAACAAGCATGGAGTAGTAGAAAAACAGTGTATTTCATTCTTACATATTTCGCTATTGAAAGGCCCTTCTTTAATTGCAGCAGGGGAGAGTGGAGTTTACTGTGAAAACCAAATGACTTGCCTTTAGGATACAAGAATTTGATCGGGTTGTATTGTTGCTGCCAACAATGAGCTAAGGAGGTTAATGGATCACAGGTCTGGCAAGCAGCCACACTACCTCTGGCTCAATACATTAGGCTGCATGATCTGGGCTGAGGTTTGGCAATAGTTGTGCTTTTTTTGTTTTGTTTTGTTTGTTTGTTTAAATCAGGGCGTGAGTAAATAAAAGTTATATTTTCTCCATTCTTTTCCCGAAAACACCATCACTTCTCACAGCTGGGAGAGCGAGGGAAGGCAGCAGCGGCCTCCCGCGCTCGGATGTGCCCTGAGCAGCCGGACACGGGCAAGGAGGGCGCTGCGCTCCGCGGTTTGCTGCGCTCCGCGGCAGCGCAGACTGCAGCCTGCAGGGGACAGAGGCTGCGCGGCCTCGACGGGCATCCCAAGCTGTAGGTCGAGTGTCCGCACCCCACCAGATTTCGCTTGCTCAGAAACCACCACCCGGAGCCACCTCTCCAGCAGGGCATGGAGCAGGCGGTGTGGGAGATTGGGGAACGTTTTGGCCCCCAGCAAACATTGTTTGTTTGTTATTTGAGACAGAGAGAGACTGAGGGAGAGAAACGAAAGGCACATCAAAAGTATATAGCTCCCCCTCTCCCATCTTGCATGCTTCTTGGGCGCGCTGAAGGAAGCGGCAAGCAGCAGCGGCAGCGTTACGATGCAAATCACAAAGCGAGCAACTTTCACTGCTGCTGTGGCTATTTTTGATTTTTATCCTGAGAACGGGCTTTTTTTGGTGCGAGATGCCTTCTCCCCAAACCCTTCCATACGACTGTTTGAAATCTGCCCTCCCTCCCTTCTCCCCGGCTCTCCGCCTTCCCAACAAGAAGCGATAACGCCGCACCATCCTCGCTCCGTTCCCAGCAGCTCACCGCGCTCCGCCAGGAGGTGAGCAGAGCAGGGGAAGGAACGTTTGCAGGGAGCACCGCACAGCTGCCCAGCTGAGGCGGGCCCTTGCCGCCGCTTACTCGTATCGCTGCAGTTGCGGAATGGGGAACGGGGCCCGCGGCAGCTCCCACCCTCAAGCCGCGGCGCAGCGGCGGCAGCGTCCCCAGCGTCCCCAGCGTCCCCGGCCGCTGCCTGCAGAGCGCGGAGGGCCCTGCCCTGCACCTGCCTCAGAGGGCTGTGAGGGAGGAGGAAAAGAGGGAGGGAGGGAAGGAGGGAGGGAGGAATGGAAAGAGGGAGGGAGGCTCCTCCGCGCGCGGGGAGAGGCTCCGGCGCTCAGCTGGGCGCTACCGGCAGCTGCTGCCGTGCTGCACCGCGGGCGGTGGCGGCTCCCGGAACCGCAGCTTTGGGGCTCGGAGCTCAGCCAGGAAGTAGACCAGAGTTTCGCTGCTCGCTCTTTTCTTTTTTTTTTTTTTTTTTTTTTTTTTTTGGTGACTGACCTTTTTTATTATTATTCTTTTTAATCCCTTCCCCGGCTCCTCCCGACTGCGGTGCGTGTGCCACCCGAGGAGGATGCGCGCTTCCCCCAGCCCCTTACCCGGCAGCTCCCTCCGCGGCGGCGGGGCGCGGGGGGCCGCGGGGGGCCGCGGGGCTGGGGGCGCCCTGGGCCGCACCTGTCCGCGCCGCGCTGCGCTCCCCGCGCTCCGCCGCCTCTCCCCGCCGCCCCTCGGTGCCTGAGCGTCCGGTACAGCACCGCACCGCACACGCGCCCGGAGGCACTCACGCACTGACTCGCAGCACTCTGCCCAAGCTGCCGAGCAGCGCCGCCAACAGCCCCCTCCCTCCTTCCCACCTCCTCCCTCGCTCCCGCCCGCTGCTCCGGAGGATGCCCGGTAAGTTGCGGCGAAGACCAGCACCTCCGCCGGTGCGTGATCTCACGGGTTAGGGACCGCTTTATAATGCTGCTGCCCGCCGGTGGAGGGCGGGTGGGGGGGAAACAGGGGGTGGCGAGGGGAGGGGAGATGACAGCGATCCGAGGCGGGAGGCGGCGGGGCCGGCCGGGTGTTCCTCAGAAGGACTTCGAGCTGCGCGGCCGGGGCTTGGATGTGGGTGCCGAAGGACGGGGTCCGGGCACCCCAGAGGGCACCTGGGGGGGGGGGGGGCTCCTCTCCTTCGTTGCCGGGTGCAGCCTGCGGCACAGCGGTGAGTACGGGGCTCCGCGCCGCGCAGGGTCCCCCGGGGATGGGCAGGAGGCGGAGGGTGCGCGCCCATCCTGGGGCTCCTCGGGGGCGGCTCCGCTCTGCGCTGCGCCGCTGCGCACAAGGGACGGTTCTCTGCTCTTCCCCCTTGGATTTAGGAGTGCCCCGGGGACTGCCGGGGTTCAGAGAGGCAGATCGGAGAGGGGGCTTTACCGGGCGCTCACCTGAGTAGTGGAGCGGCCAGGTGCCCGCTTCCCGTCCTGGATGCGCCCTCCCGTGTGCTTCCCTGGGCTCCGGAGGCAGAATGCTCGTCCCTAAGGGAAGGGTCGATGCTTGCAAAATGTTTGCTGTCGGATTAGCGCGTGGCTGTGCTAACTCCTCGCAGGCTGGGGCTCAACTCCTCTGCCGAGTGCTGGAGGCACCGGGGCGCGGGGCTTTGTGTTCTCCTGCGCTGCCGGGAGTGAGTTGTGGGAAACACACGGAAAAGCTGGTTAGTGCCAGAGGTTTTACAGTGGAATTGCCAAATCGTGTAAATGTTTCTCATACTTTCAACTATGACAATTATATTTTTTTTCCTCACTGTGTGTTGCAACCTGGATATGATATTTGTCCCATTCAAGTCAATAGTAAAACTCCCTTTGACTTCAGAGGAAGAGGTTTTTGCCAATGCAGAATACATTTCAAAGGTAAAGGGACTGGGCAGAAAGATGTGAGACAGCAAAGTGAGAGAGATGTAATAAAGAAACTTCATTTCAGAAAGACAGGCTTTTAACCAAGGAAATTTAGCTTCAATCTGTCAAAAACATTTAGGATTTTCATTCCTACTTTGCAGTGAACAGGTATCAGACCGATTTCTCGACATGTTTGTCACAAAGGTGGACCAAAGTCCATTGTTTTACCCACATACATTACAGAATATTACCTGATTCATATTTTACACCTTTCTGGCATTATGCAATTTTTTTTTATTAAGAAGTTGGAAGTGAGAGAGACTGGACCCAAAGCCCTGCTGGGGCTGTTGAATGGACTCCTATTGACTTTAAAGGCCCGCAGTTGAGGCCCAGAAAGATTTGACAGGGGAGTAGTGGGAGAGATGTAGTGCAGTTTGTAAGGCAAGGTGTTGCATAAGCATTTAACTCATGAATAGCCAGAAAAGAGAAAAATCTAAATGTACATGAATTTCCATTCAGTTTTCAAGAACTCTTTCACAGCACAGATGCAAATAAGAAATAATACTTCTGATCAATAATTAAAATGTCCATATTCATATTGACTATAAAGAACATTTTATGAGAAAAAGTCTACTAGGAAATTGAAGTTTTAGTTCACAGAACACCTTGTGTTCACTGCAGCATTTAGATTGGGAGCAGTCAGAGGTATAACACCAAATAAAAATATTGATATTCAAATGGCAAAGCTGTCATTATTCCTGTAACCTGAGTAGCCACTTCCAGTTGGTTGGAATGTCTTTCAAAAGAAATTTCAAAAGACATATTTTTCATTTTTTTTTATTAAATCTGAGCGATGAAAGTACCCCAAAAATGTTGCATGTCTACAGCTGTCAAGGTTCAGAATCATGCCCATACCTCATGAAGACTGCGACTAGTACATTATGAAAAACAAGTATTTGATAAGGAAAAAAAATCCCTTTCTTAGTCGAGGTCCAATGATATTTCTCTTCTAAGCACAGGTGTGTGTTAATAGGCAAAGATAGAAAGAAGTCTGAGGTGCTGCATCTCTCCTTCAGTTTTGTTAGTTGGATATCTGGAAGAATTGTCATTGAATTGAAGCTAACATGCCAAAATGTGATCAGATTAAGATGTTCATTTTTACAAAGGAAATAAAGAACAACAAAAACACCTCTAAAATGGACAAGTGCTTCATGGTTATTTCTTTCTCTTTCTGGAATTATGTAGCAAGGAAGAAACTTCTTTTCTAAATGCCATGCTATTGATTCCTTCTCGATTTCTCTGAATTCAAATGTGTCTTTTATCACATATGAAGGTGAAGTGTACATGTTTTACAGAACATTATATGGAGAAAAATTTTACTTTATTTTTTTAACCTCCTGTCTCTATCTGCTATTTACTAACACATTGTAATGTCACAATCTATTTTTTCTGATAATAATTCAACTTCAAATCAAATGTGAAGAATATGATTATTTCCATAGTGAGAGTTTTGGACTGTTTGTTTAAGACCCAAAGCTATGCTTAATCTCGTTTGCATAGGATAAGGAGAGTCAGTAGTTCACAAAATGAGGATAAATATTTGAATAAATCTTCAGTTTTGTCTTGAGACCCATTGGTGTGAAATTCCACATTCTTTTCATTTTGATGTTTCAGTTCTTCCTCTTCATATGTGCATGTGGGAGCACAGCCCAGTGTTCTCGTGGGCATCGTCTCCAAAATTGCACATTGGGCTTTTTAGTCTTACCTGTAATTGAACAGCACACAAAATTTGAGTGTATATAATAGGGTTAAAACAAATCAGAGAACCTCCTTGAGATAATTCTGGTCTCCATTACTCATCTTTATAAACATCATTCTGTTTTGAGAAATAAGTGCTGTTTATGTTAATTCAGATATTTCTCTTTCTAGGCTGCTGCAAATTTGCTGTCCCTTCCCTGACTCTGACACATGTTTATGGCATTGTACTACCACTTTATTACATGAATGTTCACTAATGTCTACAGCTCTCATGGAAACAATCTTAGTGAGATTACTGAAAGCTGCTTTTGTGATTATTATGCCCTTGAAAAACTTTTCAAAATAAATTTCACTGTTTCTTAGTGCTAGAAGACATTCTCCAGACAGTTTATTTAGGACTATATTCTTCTACAATTAAGAACAAAAGCCTCCTCTGTAGCACAAATCAATCAAAATATTGGTTTTAGGTTATACATTGTACATATGGAACCTGGCATGTAAAGCAGATGGTATGTAAAATTATGCACAGCATGTCTGGAAAGCCATACAATATCTAAATGCGGTGCAGCAGAACAAGGAAATAGTGTCACACGTAACTTAAAATAACAGATACTGGCCTATGTCTAGTCTCAACTGCACTTCATTTGTGTGTGTGTGTGTGTGCGTGCCCACTTGTTTGATTTTCTCTTACTTCATTCAGGACCTTTACTCCATAATACGATCTTCCCGAGAAAAACATTCAGGCTGAAATGATATGCTTCTGGCTAAATGAATAAAGATGAAAACAGAAGGAAAACTAATTTGGTTTAGTTTTGGTTCAGAACAATACTGCATGCAAATTTAAGAAGTCGTCAAAAACAGAAGGAAAATAACAAAAATAGCCAAACAGTGTTTGCTTGCTACTGGGGTGGTGTTCTTCTGTATTTATGCATCTGATTTGCCCAATCCAGTAACAGTACGTAATAGTACTTCTGGCTTGTTGCAGAAACACCACATCTTCCCCCTTTCAAGTATTATAAGACTGTTTACAGGTTTCTTCCTGTGCACCATGTGTACTGTGCATTGTAAACATAATAAAATGAAATTATCATTGTGAAAGGTTTCATATCATGAAAGCAGTGAAATAAATATTAGTCTTGAAGCATGTGCTGACCTCAGAGGGACCGAATCACACATGGAAAGAGTTTTGTTGGACACAGATACTTTCCTGATCAATGACCATGAAAAGTAATAGTTCATCAAAGCTTATAGAAGTATTTAAGTGCATGCCTATGACATATAGTGAGTTGTGCAGCTGTCTTTTTTAGCTTGCAGGGGAAAAGCTTGACAAATATCTCCTTTTTTAAAATTTTGTTTTGCATTTTGTATGGGTGTTACAAGGCACTAAATGTTTTAAAATAGATGTACAGCAATAATCTTTGACGATGTTTCTAATCCAAATGATCTTCTATAAACTGGATGTGAAGCATGAAGTTCATAGTGAAAGACTGCCATGAAGTGAACTCTAAATATAATAACCCAGTATTACATCAGAGCTACTTTGCTAGCCAATTTTATAAGATATACCCATTTTTGAAGGACACGTGTTGAAAGAATGCCCCATATTTAAGCTGTTCATTTTTAAAAACATTTTAAAAAAACATTTTAAAAAACATTAAAAAAAACATGTTTAATGTTTTTAAGCCACCCATGTTGGCATAGCATGTCTCATATTACAAAAAAAAAAAAAAAAAAAAAAAAAAAGCAATCAAACCCTGCAAATCCTGCTACTTTTCATGCTCTGGCACCTTTAGTTCTTGTGCATCTTGCTTGTAGCGATGTTGCATGAGAAAATACAGCTCTCTGGAAGATTAAAGTAACACTTTTGCACTGATATGTCACAGAACAGTGTCTATCATCTCATTTTGCTTTTGGAGATGAAAAAACATTTATCCATTTAAAGCACTCTTCTTGTATTAGAATGGCTTGAAATATCTTGACTGCACACAGTTGCTCAAGTCTCCAATGGACTATCACAAATAAAACCATTAGATGGTATTATAGCAGAGATTCAGATGGAGATGACAGGAGATGACCAGGAGATGACAGGAACCTAGAATAAAGCACAAATTGCTTAAAAATATCTGTGAATATCAAAAGTGATTGATGGAAGGGCATCGTGTGCCAGTTTATAATCAATATATAAATGCAATTTTTTGTTAATTGTACAAAGAAAATATTAATATTAGTGGATTAATCATATATAAAATCAAGTGTAAACTGAGCCAACGAATATGGGTTTTGTCCTTTGCAGTAGTTACTTTATCTTGCTCAGCAGCACGTTAACTTTCTACATGAGCTGACTTTCAACTTACATCAAAACCTCCCTTTGCAACTTGGCATTGCTACTATGATGACAGCATTTGAAAACTGGCATCCCATGGGAAGCGAGTCATTTTACATCAGTGGAAACAGATTTACTCTGCAACCTGGATTATGTGCAGACAGGTTTGATTTCCTTAGCAGATATTATTACAGAATATATGGTTTTTGCCAGAAATGCAGATAAAACTGAGTTTGGTAAAGATCTAGTTGAACATAGAAACGAAGTTGGAATTAGTGGAGAGATTGCAGATTGAAGTTAAAAAGACATAAGCATGTAGGATTTATGTTTATTTGTCTCTGTTTATTTAGTTTTGTTTTTGTTTTTGTATTTGTTTTTGTTTTTAAAAATGGAAAAATATATTCTTTCACGAAAAATCCATTAGGTAGAAGTAAAAGATAAACAAAATATCAAACCAAGGTTAAAAATATGATTACAAAAGTAAAGCTACATAGCATGTTCCTTCCACTGGAAAAGTAATTAACGCAGGTAGGTTGGGAGCTTCAAAAGAAGACAAAAGCCAGAAAATAACCTTTTCTCACTTTGGAAATCCAGGTGGCCCCAGCAGATTTTACATGGCTCTTCATACACCTTTGTCTGAGTACAAACATTCATACATTCCTTTTTTCCTTTTAAAATCAAAATAGATATAATTCTCTGCTTTGTTACAGTCTGGTTTCATCTTTAGCAGGGATTTGCTGATTGTTCTTCCTTTCTGACCATGAAGGTAAGAAGGAAGATGTGACAGCGCAGTAAATAGCTGAGAGTGGCTAAACTGTTTCCTGAAGGTAAAACAGCAGGGTCCAATGGTTCTCCTGCAGAATGTTTTAAACCCTTGGCTATAAATAATATCTGGCACTGCCAAAAAAAAAAAAAAAAAGTAACTGAATCCTGAAAAAGGAGAAAACAAAATGAATCAATGAATCTTTGGTGTCAGAACTCAGTGTTGCACTAAACCCTAAACACCATAAAATGGAAAGATTGTTTGCCAGCTATGGGCTAGTGTCATGTAAAATCATGGTCAATTTCTTCTTGTTAAGACTTTAAAAAATGACTATAATCCTATGCTCAAGAACAAGTAAGTATTATCACTGCACGTGGAGCAGAGGAGTATTGAAACCAGTATTCTATTTAGTACAGGAAATAGAGATACCAATTTTAATATCAATTTAAAATTCTGAGAAAAGAATTGACTGGACTGAATGGAGCTCACTTTGGCACGATGTAAATGGTAAGATTTGAGGAAAATTATTTACCATAATTTGCTGCTGCATATTTTCACCCTTGCAAATGCTGTATAAAGTCTAAATGCAGAGGTGGCAGCAAATCTGCAGAGGTGGCAGCAAATCTCTACTATTTGATAGCAGATTAATCAGATTAATCTCCAGTGTAAAATGAAATACATGTGTATGTTCAATAACAGGTCTATTGTTCTAGAACCAAACAAAATGCCTTTGTTTGTATTGTGGTGGAACATTATATTCCTGAATGATGTAAAATCTACATCCACCTCACTGTGCTCACATCCACTCTTTGATCCCCATAAACATTCGACATCACTGAATGTCAGTGAGTGCCATTTTTTTCTGCATGGAGGAATTCATTGACACAGCTTTGCTCCATATGCACCTCCATGTCAAATGCCATTTTGTCAGACTGCATCTCTACTGCCATCTGTCACATGGCAACAACATGTAATGAAGTATTCTGGGAAGGTTCCTTGAGATATAGTCAACCTACTAGGGCTTTGGAAGGTGAACTGTACTGCAAAAAATGAAATGCAACTGAGATCTGCCTAAGCTCTTGGAGCCACTGCTTCCTTCCCATAGTTGCTTTCCCAGAAACTCCTTCATGACTGCAAGGGAGAAACCTCCCAGGTAAAAATGAATTAGCAACAATTTCCTTTCTTATGTACCAGACCTATGGTGCTGTAACTGCATTGGCTCATCTCCCAGAAAAGAAGCTATTTACAGTGCAGATGCTTGGAGAAACATTTTCAAACACCTCTGCTTTGTACAACTTAACGGCAGGAAACAACAAAGGGTAAATTTGATGACACAAGTCTTGCTTACCAGCATTATTGTTATACATAAATTATTTTAAGATAAACGAATTTTAAAAGATTTTTCTCTTGTTCAGATTTCTTAACTTTCTTCTTTGACAACAAAGCTTTCTAGGTACTTTTGTGTTTTGTTTGTTTGAGAACCAAAGAAGTCTATATATAACCTCAAGACATGTCTATCATTTTCCCCTTTTCTTCTGCTTTTCTTAGTGGAGAGATAGGAAAGAATTTCAATGAGAAATAATTTAAAAAAAGAGTATAAAATTGTAAAGCTTCCAAACAATTTTTTCTTTTACATATAGTAAAAATGTCTTCTTAGTCTTGCTTTATTCTATAATTTCTTTGAAACTAATTTTTTAGTATTCAATTAAAAAATATGCCACTTCAGGTTAGTTTTTTGGTTTTTTTTTGCAAAAATCTTGAAAATATTTTAGCTGTCAAAATTTCTTTATAATCTTTTTTCAAGCATAAATTCCTTGAAATCAAAGCTGTCTGTAGAAAATGTTTTTGCATGTTTTCTGTGTGCTGCAACAATAAATTAATAGAAAGGTGTTTTTTTTTCCAGCTGTACACTTATTTTTTATAAAAATAAGAAAAAAAAACTTGAAAAAATATCCACATGCAAACGAAATAATAACAAACTCTTGATTTGTTCCTAATCAAAACCTTTTTTCTGCTTCTTTTTATAACTTCCGAGAAGAATTTCCAAGACTCCAAATAGTTTTTCTAGTGAGCAGAATATTTCTTATCCAGATGTAGAGAATAGTGTTGAGTAGACCATATTTTTTCTGTCTAATGGATCATGTGGAAGAGCTTAAAAGATAACCAGATGCTTTCTTAGATCAATGCTAGGTCATGTATTGAGGAAGACTTGATGTGATAACTGAAAGAATGAAGCAAGAAATTGTGTGGTTAGGCTGCTGTTGTTTTTTTTAATTATTTGTTTGTCTTGATTTTATTTATTTATTTATTGCCATGAATTAAAAAAAAAAAAACATGAGGGGGGAAATAAGTTGTGACTTTTTAGGGACTTTAAGAGGCGAATGTCCTCTGACCAGACTGTATTTATGCTTGAGATGTAGATGTTAAAAGATGTTTAGTGGCCAGTTGGAAAGAAATTCAATTTTCCTTGCCTACTGCTTCAAGAGTTTCAGTTTAATATATGTTGCTTATGTGAGTTGACATCTTATCAGTTAGTCCTGCTCATGAACAAGACAGTTTGCCTCTGGACTGGGATGTATATCAGCACCAGTGCGCTGGATCAATATGGAATGCACAGCATGGAGACACAGCACAGTCCCCAGCACAGTGGTAAGCAGAAGCTGGCCACTCATTTCTGTTTATCCCTCAGGGATACAAGAGAGCAGACTGGTCGGGGTTTGTCTCTTTTACTCCAGTAATAATGAGTCCTTAATTGGCAAAGTTAGCCTCTGTACACTGCTTATTAGAAGTGCAATTTTTGGTGGTGGTGTTTTTTTTTTCCTATTGCATTTGAATTTCTGCTCTTTGCCTATGTTTTTATGAGCTAACTGAATAATGAAAAGCATCACTCTAGCCTTGATGCCAGCTGAGGATGGCCACTACCATATGGTTAGCTCTCATAGCCTTCAGAGCACAAGCTACAGTTAACCTGCCCCTAGGGAGCCATCCTGGGGCTGTGCTCATGCCCTGGCCATGACCTGGAAGCCCTTGAAAAGTGGATGGTCAAGCAGGCAAGATCAAATGAGTGCCAGGGACTGCCCTGAAAATTTTATATTTTAGAAAAAGGTAGTTTCAGGGCATGGACTTATGCCCTAGCAGTATTTAATTCTCTTGCATAGTTGTACCCTTGATAGTCCTTAGGTCAGTACTATGGCTCCATTTACATGCACACTGTTTATCCACTTTTCTTTTTTGGAATGAGCTCCAGTGGCTTAAATAATACTACATCACAGCATGAAGTTCTCATAAATTGCATTAAACAAGCGTAGCATTTGTTTGCAAACAGATATCAACTATGGTATACACAAAAGGTCTCTGAAAGTACCAGAAAATTTAAATGCTCTAAAAAGATTTAAGAAGTGATAACTAGTTTTCTACATGGTTTCTGTTTACTTTTATGTTTTTTCATTAAGGGCTGAGGTCAGTTTATACAGAAATCACTGCTAAAGGAAAGCTATTGTCCATTTACAGCACATTTGTTTTCAAGTTTGTAAAGCATAGAAAATCTGTTTTAGAAAATTAGGAGTACAAGCAAAGTTTTCTCAAAGATTCGTTTCTAACTTTTACCAGAGACAGAAGCAGAACACAAATATCCTAGCTTTGTAGAATATTCAGTATTCTTTGTGACAGAAAAAATTGCAACAGATATTTTAATGTAGAGTTTCAGAAATCTGATTCTTTCAAGCTTTAAAATACAAACCCCCTCAGTTAACAGTGAAAATTAGGCTTACATGAAGCACTTGGATAAACCTGTAATAAGAAAATGCATGACAGTGAATTAATTGAATAACAAAAATAATGCTTTAGTTAATTTTGGAGGAAAAACATGTGGAGTTACACTAGTTCCTATCACAGGTTTTAATTTCTTGGTATTTAATATCATTTTTGCATGTTTTGAAGCACCTATAGGTAATCTCAACTTCTTCATATTTTATTGTTGAGCTTTGGCAAAGTTTTATGACTGTTTCACAGATGCAGGATTGCACAACCTCAAAAATAGTGAAATCTATCAGGTTTTAGGTAAATCAGAATGTTATACATGGAGCCCAGGAGACATTCTGCTTCTCACTGTTAATCTTTCAGTACCATCTTTGTGGTACATGTATTACATATATAAATTACAGTGCTCTTGGGGAAAAGTTCCCTAATAGAGGCCTCCAACCACTATGATCCCAGGTGTGTACTAATACAGAATCTCAGGGTCAAGGTCATGAGATCCCAGTGCCTTCTCTGTTAGGGCTCCTGGAATTGCATTGATTTAATACCTTTGGTTATTTGGACTTGGGAAAAGGAATGAACTTAAAACATTTAGTCATTTCTTTCTCTAAGTAATGCTTTTAGTACTTTGTCTCTCTGGAGAGTTTCGAGGAGTCTTTACTCACCTCTATGTTGGCACATATATAAAGAATCTGATGACGTCAGCCTACAAAAATCTGGATCTGAATTTAACAGACAATAGTAAAATATCAACTGTAATTTTCAATAGAAGCTATTTGGCTTGACACAAAAAGAAGTGACAATTTTTGTGAGAAAACTTTAAACTTAATGAAGCATACTAAGATTTTAATCTGAGCTTTGGTTTAGAAGCCAGCATGATATATAAATCACTTTTCCTTCCTACTGTAATCAGTGACTTCCCTAAAATCTTTTCTACTTGAAAAATCATGTGAAATACAATTCCACATACATATTTAAAAATTAAAGCATAGTGATAAGATAATGTAAGATTCCTTGCAAAGATCTAAGAAAGATACTGCATGATTATGTATGAGGTACCTGTAGTTAATGAGTTTTAGTTTATTTTTAAATTCATATTTTACACACACTCCAAAACATGAATGCATTTCATCAGTAAGTGTGGGATCTAATGATTGAGAAAAAAATGAGTGTATTCTAAAAAGATTAACTTGTTTATCAGTGATACTTTAAAATGAATAGTCACATAAATAGCTGCCTGCAGCTTTGTCGATGTGTATCTGAGGCCTGTCTCTGTCTAGTAATTCATGTTCTAAAGAGAATCACACCCCTGAGATCTTGCCATAAGGCCCCTGGTATCCTGGTTTTTCTCTTTTCTCCCATCAAGTGGGATCTATGAGGGAGGATCATCAGCTCCCAGCTGATGACTGCAGGTCATGCAATCCAGGGTAAGAGGAACTCATAATCTCAAGCTGGGGGCAGACCCAGACTTTACCACATTTAGATTTTTTTTAGGTATATGTTTCAAAGATGGGCAGGCCTTTTTATCCAGCTCACTGTTTGTAAAGAGCTGCTAAATTATATCATAGCACTGCCAATCTCTCTGCAAACTGAACTGATCATAAAACATTGTCAGCTGTGGCATTAGTGTGTGTATTAAATGTTTCAGCCTACGTTATGAAGGTATTTTGGACAGATGTTGGGTGTAGACATCCAGGGAGAAAGATCATGACACACGTGTTGGCAATGTGGTACTGATGCCAACATCTTCCCACAAGCTATCAGGCGGTGCACGTTCCTTCTGAAAAAGCAGCTGTCACTTTGGCCAAAACAGTTCCTTCCTCTCAGCTGCTCTCTGCGTGCAGTAGGCCTGGCTCTGACCCTTGCAAACTAACCTTGAAGCTGCTGTAATTGTAATGGAGACCTGCCTCTTAGCCTCGTTCTGCAATTATTTGGCATCCTCTCACAAAATGATCCTAACCCAGCTGTGTCAGCGGCCACCTCAGAAGTGATTTTGTCTGCTTGTAACTCAAAGTGTAACTCTGCCACACATGCACTTAGTGCAGTATGTTTCTTAAAAGGCACTTTAATCGGCTGGCATTTTAGTCTGTAGGCCTCTGGGGTCAGGTTGAAAAATTACACTAAAGCTGGACTTACTCTGATATTCTGGGCAGCCTTCTGAATTTTAAATAACTATCCTCAGAAGGCCACGCTTTTCAAAAATTATCTTTAAGTCTGCACACAGAATTTTGAGCTCTGTTCAGTTAATAGCACATTGATAAGCAGGCTAAAATTTATAAAATTGTAGGGTCAGAATCTCTGAATTTGTAGATAAGAGCAGCTATTTCAGTTTTCATTATCTAAGTATCTGGCCTGTAGACTGCTAACTATTTGACTCCTATTTTACCATAATTCTAATATTTGAATCTGAATTAACTGTTTCGCGTTTTTGGCTTTGTAGCTCATTGCCTTTTCAAAAGCAGAATTATTCTGAATTACATGTGGAAAATGATCCTGTTATAATGTGAAATGAGGAAAAGTGAAAGATATAACTCCATTTTTTCCAAGCAATGGCATTCCTTTCTTTGTTTCCCATAAGTGTTTATGAAGAAAAAAATATGATTAACACCCTCTTTGTCAGGAGAAAGTAAATTCTGATTTCTGTAAGTATTTTAAATACAGTTTCTCCAGTACTTTTTCATTCTCCTGTGCTCTACTTTGTCCTGTTACTGTTTCTTATCATATACTGATCCTCACACAATCCAGTTTGTGCTTTACAGACGCTTTTTTTGCTATCACTTCTTCTACTGAAGAACTATCACTAAACTATTGCTGCCCATTCCCTTCAACTCATTGATCTCAAACTCTGGTCCTCTCCCTCCTCCTCTTGTCTGAACCTTCCCTTGCCCTCTTTCCAAACCACAGATTGCAGTGGGCATCTAGCCATGGAATGGGACCAGCTTTGGGGCACAAAATAAACCCTACTGCAGGGACTGCAACCCGTTAGCCATCTGTTCTGCCAGATCATTAGGGATAAAGGCTACCCAGAGGCAGTTTTTAGCAAGGCCTTGAGCAACTGTACCTTTCTGGTTTCTCTGAAATCTCTCTTGTTGATAGCCTTAGACGCATGATAGACCGAATCTTCTCTAAGCTGACATCACATTTCGAAAAGCTGAAAACACTTCCCAGCTCATAGTACATCTTACTCAGTTTGACTGGAGTGGTTTTCCTCTGGGAGGCGGTTTTTCGAGCCAGAGGGAAAGGAAGGATAAGCTCAATATATTCCTTGTTCTACCAGCTGCCACAAAATGTATTTATCTTCCCTCCAAGGAACCATGAGTCCAGATCCATTCATGCTGCACACTCTGATGAGACAGAGTGACAACTTCCATCATAGGTGATGAGGCTGTAGTTTCAGTCTCTCTTTCTTTATCACATTTAATGAAGAATGCCAAAACAGATGTGTTTCACTGTTGTGATTTCAAGAGTAGAATAAAGGAAAAGCTTAGGATGGCTGCTGCAGTGAAATCCAGTAGCATGCTGTGTACCTGGACTGTAAGGAAAAGAGATTCTCTGGCTTCTCAAATAAAATCACAGGTTTTGTTGGAGTGCTCCCTCAAGCTCTGGGGTGAAGGTCCAATAACTACTCTGCATTGGAAAAATGTCTTAGAAATTTTGAAATGTGTCCAGCCCTTTACCAGTTAGCAAAGTGTTTCTAGAATGCTTCTTTGGTTCCTTCTAAGGTTGTGTGTCTTATTTTTAGATTGACAGCAAACTGTGCCAGGCAGTGACATCTGCAAGCTATTCTTTTTTGTGACTGAATGGTAGCTTTTATGCTAGATGTGTGATGCATAATACACTAGTGCTGCTCTTTGACTAGAATGAGGGCAAGACTTGATTCAGAGGGTTTTTTTAATCTTTGTCCTGGTCAAAAATCATTGACTCCTTAGGAACTGGGTTTTTTTGATTTGTATATGAGATAGATAACAGTCCTGATTCTTTGCAGGGTCATTTGGTGAAAGTGGGCTCCAAATATTAAAAATACGAATGTAATAATAAAATTTATAAATCAACAAAACAGAACAGGGAAAAAGAAGGTTGTACAACTATAAATAATCCCTTATTTAAAAATGTGTATGCAAAATGTGATGTTAATACCTAGAAGTATGCAGTTGAAGATGCAACATTTTATCTAGAAAACTACAAGTCTTTTGATATTTAGACAGCCTTTTTGAGTTATGGTCCTCTGTGATACTCTATAAGGATAGAGTTCTCCTGTCAGAATATTCTTATGGATTAGATGTCCATTTCCTCATTTGAGGATATCTTTGCTGAAGGAATGTCATTTCATTGCCTTTCTCTCCATCTCGGGAATTACACGTACAGCTTTCGTGAACTGCAAATGTGAAAGTTATCCAACAGATTCAGATGTTGAATAATGAAATAATGTGTTACTTCCTTTCATCATGTTAAGTGATCTATCTCAATTCTTCACTTAGATGAAGAATGACCTATGTTTCTTATGCTTTCCTCCCTCCCAGAGTTTGACATTAAATTCAATGTCATAGGAAGAAAAGAATATTATAGCAATGCAAAAATAATCTGCTTTATCATATATCATTCTCAGAAGCATCCTATTTTCATCTTTTTCAAAATTAGATGATGGATTAATAAATTGGAGTTTGTTCCAATAATAACAAAAAATATGACTACTTAACATACTCATGCCCTCCCTGTAATTGAAATTTGCAAATATTCATGAGATTCTACCACTGTTCTGCCAATAACTATTATCAACTTAGTTTATTTATGCTGAAGTCTTGGGAATTTTTTAGAAAGATTTTGCATTTTTTCTCTAAAAATATCATTAAAATTTGAACACACATTGACTGCCTTTTTTTAATTAACTGCACTTCTCTCAAAATTTATATGACATGTCATGTCACTGGGTATAAAGTATAGAGCTCTTGCACAAGTGTGCAGACAGGGAGAATATATGTTGACATGAGTGTTTCTTATGAAGAGTTACAACTATCTGGAGTCTCACAGCTGCTTCTTTAGATGAATAGAAGAGAATCACAGGTAATCCCGATCTATTTCATGTGTAGTTTGCTCCTGTGTGAATATATGTCTGTCCTAAGCAGAGGTCAAAAACCACCCAGTTCTGTTTCTTGAACACACAGTCCAAAGATCCTGCCTGTTTCTTACACTGCAGCTTTTCAATAGAAAGTGCATCCACTGTTAATAAAGTCCTTACCTGCACAAACAGAACTGACGGAAAAAAACATTGCCTCCTTTACAGAGAACCTTGCATAACCTAAACTAAATATTGTATTAGAACAAATGAAAAGCCTAGATAGAACAGAGCCATTCAGCGGCACCTGCCATATAATACAAATTTGGAGGTGGCTTTCACCAACTCAGTTGTGTTTGAGGAGTCTAACCTTGATTTTGAATATTTTGTCATATTCTGAAAAGGTTCCTTAGCTGAAATTTCCAAGTTAGATCTATTGCTCTACATATCTGGAAAGTTCATGGAAAAGTGTTTCTTTTTTTATTTACAAGGAAAATTCAAGTCACAAAAATCATTAAAAACAAACAAAAAAACAAAACACAGAAGACTTGGATATTTTTAATGCCTGCAAATAATGATATTTCTAGGGATGAAAAGCTGAAAAGAACAAATCTAAAGCTAGTTTCCAAATAAAATTTTTATACAATAGATTTAGTTATTCTGTAGGCATTTGGCTGAGATAGAGCTTTTCACAAAGAATGTACTGCAAGATTTTTTTCTAAACCTATTTGTAAGTGTAGTTCTGTTTAGTAGTTTTGTACCATACTTTTTTTAAATATACAGAACATGCAAAGGACTGAGAGGGATCTCTTGTCCTCTATATTCAGCATGAAGGATGCCTAATGCGCATTTTCAGCTTTTCTTTGAAGAATGCTATCCTATGGATAGCCTACAGAAAATGGGGTAGTCCATATCTGAAACAGGCAGCTAAGTGACAGAGTCAGCATATTTTAAAATGAGAAATCTTTTCTTTTTCATTTTTTACCTTCCTTTAACATTTTCCTTCAGAACAATGTTGCCTGATAACCTTTGAAAAATCCTGCTGAAAGTCCATTCAGTGTGAGAAAATTACAGCTGTGTCTGTGAAAAAAAAGTAAACTTAGTTAAAATAACTTTTATTTCAAGTATTGTCTCCTGATTTTCTGTACCCTATCTTTTGGGAAGGCCAGGCTAGATGATTATATTATTTCCTACTGATCTTAGAATCTGTGTCAGCACATTTTATTTTTTATTTAAACCTGGCAATTGCTTTTCTCCAGTGCTTCTCTCTCTTTCCTTTTGGAAAAATAAATGACAAATAAAAGTAAAAAAAAGGTTGCTTTTTGTTTTTGTTTTTGTTTTTAAAAAAGGAGTTAACGTTGCATCTTTTTTTTTTTTTTTTTTTTTTTTTTTTTCAGAGACAGTGAGTGGCACTTGGACTTTACTACTCTACATAGTCTAATTTCAGGTCTGAATAGTCATTCCAAAGTTCTTTGTGTCTGCATTGGGCCTGAATCTGCCTGTGTAATGTGTGAGAATTCTGCTTCCATTTCTAGAAGCCTGTACCCTATGTTGCATTGCTTCCTACAATAATCCTACTATGGAAATAAGGCATTCCAGATTTTTTTTCCCAACTAATTACAAAAGAACTTCTGTGTTATAGGAGACTTTCTGAAGAAATACGGAATAAAGATAATTCAAATAAGCAGAGATTCAGAAGATAATCAGTATTCCATTGCTCAAATAATCTTCTAAGATATAGGAATTCATAAATCTTGGCATGAATTCCAGAATAATTTTTTACTTGCTTTCAGATCTAGGATATTCCTCCAGCATATTCACTGAATTTTCAGAAGCTAGGTTATATGACTAAATAGTATTTGAGTTATTCCTAAAACATTATTATTTTGAATTTTTTTTTTATTTCAGATAAAGACATAAGGAATAAATTCATAAAATACTTTAAAAATGGTCGCAGAATCCATTCGAGTTGATTTTCCCTTCTTTTTGTATTATTGTTTTGATTTTAATGTAAATATTCCACAGTTTATATATTATATATCATACAGTTCTACTATCTACTATATATTATACACATACAGTTCTACTATCTACTATATATTATACAGTTATATATGTATACAGATAGATAGATATAGATATATACTATATATTATACAATTCTACAGATCAGGGAAAAAGGTGAGATTCTTTCCAGATAGCACCTGCACAATGTGCAAGTCACTGTGAGTTTATAAAAAAAGTTTCTCTTTGTTTTTAGTTTATCATATATTCAGAAAATATTTACTTCTCTGTTTTTCATAGAGAATGGGCCTTGCCACCATCAGCATTCTTACATGACATTAAATTCTTAGCCATATTTCTTGGTGTTTTCCCTTCTTTACATACACAAATTAATTAATACTCAGGGAAATATTACATTTCAATATGGATTGAGTTTTGGGAAGCTGTTCAACTATTGCTACTTTAATATTTTATGCTAATTTTAAAGAAATGTTCTCTGTAAGTGCTTCCAGCGTATAAATTGGAATAAAATCTTTAGACTTTTCTATTATTATTAAATCCCATTGCCTTGCAGATTTCTACAGAATGTACACTTTAACAAATTAGGTTTTTATCTAGCTGAGTTATTCAAATTTTTTTCATCCCTTTTATATATATGTACATTTTCTTTTTCCAAAATGTGCTATTGAAATTATTTATAGGGAGACATAAGATACCTAATGGTTCTGAAAGTGTTCAAATACACTCCATAAATAAAAAGCCACTATTTCTAACTAGTAGGAGGTAAATGACTGTGCTAGGACTGATCACTGTGGGGAGAATAGGAGATAAGATACAACCTCAAAAATGAGGCTGATAATGTTACAGCTGATAGAGTTTACACCCCAAATACACCCAAAAGTGTGTCTGCAGGTAACGTCATGCTGAGCCAGTTGTTACTTTTATTAATGATGAACAAGACCAAACATACTTAGGGGTACTTAGTGGTAAAGCTGGCCTGTGTTCACCGACACTGAGGATGAAAACAGAAAAATTCTATCCATCTGCAGACAGACATTTTTCAACAGCACTCCTTAAACAAAACTTTTCTAACTCCTTGCTGCTCCTGAAGGAGAACAATCAGCACAATCATTGTCTGATTAGGAAGACCCACAGTGGACACCTTTCACTGTCACTTATGTGGGAACATATATGCTGGAATAAAAGAATGGAAATTCTCTGAGGATGGCAGAAGGAGCTAGCAGAAGAGTATCAACTCATAGGCACATGCAGTGAGCCTTTTGGTTCAAAATTAGCACATGTGCCCAGGTGGCCCAGTACTACTGAGGGGCTAACTAATTTTCCAGGAACTGTTTGAGGCTGGATTAAAAGAAAAGCGTAAGAACAGGGATCATACTTGCAATCTCCTAGTGTTAGTTGTAGGTTTTTCATCACTACCTCAGAAGAGACTGTAGCATAGAGGGAAGTAGCATTGATGTATAACCAGCAGGAAACCCAGTTGAAAACTGGTACCTCCACATACAGGTAATTATACCTTCCTTTGAAAACATGACTCCCTCTGCATGTTCCACCCAGTGCCTGTGATCTGAGACAAGTCTCATGTTGTCTGGGACCATGGGAACAGAACATGCTCTCTGTGGTGGTGGCTCTCCCATATGTGAACTGGTGTGATGCTAGCTGTGCTCCCAGCATGACTGCAGTGCAGACTTCCCTTTGAGATTCCCAAGTAGGACCAGTCTTCAGCAACTGCCTTAGGAGCTAATTAGCTCCATCCATTCTTTCATATGCGGTTCAGTCACTAGATGATGAAAAGTCTTATTTACATATTTCCTGCCTGTGGTCTGTTTTTCTATCAGCCTATGATTTCTGAAAATATAATATAGTGCCAAGCTTTCCCAAAGTGATACAGTGTTTAAACTGGTACTACTTAAAGGACTGCATTTTATACTATTATGACCAAAAGTGGGTCACCTCCCAATTTTTTATTTTTTTAACTGTGTTAAGTTGTCACCTTGCTTTTTCTTGAGTCTTCCAGAAGAAAATGAGGGTAGCCTAGTGCACTGGAAGAAGAAATAAAAGCACATCAGCATGATGGAAATGACTTTTTATTTCTACTGACATTGAATATGAAGAGGAGCTCTTCTATATTACTTTGTTCTTTGTTTTATTTTTTTAAAAAAGAAGGGGGGTGAAGATTAAAGGATTTGGAAAGTTAATATGTGTCTCATTCTCTTGATGACATTTATCCTACGCTTCTACGAAATTTTCTGAGGTCTTAAATTCAGAAGATGGCCATGACAGTCAAGAGGTCATCTGAGTATTTCCTTGCTTTGCAAAACTTTCGACTTCAATTCCATTTGCATATTTATAACTCTTTTACAATTGCGCGCACGCAAATTATATTCCTGCTAAATGCTGGCAGTGTACAGATTTGCATAGTATGTTGGCACTTGAATTTGCAAAGGTGAAAGTAAAAAGAAGTAGGAAGATACAGGAAACTGCTTTTGTGAGGTTGAAAGCATTCTATAATGATCCAAAATCAAACAGTTACCTCAATGGCAGTGTTTCTCATAGTCATTTACATACTATGGAATTCCCACATGACAGCGAAATGCCATTTCCCTCAGAAGTTTAAATTTCCATGCATTTGAAAAAAATAAAAATAGGAAAGCTAAAAATATCCTCTTTCATTTACTGATCTTCCTCACTTGGTGGAATAACTACCTCAGTGTCTTGCCTCCTGTGCTATGTCAGCAAACAGTGCTTATAGTTACGTCACTGGGAAGTAATTAAATCCTGACTTGTCCCTACAGATGAATGCTGTCTCTCTTCAGCATTTTGTACTTTTCCTGCACAGCTCATAGTGTCATATGCCATTGCCCCTATGATTTTCTGCAGTCTGAAAAGTGACTGTTACAGTTTTGTTGTTGACTTATTCAGCCTTTCTGGTATACAAAGTGCATACTTTCTGCATTTGAACTAGGGGATCTGACAATTTTTCTGGCTGAGAAGCTGGAAGTGAAAATCTTATCTGTGCCAGAATTTGAGGGCAGATCTAAATGCAGACGCATGTCGCTTGTCTCTGTGACCACCAGCAGCACAATGTTTGCAGCTAACTAAACAGCATGAACTCATCTGCTGTGGGTCTAGAGCTGGTTAGGGTAGGACATTTCTGTACAGCTCTTAGCTATGTCTTCTGGATTGGAATGGCCTTGTTGTCATGTCTACTCTAGACAGTAATAGAAATATCTGGTTGTGAAGTTCTTCCTGGTTATCACATGCCTTCAAATCAACAGTATGATGGGACACAAGTGGTTTTGCACCACAACATGGAAGCAAGTTTGACTGCACCATGTGTGAAACCTGTGAATGGGCGACATTCTATGCCTCAGTGCCACTGAGAATGTACGAACTGAGACAGATTAGGGACACAATTAGCCTGAGAATTCCTTGAGTCTTCCAAGTTAATGGTTGAGATTGTCCCACATGAATGACTAATTTCTCAGCAACTAATTTTTATCTTTTAAAATGTCTATTGTAGAGCACAGTTCCTCATGAAACCCATTAGTTGATTTTAAATATCTAAACAGATTTTTTATTAAATTCATTTTTCTATAGATTCTCTTAGACATAGGCATAAACATTTCTCTACTAATATACACTATTAAGTTTTTAATTCATGTATAACTTTCCATAATCATGAAAATATACATTCTAATTAACAGTGTACAAATTAAATTATTCTGTTAATCCGTGACATACCATTAAATCTGATATTTTCACTATGATAAAACTATAATTAGATGAAATATAATTACATAAAAATACTGTCCGGAACACTTAGTATGAAGGAGAAAAATATATGGCTGCTTATGCATGCACCATTATCATAAATTTATTACAAAATAATATAAACTTGTGATTCTAGGCTGGTTTAGCAATCTTGCTCAGAACAAGGCAGGAGTAATCTAAAAGGAGTTCTCTATCAGTTTTATCTGCTTTATACATAATGAAGCTGTCAAATTGAATCATTACTATACTAATTTTGGCTCAATAATTCTTTTTGTATTTTGTTATCTAATCAATTTTTTTTAAATGATGGGGAATGTATATAATTGTCAGTTGCACTAACAGCTTGTCTGTATAAAAGTAGATTTCAAAAATAATCACTGCTTTCAGTTGTGAAGTTTGAAAAATCTTCTTCAGTTATCCAAACCAGAAAAAAATAAGATGAGAGATCATGATGTCAAATTAGTAACTTGTCTTTTAACCAAGCTACAAACAAGAAAGCAACCATATAAGAAAGGGCAAATACTTTGTTTTCAGCCTCTTACGTAGACGCATTATGATTGAGACTTCAATTACATGAGCACATAGTACTTTTTCAGAAGGAATCTTGACTCATTTGGCAAAATCATTAGAACAAAATATAAATAATAACATTTAAATATATCTTTTTCTTTTTATTGTTTTCTGATTACACTCATGCTTCCTTTACTTCATGCTGTCAGAGCCTTATTTTGAAGGCAGAAATTCCGATTAGCTCTTTCCAATGTCCACTGTTATAACTTGCTAAAAATTATTCATTTAGTTATTAATTCTCATAGACCTTAGAAGAGGAAACAGGTTATTATTACACTATTTTCACCATTCAGAAACTCAACTGGATGCCAACTTACTGTTCAGCTTGAAATTCTGCAATATAGCTATAAAGAACTCAAAGGGAAAAAGACAAGAGGCGAAGACAACTAAATTCTTCTCTCTCTTTAAAAAAAAAAAAAAAATGCTCCTGAAAGGGCAGTCGAGGTGTTCAAGTATTCAGTTCTAGAACATGACTCATTCTAGCAAATTTCACATGTTTAAAATCAGTGCGAGAGAGAGAGAGCTCTGCATTTTGGAATAGGGATTTCTGGCAGTCTGCTTATGTTGCTACACTGCAACAGTACCTCTAACCAATGAAACAGTAAAAAACTCTGAAAACTCATGAGTGGATGAGGATATAATTTGGTAATATACTGTAATATTAAGATAGTAGTCTATTTTTTTAAATATGGGTCAACTCATTTTTGAAATTACATGTTGCACTGAACTCCATAGAAGTCCTTGCCAAGAACTGTAATAATATCTCTCCGAGATGTAGATAACTATCTAAATTCTATATTGATGATCTACTACCTTTTCAAAATATTTTATTTTAAATCACAAGCTTTTTTCTTCATATTGAAAGGTGTATTTCATTAATATACTAAATGCATATAATACAAATTTTCAATTATTATTTTTCATAATTACTTCTACATATATTTTATCAGAAATTCATACTACACACAACTTTTCCACCATCAGTAGTTGACTGGAAAGAAGGCTTTTATTTTATGAATTGCATTATTGATTTTCAGTTATTATTCAATTTTGATGCAAGTAGAGAACTGAAAAAATCCAAGATCTTTTGATCAATTTTTTTCTAGTTGTATATCTTTGTAGATTTTTTGTGTGTGTCTTTTTTGTTGTTATTCTTGTTGCTTTCTTTGATTATTTGTTTGCTGGCTTATAAGGAACTAATGAAGCAAAGCTCTAGTGTGTGATTTCATTCTGTTTTTATTTGACATTATTATTCAAGGTCCTCAGCCTCTCATATCACAGGAAAAATATGCTATGGTACTTTATTATGCGGGCAAGGATGTTTCATATTGATTAATTTATAGTCTGCATAGAGTCCCTCCAAAATTTTAAATGAGATTCTTTACTTAGACTACTAGAAAATATGCTATGGATGTACACTGCCATCCAGAAAGGACTGCACTTCTTATTGCAGTTTAATTTTTTAAAGCCTTTTCAACATTGAGCAACAGTAATTGTAGAAATACTAGTATGTCACAAGAAATTAAGGTTGACCGTTCAGAATAACATTTGCCTGTTGCAGGATATCAGACATTTCATGGTAAATTCAACTTTATGTAAAAGATCAAGATCTAAACGAGATGAGTGGAAGATATGGTACACTGATATGGCAGTGTTACCATATAAAGATAAACTATAATGTATTTGAAGATTCCAGTGACCTTACTGACCGCTACGAGGACAGGAGCAATCAGAGACTTTGAGCACAGATGTGCCCAAGTATGTTAAGTGGTGCTCTTGACTCAGAGGGACACAGAGTGTTGTGGTCTCTCCTTTCTATTGAAGAGCACAGCTGGCCTGCGCAGATCAGAGCATCTGCTGCTTCCACTGAAATTCTGCTGCTGCAAGCCCTTTACCACAAAGGCTCTGTGTTCTGCTGGATTTCCACACCTGCCACTTGGATATTATAACTGAGAATTACCCCAGAGCAACATAGAAACTGCATGATGCAATCTAAAACATCACACTCTCAGTTTAAAAATCCAACAAGATCGTTTCATGAGTATAGCTGTTAAAAATAGTTATACGGATATGTTTTTTCTTGTGTTACAGAAAACAACAAAGGATACGTATGTCCCCAGTGAATTTATTCTCTGTCTCTTATCTTATGAAATATAAATACTCAGCAATCAAATGTAAGCGATGATTAAGGTCGGTATCCTTATTTTCAAAGTTAATGGGTCTATTTTCCAGTACCTAATGAGGTACTGGAACAGGCTACCCAGAGAGGTTGTGGATGCCCCATCCTTGGAGGTGTTCAAGGCCAGGTTGGATGGGGCAGCCTGGGCAGCCTGGTTTAGCATTGGACATGGAGGTTGGTGGCCCTGCATGTGGCAGGGGAGTTGGAGATTCATGATCCTTGAGGTCCCTTCCAACCCTGGCTATTCTGTGATTCTGTGATTTTTCTGTGATATGAGTAGTTAGAAGGAATTTGTGGAATGATCTGGGAGTCAAGAACAGATGGATTCAGTTGGGTTTGGTTCTGGTGATTTGGTTTTGACAGAAGGTGCTTCTGATATGTACTCAGGACTGTAAAATACCAGCCATGCTCACCTGTGAATATACTGCATATCTGTGAATTATATAGTTATGCAAATCACATAACTAGAGAGCCTATGGAAATAGAGGCTGAGCTCTTGACTTCTTCCATGTTCTGTGAGGGTTTTGCCAGGAGCTTTCAGCTGGTCTCTGCAGGAGATCTGTTTTGCACATCCTGCCATGTTACCATGCTATAGTTAGCCAGGCTGCTGTAGTCTTCCTGGTCAAACAGAAGCCAGAAGGATCAATTATCATAAAGAGATTTGAAAAATGTTCCTGCAGACTAGGGCTGCCAACCCATTGGTGCCTGAACATTCAGAATTACTAACACACACATTTTATGTGAGTCAGCCTCTAAGTGCTGAGTGTTGGTGTGAAATCAGCATTGCATAATCCTGGGGAATCTCAGTGCCGCATCTGCTTTAGCATAGACAGGGGGAAAGTTTAGTCCTCATTTGTTGCTTCTTCTTCACAGAGGGCTCTGAAGAGGTATTTGACACCAGCTTTTCACTGAGAAAAAGGGTTTGAAGGAAGTCTTGTTATAAGAGGAAGTGGCTAAGATAAGAAGAGTAGGAGGCCATTACATGGTGGAGCAGCTAAGTCACTACTGGAAAACTGCTTTGCTCTTTGGAGACTGAAAGCAAGAAGGTAATGTCATGAAGAAATACAACATTGCAATTTCTGGGCTGGACAGGGTTTTTTACCCCTCTAGGAGGGCAAAAATGGCTGGATGAAAAATGAATCATGCCTCATCATGCCTCAGCCTGCTCCAGTCCTATCTACAGCAAAGCAGAATTATCTGTGAGCTGGGGGGTTGCAGAGGAAAGAGAGATCCCTGCCCCTGTGTGCTTGTCTGAAAGTTTTTATGGTGTCATGCTTTCTGCTGACATATCAACTTCTTTTTTTTTTTTTTTTTAACTATCAAGAATTTAAGAAACTCAAATGTTATATGTCATTACTACTCATAACCTTTAGGTGCTAACTGAAAGCTCCCAAAGCAGTCCTCAGACTCAGAATAGCCAAAAAAAAATGCTTGCTACTGTACATTGTCCTTCAGAAGGATCATTCATTCACTGCCAGTGTAACAGAACTTTATCTTACTCTAACCTCGCACTTAGGATAGCAACATAGGGAACAATATATTCCTTCAATGTAAACTTAAGAACTGTATGCCATCAACCTCTGAAGATGCAGCTGAGTCTGCTAAAAACTCCAGCTTCAGAGCATCAATAATTACTGCAAAGGGTTCGGTCCAGAGCTGTTGAGGTTATGCACAACTGTCTTGCAGAACACTGTGTAGCATCTCACTGGAGAGCTCACATTTTGGCAGTTTGGTGGCCACAAGAGACCTCTCATTCAGGTCACAGAGTCTGCATGACTGACGCGAGAAGTAATCTGTCAGAGCATGACTACCACTGGAAGCCAACTCTGGCAGAGTCTCTGATGGGTCTCAAGCCAGCTGTACAATTTGGGGAGGCCTGTCACAGTGTATAATTTTCAAAAGGATCATTTCCAGATCGGACCCACCCTCTATTTTTGGAGACAATGTAATTATTTGGATCATATGTTACCACTGTATATCAGAAATTGACTGAGAAAGTTAGATTTTTCCTATATATACATATATACAAACAATATATATATATATGAATATTTTATATATATATATATATATATATATATATATATATTGTGTTTGAATCTATTTGGGTTTTTGACCATTTCTTTTTCCCTTTCTGGTACATCATATCTGATTAGAGAGATTATAGTAAGTGAATAACTGTAAAAGACCAGATAGTCTTTTTCAGACTGGAACAAAAAAGGACAGGCAGTCAATGTTTTTCAGGTGGCAAAAGTATTTGCTGATATCACTGTAATGCCAAGTCATGGAAAATAATCCTTTTTAAACTTTACAGTAACAGAAATATCTGTACATAAGCACTGAAGAACATCTCTCTTTTGAACTTTATTTACTAGCTTCAGTCTTGTGCCATCCAAAAAATTGTCCCAGTTCCTAAAATCCCTATAGGTATATAACTGTTCATTAGGAAAAAAGAAGAACTTATTCATTAAAAATGAGGTAAATTATCTTAAACTGGAAAAGCATCAGATTTTCATACCTCAAGTCCCTACGTTAAATGTCTTTGTTATCATGAAGAAAACAAAAAGAATGTTAATGTCTTAAGAAGAGTAAAACAAAATTTGACTGCAGCTTTGAAAGTTGCATGAAAGTAATTCACTTTTATTTTTTTTTGAATGATGCCAAATCTAAGATTTCGCAGGCTGCTTTAATAAAAACTGTGTTCATTGTATCACATTATGTATTCAGTAACAGTAGTGTAATGTAGTGTATTAGAATGGATAACTGAAAGCTGGAAGAGACATTTATGCAGCTCTCAAATGTGTTATGAAAGTACTTAATCTGAAACAAACACAATTGTATATGCTCTTATTATGTACCTTTTTGAGATTTAGCTTTGACAGAGTATCCTAGGGACCATTCTAAGATATTGGACCAAATTGAGTACATCGCCTCATTTCATCCACATTTCAAGTAGGTATGCCTTATTTCTTTTTAAGAAAATTTTTCCCAGTGAATGTAGAAACTGTCATGAGGTATTCCATGCTACCACTTCTTTTAGGTAAATAGTTGCATCCTGAATGGCAATTTATTTTTTCCCTCTGAGTTTGCTTAATGATTTTATTCATAGAGAGAGAATTTGTTGCAGTGTGAGGCTACTTGCTACTAAAGAGCTCAGCAGGGGCTGGAAGCTGCTGCCTCTCTCAGGTCACTCTGCTGTGAAGCAACAGATTGTATGCCTGTAGAAACTCATTTACACCCACCCTCTCCCTTAAGAAATACCACCCCTATGTTCCCTTCGTCATATTTTCTTTTTTAGTAATGGGCAGCATCTCATAAAATCCCTAGAGAAATAATAAAAATACTTTCGTGCAGTGATGTCTCCACCCAAATATGGATTTTGTAAGTGAATGCATAAATGCAGTTCCTGAATGCATAAAGTCATTCTTTGACACGTGAATCTATATCCATCAACAGGTACAATAAATGTTAAGAAAGAGGACATTTTAGTGACCAAAGTGAAAGCCTAAAAGTTAAAAGTGATTATTTCTGTTATCAAACTAAGAAAGTTTCATCTTGTCCATAAAATCTAAAATAAAAATAAAGAAGCAAATAAATAAATAAATAAATAGTTTTCAGCATCTTTCCTGTTGGGTGTCTTTCATATCTAGAGGTAGTGACTGTGCAAATATGTGGCTCTGTAATGATACTTTCTGACATCACAATTACTTGCAGTGGCATCGTCATACACCTCTCTTTTGCCTACATATATTTTCACTTAACTTCTCAAATTCTTCTGATTATTAACCAGAAAATTATTAAAGGATTAGATGAATGTTTCCTTCACCATTGTAGAATAAATTGAACTTGACTCAGTGGTTCATTTTATAAGATGGATGCTATAAAATGGATGTTCATTTAATATTACCTAATGATTTTGGAGAAAACACAAGCACAATACTGTATTAGGAAGAGCTATAGTAAGGTGTGAAATGCAAAACTGAAGAGTCTAGTTAGAAGAAACAAAAACAACTCTCAATCTCTTCTGCTTTGTGCAGTCAAGTGGAATTGAACACATCTGTGTAATCCTCCACTTTCTTCACTTTCTTTAATTAGCACCTCATGTATTTACTGAAGTCCTCAGCAACAAACTATTGCTGAAGAGTAGAGAACTGCAACAGGTTTAGCAATGGGTTATAAAAATTTTTAAAATTATATGTCAGTGACACTGTACCATTATATTTCTTTAAAAATGCTTATTTGGTAGAAAATGACTTAGACTTTAATGGAAGGAGAGGATTAGAGGTTTGCCAATGTGACTCCCATCTACAAGAAGGGCCATAAGGAAGATCCAGGGAACTACAGGCCTGTCAGCCTAACTTTGGTACCAGGGGAAGTTACAGAGAAATCATCTTGGGTGAGATCTCAGGGTAAGCGAGTGGTATCCAGGGGATCAGGCCCAACCAGCATGGCTTCACAAAAGTCAGAGGAGACCTCATTGCACTCTACAACTTCCTCAAGGGAGGTTGTGATGAGGAGGGGTTTGGCCTCTTCTCCCAGGAAACAAACAGGACCTGAGGAAATGGCCACAAGTTGTACGTTAGACATAAGGAAAAATATTTTCTCTCAGAGAGTGGTCAGGCACTGGAGTGGTCTGCACAGGGAGGTGGTGGAGTCACCATGCTTTGGCAGTGTTCAAGAGGCATCTGGATGAGGAGCTATGAGATATGATTTGGTAGCATGTGGTAGTGGGAAGATGGTTGGACTAGATAATCTTGTAAGTCCTTTCCAATCTTGTGATTCTATGATTCTATGAGAGATACAGAAGGACTGAGTGGTGAGCAGGTTTTTGAAAGAAAGAAAACAAAAGTTCTCTTAGACCTATGGCTACACTTGAAGTAGTGTTACTTTCTTAAGGTGAATGGGAGATGAATAGGTTCAGTGACTTTGAAAACGAAGTTATATAAACTCTGCAGGGATCCTTGCTTTTCTTCATATCCTTGTCACCAGTGCCATGCAGAAGCCATGTGTGTCAAACACATCATAGTTTCCTGTTTACTGATTCTTTGTGCCTTCCTTACTATTTTATCTTGAACTATGGACTGCACTCTTTGTTTTGAACCACATTATTCCCGCATGTCTTACTAGATTGATTACATGGCTAAAATTTGACAGAAACACAGCCTTTTTGAGTGAAGGAAGAAGGAGAAAGAGGTAAAATCTACTATTTATGTTGTTCCACACTGAAGTTGTCAATAGTTTTATTTGCTGTAATACAGTTTTATATAGAATTCCAGATAGCTATGTTTTTCCCTCCTCCCTCAGCATGCAATTAGTAGCAAATTAACTGTTTTTCTTGCAGTGAGTTGTTGGAGAGAGTGACTTTTCTTTGTTATTTGAGTACACTTTATCAAGAATTGATAATTTAGATTGAATCAGCCACAGGAGCACAGGTGAATTGCCTTCACCTGTGCTATTGGAAGGAGTGGAGCCTGGTTGCACCTCTCCTAGATCCATTGAAGAGCTGACTACCAGTGGGGAAGGATCTCTTCTGGAGATCTGCTCCACTGGAGTTTACCACGTGGGTCTGGGATAGGGTGAGTGTCCTTTCTTTCTGCTCTAGTATAACTACACATGCTAAGCTCTTGGATATATCATCTGTATAATTATTGATTGTACAACATTGTTTTACAAGATTAAATTTAACAGTAATAGTCCAAAAGAGTAGCCTTAGTAATTATTGAAAAGTAATAAAAATTAAAATCTAAGTTTATCTTAATTCTGGTAGTACTGTAGATCAACTTAGGTAATAAGGAGTGAACTAAGTCAATCTACTTTTTCATCCCTGCCAGGATTATTTACTAAAGTTCCAGACAATTATGTTTATGCAATTCCATTGCAATCCTAATCTAAAGAGAGTGGGATTGTACAGCATTATTTAGGGTTTTATTTTGTCTACAGACAAAATAAAATACAGAAATCTTTATTATTACAAAAAATACAGAATCTTTATTACTGGTGATGATGAGTGAAAAAGAAAGGGCACAGCTTGATTTTCAGCAGCCAGGGTTTTTGTTTGATTGATGCTTAGGAACAAAACCAAAACAAACAATGTCTCTGTAAACTAGTAACAGATGAGCTGGACGCCCCTTAAAAATACTAAATAAGAGCATCTATTCAGAAAATGATTCTCAGAATGTATCATCAGTTAAACACCAAGTGATGCAGAGTTTGTGTTAGTGATTATAAAATACTTAAATGGTAGATTAGATTAAACAATGCTTAATGCACCTGCCATTACCCTTTCTTTACTGGACTTAGTGGTAAGACCTCAATTGATAATTAGATAGACAATGAGTAACTTTTGATGATCATTTTTTCTAAAAAGAGATTGATTCATTTTCCTGTGGAAGTTGCCAATCCTTACACCAAAGCTGAAGCTGAACTCTACTGAGTTTGAATTACCATATATTTTTTAATGTGCTTAATTGGACCAACAACTAAGAAATGCCTCTGTCTGCTCAGAGGACACTGCAATCAATTAATAATAGTTAGGTGGGATTTTGTTGGACTTTAATAATCCTCTTCAGACAAACAAAAGACTCCTGAGTACAAATTGCCCCATTGCTTGCATAGTCACCAGACTTCTGAAAAAGAAATGTATATATATACTGCCTAACTGCATTGTGCTCATTAAAGTTGGCAAAGATGTACATGATAAAATGAATTCTTGAAATCCCTCTAATGACTTACAATAAGTGTATCCTCTGGAAGCTCTGAGCCAAGACGGAAAACAAACTTCTCCAACTCTACTAATCTGTATAGTATTTCCACCAGCAACTTCTGTCCCTAAGCAGTAGGAATTCTGTTTACTGACCACCCTTCTCTTTTCTTGCAGTCCACTCATCATCTCTCCCCATAGATCCTGTTCGCATTTTGCTTTTCACTAATTTGAATACCAGGTCTCTACTTTCTATAGTTTGATGTGATTCACTATGCTCTGTTCCCCGTTTTCCTCCTAATTCCTTTTTCCCTGTATTTATATTCACTTCTGCTCTTTAACCAGCGCATCTGTGCTGTCCCCTTTCCTCATGCTGAGGTTCATCTTTACACTTCTCACACACCTAGAGCTTTGGTCCCCAGTGCTGACCATGCTGGGTCTCTTGCTGTTTCTGTTTTCTGGAATGTACTATTTCTACATGTGTTCAAATGTTCTCTTTTCTGTGGATCTGGCAGCTCCTTTCCACTCTCCTTTGCAATTTTATTTTCTCCTCACTCAGAGTGTCAGTCTGTGAAAATCTATTGGGACAATGGATAGAGCTGAGGCAGGAGCATTGTTTTGCTGCAAAATGTTAATTTATATTATCAATATTATTCTTTAATCTGCATATAACTATAAAGGTGTTTGTAGCTTTTTAGGTAAGTAGAAGGCAAGAGTTAAATGTGTGATATATTTCTTTCTTCTTTTAATTTCCTCTTCCCCTGAAAAATTGATGTACTTCTGCCATTTTAATACTATCCAGAATTTAGAATGTTGATTGCATGAGCTATACTAAACTGTTATGAAATGTCTCAATGAATCAAAGACCTTATAAGCATGGTCAGTCAGTGCACAAAGGTATAACTTGGTGTCTGAATTCCTTCTGAAATACTGAGTTTATGGGTGGGCAGTAGCAAGTATTTTGAATTTAAAAAAAAAAAAAAAAAAAAAAAAAAAAAAAAGGAAAAAAATTTCTCAGTTCTCATAGGTAATTATGGTTATCCACTGAAGTTTACTTCTCATAGGTTTTGAGGTGTGGAAGCTGTGCGTATCTGGAGCATGGTTTGACTTTGACACTATTGCTACTGCAGAAATGCACCACCCATTTCTTAACACACAAACGTGCACTGTTTGATCTCCATAAACATTCAGTAAGCATCAGTGAATGTCAATGGGTGCTGTTATTCCAAGTGAGACTGCCTCTCTGCTGCCGCCTGTCACATGGCAACAACCTGTAATAGAATTTTGGCAGGTAGGTTCAATCTCTACTGTCATACCACTAACATTTGTGCCTGACATCTAGAGCCAACATAATAACATAGGAGGCATTTCTTTCAGAGAAACTCTCATAGTAGATTTGAGATTTATCTCACCTAGCTTTCAACATCTACAGTGTCTCAGTCAGGTGGCCTTTTTAGGTGTTTTTAATGTATGATTCATGTGACCTGTTTCTAATGTCTACTTTAGGAATAGATGAAACATGGCAAACAAGTAACTATTTCTCTCCATTAATTACAGAGAAAGCCTAGAGGAACTAGATCAAATATACACTTAACTGTGTTTGTATTTATTCAAATCAAGAATCTCAATTTAGTGATTCAAATTAATTTTCACTTCCTTGCAGAACAGGCATACAAGTCATATTTACCATCTAATCCTTAACCTGAGAATAAATTTTTTTCTCATATGATATTGATCATTGCAGTTTGTATATTTCCCCACAAATAATCAGTATCTTCTGAGGTAGCATAATGTTGTGGAAAGATTGAGGAAAAGAATGACAGGACAGGACAGATGAAAAATTATGGTAAGAATTGCTTGAAATCCAAGTTGAAATATTATAAACAAAATTTAATACAACAAAGCTGAAATAATTTCCAGTGACTCTTACTGAAGCAAGCAGTCCTCCAAATATAACAAAAAAAATAGAAAAACTCTCTGACAACTTATTTTCTTTAACCAGGTTTGCCCTTAAAACAATTTGCTGACATCGCTGGGCTGAGAAAGGGAGAGATATTTTCACCATCATGACTGACATAAATATGATAGCAGCTCTCTGGATGTATAAATGCTTGTAAAATAGAGAAAAGAAAAAAGGGAAAAAAAAAGTCATTTTGCAAATATAGCGTATTCTTTTCCAGGAATGAAACACCTATCTCCATTGTGAAGATTTACCAGTGTAACAGTAGCATACAGCTTTATCAGCAAACCCCTGTAAATCAATTGAAGATCTTTCTGGCCTTTAGAGGAATCTTACTTTATATTCTTGATTTTTATTAACCTCATAAACTACCCTCAATGAACAACCTTTTTCTTAAGTGACCATTTGAGAAATATCACCATGTTATCTACAGAGCAAGTTCATTTGACCTTTTTTTTTGAAGACTTTTTTTCTATACAGCCAATTTACACTAGCCTCTTGGGTGGTCACTTATCAAATATGTATATTCATTCAGAAAGATGTACCGAATAAGTGCCAAACTTTTCTGATTTCCTTTTCTCATTCATGCTGAACAGTATGAACCCACTTTTTGGCATATCGTGTTTTGTCATTTTACATTGCACATCATTGCATGTGACCTGAAAGTATCCAGGTCATGTGTCTGGGTATCTATAGAGAGCTTTTGTCTTTCTCCCATCCACTAAAAAGGAATAGATAATTGACTATCAGGCAAATGCAATGGTTAATTATTGAGGATATTTAGTTCAAGAGAATGGTAGATTTGCGTATTTGAGAAATTTATTTTATACTTCCTGGTCAATACATGGCTCTGTAAGCTTCGGTAAAGTTTTCAGAAGTTCTTCATGGCATATAGAGAGGAAGATGCATGGTACTATGTACCCTGGACAAGGGGTGGCTCAGTATCCCTCACAGCACACTTCTTACACTGAGTATATCTGCTTTTAATACAGTCACAGTGCAATGGGATGGTTTGGCATTATTTTCTTGTCAGCTTAGGGATAATACAACAATATAAGTATGGACGGGGTTTAAAATGGCAAGTGTATTGCTGTAAGTCCGCCAATTTGAAAAATCTCTCATTTTTATAATTTTGCCAAACTAAACCATTCTTACTCCATTATGAGAGCATTCATATGAGGGATTATCCCAGTGATATACACATTATAAGTAAAAAGGATGATGCTTCAAAGCATGGACAGGTCCTTAGAGATGATCATTTTATAGCTTAACAAGCCTTTCCTGCTTTTCTGAATATGGCAAAACCCTGCTCTGCTTAGGGGGATCCTGATTTTTACCCCTACTCAGTTTATCCTTCTACTTAAGTATGGTTATGCTGGGATTTTCACACATTACTTTGTCCTGATGGCTACCTTTCATCTGTCAGTACAACAAATAGCTCTGCTATGTTAGATCTATAGAAATTATAGAAGCTGTAGCCAGAGCAAGAGACGCGGTTCTGTGAGATAGAAGAGTGATGCTCTTCCAGCTGACCTGAGATTTCTGTAGAATCTATGTTTCAGTTTGTAGCAAAAATGCTAAGTCATGACTTGAGAACAGTGATTGAGCACCTGATGGGTCAACAGGGCCAACCCAGGTGTGCTCAGATGCATTGCATGGAAGGGGTGGAGGTGTGCTCAGCTGCACTGGAAGGGGGTGTGACTAGGATTCATCCCTTCCTGGACCTCATTTAAGGGTTGGCAGTGGAAGCAAGGGTTTCTTGCTACAGATCACTGTGTGCCTAAGGCCTTTTGACTGTAGTATATATTTTCCTTTGTTTCTGTGCTGTTGCTTTTGAGCAAGTTCTTCCTTGCTGTAGCCTGAGACTTAGCTACTCTGCTGTCATTGCTGTGATTTCCATTGCATTAAGTGTTATATAGTAATATTGCCAAATTGCTTTGGGGGTTTCTAACATGTAACCAAGATAACATAACGTAGCTTATCCTGGAGATTCCTAAAACCTTGCTGCTCCTTCTGGTTTCACCTTATGGTTCTTCTGAGTCTACTCTTCCACATGTAGTAGCATACCAGAAGAAATGTATTAGGCTCTTATCTTAGTTTAGAAGAAACTGTCAAATGCTATGTCAGATAGTTACTGTAACTATTCCTACTGCAAACCAGGATCTAAAGAGGTTGGAACAAGCTTGTGTGTGTATAGTTTTCTTTCAGTAATGAAAGTGGAAGAGGCTAGAGATGTGCTATGCTTCTTACACTGATTCGACTGAGAGGTTTAATCATCCCTGATGTTGCTATATTGCAGAACAGCAATATGAAGAGGTATCTGTTGTGTTGCTGTTAGCTAGAAAAGCTAAGGAACTAACCAAAACAAGTTATTGCAAACAGTGTTTATCTGGTACTTGAGGCTCTTTGATTACCCAGGACACCAGTGAGAACAAATTACAAGGTACAGTTTTCTGGTTTTTCTTTATGCTTCTTTCTTAGTAAGAATGGGGTGAATAACAGATGGCAAGAGGTAAAATTCAGATAGCAGCTCAGGATTTTTCCTTTAAGTATACATACAAACTTTAGACCACAGAGAAATAAAAGAACAGCCGCATTCTTCCTGCAGCAGTGGATACTTCAGTGTTTGCTGCTCCATGCTTTTCAATGAGAGAAATCTCTAGCCAGCTTCCAAAGCAGAGTGATGTAGGCTATTGAAACAGCTTGCACTGCTAGTCCAATTTAAGCTGATTTCACCAGCAGTGGATGAGGAAGCAGTTATATCAATCTAGCTCCGCAACAGGAGCAGAATCTTTGGCCAAAGATAGATAAAAAGGAAGAGAGTGTCCAAGTAACTCCACAGGTGACTTCTTATCCAGTGCACTTCATGGCTGAAATTCTGTTTCCTTTGTCTAGCACTCTGTAAATGTGACACATCCAAAATACATGTGTGGAGAATCCATCCTACTTATGATTTAAGGAATTGCTTTAAAAAGGCTAGTCTTAGCAAATGAGTAAGTTGGTCTATGGTCATTGGAAGTGGGAGAGCAGTCATCTGGTATGAATTACTGCCTTAATTAATCACTTAGCTAGGATTTCTGGGGAATCAGATACCCATTCATATTGCTCTGTTTCTGAGAGAGAAGATTATAGAAGGTGCTGAATTATCTTATCAGCACCAATCAGACACTGCTTACACTGGGTTTAAGACTATACTCGTGCTGTCCTTGTTTCCGTTATAGTAATTGCTCTTCTGTTTGATGGCAATCAAATGTCCACAGTGACATTAAAGTGTTTGCTATGAGATTACTCAGAAATAGCTCAGTTCTTTTTTGAAAAGATCCTTATATATCACAAAATGAGTGCCTCATTCACCTTTTGCTGAAATAATTGGTGAAATCAGCAGTGTATTTCTCTTCTACTTCATCCTTTTTATACCCCAGTGAAGTTGTAGGGGGAAAAAAGGCCAATTTGCTTTCAACTTCTAGATTTATTTCATACTTAGGCAGCAATTTAAGTTGCCCAGAATATAGCAGAAGACCTTGTAAAATACTGTAATACTATGTAATTACATTAGAACTATACTTTTCAGTACTACCCCCACTACAAATTATATGAAATGCAAACTAGAGCTATCAGGGCAAGCCCAACAGTGAGTGGGGAAATCTACAAGTACTTTAGCTGTGTATCCGTGGGATACATCCTAGCCATACAGATTGGGTAAAATAGTGCTGTTAAGATAATTTCCTTCCTATTATAGTATATCTGTGACTATACAGAACATCTTTCTGCCTGAGGCAGCATGACTTCAAAATCTCTTTATGTAATTTTCGTCCTTTGGACTGGATTCTGGGGTGTCACTGGCCAGGAAGCTTTCCTGTTGGTAGATCAGAAACAGTTCAGCTTTTCTTGCAGGTCCAGTGGCTTCAGACTTTGCTTACTCCATTAGAATGGCAAGAGAAGAAAACATTACATCCCCACATTGTGCTTGATCAAAAAAATAAATCATCTGTGGAAAATATGAAATTATATAGAGTTGCTTTTTTTGGGCAAGTTTTATTTGTGTTTTGAGAATTATTTGACCCAAGGTGATTATACATAGTTTCCTTTTACATTTCTGGACTTGAATTGGATGAGGAAGGTGGCTTAACTGTTGTATAAGGACCAGATATGTTCAACCAGAAGCTGAATTCAATAATCCTCGTGATTCCCTTCCAACTCATGGTATTCTATGAATCTACGATTCTGTGATTCAGATCAATTCCACAGGCAAATTATTTAACTAGCTCTTTATAGCACATCACTCATCTAAAATATGGGTATTTGATAGCCTGAAACCCCATAAGAAGCATTTCTTTACTTCAGAAATACATTAGTACCCTTGTTCAGACTTGTAAGTTTGTTTCAGGTTTCAGAAATTTAAAGGCAAGCAATATTTAGTTATTCTAATATTTATTTAGGATTTAATTAGATAGTATTTGTTCCTTATGTAAAATTCCTCCTTTATCTTCTCTTACTGATTATCAGACAAAGTTTTCACTTTTGGATAGGATGCTAGTTATTCACTGCTTGAGGTTTGCACTCAGTTTTGACAGTGCAAAACAATGAATAAAATTAACTTAATTGATTTTGATTGTAGTAAGCATTTATCTGTATGACAAGACTATCACAGACCAGGCATAATTTGCAGTACCTGTTCCCAAGGTACCAGTTGTAGAAGCACTAAAGTGTTGATAGAACCATTTTATGCTTTTTGGCCTTCGTAAGGAAAAATAGTGCTTTGCCTACTTTGTTATTCCCACATCTAGCTAGTGAGTTTTCTGCTCAGTGAGTTTTTAGGAGATCCAAGAATGTATTAAATCTCCAAAGGCAGTCAGGAGTCTAGCTTTTTCCAGTTCCAACTGGAAATGTACAGTTGAGGAAACAAACTCCTGCCTTGCTGTTTCTTTTTAAGGCAATAGAGAACTGTCAGACAATCCAGATTTTATCTGTACTATCTAAGTTATTTTCTTTAATGAGGATATTCTTGCAGATTCCTATAGATTCTTTGTTCTTATGATCATGTTTACCTGCAATATTTTACAATATTTACATTTCTGTGAAATGTCTAATAGAGCTGTCAAGAAACTAAGTTTATTTCATCAGACTATTTTAACATTTCTTAAACTAAATTAAAATTTTAAGCATTTGCTCATATTAAGTGAATCCTGACTACTTGAAGGTATGCAAACTTGAAAACAGCTCAAGTTGGCAACAAATTGAAGTAGTTTACCTCTTAGCAGTGAGTCAGCAGTGTATGTATTGATTCCAAGCAGCATAAGCTTTGAAGCCATATGATGACCCAGTTTTAAAATGTATATTGTTGATTAGAATGGTCATTGCAATTTTGTGGCAGAATGAACAATACTGGACCGTATCCAGACCCTTAAAACTGTTAATAGCTGTCCTCCTCCAACAGATGGCCACTGTGTTCATTTTATGGGGGAGTTTGATTCCATGCAGCTGACTGCATTGCTTCTAGAGGTGCTACAGTTGGAAGAGCCATTTCCACAAGCAGATGACATGATGGTGTAATTTATACAAACAGTTATCGCTAAGCAGCCAAACCACTGTAATGAAAGAATTAGTTTCTAGAAACTTGAAGAAAGAGTTGAAGTCCAGGAGCAAGGGGGAGGGAGTTATCAGTTGCTCTTTCACTGATGGCCTAATTTCTTTTGTGTTATAATATATTGGTAATTGTTAATAGAAAAACATACACACATACATATTTCCATTTATCTTAATGATACTAGTGTTGGATTGCAGTGTGAATGAATAGCTGGTGTGTTTCAAAGCCTTGGCAGCTCTCAGTGACCTTCAGAAGAAATGAAATGCTCTGTTGGCTAGAGAAACAATTGAGCTGAAATCAGTCAGGCGCAGTAAACTCAGAGATAGTCTTTCCAAATTAAAAGCTGTTAGTAGCAGTTAAAAACAAGGAAAAAAACAATAATATATGATCTTGCTGCAAGTTGATTTTATGTGCACATTAGAACAGGGGAGGGGGGAGGGGAAGGAAAGTTCGTATCAAAATAAATTCCCATTAACTCGGAAAACTGAAATATTTGAGCATTAGCATCTAAAGGTAACTTAGACTGTAGAAACCATAACCTGTTGAAAAGCACTGAGGTAAATTTAGACTACTGACTTTTTAGCACATTAGGAAATGAAATAAATCATTGGCTACAAGTAGCAAAACTGCTACAATCAAAGTGCTTTCCAAGTACTTCCGGGTATAGAATTTTTCAGTCAAGAGCACTACTCATCTGGAACAACCTTTTAATTTTTCAATTATTCCTGAATGCTATGGATCCAATCCTGCACTGTTGCATATCAAAAATGCCTGTTAATGTCAATGGATATTTCGGAGGGTAAGGAAGAAAATGTCAGGCTTTAAATAGGCCAGCAATGTCATCATATATTAGTGGTTATTTACAAACTGATGAAGAGCCCAGATTAATTGATAACTTCCTCATATTTCAACTGGGATGCACATGTTGATTAGTGTTAAGATGTGATGAAGAAATAAAGTTTTTATACATGAACCAGACACTTTGAGGAGGCCAGTACACGTATGGGAGCCAAATACTGCAAAATTCAGCCTGTATTTTGAAATTCTGCTGGCTTAAGCATGCCAACATGTATCTGAAAATTCTTACCTTTAGTCAATTCAAATGGCTATCAGGGACTCAACGTAGTTATGCAGGGAGGTGTCCTTTTGAATAACTTAAAGTTTCAGAAATAGATATTGTAGCTCTGTTTGTTTTGCCTTGCTGACAGAGGAAATACTGTTTTCATTTGTTTCATACTGTTGTTTTTTTTTTCCTAGCAGCACAGCTGCAGCAAGAATTTAATACAAGGCAGACAATGCTTTGGTTCTCTTTCTGCTCACTACAGGTTATTTTTTTTCCATGTGTGATACAAGTTCTTCTGCAGTTTTAAAAGAGTGCAGATCAAGTGAATTGGGGGAAGGAATTTCATCTTCTATCCTTGTGTATTTTTCTGGCTATAATATCATTTTTATAAGTTTGTCTTTGTGGAAGAAATAATATAGCCCATACAGCATCATTCATCTGTAAACATCAAATCACATTCCAAGGGTGACAAAGGGTCCCCCTTAAAATTGGAACAGCATGTATACCATAAAATGGATTTTTCCAGAAATTCTTGGGAACTTTTGTTCTCTTCTGATCTTTTGAGATCAGATTTGAGAAGAGAGCTGTCTCACTGTAGCATGAGATAAAGCTGATTTTAACAGTGCTAGGCTTGGTTGCATTCTTGCTGTTAAAGGAACTGGAAAACACTACTGAAGGGAACATAACCACTGCTAGCTGAAGCTCCCTTGCTTTACCAGATCAGCATAATTTCATAACCATAGCAATCCAACCCTGGCCTTCTGCTTGGATGAAGCAGTGGATGATCTCTTCTTCAACCAGCTCTTTTACAGATTTTTAGATGGTAGATGATCACTTTTAAACAATCCTAGCAAACCCAGAAGGCTGGAATTAGCAGCTTCCCTTCAATTCTGAGGTTACAGTAACATTTGAAGTGAAAATTAGAGGTCATGCTCCATAAACACAGGTTGTTTAAAAAAAGAAAAGAAAACAAAAACAGATAACTAGGAAATAAAGTTCAGGGAGTTGAAATAACTCTCCTAGTTGCCTGTAACTAAGCTTAATGACACTAAGGATAATAGTAACAACTGCTTGTGTCCCAAAATCTTCTCTGGCTGTCCAGTCGTGCTTAAAATTAAGGTGCCATCCCAAGCTGGGCCTATTGCCTTCCAGCATGGCCTTCTTAAATTTGCGCTAAGATGACATGCAAAGAAGAATTTCTATTCTACAACATTAATTTAGGGGGGAGGGGAAAGGAATAAAAGAAAATAGGGGATGGGAGAAGCGTTTGTCTCTTAGTACTTTTAAATGATTACTAACCTCTTACCAGCAACTCCTTTTACTTCACGAAATTACAACGTGTTTGGTCTTGCTTTGGAGTTCGACTTACAGGATGCTCACAGGAAACTTGAATATAAAACTATCATGCATTTGCACTCTCAACATACTGCTAGAGTTCAGAGTTCTATCCAGCTTACTTGGCTCTCTGCATAATTCCTTGTTTGGCAAAGATAATGAGATAGTATGTTTTAGTTATACAGAGTGTTCTGAGAGTTCAGTGAAGGACCAAATGGGAGTATTTGGAAGGCTGCTGTGATAGTAATTGACCTTGCACACAGCAATGAAAGTCATAAGTAAGTTGCAAGAGGTACACAGAAAATAAAACAGAAAAATGTAGGAGACTTAGAAAGTGCAATAGAAAGTAAAAAAAACTTAGCATCTTTTGCATTGAAAACAATTGCACTGCATTTCCTTCCTTTGAAGCTAATTTTCACAGGGATCAAAGAAGAGTTTATCCTAACCTTACCTTCTATTGTTGCTTTCTGTCTGTTGTATTCTTATCTTTTCTTTTTTTTTTTTTTTTTTTTTTTCCACCTTCCTACTCTTCAGTTATCAGGGATATTTTGGAGGCTGTGCATAACATGATATTCTCATCTCTGCCTGTCATACTTGATAGCCTCTATTAAATTTTAGATTTCCGAGTATTGCTTTGGGTAGACAAATAATTACGGAGAAAGCAAGTGTTTTATCTGTAAATGTTCAGAGCAAAAGAAGAGGTTGTCTGCCAAGGGTCGTGTGTCAAATTTAATGGAGAAAATATTTACAGGTGTAATGACTTCACAAACAGTAGGCTTAGTAGTTAATATATTTTCTGTTGCATCATCAAATCACTACTAAGTTGACAGGATTTGCAATAGAGAAAAGAGGTAACACTGACCGTGTTATTTAATTCCTCTTAGGCATATAGGCAAATATTCTGCTCTGGAGGACAGGGTACTGACAATGAAAGAAGGCTACATATGCATATGTCAATACAAAGTAAAACTTCACTAACTATTCAAAAGAATATTTGTCTAAATGCGCATGTCAAGTATCCACAATTTTTTTTCCTCACACTCAGAATGCTGAAACTAGTGGTAGAAGATGACAAAAGCTTTATGGAAAAACAACATGTAAATAAGAACTCAATGCCTTCTGCATGTCAGGCTTAAAATATCCATTTAAGTCTCAATTTTTATCAAGTCCTAAACACAGACCTGCTAGAATCAATTCTGTCAATTAGTGCAGAAAAGTTCACGTACATAAATTGCTTTAGTTTGAAAGTCTCAATATGGATGAAAATCTTAGTCTAAAATTGCTGAATTTCATTATGAGAAAGAGAATGCATTTTCTGCTTTGTTGGAATACGTTACCCAAGTGTTTCATGGAGTTCTAACTTGTGGTCAAAAGCTGAAATTTAGTCCAGGCTTTTAACATCCTTGAAAAGTAGACAATTTTGTAATGTTGAGTATACTATTACCTTCAGTAACTTTCTACAGAAATCACCACTATCATTAATGCTGACATTGTCTTTTTTCTTGCACATGTACAGTAAGTGAAGTACTGAGTACATGAGACATACAACTCATGCTCCAACAGGACATCTAATTCATGTACTATGCATTTAAAAAATACTTGCTTTATGAATTTATTTATTGATGTAATTGCCTTATCTTTATAATGATGTTTATTAATTTAGGGTGAAATCCTCCCATGTGTGCATTGCAAGTGTCTTTTTGGAATCCCAGCAGAAGCTGTTGTACATTTTATTATTTAAAACTGTTCTACTTCTTGAAGCTCTCTGCTGTCCTTTATGAATTAATGTCCTGTTTACTGCAGTCATTTCTTTTCCTGGAGAAAAAAGGGCCATGTGCTCTTTCTGATCTGGAAATGAGAAATCTCTTGTAGGGTAATTAAGAAGCTCAATTAAAATCAAATTTCTTTGCTTTGATGTGTTGCAAACTATAAGTTATTTGCTTTGTAAAGTAATGTGTGATGGTGCTCATTCAGCACTGAAGAAAGAAATGCTGTTAGGATACAAGCCAGGGAATTAGGATGAAACTCTTGGTAGAATTTAGCCTAAAAAAACTGAAGGAGCAGAAAAGCTGCACTTCCTTTATCAATGTTAGACAAAGAGTAGGAATCCAAGCAAAACAGCCATATCAATCAAGACCAGCCCTTCAATTTAGAGAGAGAACAAGAAAACAATGTCTTCTCTTCTGCCATCCAGAAACTTTCCTGAAAGCTTCCTGAGTCTTAGAGTCACTCCTGTCTATTGCTTATTCTCCCACTGAGCCTTCTTTTCCATATTGATGTTCCTTCCAAACACTTTTTGCAGCTCAGATGTGACTCTTTCAGCTCTGGCTCATGATAGTACAGAACTAATTTTATTTATTTTTCATTTCCAGTTACTTAATTTCTGTTTCTGTTTTATATGCAGTAGTTAAAAGCTTAAATTTTCCTGAATCCAAAATGAGCAGTGGGCAGCATCTGAAAGCATTCTAAATACAAAAAGAAAATTGAATTCAACATTTAACAGCACTAATTAATTTTTTTTTTCAGCACCTTTGTTGTTTATTTTAATATCAATATTTTATTAGGCATTGAGGAGGAAAAAAAATGCAGTTCTAAGTAAAATGCAAATTCACTTTTGTTGCTTTAAATAAAAATGCAAATTCCTTCTTCCCACTTATCTGCTCAAAAAGAGAACACTGCTATAAGAAAGGAAAAAAATTTCTACCACTTGCACTTTTTCTAGCCATGGCTGCACACGGAATTTGAATAGATATAAAAAGATGAATTAAATTGACCTTTCTAAACAGGTGAAAATCTGCCTGTGCACACCGTTTTTATTTTAATAGTATATTTTATAGATCATCTGGGACCAGGTTTATGAATGAGATCGCCTTGCACTGACACAGTCATGGACATATGGACACAGGGACAGAGGTCAAGGCAGAAACCAAATTGCAGTAACTTTATGCGAAGGAAGAATTCTTATTATCCCTCCTTTGGAACAATGTGGATGTCTACCACTTGAAAAACCTGCTTCATGACTCTAAGGAGCTTAAACATCTTTAGAATGAGAATATATTTTGTCAAAAAATGAAGTATTCACATGCTTGAAGGTGAAAGGCTATGTTTGTCTTGCAGCTACTGAGGCAATTTTAGTTTAACTTAAAATCATAGAATCATAGAATGCCCTGGGTTGAAAAGGACCATAATGATCACTTAGTTTCAACCCCTTTGGCTATGTGCACAGTCACCAATCGCTAGACCAGGCTTCCCAGAGCCATATCCAGCCTGGCCTTGAATGCTTCCAGGGATTGGGCATTCGTAATCTTGGACAATCTGTTGTAGTCCATCACCATCCTCAGGGGGAAAAACTTCCTCTTAGTATCTAACCTAAACTTCCCATGTCTTAGTTTAAAACATAAAGACACCCATCTAGGCTTCTATTATATAGAACACTGCTAAATTGTATTGATACTTGCAACATGAAACTTGCATTACACCAACATACTCTACTTATAGAAAATACTTAGATATACTGTTGTTTTTTTTTTTTTGTCTATGCAAGTGTCTATCACAGTATAACTATCAGCAAGTGACCAAGTAATAATATATTAAAGGCATCAAAGATGCCATGATAACTGCACATTGTTCATGCTTCATTTCTTCATGATAAATGTGAAGTATTTGATTCAGGTTATCCTTCAATAAAGAAGGTAATCTTCTTGACATGTACAGAGGATGCTACAGAGTAAGATTATATGTAAGATACCAAAGCAGCTGATTAACAGAACTACATTTTCATTAAAGCTTTATGCTATATTGAAATCCAATATAAGTGAAATACTGCAATTTCCTCCAGCAGGGAGGACATCAAGATTAGCACACTAGTACACAATGAAAACTCTACTACTGAGATCTGTGATTTAAACACTTGCCTAGTGTAAGTAAACATATATTAGATCAATCCTGTATGGAAAGGGGATAAGTTACTTCAGATTCAGGACAAATTTACATTAGGCGTTTTACTAGTGAGCTATATAAGCCAGAAGGCTGATGCATGCTCTGATTACGCAACTATAGCAGTAAAAGCACATGAAAAATCAATTAAGCCAAGAATATCAAGGTTCTGCTAGCAGCAGTCTACATTCAAAGATGTTACAGTCCTGATCAGTCTAGATTTAATACCCCTAAGGGAAACAGTATGAAGGCAGAAACACTAGTTCAAAACTCAGGAGAAAAATATTTTGATGGTATTTGTTATTCTGTAAAAAGAACTGGCTTAATTTTTACCTGCAAAGAAAGTTATTTCATCCAAACAGTCTACTACTGTACTACAAAGGAGTGGCTGGTGTAATTCTATCAGTGCAGCCTTTATCACCAAGGCTGTTAAGTGCAGCCAGGCTCTCAAGATAACTTGTTGTAGTAGGAGCAAAGGTGTTCTGGAGTAAAGTATACTGTCTGGAGTACAGTTTCTCTAATTTAAGATGTCTTCTCAAGAGGAGTGTTTTGATTGTATTTCAGAACAAAGTAGTTCTATAGTAGCCCTGAACTTAGAAAAAATATATATATATTGTTTAAGTGGTCTTACTAGGACTTATACCAACTGTATACTTAAAATGTAACTAAAAGTTCAAGTACTAATTACAGCACTTATGCAAAATTCTATTTGAAAAGTCTCTGTAGAATAAATATTTTTTTCTTTGCAAATTGTGACTGAATTTTGTTATAGTCACACTACACTCCTCTGTTCTGTTCTATTTGGTCTACCCATCTGTGTAACATTGTTTGTAACCTGGTATTTACTGGAATAAGATCTTATCTCGATGAGACATGAGAAAGGACTTGGAGCTTCTGATTTCTGCTATGTTTTCTTTTCTGGAGGTCATACTCATGAATATCATTTTAAGAAATCCAAATTGCTGTCAAAACTCTTTACAAGGCAGATTTTGCATGTGTACATGTGTATGTATGTATGTGGATGGGGAAGATACAGAGAAAATCATGAAAGGAGGAACTTAACTTTATTCTTTGCAAGGAGTAATTTCATTTAACTGCTGCAGAGTATGTTCAAACCAAACATATCAGATACATGTTTTAAATTTAGAGTTTTGGCAAGAACTTTCACTTCTCTACATTTCTTCCTCATTTCTACCCAGTATTTATCATGTGCAGTTTTCATGCATATTTCTTCTCAGGACTCCTGACCTTCACTTATTTTTCCTGGACTAAGAGTGTAAGCAAACAAAATTATTAGTGCGAGTGGCTTCTAATCAGTTTTCTTGGAAGATGAGCTACCTTCTATCAATTCTCAAGTTTATTCAGTTCTAAATAGAAATATCTTCCCTTTTCAGTGGTATAAACAACCAGGGCCTTGTATTTGTTCTGTGTCTTTGAAAACTGTCATTAATACAATTTCCAGATCTTTAAATTTCTAATTTGTACCTGAAATGTATTAATAATTGACTGTGTAACACGGAGTTACTTGGGGAAACCTACACTCCTGTAAACATACTGGCATTTATAGTGATGCTTACATTAAAAAAAACCATGACTGTATGCTATCAGAAGTTCAGCTGGGGATTTTTGAGAAATAAGTATTACCCAGTTGTAGTAGTCATCTTGTTCTTTCAGCGCAGATGCTTTAAAATACTGCGCTTGACAACTACTATTTCTTGAATCTTTGGTCAATAATGGATTACTGTATTTCACATTATGCTGGTAAGGTTACATCAAGGGAAAATTTAACACTTTGAAAAGCACAAACCATTTGTACTTTGATATTCTTGAGAACTATTCATAGTTTTCAATTATTAAAAAACAAAAACAAAAAACATTCACTTGACTCTTGTATTGAATAAGTAGCATCTTCTCCAGTAAGTAAGTGTGGAGAATGTGAAAAAATAAGTGCATTGTCAACAGTGGATACAATATTCAAGTAATTTTAGCCACTATTATGATTAAAATATTGCTGTGGAAGGTCTTAGTTTTTTGGTTGTTTTGGTGTTGTTTTTGTTTGTTTGTTTGTTTGTTTGTATTTTGCTCTTGACTCCTTTGTTTGTGCTTCTTATAGAAAATACACGTTGAATAATGAAAAACCCAGTGGGAATTTGCATGCTAAACTGGAGCAATCTTGCTAAAAGAGAAGCCTAAATGTGCAGACCAGAAGCTTTAATTATGTCTGTTCTACTGATTCATTGGTAGTAACTTCAAGGCTCTAGTTTTAAAACAAAAATATTATATGCCTAATTGTTTCAAACTTAACAATAATTAGAATAATATTAATAGCTTAAGTACTTTCCCTGAGATTCATTATGGCATCATTCATGGTTTTCCTCTCTGAAGTTACTTGTTCTCTGCACAAATACATAGTTCAGTTAACATTTTTACTAATTCTGTTTTACTAATTCTGTACGTTTTACCTTATTCTGCATGAAATGGAATATTTCCCTAGTGAAAAGTTGGCCAATGTATGTTTGAAATTATTTTACAATTTTTCTTGAGGTTTTAGAAACAGTTAGCATGCTATTTACAGCCTATTTTGGATGAGGAAATGGAATAAAGAACGCTTTTCTATGATAAGTCTTGTTCACGTACCCATCCCAACACTTCTCATGGAATTGAGAAGGAAAGTTTACCCAACATAAGTCAGTACATATTTTCACGTGCATATTGGATGTGAGGTATGAGTCCTGTCTCAGAATTAGCCAGGCATATCGTGCTTTTTTCCACTTAATCTCAGCTATTGCTAGGATTCTAAATAACTGTGATACCTTAGTTTCTTGCTTTTCCCATAACAGATTAATCACCTACAGATCAAAACAATTTAATAAAGTCAAAACATAAGAGTATAGATTGTCAAATGGATGGCATTTAATGAGCTGTGATATTCCAGACATAAGACTAGTTGATCAAATGCTCTTTCTGGTTTCAAATTGTTTGAAATCAACAGCACGTGAGGAAGCAGCGGTGGTGAAGTTGAACATACTTTCCATAAAACACCACAGAATTTTCATGGTCTTTTCAGAATCTTTCTATTCAAGAAGAAAATACAGGCTTCTTAAGAACTTACGTGAGAATTAAATGGTATGACTTTTTAATTCAAGTTACATAGAATTTAAATGCAGTGTATTTTATGTGAGCACAGTTACAGGTGAAATATAACCCTTAATCTCCTCAGAATGTGTTAAACAGTTCAGAGAGCTTAATGGTATATTTTTCCCTCAGCTATTTTGGCTCAACCAAATGCTGAACATGGTTTTTGATCATACAAGTCAATTTTACACTAATGACAGTGTGGAGAGACAAATGCCCTTTAATTATAGGACATTGTGACATTAATCTTGTGAAAAGCCAAGATGCTACTAATAGCAAGAATTTTGGCAGGCTACATTTGCATGGGAGAAAAACAAACCTGAACATACTGCCTATAATATCAGCCTTTGGAGTCCTTTTAAGCCAATGTCTTCCAGTTATGACTGAAAGTGAATGTGTGAAAATATAGTGGCAATAAAACCTGTTCAAAACAGTGACAGGCTTTTGTGAATTGCAAAACAGAAGATACTGCATATAGACTGGAGGACTAGAGAACTAGAGACTTAGCAAGTCTTACATGCATATTACAGTCATTTTTATGGTATGTTTAATTGAAACAAAATGCTTTCTCTGATTTATAGAGAGACCTAACTATTTAGAGATGCAAAATGTTTAAACAACTTGTGAATATCAAATTGTTTCTGAGACAGTAGGTAGTTATAACCTACCTCCCTACTCTACTGCAGAGTTTATATTTTTCAGTCAGTTCAAGTAGGGCCCAGGGAAATAAACTGGATATTTAACAGGTTAAAGATAGTGCTTCTTGGTAAGTACTGTTTCTCAACTGTATGAAGAAGAAAAATTAACCAGCAGATGAGCTGATCAAACTCAATGTTCTGGTAGTTTGAGCCTTAGCAAGCTTCATTATTTCTTTCTGTAACAACAGAGCAGAACCTGAACAACAGGTCTCCCTGGAGCCTTCTCTTCTCCAAGATAAGCAAGCCCAGTTCCCTCAACCTTTCCTCCTCATAGGAGAGGTGCTCCAGCCCTCTGATCATCTTAGTGGCCCTTTTCAGAACCCACTCCAAGAGCTCCACGTCCTTCCTGTACTGGGGGCCTTAGGCCTGGACGTAGTACTTCAGAGGGGCTTCACAAGGGCTGGGTAGAGGGGGACAGTCACCTCCCTCTCCCTGCTGGCCACCTTTTTTTTTAATGCAGCCCAGAACAGAGTTGGCCTTCTGGGCTGCAAGCGCTATCAACATCAGCACTGATGTAAGTGTACATAAATATGTTCAAAATGTTCTAGATTCTTTTGGTCTTAAGATGAAGTGTGGCTAACTTTATGGCATTCGTATCCTCTTGCTGAAATGAATCTTCATGGAGATACAGGACCAATAAAATGGTACTCTAGAGAATATTTTTGCTAATTCAGATAATTCTATAAAATATTTATTTAATTTGAAAACATAGAAGTAATCAAATACCGGAAATATTTCAGTATGCTTTAGTGACTGCTAGTAAACAAGGCTATAACACCCCCATTTCCAAGCTCAGGTAAGCTATACATGTTCTGACAGGCTTATGTCTAACCTAGTCTTCAAAACTTTGAGTGAAGAAGTCTTCACAGCCCCCTAAGCTGTCTGTTCTGCTTCCTGTCTATACTTTTCACACGTCTAAACTGATGCCTGAATTAAGCCTACAGTTTCCTCATGCTCCTATTCTGTCAGTAGCATATCACATGTAAGATGTACCCCTACTCTCCACAAGTTGCCATGCATTTCTGACTTCCTCTGAGACATGATAGTTACTTACACAAGTTCAGCAGTTCTTTGCCTTGACTATAAATCAGATTAGTAAATGCTTTTTCAGTTAAAGGCAAGATTTCCCCCCCAGCCCTCGCCAGGAATTTATTTCATAAGTCCAATTGGGTGCACAGCCACATAGAGCTGAATCATCATAACTGAGGGGAATGGAATCTCCAGGGGAGTGTTGAAACTAGTGTCTAAAATCAGGGAAAGTGAATAGGATTGGTCTGTTATAAATGGCATGGCTAATGTCAAACCACAGTACGCAGGATCTTCATTACAATTCAGCCTGCCACTTGCTTCTCAGTTCCCAGTGGATTCCTGATGAGAAGCTAAATTACAGACCTTTCAAACAGAAAGTATTTAGAAAGTCATAATGTGATGCAGGCAGGTGATGGAGCTGAATCACCTTAACTGCATAGCTATCATTGAGGTGGTGGTTCCCAAACCCTCTGACTGTTCTGTTCCTCCATCCTGCCTCATTGTCAGCTTCTCCTTTTCTTATCATCTCTTCTGTACAGACTCTGGTGCACCTCCAGCAGTCTCATTCAGCTCACTAATCTGGCAGAAAATCACTTGCACTTCTTGCAGGACTAATGAGCTGCACTAATTCAGCAAACCATCAGAGGAGCAGAAGCCAGTGAGTCAGCAGTGGGATTTGAAAGCTATACTCTAGCTGCATGTAGCTGCCCTATCAGCTTGAACATCCTTATACCAGCAGCAATGCCAAGATATGATTGATTCCTTGTAATAAGTAAGCCTGTGTCAGTGGTGCTATTGTACCTGTAGGGACTTTACCAACAAAACCTGAAGAACTGCAAAGCTATGATTGCTGGGGTTGTTATAGAGTTCAGTCACATCTCATTCTCATTTTTGTGACTAGACCCATTGACTTCAAATAACTCAGCATTCATTTTGGATCTGGGTAGGTGTCCTCATCCTCTTAGAGCAATTCACCTGTGAGGAAAGTACAAGTCATTGGGGGAAGAACAGGAACCAAGAAACTATGACCCAGAGCATCCTGCCTTAAGAATGCTTCAACAAGATACTATTGGACTCTGATGCTGAAGCTTTTACGCTGTTTACTGAATTGTAAACAGAAATAATACTGTAGAGACCAGTTGGAAATCCTTCTCCCTCAGCTCCCATCTTCTTTTCTTCAATTTTTATCTTATTTTTTAGTTCCTTTTGTATGTGTTTTTTTTTTTTGTTTTTTTTTTTTTAAAGTGTATTTCTACATTCCTGAATATCTAGAAGCATAATAGTGTTTAAATTGAGTTAATTTAGTCAATGTTCAGCAAATGTAAATGTCAGAAGATGTGTAACTTCCTATCAGGTATGGCCTTGCATGACTGATTAATGAAGTGATATTTTTTCTTATTGTTTGGCTTCAAGGTGCTGATAATCTCAACAGCTGAAGGTTATGAATATCATTGATATAGCTGATACTTTGCATTTGTCCCTAATTCTGTTTTGCTTGGGCAAAGTAGATTGTACATATGAAAAGTAATGCTTAGCTATTGTCACTGACTCACTATTTCTGTTCTTTGAAATTTTTGCAAAAAGTAGCTTGTATGTTGAGCTAGAAGTAATACCAGAGCTGCTGCCTTCTCTAAGACTGATCATTCCATCAAGATTTGGAAATATCTAGCTTGTTGAAATCTTGAGGCTGTCAACGTTTTTGCTGAACTGACAGAAAACTGACACTGTTTTTCTATTGCAATGTTATGTTGTGTAATAAGAAAATAAAAAGGGAAATAGTAAATAAGCAGCTTCAAGTCCAGATATAAGTTCTCATAGTATAGTTTATAATGAACCAAAAAAAAAAGTTTCTGTAGTATATGAGTAATTCATTTAGTATCCATCTGTCAGTTTATAGCTTTCTGAATCAAACTTCAGTCCTGCTTAGGATTGTCATACAACTTTGACTGAATTCAAAGATTGAATTTTATCATTAAAATGGCCTACTTATAGAGCAATTAATTGTTCCATTGGTTTAATTACATTTGAATGAGCTATATATGAAGGTTCCTACTAGAAATAACTTTGTTCTCATTAATAATGGCTGTGTATATTTTTGAGGTTTACTCTTTGATACAAGTGTATATCACTGTTACTTCTTCAACTGCTTTTGAAGAGAGATGCTTCTTTCGCAGGTTCAGGGTATCGACAAGAACTCTTTCTTCCTGGTTGTTCCTACAGGGCTGCTAAAAGAAAGTATAGAAGTAAACTGTAATCATTCTGATTACTTAGAAAAGTGAATTCCTACTAGAACTACAGACATAGAACACTGGCATTTTGAATTAAAATCTAGTGTAGTATCTTGGGTAATACATACCATATGAACATATGATCATTTTTAAAATACTGAGCTGATATACAGCCCTTGATAAGCAGGTTTCCTGAAGGCTGTCTATCAGTACATAAAAGATTGGTTAAAACATTTTTCTTTACTTTGATGTCTTATCTGATTAGATTCTTCTAAAATAATGCGGCTCCTGTTTTATGTAAAGTTCAAGGCAAAAAGTGTAATTTTTAGAAAATATTTAGTCATTCACTCATCCTAAAATGATGTTTTCAGAATTGTATCTGGAAAAAAAACCTTGAATACTCTGTAAATCTAATCAAGTGATAATTATCTTGAGACTACAAATAGAACAATAGCTTAACATATTTGTCATTTTAAGCCTGCAGCATGATATATAGTGTTCATTGTTTTTTGGTACAGTGAACGCTTTTTAAAGCTGATCTGTGTAGTGTTTAAAGCATCTGTCCAGGCTGCTTTGTGAATACAAATTAATTTGAATCTGGAAATGTAATAGCTACTACAGAGCAGGATTGGTATATAACTTATCTCATCACGTTGATTTTGTGCCCATGTATGAAAAAGAGAAGAGAGGTTAAAGGGAAGGATCTTTCATAATTACCTACTGGATTTTCTTAACAAATAAGAGAACTGAAAATTTGCTCTGCTGCAGAGATTTTCAAGAACACAACTTTCAAGGACTCTGTCATTTATCTTTTTAATGGAAGTTGATTCTTGTTCCTTCAAAGTAAAAACCAAGTTCAGTTCTGAATAGAAAAAAATAAAACCAGATGTAGATAAAAGTTGAAAGGTTGAAAAGGGGTTGAAAGCTGGACAAAATATTTGTAGATTCATTTGTAGCCCATTTTAACCTTGTATTCAGTGTAACACACCCTTGTTGCTGCTTAGACAGAAATTAATTTTACTAACCTGATGAAGTTTCCTGCCATACTCCTATACTTACTGAGGGAAGAACGCCTTTGGGACAGTAAGTGTTTATCTTTAAGACAGTCTTGCTCTCTTTTTTCTGTATTCAAATTGTATAGATCATCTTTTGAAATAATTATCCTTGCAGTGCGCATGAGAAAGTTGTTCAAGCAGGCAGAACACAGACAGCTGCTCACTTTGCTCAAGCAGCACAGACCAAGGAGAGAGGGGACAAATTCCTGTGTCACTGTGACAGAGGACAGAGCTGCTTTTGGTCTGGGTGACTTCAAGCACATGCCTGAATTGTTCCTCCCCAGCTGCAGTACTCTGCACTTCTCCCTAATGAATTTCATGAGATTCTTTTCAGCCCATTTCTCCAGTCTGTCAAGGTCCTTCTGGATGGCTGTATACTTTTGAGTCAGCAACTCCCTGTAGTTCGTGCCATAGTGGGTGCACTCCATCATCCAGAAAAAGTTACCTAATCCAAAGACTCACAGTAACTTCAAATTTAATTTTCAGTTCTGGCTTATCCTAAAATTTTAGTTGATAGAACTGTCTCACAGGTGACAATTTTGCATCTCTCCTTAAAAATAAGACTTTACAATTTATCTATACCTTTTCAAAAAATGTCATCTTTAGGACACCAATTGTAGCTACTACCTTTTTAGGTTGTGGATAAAACACACAAGTCACCACAAATCTCTACTTTTTTTTCTGAGAATTCTCATCATAACTTACAGTGACTATATTGAACCTGTCAGATTGAAAATATAAAAAAAAGTAGGTCACTCTGGAAGTAATGCCTCTTATTTCCATGGAAACTACAATGGATACAAACAGCACAATAACAGTAACAGAATAAATCCTCAGCTACAAAACACTGTTTTTCAACAGTCACCATCATTAGCTGTACATTTTCACCAGTAATGAACAGGAGCCTTGTAAGAATCTGCACAAGAGGTGACCCGCAGTTGCCACTGCTGAAACACACCATTCACCAACTCATTATGCTCACATCCACTGTCTCATATCCCTATGTCAATGGCTGCAGTTTTTTCCACATGGAAAAATTCAATGGCATACCTTTGCTTCTTCTGCACTTCCATGTCACGTGCCATTTTGTCAGAGTTCCCCTCTGCTGCCATCTGTCACAAGACAGCAAAATGTAATGGAATGTTGGTATCAGTCATTCAGCATTCAGCAGTATTCAGTATCTACTGCTGTACAGCTGACATCTGCTGCTGACCTTGTTGGCCAACATGATAAAATAGGAAGTCTTATTTTCAGAACAACTTCATAGTACTTCAATACTAAGTACTTCAATACTAAGTAACATTGTTTTATCATCTTAATGATATTACTACTCAGTTGAATTTGGATCTTCTGATTAAATAAATTGTAGTGAGGGAGCTACTAGGAGGAAATTATTGTGTGTGATTTGCGATGAAATTCCTTGAGAAGAGGGTTGGTTATGGAAAAGAAGACAAAAACATTTAAAAGGTAGTGAAAAGAATTTTAAAATTAAAGGATTGAGAGGTCTGAGGATCAAAAACACAAAGGTAAATGGGAGCCACGTGCAAAAAAAGAAGCACAAAGAATTAATGAGGAAAAATGCTCCTGGTAGGAACCTGAAGGATGTTAATGGGTCAGCCCACTGAGAAATTGAGATGCATTATTTTTATGCTTCCTAATTTAATGTTAAAAAACAACAACAACAACAAAAATCAGAAAAAGAAAAAGAATGGAGTTGAACAAACAAAATTAAAACTGCCACCATTTTATGATCAAATTCAAAATGTAAAAATAAATCTACTGATTTACAAATGCCAGGCTGATATGAGAAAGTCAGGAAGAATTCAGTAAAAATTTATAAAGGCTCTTTTAATCAGCTCATAAACTACAGAAAATGTCATCTCAGCAAGAGGGAAATTGTGGTAAAGTTTGTGATATGATCTCCCGTGATGGTATAAACAAATGAGAATTTTTTCCTATAAAGCCATTATAAATTTTTATGAAACACATCTAGCTATTTCAATTCGATTTTTTTTTTTTTTTGAAAATGTGGAATAAATACTTTACAAGCACATTATTAAAAAAGGAATTCATTCCAGATTTATAACTGAAATATACAGGTGAAAACGGTATAGCTAGATTAAAATAATTTGTTCAGCATTTATGTGATTGTAGAAGTTATTCAATTTAAACTGAGGATTTTTTTTTTTTTTTTTAATTTTTATTTTTCTTAAACCATGCATCCATCCATGGCCTCTCACAACTATGTAGCTGAATTTGATTGTCTTCCAAAGTACCCTGCACTGATCATTTGGAAATCTCTATTCTTTACAACCTAGCTGTTCCCATCAGTCAAGCTAAACAAGTTTTGCAGATAATTTATCAGAATTAAATTTTCTATTGTTTGTGTGTACTTCCTCTATGGGATATGCTGACATGTTTGATGTAACTGAAGTGAAAGACAAAATAATAACTTGGTTACAGAAGAATATTTTTTGTATAAGTTGAAAGATAACTCTTCTTGGAGTGATTCATTAGAGGTACATTTTCCTCTCTTCTCATCTTCCTTCCTCTCTTTTTTCCTCTTGTATTTAAGTCTGTGGTCCTTGGGGAAAAAGGAGAAAAAAAAAAAAAAGAAAAAAAAACAAAAAAACAAGCAATTTAAAAAAAATAGTGCATGCTTTTTTTTATGTCTTTGTCACTTGGGTACTCTTGGACAAACAGAATTTACTCCAATGCTACTCACTCATTATAATCTTAGTAAATACTGAGATGAATCACAGTATATGTGAAAGGCAGACTGTTCCACATTGTACATACGTCAGCAGGAACAACAGGAAAAAAAGTGGGACAGAAAAGTAAGATAAAACTAATGAAAATGTTTTACTTCCTTGTTCATTTTACTCACTGCAAGATATTTAATTTGGTATACATAAATGAGACTTTAATTACATTATCTGTAGCCTAAAACAGTGAGCATTTATTTTAATTTCTTAGAGGGTAAACTATATTTTCCTGTCTGCTCAGTCTGTTATCTAATTTTTTGCAAATATTGATAGAAAGAATGCTGTCTTCTTTCTTCCTCAGTGTTCATCTCCTCTAACATGAATATACATAAAAGAATGTTAATCTTTTAATCTAGTTTTCAAAATCTAGTATAGTCAAGATCTAGTCTACAACTGAGATTTCAGTTTTCTAAGAAAAAAATAAGTAATAATTTTTTGACAATTTAGTTTCTGTAAAGTAGCAAAAATTATACAAAACAAGGGTTACTTTCAACTGTAAGTATTCCAGTTTTATAGTAAAAAATTTGTGCCTATTTTACTTCATTTTTGAATAAGAAACAAATAAGTAGGTAGTATCAAGAAGTCAGTAATTCTGTATCAAATCACATATTTCCTCCAGTGAAGGAGAATTGAGCCAGTGGAGCATTGCAGAGGATGTTTCTACATTCTTGGTTTCTTCAGAGACTCTGAACTGCAATTGGTGATAACAGGTGATCACAATACAGAACAAAGATGTGAATCATAGAATCATAGAATGGCTTGGGTTGGAAGGGACCTCAAGGATCATCAAGCTCCAACCCCCCTGCCACAAACAGGGCTGCCAACCTCCACATTTAATACTAGATCAGGCTGCCCAGGGCCCCATCCAACCAGACCTTGAACACCTCCAGGGATGTGGCACCCTCTTTGGGCAGCATGTTCCAGCATGTCATATGAAGCTGTCATGACATTTAAACCACACAGTTGAAATAGGGAAGAGTAGAGGCCTCATATTCTACAGCAATTTAACAAATAGTATAATTCTGTGAGTTGTTTGATTCAGGCACTCCAAATGTGACCAAAATGTTGCTATGAATTTAGTAGATGACTAGAAGTAGGCCTTTATCCAACAGAATTATAGAACAATACTTGCAACTTCCAGCACATGGATAAGACCTTAAGAGCAACTAACAGTTCATCAGATTCCACAAACCACTGTATTGCTAGTGCAATCCAATTGAGACTAGTAATCATATTCCTCTCATTCTTAAATAGTCTTACTGTTCTTACAGTTACAGATCTTTCTTTACCCTGATGTATTTAGTGTTGAGATTGTAAGAGGAAAGAGAATTGTTTTCTTAGGAACGTCATTGTTATAGTTATCTAGAAGTATTGTATAAACTATTATCTTGGAAAATATTGGCTTTATGCCTGCGATATCTGATAGTTTTTTGATCTTTTTTTCTTCTTTTTTCTTAATTATTGAAAAAGTGGAAATCAAATATGTTTTCAAGTCTTCCATTTTGGTACAGTCGCATAGTTGTTAAAATTTGCTTAGAAAACAAGCCACTTGTCTTCCACAAGGCACAGGAGGTCTTTTACCCTCTTCATATTTAAACAAAATGCATTCAGCTACATTAGGAGAAAAGTAACCTCCCAAGTTTTCTGCATTAAATAATCAGCAGATTCCAGCTAAATCTGGCTGCTACATTCTGTGTAAATCCTACATTCCAAACACATTATTTTCTAGAGTGTTTGTTTTCTAGATAGATGGAATCTGTATGTGCTGGAATATTTGTTGAAAGTGCAAAAAATTTCACAGCTCTAAATGCTTCGAAGACAGAGAAAACTGCCAAAGACAAGAACCCTAGCTTAAGGGATTAGACAACAAATTAAGTGAAATAATACTTGTGTTGGCCTATTTCTCCGTTTGTAACAGGAGAAAGAATGATTTTTATTTCACTTAAAACCACAATTGAAGTAGCTTGGAAAAAAGTAAAAAAGAACAGTTCTGTATTTTTGGATTTGAGCTAGCCTACGATTAGAGCATATGTATTAAAAAATTCCAAAGTTACAAAAATTAATTAGAAAATGAAAAAAAACCAACAAGCCCTTTATCCTCTGCTAAGGAATCTGGTTGTCCACACATTTTACAAACGGTCAAAGATCCCAAATGTTGTTAAGTCTAGAATAACACAGATAAAATGTTCAGTCTAGTATTGTTCTCATCAGCTCCTGTCTTCATAACTCACTCTTCTGATATAGAAGAGAACACTGCACATGTAGTGTTAATAAACAGCAATATTAATGATTTGAAGTTAAAGAGAAGACCATCCCCATGTGTTTTGGCCAAAACTCAGTACATCTCAAACAGGAAGCCATGCCCTACTCTAGAGATAACATATTATTATTACATCTGAGACAATCTTCAGCAGTGTTTCAGAGTTAGGAAACTATACAGTGAATCAAATTTGTTTGTACTCTCCCTGGGATCAATGACAAATCAACAGTTGCTTGTTTCCATTGATAAACCGTCTGTCTGCTTCTGCAAAAATAGTTTGAATTCTTGTGATTCCATTCAGGCAAGAGAGTTGGGTGAATGATTGGGTTTACAGATTGTAAACCTGGTGTTTTTTTGTCAGCTAAACTGAATGGATAATGTCAGTGCTTAACTTCTATGCTTGCATAAATCAGAGGTCACATAGTGGAGGGAAAAAAAGAAAAAAGGGAAGGGAAGGGAAAATTTACAATGTAGGTTGATCTATTCAAAATTATCTACATAATTTAGAAACATGGTTTGGAGATCAGAAAGATTTCTAAGATTGTATTGCTTTATGGAAACAACTGCAGTATTTGAATTCTGTGTGATTTTTCTACAACGTGATTTTATGTAAGAAGCTGCTAAGTCACCTGTCCAGGTAAAGACTAAGGTATTAAAAATTTCTGCTGATGGTAATAATGAAATTCATTGATATTTCTTGTTTCTTCTTTGGGGAGTGAAACAATGGGAACTTCCAGAAATGCCGTTGTATTCTTCCAGTTCTCAAGAACTAGCTTCAGTTTTATTAATTCATAGAAGTGTAAAAAGTTGCCTCTTTGAGTCAGAGTGCTTTCCTTTCCTTGCTTTTTCACATCCTTTGAACACCTGCCTGCTGAGAGCTGTCAGAAGGGGTCCATGATTCTACAGCAACAGTGACCTTTCTTCACAGAGAATCAAAAGTGAACATAGTAACACTATATGCTCCAAGAAAACAATTTTGTAGATATAATTCATGGGCTTGGATTTGTTTAATAAAAGAAAACTAAAAAGTACATTTCTTAAATATTCTATTTCTTTTTACAAATAATTCTTTGCAAAGTTTGGAATTTGACTTCTTGGCTTTTTTTTTTTTTTTTTTTTTTTTTAACCCAAGTATGATCTTTTAAAGGGGTATTACAAAGCCTATTGAACTGTATGACTGGATATTCAGAATAAGAAGTTCAATGAGCTTTCAGTCAGGTTATGAAAATCACACTGCTGATTTTACTAGGCAAATGTTACCATGATTTAACTTTTGTATATTTGTTCTTTAAATAGAAATTCTTAAGGAAGTCTGAGATCCCTTTGTCTGGCTCCAATTTACAGGAGGGAGATGAGGTTCTTTTAACATCTGTATACCCGGCGTGAGATTAAGAAACAACGGTTCATTTGTTGTTCCATCCAGTTTATTACCAAACCTAATCAGGGAGATGGGGAAGGGAAGAAAAGATGGAAAAGAAGCAGGAGTTGCTTAGAGTGGGGAGAGTCACCAGCAGGATCCAGCAGCGGTCTTGTTGCACGGCATTTGAAGGTCCCAGGCAGACGCAGTGGGGGGCGAGGGGCAGCAGCGTAGCCGGGCTTGGACAGCAAGCAGGTAGACGAGGAAGTCGAGGAGCCAATCCTTGAAGCTGCAGCAGCGCTCAGGCAGCAGGCACAGGAGAGTTCAACAGCATGCAGGAGTCACCTCACGAGGAATCTGATCGTCAGGAATCCCTCTTCTTCTTCATGAGGAATCTGTTGTCAGAAACCTATCCTCATGGTTTTCAGTTCCTCTTTTATCCTCCTTGTTCTCCTGCCTACGTGACAAGGATGGGCCTTGAGCAAGAGTCATTGAGTACCCCCTGAGATGGCCATCATCCTGAGATAGGTCCACACAAAGGAGCACTTCAAAGCCATTTAGCTGTAGCTCATCTCGCTCTCGTTTCCCCTGGCCTTGCCCATCTGCGTCCCCCAGATAAAGGATCTCACAACCTTTGCCCAGGACTTGCCTGCACTTGTTCATCTGTGTCCTTCAGACAAAGGATTTCATAATCCTTGCTCGGGACTTGAACAAGTCCATCTGTGTCCCCGGCAAGCTATGAGACACAGACATTAACAGAATAATATCTTACACCCTTGAACAAAGTATTTTCTGAGATTCAAGACTCAAAAAAACAGTTGTCTTGAAAATACTGTTCAAGAATTTGCTCTTTATTCAAAGCTGTTTCTAAAACTTGAATCACACTAAAGAAATTGTATTTAATTTACGGTCAGCAGAAATGTGGAAGTCTGTGAAACAGTTCCAAAGAATACACAAAAGGCAACTTCACTAATACACAAGATAGAGAACTGATAGAGTTGCATGAGACAAGATTCTGAGGATATCTCTAAAAAAAAAAAAGAAAATTTTATACCTCTAAATGTCTACATGCTCATAAAAGCAAATATTTTCAAGTTGCTTAATATGTATTTTTGACTAAATGCACCACCTGAGCAGAAATGTAGTTTTTAAAATTTTGTGTCTGTGTCAAAATAGTGCTTTCCCCATGATATTCAGGAAACTTTCTTCAGCTTCCAAATGATCACACGCATACATGATTTCACACAGGCTATATTTTGTCAGCTTTGTCTCAAGATGATTGAGGCTCCGATAACTGAACCAGAGTTCCTGTCTGAAATTCCCTATCCAAAGGAAATATTTTTATCTCACAATACAAAGGTGGAGGAGTTCACTGTTACATATTTGCTATGAGAACACTTGAGAGAAATAAAAAATCTGAAAAACTGTACCCATTTTAAATCTGCATGACCTTATGAAGACATACAGATATGGTGTAATCTGCAAATCCAACTTTTTTGTTTCAGGTATTGATATCAGCTGCCATCCAAGTTCCAATGTTGGTGCTTTTTATAATGAATACATTCTCTATTTTCTATCCTACAGACAAATCTCATGCCCCATAAAATGAATAAAAAAGCAATTTGTTGTAGAATTAATAATCTGTTTATCTTAAAGTTTAACCACATCTGTTAAGGCATAGCTACATCTTAAAGGTCTTTGAACACAAATCCTTTTCTTCTACATATCTTAGAAGGGTCCTAAAAGAAGGCAAAGGAGGTCTTAGGGATATCTTCAACTGGCATATGAGAGAATACAGAGAAGGCTGCCTCTTCTCAAAGTTTAAAACAAAAGGACACAATCTATAATGAGTGGTATTCCGGTTATGTATTGGGAAAAACATTTTTTACTCTCTCAAAGTAAAGGTGTTCCATCATCACAGGTTGCTCAGGGAAGGTATGACATATCTCTTTGGAGATATTCACAACTTGATTGTATATGACCTTCAGTAACCAGATCTAACTTCAAATCCTAGATCTATCTTTAAAGGTGTCTTTACTTTGAACAGGGAGTTGAACCAGACAACTTCCACAGTTCCTTCATTCCTGAGGTATTTTGTAATTCTGTGATATAAAGTTACATCCTTCCCAGTTGAATATCATTTATAATCTAACTCTGCCAGAAGCCCCAAATGCCTCTTCTCTGTAAACTTACAAAATATCTCTGTTTCCTACCTCAATATCTCACAACAATCAAAAGTTTTACATCTTAAAAAAAAAATCCCCCAAAATGCTTTCTTTACTACCTACAGATTTATTAAAATATATATTAAAAAATTGAAATTTTCAGGCATCTTTTCCTGTCTATGAAAATGCCTACAAGCTATAATCAGTTTGTTTCCCAGTAAGATCCCAGATTCCAGAGAAGTCATCTCTCCGGGCCACCTTTGACCTAATTATCTGCTTTAATGTCCTGAGTACATCTTTTTCTAAAGTGCATTTGGTGGGGTATGGATTTGTTACCTTCACACACAAAAGAGGAAAAAATCAATGTGAACAAAACTTATTGACCTCCCAATAGCTGATAATAAAAAAAAGTCAAAGTAGTGACTGTGCATTCATAATTACTGTCCAAAATATGGTCAGTGCACAGTGGAAGAGCAGTGGTGGAGGATGGAAAGTTGTTTTTATGATTTTTTGTGGCAAATAATTTACTACTATGTATTATGAAAGCACCTTTGAAGAGCTATGAAAAATTACAATAGCTACAAACCTGTCCTATCTAAGACTTAATTTTCTGTATTTTAGTCAGATTTTGAATCAAAGAAATTAACAGCATTCTTTTGAGATTAATCGAAGTTCGTTAAGGTCAGTGAAAATGTTCCCAGAAAAGACAAGGGGCTTTTGATCAGAGCTATTACATTCAAGTTACTTGCATTACAGTTCTTACCTCAATTATGTTGAAATAACTATTTGGGGAAAAAAAATCAAAAAAACAAAAAACCCCAATATTTAGTAGCTCTGGGTTATACATAGGAATGATTTTAATAGATAATAATGAAATAAATGAATGTCAAGATAAATTTAAAGGAAGTTTTAATTGCCACATTTTTTCAGTGTTGTTATCAGCAAAAAAAAAGATATATTTATGCCTGAGAGGTAGTTCAGCATCTTGAACTGTCTTACAGAGGCAAAAAATAAAGTTATGTCAGAAAAGCCATCATGTTCCAGATATGGATAATGAAAGAAATGCAATATTAAAAGCCTATATTTTTCTTGTTCTGTTACAGGGAGTTGTCCTAAAAACCTTTCTATCATCTCATTTATTTCTTTTTTTAATGTATGAGACAAATTTGCATATCTCCCCAGATAGCCATTAGGGAAGGAAAAATGGAGTAGAGGGAATATTTCGGTTTTCTTTTTTCAATATCAATCACCGTTCTGATCATAATATTTTTAAATGATAAATGATAAAACTACCATATGCAAGCTGAATATGATATCACAAAGAAGCTTTCTCAGGCAGTTTTATTTTTCACTATATTATAAGCATTTGACATTAATTTCACACAAAATTGTTGAGTCATGAACGAAATAGAATTGACATTTGTGCACAGCTGGCACTGTAGTATAACTTAGTAGTATAACTACTAAGAAAATGATAGATATGTAAAACAACATAAAAGGAAAATGGACATTTATTAAGAAAATATTTTTTTCTGCATCATTATTCATATCATTAGAAAAAAGAAGTATAAGTTAAGGCACATTTTTAAATTTCCAAAAAAGCTTTTCAACTCCCTTCACTGTTAGAAGAACCTTCACATGGGAGCACCAACAGCTTAGATATTAGAGTGTCTTTGAAGTTGTTTGCTATTTTGTTGTTGTTTTTTCTTTTCCCCTAAAATATGACCTCTTTAAATATAATGAAAAAGAACATTTGAAACTTTTTAATTTCAGTGAGGCTACCTCAAGCACTAATGTTTGCAGCATTGAGGTGACAGTTTACTAGCCTCTGATGCAGGATTGTAAAATAAGTCTCTTGGCTGTTAGACCTTTTGTTGCTAGTACAAATTCTCTATAATAGATAATGGATATTGTAGAATCATAGAAGTGTTTGATTTGGAAGGGCCTTAAAGGTCATCTGCTCCAACTCTGCTGAACAAGGCCACCTATGGCTAGATTAGGTTATTTAGGGCCCCATCCATCCTGACCTCGAATATCTCCAAAGATGGAGCTTCTACCACCTCTCAGGACAACTTATTCCAATGCCTCATCACACTGATTATAAAACAAAAAAAGACTTCTTCATTATATCCAATCTAATCCTGCCTTCATTTAGTTTGAAACCATTTCCCCTTGTTCTGTCACAACAGACCCTGCTAAAGAGTCTGTGCCCTTCTTTCCTATAACCCCCCTCTCTAGATATTGAAAGGCCACTATCAAGTCTCCCTGGAGCCTTCTCTTCTCCAGGCTGAACAGCCCCAGCTCTCTCAGCCTGTCCCCATAGGAGAGGTGTTCCATCCCTTGGATCATTTTTGTGGCCCTCCTCTGGACACACTCCAACAGGTCTACATCTCTTCTGTACTGAGGACTCCACATCTGGACACAGTACTCCAGGTGAGGCCTCACCAGCACACAGTAGAGGGGAAGGATCACCTCCCTCAATCTGTGGACCATGCTTCTTTTGATGCATCAATCACATTTATTACCACAAATATGAGTTCAGAGTATCTGGAACAAATAAGCAAGTAACAATTTTTTTATTATTTTATTTTGAAAATATACTTGAAACTTTTAAGATAACATAAATTCTTCACATATTTCAGCTGTATTTTCTTTATGGGAAGCCTTGAGGTGAAGGTTTATCCACTCTGCTGTTCAGTACTCTCTGTGGAAGACCAGCTTCAGTTTAGCTGGCTTACTCTTTTTGATATATGAATTCAAATAAGTTGCAAGTAAGAGGTACGTTTTTAATTATTTCCTTTTTCAACAAATGAGGACAGATCATTTAATTTTGAAGAGACTTATATTCAGTTTTCTGTTCTAGATGGACAATGAATATTAGAAGATGATGCTGACTAACTGGTATCACTATGTATAATATTTTAGGTTGAAATGCAAACTGATAAGATAAAATCCTGGTTCTCCGACTGTGACAAAGTCTGCCTAATGCAGAGCATAGTGACCACCAGAGTTACCGATTTGATTTGTACACATTGATCCAGGGAAAGATTTGAGTCTGTCTATTGAATCTAATGCCAGCTGTCTGCAGAACCCCTGGGAAAAATATGCCAGATGGAGGTTGCCAGAACAGTATAACCACGTCCCTTCACTGCCAATATGTTCTTTTATGCCAGTGGGACTTGAGGAAAGCACTTGAGCTAACCCTGTCACAGGGGAACTCCTCAGCTGGGTCTTTCCTCTTTCTTTGTCAAGAAGGTGTAATAGAAAGAAAGGAATATTCATATGTATATATGAAGTCAGTCAATACATCACTGTATGTTCCTGCAATGTATAGATAGACAAAATGTTTAGATTATCAAAACTGTGGTGTAGTGGAATTGCAAATACTGCAAAACTGCAAACAAATTTCTCCTTTGTTCTAATTTTGGCATTTTCCTTAGCATTTTATCATAGTTTCAATCTTTTTTTCTCTATGTAGTATGTTTTGCAAAAAATAAGAATCTCAGTAGCATATCCTATGATTTGATTGAGAGATCTGTCAACAAAGCCAGACCTAGGTCAGTGGTTAAAATGCTTCACATGGGCTTAATTATCTTCTGCCTTTCTAAGATCTTGGCTTTCCTTTCTTCTTGAAGGAGTTTTATATGTTTGCATCTTTTGGAAAACATGGATGTTATTTCTTGATGTCCCTGGCATGGGTCCATGGGAAAATGTAATCTAATAGCAAGTTATCTCGTTGTGTATTTTCCTGTTTGTTATCAGAGGCAAAATGAGAGTCTGATATTCACCTGTGTAAAAGCGTTTTTATTTTGTCATCTTTCCTTCATTACATACAGTGAAAGAGAAGGATAGATGCAGTTCTTTACTGCTTGCAAAATAGACGTGTTATGCTATCTTGACTGAAAAGCAATAATTTAAACTAAAAAAAAATAAAAGCTTATTAATAGTTGTCTGGCCTGCAGCTGCATCATAGATGGGATAGTTCTGTGCATTGCATATTTGTTGTCTGCAGTCAAGCATGTTGTTTTCTTACTTTTTAATTACATATTCTTATAATTCCTTTGTACAATGTTATCCATCTTTTTGCATTGTCTGGGCCCCTTCATTATCCCAGAAGATCGTGATCTGGCTTTCACAGTTGTGTGCTTCACGCAGTAAGAGGCTTTTTCATCAGTTCTAGAGGAAGTGAGAAAAGCAAACAAATAATTTTCAAGTGAGCCAACACACACATTTACATTTTACCCTACATTACTGAAAGAAGGGGAGAAATAATTTGGTAAGAAACATATAATGGCCTAGGTTGAAAAGGATCAAACTGGTCATCTATTTTCAACCCCCCTGATATGTGCACGGGTGCCAGCTACTAGACCAGACTGCCTGGAGCCACATCCAGACTGGGTAGAAGAGTAGAAGCTTTTATGAGGAGAATGTTCTCACTGCTCCATTCACACTGGAGACAAAACAGCTAGAGCATTGGTACACAGGAAAAGCTGCCTGGAGATTCACAGTTGCCTACTGACCTCCAAGTAATAAGGAATGGCCATACATTGCATTTTCATATATTTACCCGCTCCCATGCATTTTCATACACATATGAAGGACTGTGCTGAAGTTCTGAAGCCTCACAATAAGCCCTGCTTCTGTTCCAAGGCAAGATACTGCATAACATATTTGGTCCCTGCTGAAGGATGCTTATAGCTGATTAGTCATTATTGCAAAGGTATTTAGATGCCCTAGTGTTTCCTGCCTATCACAATGATCTTTCCTACATTGTTGTAAAGGAAAATAAGTCATTTCATTGTCAAACAGTAAAAGATATTCTGGTTACTTCAGATTTTGTATACTACTGGGTTATTGTTTCCTCCCTATGCTCCCCCTCCATGAGTGGTGAGCTACTGGTGAGCTATCTGGATTGTCTGGTGCTCTGCAGGCTAATTCCCGTTACTTCACTTTTCATTTTGAAAAATATGCAAACTTCCATCTGCTTCTAGAATACAATCCTTTTGAGAGCTATATATATATATGAGCTGCGCTGTTTGTGCTGAAGAAGCAAGTTTCTTAGGACTGTCATTTCATGTGAATGCATTTTGACATCACTTTTCTGAATCTGCATAGTAGTACTGCCTGAATATTGTGTTTTAGGTGCCATTAAAAGTGATCATTAAACTTCTATAATGTTCATAATGCAATTGGACAGCAATGTTAAGCACAAGTGAGGGCAGAACTGATCAGCAGTAAAATCTCAGGTTTCTGTTTTTAGCCAGGATGTATGCGCCTGTCCTCTACAGCAGATGTTCCTGCCTTTGAGGCAATTGTAATGCCGAGCTATTTTAAAGACAAATTATTCTACATGAACAAGTAAATTCGTAATTAATTCTACTTTCAACTTTTCAAGTTTTTTTTTTTTTTTTTTTTTTTTTTTGCATCTGAGGGAAAACGTAGCTGCCTAAAATATCATCTCTGAGAGTTTATATAATCCTCGTTCCATCAGATGGGGTTTCAGAGGCAATGGATAATGTATTCTGACCAGAGGTGGCTTTGATTCATACCTATCACTGCAAGGTAGGATGTGAATCAGATAACTAAAGGCTGTCATTATATAACTTAAGAAGCGCATGTCAGACACATCCTGTTGAAACACATTGCCTAAAACTTTTTCATTTTTCTGAGATGGGTAATGGAGACTTTTCTCTCTGCTGTGTTTATTTAGAAACTCTGATCTTGCCACATCTCAGAACTGTCTGCAAAATTCACTACAATTTCAGGGTACCATCTCTATGGTAAAAGAGGCCATCCTGCTGAGCAGAAATAAATGATGTTGGCAGCTCTCTGTATGCACTCAGAGATTTTCTGGGGGAATATTTTTATAGAGTCTTGTGGTGTGGATACTGTGGTGACTTGTGATAGCATTTGCTATCACAAATAGCAGTTCACAATTCTGGTCTCCTAGAAGGAAAACAGAGGAAACTGTGGAACAGCAAATGTTATCAACTCTGGGGTAACTTAGTGTATGTCTTTACTCTAAAATTGGAAGATAGTCGACCAAATGAAATTCTGTAGATTTTAGACAGCCTTATTTGTCAGCAATTAACACAGGTATTAGTATAAACACATTTAGATCAAATTTACTATATAGTAAAAAAAAAAGAAAAAGCCACCTGTGAAAGTGTGGACAGTGTTATCTGTTCAGCAAACACAACTGAGATGCACCAGTCCCAGATGTGTTCAAACATCTGTATAGCTCTGTGCAGTGATGTTATTGTTTCAGGATCACCAGAGTAACACATGGAGACACAGGGCAAATTAACTTAGGTGTCCTAATTTAGGATACCTCTGGTCCACAAGTGTAGGTCTTAGTTCAAGCTACTGAGTGAAGTAGTACAGCATTTTATAGCTGTTCTTTGGAGTGAGGTACACTTTGTCTTCTTCTTTACCTCTTGGATAGCTGGATTTTTGTTTGTTTGCATTGTGTTGTTATTAATATGATGGGATCATGATTTTTTTCTGTTTAAGAGTTGTTGGTGTCCACATTATAGTATTTGGAATAATGATTACATAAGCATGTAAATAAAATATATATAAAAAAATATTACTAGAACAGAAAACACATTTAGTCTGAAGAATTTAGTCTTGTGGATAAAAACAAACCTTTTAATTGGACTAAGTAAGTTTTGGGTCATGAAACATTCTTTTTCACCACATAACCATAATCTATTGGTGGTACAAAGTGTTTTAGAGGTGATTTTCCCCATCTATTCTGCTTTGGTGAGGCCACATCTGGAGTACTGTATCTAGATCTGAGTTCCTCAGTTCAAGAAATATAGGAAACTATTGGAGAGAATCTAGCAGAGGACCACAAAGATGAGCAGGTACCTGGAGCATCTCCGTAACTAGGAAAGATTAAGAGACTCAGGGCTGTTCAGCCAGGACAAGAGGGAGGGAGATCTTATCAATGCTTACAAATATCTAATGGGTGAGTTTTAAGCGGATGAGGCCAGATTCTTTTTGATGGCTCGCAGCAAGAGGATGAGGGGCAGTGGGCACAAACTGGAACACAGGAAGTTCTATCTGAACATGAGAAAAACTTTACTCTGAGAGTGACAGAGCACTGAAACAAACTGCCAAAGAGGCTATGGAGTCTCCTTCTCTGGAGGCATTCCAGACTTGCTTGCACACATTGCTATGCAATGTAGGCATCATGCTTTAGCAGGAGGTAGGACTAAACAATCTCCGGAGGTCTGTTCCAATCCTTGTGATTTTGTGTGGAGTAAAAAAAAAAAAAAAAGAAAAATCATTGATGCTGGCAGCATGAACAATTGTTCTGCATGTCCTCATAGTTTCATATTTCTTTTTTTATTGCTCCAGTGTGTATATTTACATTTTGTTTATTCTCATTAATTTACATTTAGGAATACAAATGCAGCTTGAGACAATATAGTAACATTTTCTGATCAAAGGGTTGCTAAAGGATAAAAGCTCCTATGGTTAATATTTTATCCTTTTACAATCTTCCAAAACCTCTCTACTCTGCAAAGTGGAGTGTTGGGGAGAAATGTTGGACTTTATAGTTCTAATCCTCTTTTATGTTAGTCAAGGGTTCTTTTTCAAATAGACACATCATTATTTTCCATAAACACTAAAAGAATATTTGTCTTAATAATAAAATAAGAATTTTAAGAATTGATTTCAGGTCTGAAGTTTGGGAACAGAAATTAATTAGGTGAATAAGGTGAAGATGAGTGATGGTGGAATAAAGAAACAAAAGTGTTTTTGGAAATCACTATGTGTGTCATTTGGCTAAAACAGAAAGTGGTAATAAACCATATTTTATAAAAAATAGATGAAAAAGAACAAACTCTTAAATGCTGTGTTCGCATAAGCCTGAATGAATAACTCAGTATCTAAGAGTATTTTTCATTTCAGAAACTGTTGTCCCAAACACAGGCTAATTCCTGTAGGCAGCCATTCACCCAAATGGAATTTGTACATTCAATGAATGGCTGTAAGTCCATGGTAGGAAAAAAAAACTAAAAGAATGTGGATGTACTAAATTCTTTCTTTTTTCCTCCTCTCTAAACAAAAAAAAAAGTTTTGCTTTGATTTCCTTTATTAATTTTCTGTTGAATTAAGTTCACTGTCAAAGTTCTTGTTCAGATTTCTCAAAACAGTATTTGGTCAAGTTGACAGCTCTTACAAAAGCTTTTCCTTGAGTCCAAATCATCTTTTCATTGCCGTTGAAGTGCCTCAGAGAACACAGAACAAAATTGAATATGGTGCATCTTATAACTATTAATGAGCCTTCTTTCTAAATCCGTAGCATATAAACTGTCAAAAATGGTGAAATATTATACAAAATCTCAGCCTATTTAATATTGCCTAACATTGCCAGATCCCATCCGTTTTTTGACATTCATTCATGTCTTGACATTTTTAATGTTGTTGAACATGATATAGGAATTTCCTAGGCTTTAACCTACTTTTTCTATTCTTGTAACTAATACAAATGGAAGCACATTTTTTGTATCCTTTTAATTTTATTTTTTTTTACAGAAATGTTATATTGCAGCATTTTAAATTCTATTTTACTACTTATTCAGTAATTATTTTGAAAAGTGTGTAACTATGGTTCTACCTAAATAGAATCTAAATTAGCTTGTGCAAAAGGCAAACTAAATCCTAATTCTACAAAGTCTTTGAGAATGTCCTTAGTTTTAAACGCATAAGTCCTACTTAAGTCCTATTCACTCCTGTTCTCTTCCCTATTTAATACAGGAATTTACCTCAATAAATTAATAAAATTATTTAATAATTAATAAAATAAGTTAATAAAAGCATTAAGTATGCGTTCAACTTTTACTGCTCTAAAATCTTGTAAAAATAAAGCAAAACAAGACAACAACACTTGCAGGATTTGTTTGTTTGTTTGAATTGTAATTTTATTTTGTTTTATTTGCCTTCTATTTTTATGTACTCTCATAATATTTTCAAGTTTAATACAGATACTCAGATTAACAATTATATAATACAGATTAACTCAGATTAACAGATGCTTAGTAATTGTAACTTAGCATTTAAACAAACATAACTTTTGGAAACCAGTTCTTTAAAAAGCTCACCAGGAGACACACAAAAAGCTATAGATGCTCTCAACATTGAGTTATCTTTAACAAACGATGCTGAATTATGGTTTATATCTTATAGCAAAATGAGTAAGCAAGTGTTTTAGACCACCTTTAGCAGACTATCTCTACCAAGCTAGCATTTTCCTCAGGCTTCTCTTCAGCTGCATGTGAATCAGCTCTGGTTCAAAACTGCGTAACTATGTCTGAGTTGCTAATTTGCTCCGTGGTGTCTCAGTTACTGTCTCTCAGACTTGGGAGGCTGGTGGGTCTGCCTCTCTCTCAAATGCCATAACAGAAATTTTTCATATTTTGCACAATTGATCTCAGAATTTTGGTTATACTTGTTTCTTTTTCATTCTTTTAAAGATGTTCTGATTCTCATCCAAGTCTGTAGTCTATGTTGAAGTTCGTGTTTTTGCAGCAGTGACTGCTTTGAATTGGCTTCATTTTCATTAGAAAAGGAGTATCAAGTCACTGTACTCAGAAGTGTTGCTAACTGTTAATGTTTTATAAATGCATGGTCATTATGTGTTGTGGTACGTTACTTTAAAAATAGTTATTTTCATATGATTCCCATGGTAGTTATATTATGCTTCATAAATCTGCATTTAAAATGATTAAAGGCTAGGATGATGTTATGTATGGTGAGTCTTCTTGGTAATTTCAGTAATGAAAATACACATGGAAACTGAATTAAGCATTTTTCATATCACACTCTTTTTTTCCAAATTTCTAAATAATAGCTTAGTTTTTTGATATTATTTCTTCACATTTATTTCCCTTTCGTGATGTAGTTAATTGTTTTTAATAGTGATCAAAATCTTGATAGTGATCAAAATCTTGATCTGAAAGTGCTAGGCTAGAGGATTTACAAGGGCAGCTCCAAAAGTCATGCCACTTATTTTGTTATGTTGGCCCATGACATCAGAGGTGAATATTGGTTATATGGCAGTAGAGGTTGGACCTTCCCACCAATACTCCATTACATTCTGTGGCCATGTGACAAATGGCAGCAAAGGGGCAGTCTGAAACAACAGCATCTAATGTGTAAGTGCCGATGAAGCAAAGATGTGTCATTGAATTCCTTCATGCAGAAAAAATGTCAGTCACTGACATTCATTCAGTGCTTGCTGAATTTTCATGGTGACTAAAGAGTGGATGTGAGCCTAGTGACGCAGTGGGGAGTGCATTTCATCAGTGGCAGGAGCTCCACTGGTACAGACTGTTCTGAAGGCTTTTGTTCATTACTGGTGAAAATGCAGAGCTAATGGTGGTGCCTAAGCTGAAAAACAGTGTTTTGTAGCTGAGAATTTGCTTTATCAAATAGTGTTATTGTGCTCTTCATATCTGTTGTAACATCCATAGAAATATACAGGGGACATTATTTTGGGGGCAATCTACATACTTTTCAGAGTTCCAATTCTTCTGTGCTTATTACTTACAAATCCTATTCCTAATACTATTCCTACAAATACTATTACTAATATCTTCTGGAGGTAAGCAGTTTCTTTCTCTTACTTCTATGCTCACTGTTGTTACTTTTGAGGAAATTCTTATTTGCTGCTGCCTGGGATCTTGCTGCTCTGCTGTCATTGGTGCCCTTTCCATCATGTTAAACATATTAATGATTCTATAAACCTAAAAGTTCTTGTCAAATTGTGGCTTACTTTCAAATGAAGCAGAAGATGTGGGAAGTGCTGGAAAAAGTGAACATAAGAGATTAAGCTATTCTACTAGCACAGGTAGTAGATAGCAATAGTAGCCCTATTGCTACTCTTTGTTAACTTGTGAACTCAGCTGTGCACATCAGCTAAGCACTGGAAAGTCAGATGTTAGCAAAGACCTGCCAGCTCTCAATCTCAGTACTGACTCAAGGTGGGATATGTTTTACTTAACTCCAACAGTCAGAAAATTAGGTGGCTAAAAAATATCTATCACCTATTGTGGTACAAAGGAGACAGATTCATAAGTGTATAGCTGGCATCATATACTGACAGTTAAAACAGATTTTTTGGGGAAAAATAAAAACAGAAGGGAGAGACAGGGAAAGGGAAAGGGAATATTATCCCCAGTGAGTATCAGGTTAGAGAAGTGATAAGGTCAACATCTGATTATTTGATGGCCACAGGCTCTACTCACATCAGAAGCAGGTGGTTCCCACTACATGTACAAGCATCTCTGATAACAAACTATGTTAAAATCCTGCTCAAGCTACCAGCTGTTTTTCAGTATGGAATCAGAATCATCTAGATTGTAAAGCTTTCAAGATCACAAAGTCTAACCATCATTTTGTCCTAGCAAGTCCAGTCACTAAACTATATTCCTTAGTGCTAGGTCCAGTTTTAAGGATTTGACCGCTTCCCTGGGCAGCTTCTTCCAATGTCTAACCACTCTTTCTGTGAAAAAACGCTTGTGAAAATATCCCATCTAAATTGCTCTTGAGACTTGTCATGTGGGAAAAGAGAACACCTTCCTTGCTGCAACTTCCCTTTGGGTAGTTCTGGAGACGGATAAAACATCCTCTCAGCCTCTTCAGACTAAACAATCTCAATTCCCTCAGCCTCTCCTCACAAATCCTGTTTTCTAGCCCATTCACCAGCTTTCTTCCTCCATGTGAATTCTTGATGTCCTTCTTGTAGTGAGGGGCCTAAAACTGAACATAGTACTTGGGGCACAGTTTCACCAATCCCTTCCCTACTCCTGCTGGCCACACTATTTCCAGTGCAGGCCAGAATGCCATTGCCCTCCTTGGCCTCCTGGGTGCCCTGCTGGCTCTTTTCAGCCAGCTGTCAAACAGCAAACTCAGGGTTTTTTTCTGCCAATCAGATTTCCAGCCACTTTTCCCCAGGCCTACCCTGAGACTGTTATGACCCAGGAGAAAGACCTTGTTGAATGGCAGGATGCTGCTAGGGCTGATGGAAGCACCCTTTGAAGGATAGGTGCTACTTGCTGCTTAAGCTGTGTGCATGCATATTACTTTGTCCAGTATGTAACGAAAGGGTAGGGATACAATGAAAGACAGTCATTTCCCAAAAGAAGTCACCATTAACAATACTGGGGCTCGCAAATGCAAGAAAGAAAGGAATAATAATGGAATAAAAAGAAGTCATTGGAAAAAAATGCTGTCATGGGACTTAAAAGAGAGAGTAGAGATCTGAGTAAAAGGCTAGCTGCAGAATTGCCAAGAGCTGCTCTCAGTTTTAGAAATTGCAAAGGTGCTGTGCAGTACTAAGTCAGGAAGGGCAACCCACATGTTGCTGCCTTTCTCCTCATTCTGTAGAGAAATTTCCATTACCCACCTGAAGTTTGTTGCTGAGCTTTATTTTCTGGAATCTGAATACTACTCTACATGTAACTATCTGACAGAATGATACTTATAATGTGGGGTGATATTGTACATGTCATCCCAAATGTAATACTTTCTGTTTATTTCCATGAAAACTACAACAGATATGAAGAGTACAATAACACTATTTGATAGAGCAGATTCTCAGCTGTGAACCATTGTCTTTCAACTAGGTACCAGCATTAACTCTGCATTTTTGCCTGCATACTGAACAATCTGTACCAGTGGAGGTGATTCACTGTCACCCACTGCATCACTGTGCTCACATCCAGTTTGATTTCCATCAGTGTTCAAAAATGTAATGTAATATTAGTGGGAATTTTGTATTCTGTCTTCTTGAGTACACATAGGCCAAGCTACTGATAATATATTTTTGGTCGGTATTCAGCTTATCAGCTTTAGTTGGATGTTTTTATTGATTATTAAAATTATATATTTTTACTCATGCAGCAATTGTAGCACTTCAAGTCTGCCAGGAAGCCAAAAAAGTCTCTGTGCAATAACTGAAAATTATGCTTAAATATTTCAGCAGCTCATGTTGTTATGTCATCAGTTATATCTTGCTTATCCAGGCTTATTCCCATAGGGCTTAATGAACTGCTTATAGTGGTGGTATTTCAGTCCCATTAACAGCAGGAGAGGTAAAAACAATTTTAGTGGAAGAAAACCTTCCATCACTGATATAGTTACGCAGGCATGGTATGTCATGTATAACAGAGCTAAGAAACCATTGTAGGATGATTTATTGACTACAGCATGGGTTTTTATTCTCTTCCATGTCTTCCACCACCTGCTGTACCTAGTTTTTAAGTTGGATTCATCCTTTGACAGAGCATCACTCATGCAGATCACTGTCCTGTTAAGGTTATTCTGATATATTCCCTTTATGTGATTCTCTCTCTGAAGATCAGGCTCTTCACCCAAGTCTACAAGTTTGAAGAACTGCCTGCTGCTCCAGCTACAATCTCTAGTTCAAGAGTGAAAGGAATAGCAGGAATAAAACTAGTCCCCAGGCTTTTTTTTCATGTAGAGTATCTCCAGTACAGTGAACTGGCTGATCTGATCACAGTTCTTGTGCTACTCATCTCTACTTCAAGTTGCTGCTCTCATCTTTTGGTTGATGTAATGTAAATCTGGAGTTCATACTACCACATCATGCTTATACAAACACATGAATGCCAATACCCACTGTCAAATCCATAAATAAAACTCTGAAAGTAAGTCTGTCCTAGTCAGTAATTCAAATAGATAATCAGCTTCTACTCTTTAGGAGTATGGATATTCATTATTTCTATCAGTAGTAAGATGTGCTTGTTGACCAGCAAATCAGCTAGGCTGATTTGACATGCGTAGATTGTGTCTGCAGCAGCCATGTAGTGAGACTTTTTGAAATATCTTTTGTCAAACTCTTATCAATTTTGCAAGCATAAAGATTCAACAGAGTAATGTTTTCTGACAGCTTAACTAAGTTTGAAAGCATCAAGCAACGGCACTTAGATAATAACACTGTCAGGGATGTTTTCACTGCACTAGATGCCAATTAAATTACCGATTTCATAATTATAAATTAGCATGTTACAGTGGATAATTAATGTTGTCACACTCAAGCTGAAATACTTTATATAAGCATAAATCTTTACTCTGTTGATTTGCTTATTCAGGAACTAGAAAATACTGCATATTGTCTTCAAATATTTGAATATTTTTTTTAAGACTCCTTCTCCTGACTGCAGCTGTAGCACCACTCTCTGCTATTGAATGGCTCAATTTATTGAGTGTGCACTGTATTCAGAAGGAATGTAATAATCTTTAGGGAGGGTAGTGTTCATATAAAACTAGGACATGATTTGAGGGGGGGGAGCCAAACACTTGAAAAATAGTTGCTGGACTTATCATGTTATCAATAAGAGAATTTGTTGGAAGGAAATGGGGTTGACAAGAAGTTTGTTTAAATTTAACTGCTAATGTGAAGTTGCTCTAACTTATAAAAGAGATGGTGGAAAAGAACACCTAAAATAAAGACTTATCGTCTTAGAATGTTAAAGCAGAATAGATTAATTAGTTGAGAAGATTGAGAATCAGTTGCGGCCAAGCTGCTGAGTTTTCTATTGATAAGTTACACTAATAAATGTATGCACATCCTGACTGGCTGTAGATCACAGGGCAGAATATAGACTAAAGCACTATTGTCCAACTTTGAGCAGAGAAGAAAGGATCTGAGAACATATTTTAGGTTTTTTTTTTTTCTCTCAGAAACAATAAGTTAACGGTAGCTAACCACAGAGCAGCACTGTGATTGTAGTTGTAACCATGGATAAGTTCTGTTGATTTTGGCTAGGAAGTGAGAGGCCAAATCTCAAGGCCATTCCTGTCTCCAGGGTGTTTAAAATCACAGCTGCTCCCATCAGGACAACGCTGTCCAACTAATGGACTTTCTGTGAAAGGGAGTGTATTCCCACTTTCACTTGACACTGTGGCAATCCAAAACTAGGAACGTGGAAGTGATGATCCTAGAAGAACAATTAAAAGTGGCTATTTCTGGTTTACAATTTAAGACACTCAGTTTATACTAGCCATATATGGGGACAGGCCTCTGCTCTCTCAACTTTTTATTTCTCTTTCATTCAACATTATTGTATTAAAATATACCATAATTGCTTTCAGCATGGTCATTAAAAAGAATGAATTTTACATCGGTCCATTGAAAGTTGCATTTTTTGTTAAGGGATAAAAATGAAATAAAAAATTTCTCTAGCCACCATCTGTCTTCACCATATACATATTCTAATGTAATAATCCTGCAGTTCAGTGATAAATAATTCCTTAACATTTCTTTACTTTACCAGATATTGTATTTAATTTTCCTTTTATTTTTTAACCAACTTATGGAATTCTATTAATAAAATAGAACCACACTCCTGAACATTCTAAAAAGTTTTCTGAGCTGTCCAGACATTAGTTTTAAAACCAAGGGACTGCCCAGTATATGTGCCAGTGAAGGGTATCTACTGACACAATCGTTCATATTTACATCTGATAAAATCAAAATTAATAACTTAATGTGTTACTGATCTAAAAATAGGAGATTATATCAGTTTATGACTTTATGATAAGTATATTAAATTAAACTAATTTGATTTTCATTGTTTTAACTCTCTAATGATGTATTTTCAGTACAAAGTAGGGAAAATAATCTCATGAAATTTTTGTATTTTCTTTGTCAAATATAGAGGAATGGTAATTGAAATGCTTATGTGGGTTAACAGGAACTATATGATCGTTCTCAGTTTCCTACATGGACGTAGAACTGCTCTTTTTAACATTAATAGAGTCTTGAAACATTTATTTGAAAATATCAGTCCTGTTTCTTTTATGTTATTAATACTTCTGCAGTCCACAACTTTTGCAAATAAGAAGTGAGCATTTTAGTTACTGAGACAAAAAGAAAAATTATCTTTATAAATATGTATATATACCAGAAGTTAATCAGTTCACTGTTCTGGAATTAGCTGACTTGTTTGCCTTGGTGTGTCGCCAATTAGCAGGAACCCAGGGATACTGTCAGCTGACAGCTGGAAAGAGATCCCCAGCTCTGCAGCATACGGTTCACTGTGTTATACAAAACCCTGAGCTGATGGTATTAATGCTTTAACATTACCTATTAGAATTTTCATCAGCAATCCATCTGCTACTTTTTAATGAGAAAATACAGTGATAGAACCCTGCAAGCAGCAGTTTTCCTCAAAATCTTTCTTATTTTCTTATTTGAAATACATTTTTTTTGTTTAGTGTATGTAAAAGAAATTGGTGAAGAAAAAAACAAGGCTAGAAAAATCACAACAGATAAACAAAATAGGCAGAGTCAGGAGGGAAGAAGGAAGGCCTTTTGTTGTCCAAGCAGTTCTATGATTCAAAGTGATATCTGAATAATCTTTAAGAGATTTTTATGTTAAAAGGATTTGCTCATGAGAACTTAGCCATAAGAGAAAAATATGTACTTTAATAATTATTTATTATTTAATGGGGCTATACTTTTGAATTCTGGAAGTAGATTCAAATATTCAATAAACAATTGTATGTTTGACTTTTTTTCTAATCTAGACAAGCACAATGTATTTATTCACAAGTTTTCTTTTAATATTTAGAATAAGGCACAGTTATTTTCCAGTGTAGTTATGCTTGGAAGGGTGGTTAGTAAACAGAATCACCTAATAGAATCAGCAAGTTAAGCTCCACAAGAATGATCTGTGCTGAAGAAATGTTATTCATTTTCCACCCTTAAATTTATTCTTCTCAGGAGAAGATATTTTCTAGAGAACATATCCTTCTATGTACTTATAATGAGAGAGTGTAATTTTTCCTTATATTTCTTACATAATCTGTTAAAACAACTCTGTGCATGTTCCCACTGTCACTGCTACCGTTTGGAAAACACAGCAAAGCAGAACTAAAACACAGGATGTGGATGGAGTCATAAATAACAGCTCTGTGAGAATTGTACATAAACAATTCAAGATTACTATTGATCTATTTTTGCATTATTTACAGTTGCCCTTGAGTCCACGTGCACAGTTTTAATGGAGTTTAGCCATGTCAGGATTCAAGCTAAATACCACATTAGAAGGCCCCCAAGGAGAAAAGCTTTCTGAGTATGCTAATAATGGACAACACATATCTGTTGAATGCTAAATACAATTGTGTAGCCTCCTGTGTTGGATGCTACATGGATTAATGCAAGACTGCAAGTTAAATACTGGTTGAGAAAGTGGAAGTCATGTACATAGTTAATGGCCTAAAATTAAAAATGCAAAATTTGTTCCTTTGTCCAGAGATGTTTCATCACTGATTTTAAACACTTGGAGACTGTTGCAGAAAAGAAGCCTTTTTTTTTTTTTTTTTTTTTTTTTCCCTGGGAAGTTTATAAACAAAAATGTGATGAGAGTTAGTGACCTTGCATGTTTCAGAAGCTTAAAAAGGCTCCTGCTGGCAGCGTGCTGTTGGAGGGCAAATAACAATCCTGCTGTTATCATCAGGGATTGCAATCACTGTCACAGAGCTTCTCGTATGCTCAGCATTATCTGTCAAGAAAGAGATTTCTTGGTGAGTTGGAATGTTTTGGAATACATACATCTGCATTTGCATTTTGGCAGTTTGAGCTGATCTGCTAGCAGAACAGCTGTGTCAGCAGTTTCCCCGAAAAAGCTGCACAAAAAGTCAGTTATGCAGCATTAGGATAGAAGTGTATGATTTCTGCAAGGAAAAAAAATGACCAGATAGGTCTGAAACAAGTATTCTACTGCAGCAGCAGTTTAAGGTGTAATTTTGCATTTTGTCAAGATTGGTCTCAGCTAGTCTTCTTGATATGATAACTGGAGATGTGCTAGCAGCTCATTGTATCACTGTTCTTATAGTTTGAAACCATTTTGCCTTGTCCTAGCCCAAGAGGCTCTGCTGAAGAATCTGTCCCCTTCTTTCTTATAGCCACATCTTCCCCATGGGTAGCTTTTCTGAATTGGGTGGCAGTGTCAAGTAAGTCATTCAACAAGTGCTGTGTTTTGGAAAAGGAACACAAAAGGAAATTACAACAGTAAGAGAAAATAAGAACTTTAAAAGGGTTCTTTTTATGGAACTCCTGTATGAAGCCTCTTTATCTTTTTGTCTTATCAGCTTAGTTTTTTTCTGTAAGCATAGAATTCTAAGTTTACCTCGGGAAAACTACAGAAAAGCTTCTTTTCTAGTGTCAAGATAATATTCTAAATGTAAAATCAAGAGGATAATTGTAGGAATGCTACCCCAAAAATGACCCTGGGTCATTCATCATTCTTCTTATGAAAAGTTATATTCTGTGCTTCTTATAGAAAAACAGAAAAATATAGTATTTTGATAGAAGCAAAAGAAATGTCACTCAAACAGCAGACTATATTATGAATTACTTTAATTATTCCAATTAAATTTATTTCCCTGAAAGTTAATTCTGAAAAAAAATTTTGTGCACTGATTCAAAAGGTCTACAAAACTCTTATAGTGAGGAATGGAGGGGCACACACTGGTCTTATCTATCTGGTAACAGGCAAGACCTGAGGGGATGGCAGGGAGCTGCATCTGGAGAGGGTCAGGTGGGCTTTAGGAAAAGATTCTTCAAGAGAGTGATTGGGCACAGGGAACAGGCCCCCCCAGGGCAATGGTCGTGGCACTAACATGCTAGAGTTCATGAAATGTTTGGACAGTGCTTTCAGATATTGAGTTTAAATTTTGGGTGGTCCTGTGTTGAGCCAGGAGTTGAATGCAATCATAGAATAGAATCATAGATTTGTTTTAGTTGGATCTTTACAGATCATCTTTTACAGATTCTGGAATGGACTGCCCAGGGAGGTGATGGAATCACCGACCCTGGGGGTGTTCAAGGAAAGACTGGATGTTGTGTTGAGGGACATGGTTTAGTAGGAGCTATTGGGAATAGGTGAACGGTTGGACTGGGTGATCTTTTAGGTCTTTTCCAACCTTGGTGATTCTATGATCTAGTCTGACACCCCTGCAATGAACAAGGACATCTATAGATAGATTCTTGTGGGAGAATCTACCACCTCTCTGGGCAACCTGTTCCAGTGCTTCACTGCCTTTAACATAAAAAACCTTCTTCCTTACATCTGATCTGTTTTTCTTATAGTTTGAAACCATTTTGCCTTGTCCTAGCCCAAGAGGCTCTGCTGAAGAATCTGTCCCCTTCTTTCTTATAGCCGCATCTTTAAATATTGAAATGTCACTATTAAGTCTCCTGGAGCCTCCTCTTCTCCAGGCTGAGTGGTCCCAGATATCTCAGCCTGGCTTCATAGGGAAGATATTCCATCCCTCAAATCACTTTTGTGTCCCTTATGTGAATGCATTCCACCAGGTCTGTGTCTCTCCTGTACTGAGGACTCTACATCTGTGTGTAGTACTTGAGGTAAGATCTCACCAGTGCAGAGTAGCGGGGCAGGATCACCTTCCTTGACCTGATGTATCTTTTGATGAAGCTCAGGACATGATTGGCTTTCTGGGCTGTGAGGGCACATTGCTGGCTTGTGTCCAGGTTGCCATCTATCTCCAAGTCCTTATCTGCGGGGCTGAAAAAAAAAAGGCCTTGGAGAGGACTGTATCAAAGGCCTTGTTGAAATTTGCATAGATGAAATCAAGGCTCATTCCTCATTAATGAAGTTGCACCATCATAATGAGCCCTTTCCAGCTCAGAATATACTATATTTCTGTGATTCTACCATCCTAAGTAAAAAATTTGCTTTACTCTTTATTTCAAAATGTTAATAACAGGAGAAAATCACTTTATTTGTAACTGTGTTTGTAAATTGTGTCCTAGTTACTGACACAAGTTTTCTTTACAACAATTGTGATTTATTTCTTTTTTTCTGCAGAACACTTGCTGTATTGCTCTCTCTTCATCACTATGACATTGAATGTTTCAATCTATAGTACAAAGAGGAACAATTGCAAATTTCTTGTGTCCACCTTGTACTTATCCTGCCTGGCTCAAACTGTAGGCGCTGAGTGTGCTTACATGCTAATTCAATACTACTTCTCCCCTGGAGAGAAGCTAAATACAATTTGAAAGTGGAAGAAAAGAAACGTTTATTTGGTAAATGAAAGCAGCATTTTTTTAGGTCAGACCCTTATTAGTGGAAATCAATGTATCGTCATTGACCTCTATAAAGCTATGGCAAATTACATCAGCTCAGAGTCTATATGTAGTGATGATATTTGCATTTGCTGAGGCTTTGAACAAGAGCTGCTATGCTTTCATACGGAGCACATTTTTTTGCACAAGGAGTTCTTAAGACATTCTGTTTGTAGGGTTTGGAGTTTGCCGTTTTTCAGACTTGCAGTAATTTTATACACTATTACTTGTTCTGCTGGGGTTTCCTAATTAGCAGTGCTGAGCAGGAATTAGTTTGAATATAGTATGAACTCTTGCACAAAAGAAATGTCCCTTTTGTACATTTGAAAATGAATCTGTTTGAACAGAAATGTGTATATGGAATTTAATTAAATGACCACATCTGTTACACCTTAGTTCTTGAATGTGTATGTTTATCTATTCAGATACTCATTTGAGAGATACAATTCATCTGCATATATATATTTGCAAATAATCTTACTCTTCTGTCTTTCCAGCAAAGCTGGTATGAAACCTTCAAAATTTTGACCCCCAAAGTGCAAGAAAATACTATTTCTAAATTATTTTCCTTTTTTTCCCTAGTTTAAATCTTATTTGACAGCAAATTCATTAATTGACCACACAAATGACCACAGGGTTTGTAACTGGCGAGCAAGATGAGCTTCAGAAAAACATGAGTGGAAGTTATTTGCCTGTTGTGACAATAGTAAGCCCAAGGGCACAACCTTCTGTTCTGGAGAAATAAGATTCAGGTCCTTTGAACCACCTGTCTCTATCAGAAATAATGAAAAAAAAAAAAAACTGCTTTGGACATAGACATTTACAAACACTGGCTGAAAAATAGTTTTCTGTATACTCTTGAAAATGCTTCTAATAAATAAAACAGTCCTTCAAAATATTATAAACTTGGTAGACTAAACTTGCTTTTCACTTGTCAGTCAAGCCATACCTGTATAAGATTATAACTAATCAAGCTTGCTCTTGAAGTCCATTGTCATTGCTTCACCATTATATCAAGTGTTACTAAGTGTCATATGTAGCTGTTCAGAGATGGGATCAGGGACTTGGCTGTGAATATGTGAATGGTTGATCAGTATTTAATTCAACTCTGCCAGTTACCTTTTCCCTTATGTTTCAGGAAAGCTAGAGGTAGAAATGGAAGATTTGCTGAAGTTCAGTAATGTCACTGTAGCATGAGCAAAAGAGATTAAAAGAACAAGAGCTGGCATTAACATTTTGATAGACTCAACAGCTGTTTCCATTTGCTGACACTGAGCTCTCTCTGACATTCTGTCATCTATTGTGGTCTCTGCTACTTGACGCAGAGTGAGAGTCAGCCATTGATAAGTTCTTTGGGACACATAGTGTCAGATCAAAACAACCTGCTTGTGTGTAATGAAAAATTAACTTTAGGGAAAATTGTAAAATAAACAAAAACATGAGATCTCTCTTCATAAATACTTGCATTAAAAAGGTGATGTTTTTATGATGAGTATTTGTTTCATAATTTTTTTCACTGTTGCCAGTGCCCTTGAATTAATCATAAGCTCAGTGATATTTTGTGGTCTTATTAAAAGCTGTAAAGCCCAGAGTCAGGTGAGCACATAGAAACATCAACTTTCATTAGTAAAAAAATTAAAATTGCCCTCTTGTTTTAAGAAAAATAGGTTAAAAATAGTGTATTCTGTGTGTCCTCAAGACTCATGGCTACATGAGCTCATAGTCCATGTGCAGATCTAATTTAGATCCATGAGGAAATAGCAGAGTCTCTGCACAACTTCTTGTATGCCATCTGGAAATATTCATATTAATGTAAGTGGAAAGTCTTCTTCAGGGAAAGATCTCATAGGGTTGCATTTCAGTTTTCATGATTCCATCATGTAACTCAGTTTCATAGATAAATCAAGAGATGTTATGGCTGAAAACTAGATCTGAAAGAGCAGACTTATTGACCAAGTTTTGAGGCCAAACTCTGAGGCATTCAGAGAATCTCCACTAGACTTCTGCACAACATTAAAGCATTATCACAAGTGATATTGAGTATTTTTATGGTTTTTGCTAATTTCAAGTTCTTATGTTGTTCCTACCACCGCAGTGTGGTAATAAATTTATATTACAAAACTGACATGCATGAGAAGTAATGTGGTTGCTCACTACACTAACTGGCTTCTAAAAAAAAAAAAATAAACAAAAAACCAAAAACGAAGTGTTTTAAATAGTTTTGATCTAGGTATGCTTAAAACAAATAGAGAGGAAAGTGTTCATATAAGAGGAAAAAGTCACCCTTGTTCAAGTATTTATCTTCTTTCTCAGTGAAGCAGATTGTCATCCACTTCCCCATCTCTGACAATCTTCATTTATCATTTCCTTCGTTTTCATATATTTTCTCAGCTTTCCAATCAGTTTCAACTCATAAAAGATCACAAGTGAAAAATAGCAACTGATGGCAGCCTGTTCTAGATCAGTTATTCTTCACCAGAGTAAAAACACGTGCATGGAAATAACACGGGAATACATTGTTGAGGAATTTTTGTAGATCCTGTTGTCAGCCTTTCTCAGTTTTTAATGACAACAATTCGCACTTTCTTGGAGAAAGAGCTGTTTTGTTCTTTTTTCCAATTAGTCACTGAAGTTCTTGAACTGTCTACTTCTTAAACAGCACTGGGTAAAGAAAATCATATATACATGTAAAAATGAAACAGTTAACTCATTATTTTCCTGTATTGATACCATTCTCATTCCTCCAGTAACCACAGAGAACGGGAGACCATCCAAGAGCAGGAAGTTTTTTTGTTTGTTAATTTTTGTTTGATTGGTGTGTTTTTTCTTTTGGGAGTGGGGGTAGGATGGGGTTGGGTTGTAGTCTTAAGTATAACTATGGGAAATAACTATTGTATCCCAATAGGCATGATGCTGGTCTCTTTTGTGCTGAAGTAAATCAAGAATAATTTTACCAATGTGAGTACAGCCACATCATGAAAATTCTAGGGGGAGTATAGAATATGGCACAGTATCTCTGCAAAGAATAATGAAAGATTGCAGTGGGAATTGCAGTTCCTTTGTATCTCTGCAGGAAATCAGTTGAATTTGGCATTTTAAATGGTTGAATAAAAGAAATTTCTAATTTTAATTAATCAGAGCTGAGTTAATTAATCTAATATGTGACAGGAGAACACTGTGAAATTTCAACCATGTTATCTGATATTGGACTGAATATCTCTGGTCTGGAAGGGAAAGAAAGACACTTTTCAAGTCTACTGTTAATATAATGGTTGGCAGCATTTGGGCACGGATGGGAACTGACATAAAAGCAAATTGAAAATGGGAAAAGGTTTTAGGTTGAGGGAGGGAAGATTTAGGTTGGATGTCAGGGGTAAGTTCTTTACAGAGTGGTGAGGTGCTGGAACAGGCTGCCCAGAGAGGTTGTGGATGCCCCATCCCTGGAGGTGTTCAAGGCCAGGTTGGATGGGGCCCTGGGCAGCCTGGTCTGGTATTAAATGGGGAGGTTGGTGGCCCTGCATGTGGCAGGGGGGTCGGAGATTCATGATCCTTGAGGTCCCTTCCAACCTGGCCTTTCTGTGATTCTGTGATAAAGACTGCAGCGCTGTCTCAAACACAGCTGTTATGTGGTACAGGGCAGTTATGTCTTTCTTTGTTTATTAAGGAAATTGGGAAACAGCAAGATAACTTTGTTAGTACAGGCAACTTTTCAGCATTCTTCATGGCTGACAGTGTCTTCACTCATAGTGAAAAGTCAACTTCCAAAAAGGTGGCCGTTTCAATTGTTTCTTCAACTGACCAATTAACAGTGGGCTGTTTTAATGGATTGTGTGTATACACAGTGCAAATGAACCCACAAAGCTATCTTATGCAGTCGTCCTTCAGCATGCCCATGGAAAACTCTTGTCTCTCCATCAGCTGTGGATTTGGCACAGTGCTAGCTGCAGCAATGGAGAGAGGAGGGGTCTGCAGGCAAGATACTGAGATCAAAAGACGCTGCCTTTGGGCAAGGGAGATTAAATCAGATCCCAGGAGGCTCAGTACAGGATTAGATTGTTTTCACTGTTAGCCTGCAAACATGCTAATGTTATTCCCAACCAGATATGTTCAGGAGATGGGAAGCTGTGGATGGAAGAAGCAGCTCATTCAGTCAAATAAATTAATATTTTCCAGTTCTAATATATTTACTGCATATGTATAGCAGCTTATATATATTTAGAATCATTATAGGGCTTGTCATAACAATTTAGTTCTTTTTATGATTTGCTTGTGCTTGGCAAATTTTATCCCAAACTGAGGAAAAAAAGACAAAAAGAAAAAAAAAAATGTGAAAAGGCCCCGAAAATATAAGCCACAGTGATATTTGCACTGAGAATGTACTTACTGTTTTCTAAAATTTGTACACCTTTTTAAGTCAGCTCAATTCTGCAAGCAGTATAATTAAGTTCTAACAATTAACTTGCACTTCCTCTGAATAGCTGAGGGCATCGAGTCTCTTTGGGTCATGTGTATACAGTCTGGTTTGAGATTTGCAGTGTGTTCACTCAGAAAGATAATAAACTCTGCAATGGTATTTACTGTAGGAGAAACAAGCAGTCCTGCTCAGTAAAGTCACCTATCCAACTTTCCAAAGAAAGCAGTGGTCAAGATTGTCCTGCTGAGATTTGAATGATTCCAGGAATGAAGATTCTGTAACCTGTTCAAGCAACCTGCTGAATCTGACCACTTTCATGGTGATTTTTTATTGAGGAAGAACGCCTGTGTTGAATATTGTGACAAGTGCTACATGTTTTCCTACCTTTTAGAATAGTCTGGTTACATCTTCTCCACACCTTTCCCTCATATGACTGCCATCTACAGTAAGATCTTCCCTTAGTTTTCTCTTATTACAGCTGAATAAACACTGGGTTCTCATCTTCTCTTTCTATGTCATATGCTCCAGTAATGGGCCTTCTAATGCTTTTTTCTGGCCTCTTTAAAGAATCAAAACAAAAAAACCATACAACTGAAATATTTGGAAGTTCAACTTAACACAGTAGAACACAGACTGATCTGCATAGACAACTACCTAACAGTAAAATAAGGAAGAATTAGCCTGTGACCTTGAGCTCATGGATCAAAAAATAGGGTACCCAACATAACAATGAAGAACTCCTTGCCGTGGGTGTTTTTTTGCTCTATCCTACCTCCAGGTTCAATCAGATAGATCTGGTATGTGGCAATATCTAGTAAGCAGAGCTGAAGAGGTGGAGCAACTTCAGCTCCTTTTCATTCAGGTTTTGAAAAGTTTCAGTAGCTCTTATGATAATATCTGCAAACTTTGCTTTCTTCATCTTGCTCAGAAAGAATTAGTATTATGAATACAAGTATCTGAATGCTTAGAAATGTATAAATTATGAGAAATATTTTCAAAACAAATACTTCAATTTTTAATAATAACCTAAACTACAGTCATTAAATCTTTGGAGTGGCTTGTCTGTTTGTAGTGTGCTGATGAGTATGTATGAGTCCCACTGGCCCTCTTCATCTTCTCATTGTCAAACAAAGCTGCCAAGGGTCGATATCTGTTGCAGACTTCCCTTTCCAGCAAGTGTGGTGTAGCATTGCTGCCAGGGCTATGATGTGATAGATGTCATAGATCCATCTAATTCTTGTATCTTTTTACACTGTCTGTCATCTTAGTGTGATAGAAAACTGTCTCTCTGCACACAGACATGGATGCACTGGCTGCTCCTTTATTTGACTCACATAGAAAGTACTCTCAACAAATCCACGATGCTCTTGTTTCTGCCATGGAATCTCTCCCAAGAGGAAATTTTCTATTTATTTCCTTCGTGAACTAGTGATTTCTTCAAAAAACTAACTCATTTCTGTAGACCATATGCCAGTTCTTCAACTGCTCTAGCTAGCTGTACAGTTGGGCTGCTGTGCTGAGTTTACCTTAGCAGAGTAGCTGCTCTTGTCCCAAGTAACAATCTGTACTGAAAACCAATTGCATAGCTAGTGTGCAAGATGTCACGCTTTGAACTGTACTTAGGTATACTTAAGTAGGTTTTTCTGTTACACATACCACTTTTGCAAGGTATTTTGAGACAAACAGCCCATATGTGTTTTATTCTTTTTTTTTCTTCTTAAACCAACATTATTATAATACCATTTCTTAGTTTAGACTAATGCCTCAATATATTTACTGCATATTTTACCTTAAAATATATATACAGTTTACTTTTAAGGTGTTTTTTTTTTTACTTGTGATGCAGGAAATAGCTCAGCCTAGAGCATACCTAAGTGCAAAAACCTACACAGTGCAAATTCCTCCTTTTGAACAGTTCTTAATGAGACAATATCCTTTGCTTTGAATTCAACAAGCTTTTGGAATGCTTTGAAATCGAGTGAATGTTTGCTCTCTTAATAGAAAGGAATGATATATCTGTACCAATCAGTTACTCTCTTCAGGCTCAGTTCATCTCCTATCCTGTGTTTCAATTCAGTGAATGGAGGAAAGTGAATGGTAGGTGTTTCGTTAGGGCATACGGAAGAGTGTGAGGAACACAGCTGACTGGATTATGCTTGAACAACTATGTAGAACAGGAGGTGTCAAGCCTGACAAGGTCTAGTCCCTACCTTCTGTAGGGAGTGATGCTTAGGAGATCTATGGCAAAGACCACACCCAAGTTTCTTTAGGGGTGAAACAATGGGGTTCTTTCAAAAGGTGAGGTAGTGGGAACAGTCAGAGAACTAAGACCCAGTAGCAATTCATAAATAAAATCAATAAATGAGGCCTTAAGAACATAAATCAATTTGATCCCTAAAACATTTTCCTAATGAAGAAGCCTCTGGATATATCTGGATGTATCTAGCTTATAAGACAACCAGCTATAAGACTTTAGTATTGGATCAGTTACACTACTTGTTAATTATGCCAGTGTTTGCTGAAGTGAATCCTACTGCCATGGGGGAAAAACCAGAAATTGGGAGTACATGTCCCTTTCACCTAATGTTAGAGAAGTCTTTGTATTATGAGTATGAACCTGAAAGGATACACAGCCAAATTATTTAGTCTTAGGTACAGTGGGTAAATGCACATTGAAAATCACTAGAAAATCTAAAAGAAGATAAGTAGCACTCTCATTAATAAAAAGGGTTCACTGAAAATAATAAATAAAAGAATGAGTAATAATATTCCACAGCTTAATTTGATTTTTGCCTTCAGATATCTTCATTTAAATTGTTTACACTAAATAAATTGATGACATTCATGATTATGTGTAATTACATATATTGATATTTGCATTCCACAGGTTGAAATGTGCCCTTTATTGGTAGATATGTCATTCCCAAAATTTATTGTTTATAATCAATATGAGATTTCGTCACATAACAGAAAAGAGATACTATTACTAAATCTGAAAACAATCTATTCTTGGCAGAATATGTGAATTCATTTAAAATGAACAGTATCCATCTTATAAATAAGTCTACATACTATCAACACATTATTGACTAGTCTCCTTGAGTCTAATGGAAAAGCAGTCCATTCTGCAGTTACAGATTAACTATAAAATAGTCAGACTTTCAGCAACATGATCCTTAGGCTGATTGACCGATGCCTTGGAAAATTGTAAGGTGCTTTCTTCATATATCACACTTATAGGAAAGAAGGGAAATGTACATATGAAGATTTCCTCTAAAAGTATTTTAAAATCCCCCTCCGTTATCTCAAAATTCTCAGAGATAAGGAAGACTGTCAAAGCACAACCCTTAAAATGTATTTTATATTCCCTGTGATCAATTTATCTGAAAATTCTTCAATTTAGAGCATGACTTACTTGTGATAATACAAGAGCTCTTGAGATCTCCCTTTTAAAAGTTTTATCCCATTTCTTCCTCTCATTGTTTGTGTCACACATGCATGCAATGGCAAATGTTGTTTGCATCTAATGCTACAACTAATACCTGAATGTATCAAAGACGTGCTTCTGATTTCCAAACATCTGAGAAAGGAGTACATTTCTATTTTTCATATGATTGTTTAGCTTATTTCCTGGGAGAACTTGTATATTTTGCTTACAGGTCCTTTTTTTTGTTGTTGTTGTTTTGTTTTTTTTTTGTTTTTTTTGGTCAGTATTTTTCAGTGGTGGTTTTGTTTTTTGTTTGGTTTGTTTATTAGTTTGTTTTCTTTTTGTTTTCTGGAGACAACCTATCAGTTGTCAAAGACACTGTTCATGAAATTGGTAAGATTTCACAGAGCAGTAATTGAGATGCATTTTACTAGTTATTTTTGTTGAACTCTAGGAAACAGCTGTCAAAAGAGAGCATTGGGGAACTGTTCAGTCTAATGCAGGAGCTGAAAGAACTGTATCACTATAATAAACTGGTACTTTTTGGCCATTGATTTATTTATACTTAAAAACGTCTCAATCAGAAACCATTTATCAGATAAATTATTAATGAAGAAATGTTTTCTGACACAAAAACTAAAGCACTGCAAGCCATTTTTCATACAGTCGACTGTGGTCAGAAGTAATATGCTCTAAAGCCGAGTAAATAGTTTAGATAATGCTAATGGAAATTTAAAAAGATGAAAAAGGGGGCTGTGTTTTTTCCTTGGCTTACATCGAATTCTACAGGTTCTACATTGTACATTTCTACAAATATACATTGCATATTTCCACATTCTTTAGTTGGGGTACCAAACATGCAAATAAAAAAAATATATATTTTCAAGTATTCAAAAGCATCTATACTTGTTAGACTCCAACCATATTGAAAGGAACTCAGATGACTCAGGCTTCCTAATATTTATGTAGAAAAGTTTTCATTTAATTATCCTTCTCTACTTGGAAGTGTTTCATTTCTGGTTAATAAAATAGTTACATAGTTTATGTCTTGGAAATTTACATTGACATCTAGGATTTTGAGAGCTTAACTGTATTAAAAAATACAGATGTATTTGTTCCTAAAATTGGGAATCGGAGGATGATGAGGAAGAAGATTGCAATTAAATATCATATTCACATTTGCATTTGTGTCATATTTCTTCAATATGGAGGTATAGTTAGACTATAAATATCTATAGTTTATATAGAAAAAAGGAAAAAGTCAAGAATAGTCAAATAATTCTCACTAAACAGTGCTAACAGTTTCCCCAGATGGGTCAGACATTGTTCTCAGTGTAAAAGCAATTTTTCCAGTGATTTACAAAATGGCTATAAAACAAATTTCTGGTCAATGTCAAGAGTAAAAGGCAACAGAGTACTAGTATGAAGTATAGTACCTTACCTCTTATGAGTAAAGTTCTAGCATTTATTTTTCTTTAGCTTGCTTAAAAATATGTGTAATTTACAATTTTCTGTCTTTGGGAATTTTTTTTTTAGGAGGGGGAGGGTGGAAGAGGGGTGGGTGAATGTCTTACTCTTATGGAACACATTTGCTGTGATTTTTCTTCCCATTCCCTTTCCTCCCTAACCTGTGGTCTAGATTCTCATCTGCCAATGTTTACGTGATATTGAGACAGTACTTTCAAAACTTTGAGGTGGCAAGATCTACTTGTGGGGCACTGCCGCACAAAATTTCTTTTCAGTCTGGAAGACTGCTGCATTTTTTTTATTTTTTTCAATTGTATAAAAAGAAATCTTCTCTTTTTGTACAGGCTCAGCGAGTTGTACGCCATTTCAGCAGACATGTCTGATCTTTCCACCTGCATAACTGGAGATGCTTCATGCCTTCGCTGGTCTTTTCAGTAACCACTAAAGACTTCTTGAGACTAAACACTGGAACAGATGAGTTAAATTCCTCTTGAATATTCTTCATTGGAAGTGGATGTATTGGACTTTCTGAATGTGCATAAGGACACAAAGGTTAGTACACTCCTTAAAAGTTTTGGGACTGATTCACTTAACTAGTACTTGTGCAGCCTGTATTTCAATTTGTTGCTTATACAAAGCTACAGATTAAAAAAATGGTGGTTGACATCACATATATGCCTGAGACCGTGCTTTACCACTGAATAAATTTAGGTAGAGAGCTCGTCCAACAGACTTCTGCATGACTTGGTGGCACACAAGAGCAAGCTCTATCCATGCTCCAGGCTTTATTACCATAAATAATTTCTGCAATATTTCTTCTAAGTTTGGATTTAGTTCATGGCAATCGCTTTTGTCTGATTTATCACTGACAAAAGATGAGGAGGAGAGATTCTTCTGTTTGCCTATGCTCACAAGACAGCCCTTCTTTAGACTTTTGTCCAAATTTGTGCTTAGTTGACATTAGCTCTAAATGTCATAGGCATGTTGAAGATGTAGAATAGAATAAAAGCTCTTACTTATATCAGCTATCTACTTCCTGGAAGTTGAGATTCTTATAAAATGCATTGTCTATTTGACGATTTCAGTAAAAATATCACATATTCTATGGTATGATTCTATCACCTCTCTGCTACCGCAAGAAATCGCCCTCAAATAGAACAATTTAATGACATGATTTTGTACGACTGAAAATACTGAAGAAACCATTGTGCAAACAGATATGTTCTCAGAAGGATGGTGTAGTGTATGTGCATGTGATGTGTATCAAGTGATGTCTCAGACACATAACTGACAAGGAATGTAGCAAGATCATAAAGATACATCAGGACTTTTAGCACCATAACATTATGGGGAGAAAAAAAAAAAAGGCAATGTTTATAATGATGTGGGGTAATGCTATGTACTGTAGAAAAATGAACAATCACTTAACCTTGAGTTTATCTATGACTGCCATCTGTTTTCCATCTTTCTCAGAATATTCTTCGAGATTTGCACTACATGGGAATCAGGGGGTAAAAGCCTTTTCAGTTTTCTCTCTTAACAGCTTCTTATTTGAGTTGATGTTTTTTTAAATAGTTAGTTTTACAAATATAATTTTTTCCTACAAATCATTTTCACAACCAATTAAAATGTTTTCAGGAATTCCACTGGCTAAAACAGGTGGCACTCAAACATTATGCAATTAGAACTACATAGATTAAATATTGCTCTCTTATTTCTGTGGAGGAGTTTTAGTGATATCATCTGAATAATAGCTTTCTAATCAATCTCTTTATGTCTGCCACTCTAGCTAGCACTTCCGTGTGCATTTTAAATGCTTGCCCTCTCTATAGAGTAAATAAAAGACAAAAATACCTTTCATCAAAAGGAATTGTTTACCCATTAGCACCATCTACTCCTGATTGAATAGGGAAAAAAATGTAATAATGTGGTTTTGTTTAATCTATTGAAGTTACTGAGAATTTTTGTAATGGAGTTCAGTGGGACCAAAGCATGGTTATAAAAAATACAGACCACAATAAAAAACAGCTTAGCAGAGTTCTAAGATTTTCCAAATATTCCCATATGAAGAAGAGCTATGTTAGTTTTGTAAGGTGCCTTCACTGTAGTATCTAAGAATTTTGCACTTCTCTCTGAGGCATTTGAGCAATATGCATTTCTTTGACTATTAAATATATCAAGTATACAAAATTAGATGTTCTGTGAGTTCAGTGCAATTGTTGACATAACCATGCAATATTAGGATAGGAAATATTGAAATATTGTAGGCATTTTACTTACAACATTGTTGCTAAAGTGCATAATCATTATGAGTGTTTAAATTTGGATGGCAAATTATGCAAAAAATGTTTACTCTTCAGTTTCACTGATTGTGTAGTTCATGCTACTACAAATATTACAAAAGTTATGTGGTGGGCTGGAGAGAGAACATTCTTTATTAGGCAAAGTATATGTCCATTTGAACAGTGTAAATCAAAACATAAGAGCTAAATTCTCTAACTGGCTGCAAATCCAATAGTGTTTCACCTGTCTAAATTTTCCATTATACATTCTGTTACTAACTAACTTTTTCCTTCTGCAAGAATGCAAGAGCAACTGGGGTTATCTACAGAGATCTTGGTGTAAATGAACAAACGACAGTTATGCTGAAATGAATACCAAGGTTGTTAAGTTAAAACAAACTTTGTGCGCTAACAAACACGCACGCACGTATACTAAGGCCATTTTTCATAACCCCAGATTTAAAACATACCCTTAATGCAAGTCTTGAGGCTACAACAACTTCCTGGATGCTGGGAGTAGAGTCCATTTACACAGGGAAGGTAAATTTTGCACTTTTATGTCTTGGGAGATCAACCTAATAAGTGGTATAAAGATGTCTGCTATTAGCTATATTGTGTGAAGTGAAAAAACAGAAGTGATATATCCACTACTTCAGAAGCGGGTCAGAATTCTGAATGTTAATCCAAAGAAACATAACTAAATTCAATGTAAGATGCTCAGAGTTCCAGAAAAGGGGTGGTATTTAAGCCATGTCTCAGCCCTTGTCATCACCTTTGCCTTGCTTGTTGACTTTCCTGAGAGCTGTCTTTCACACAAGAGTAATCACATTTTCCTCTAGTCCATTATGTTCCATCGGAAAAACTAAACGTATATCTACCTATTTGTGTCAGAAAAGCAGGGCTTGGAGATGATGCTGAGCCCTGTTCAGTGCTGATCCATCCCATCCATTCATATGTTCCCTAGTACAGTTTTGTTCCACAGTCCCATGCTGCCCAATGCTTGGGTAGAGTTCAGGGAGCAGTATAAAGTAGAGACATCTTCCAGAAAACAGCTAAGAATAGAACCACTTTGTTTTGGGGTGGAGAGAAAGAGTTGCCAGCATATAAATGTAAATTTGTACATACGCATATTTTAGCCTACTAGTGCATAGAGTGTTATATCCATTAGCTGATTTTCATGAAATGTATATTCAAATTTTCCTTGTACAAAATAAGAAAGTTGTAAACAAATTTACTCCAGTTGTGAAATGATAACATGGAAATATGATAACATTTCCCAGTCAATTAAATAATTAAAATTAAAGTATCAAACCATGAATTCTAGAGAAATTCTATCAAGAATTTCAGTATCAAATAGCTTTTACTGGTGGAAATGAAGGGTATATTGTTTCCTTTTCTCAGTAATTTTAGTCACATATGATTCGAAAATTATTTGATTTAAGAAAATGTGGGCATTTTTACTCACTTCAAAAAAAAGTATTTTAAACAGCAGGATGTAATTTCAGACTATTTGCAGTCAAGAGGCCTCTGCTGAGCAAAATACTCATTCAATTTAGGAATGCATATTATAATAATTTTCCTATCTCCCTCACAGCAGGGTTCTTGCCATCATTCTGCAAACTCATAGGTTGCAGTACTGAATTACTAGCTAACTTCAGTTCCAGGTAACACACGCTTCAAGCATATTCTCATTAGCTCAACTTAGTTATAATGCAAAGCTGCTTAATTTCACCAAGTGAAATGGGATACACTTAAATTGCCTCATCTAATATAATACTCCTTCTTAATACATGCAAAGTGGTTTATCATGGCGAAGCTTGTAGAGCATGAAAATCGTCAGGGAAAGTAAATTTTCTGACTCTGACTGTCAAAAAGAAGTTCTGTTTTGTATCATTTCTTTTTTAAAGAGGTTAAGAATAAGAGAGGAGAGAAAGGAATAAGAAAAAATGAGTAAAAATGTAAATTTAGTACATTAACCTTTTTAATACATCAGTTCTACTAAACAAGAAAATTATCAAGTAAAGCTGTTCTGTCAGTAAGTCTTCTGTATCATAAAATTAAATGATAAATAAATAATGCCCCAAATATATTGCAGTATGGAACAGTATTCCTTAATCTGTTTGTTTTGTATTGTGCAGCATGTGGTCAAGAAGGCCAACAACATCCTGGCTTCTATCAGGAATGGTGTGGTGATCAGGACTAGGAAAATAATCCTGCCCCTGTACTTGCCACTGGTAAGGCCTCACCTCAAGTACTGTGCTCAGTTTTGGGCACCTCAGTACAGAAAGAACATTGAGGTGCTGGAGCAGTTCCAAAGAAGGGCAACAAGGCTTTTAAAGAGCTTGGAGAATATGTCCTATGAGGAACGACTTAAGGAACTGAGGCTGTTCAACATGGGGAAGAGAGTGAGGAGATGTTATTGCTCTCTTCCAATATCTGAGAGGTGATCACAGCGAGAGCGAGTTTGGTCTTTTCTTGCTGGTGACAGGTGACAGGATGAGGGGAAATGGCTTCAAGTTGTATCGGGTTAAGTTTACGTTGGGTATCAGGATAAATTTCTTTACAGAAAGTTGTTAAGCACTGGAATAGGCTCCCCAGGGAGGTGGTTGAGTCACCATTCTGAATGTGTTTAAAGACTGTTTGGATGTGGTGCTCAGGGACGTGATTTAGCAAAGGGCTTTTTTGAGTTAGTGTAGTATGGTTAGGTTGTGGTTGAACTTGACAATCTCTAAGGTCTTTTCCAACCTGAGCAATTCTATGATTCTATGATTCTACTGCTAGTATTATTAATTCAGACTCCTGTATTTGTATTAATATGTAAGGAAACTTTAATTTCAGAGTTTAATAAAGAAGAGTTTGATTTATCTTTCTTCTTCTTTTAAATGGCAAGTGAATATGTCCTGGTCTTATATACCTTGCAGACACAAAAACTCATTCCACTAATATCCAAAAATATCAGTGGTAAAACTGTTTTTGGGTTTTGGTAAAACCCCCAAAAAAACAGTGGTAAAAATATTCTGCACCTGTCCTGACCACAGGACCATAAATTCTTTTTCTACATCCCTTTCCAATGCTTTCTGAAGAGTATTTAGACAGGATTTAAGCTGCTGCAAGCCCTACAGATGACACCCAAGTGTATATCTCATTTTCCACAGATGAAACCAGAGTTATCACAAAGATGTTGCACTGCCTGGGGGAAAGTGGCTCCAGGAGAAGAGCATGTGGCTCAGACTCAATTTGAGTGCGATCCAGGCAACACTGATTGAAAGACAGAAATGATCCAGAAAGCCATTTTAGCAAGGTTCCTAGTTATACGCCTTTGAGCATTAGTTCACTGTGTTCTCATCATTTCAGATCTCTTGATATCCATAATTATTTTTCCATATTCCAGAAATGGATAGCCTCCAGAAGAAACAGTATAAAACCCTCTAAGCAAAGAAGGCTCCTGGGAGAGTCATAATGTATCTCTATATGCAGTGAGCTTTAAGGGTCTGCAAACACTATGGAGTCTTTTTAACAAAAATTTTTTTCTTTCTTCAGTTCTATGTATCTGCTAACATTAAGCCTTTTATATTTTGTAGGAGGATGGTGAAAGGTAATATAATTACTAGGAGGTCATATGAACATCCCTAACCTCTGAAGTGTCCAAATCACAGCAGTAATTGTCTATCAAAAGGAGTAACTGGCCAGTAGAGGTGAAAACATGCATGAAATCTGCTAGTAAAGTATCTCCCACACAAGGCTACAGCTAAACACTAGTAATATGATGATTTTGACCTCAAATTTCCCTGATTCCAGGATGCATCAAGTATCTGGACATGTTCTCAAACATCAGTGAAAAGTTATGAACCTCTTTACAGAGGAGAAATAACAGAAAAGCTGTTAATATTCACTGACAACTTGCACCTTTTCCCAGGCAGAACAAGAAGTCATTAGCTTTTTGCTTTTCATGCCTGATTTTGGGTAAAGACATACCAGAGAAGTTCTGACTCAAATTGAATATGTCTTTGGGAAAAACTCTGGTCATCCTGTTTGTTCCCTATATGTTTTGCATATATGAACAGCAGCTAGTACTTGGGCCTTACAACAAAATATTTTCCTAGAACATTTTCCTTCTGGTAATCTTTTCTTGCAGTCTCTTCACTGGCTTGACAGCTGTACAGCTTATCACAGCTTCACTCACTTTATAAAAACAGTTTTATATATTCTCCATTAAAAGCTGTGTAGAAAGATCAGTGCGCAGTTGTGAGGCATTTGTAGGAACATGTAGTTATTGGTAGAAATAAAATAAAAGGTGTAAAACTGCACACACCAATTCAATTCGTATTTGTATAGCCATAGAAGTAACAAGCCATACTTGTTACTACCATGAAAAAAGCATTTGTTTTTCTAAATTGCGTTTATATTACTAGATGTGTACTTAACAAACAGAGCTTGTTAGAGGAGGCATGGAAATAATGCAGAATTTCTTCCATTTCAGTATGAGAACCATAAGGGATAATCATAAATTCTGACTGCAGTCAGATCAGCTAGAGGGGAACAGGGGCAGCTTCTGAAATCTGGCAATTTCTTTTCATCAACCTTTTGTGTAACCCAGGTCCTCTGTTTAATAAAGGGCCAGTGCACCAACTTTTGAATCTACTTGTCTCCTCTCAGCCTCAGGGAATATCAGAAGAGTGCAGGTAAGCCTCTGGCAAAAAAAAACAAACAAACAAAAAAACCAGCCAGGAATCTTCAAAAGACAGTGGCTGAGGTGTGAATGTTTTGCTCTCTGCATATATGAGAGCTGCCTTGATCTTCTAGGAGATTTAAGAAAACATTAGTTTTCGGCCCCTCAGAATGAGAAACTCATCAAGGCCCTGGAGTGCATTCAGAGAAGGGCAACAAAACTGGTAAGGGATCTGGATCTGGAGCACAAGTCTTATGAGGAGCACTGGAGGGAAGTGGGATTGTTTAGCCAGGAGAAGAGAAGGTTCAGGGGAGACCTTATCACTCTCCACAGCTCCTTTAAAGGAGGCTGTGGCAAGGTGGGTGTTGGCCTCTACTCCCACATAATTAGCAATAAGATGAGAGGGAATAGTTTTAAGTTGCACAAGGTGACGTTTGAGTTGAATATTAACAAAAATAACAAAAATTTCTTCCCTGATAGAGTCATCAGGCACAGGAATAGCCCAGGGAGTTGGTGGAGTCACTGTCCCTTGAGCTGTTCTAGAAATGTTTAGCTGTTGTACTAAAGGACGTGGTTATGTGGGGATATATTGGTGGTAGGTGGATGGTTGGGCTGGATGATCTTGGAGGTCTTGGTGATTCTATGATTCCCTTACAGTATTGGTTTCTATGGGGAATTTTTATTTAATGATCTGCTTCATTGTTTTCCTTCATTTCTAAAAAAAGCCCTGGTCTCCTTTCAACTAACTCAGCTATAAAATCTGCATGTTATAGAATATCAAAAGCTTACTGTGCCCTTTCTTGCTGTTCTGGGAGGAAGTGGCGTTTTCTAACATTTATCAGTATGCTGATATCTTGCTTGAGATCAAGAAAACTGCAATCTTAATGAGCCTTAAAAACCTGCTTTGACAGCTGTTGTATAGTGCCTCAAGTACTATTTTTAGTGTGTTAATACTATTTCAAGTAAACAAAAACTATGCTTACATTGTTTACAAATATTTCATTGTAAGTTTAAGTTAGTAAACTGAAAAAATATTCTTCTTACTGTTTTTGATTGTTCTATCTGACATGTACTCTGTGGCACAAATATAATTATCTATTTTTTTCACCTTGTAGATTAATATGCATGGAAATGAAAGAGCAATAATGCTTTTTTTCTATACAGCAATTTCTTCTACAGCTGTATGTATTGTGTGATTCTATCACATGGTAATATACACATACTGCTATGTGAATATCTGTTTAGGCTTCTTCAAAAATGTCAGCTGTGTCCTCATAGTTCACTATAAAAAAATTGGTGTTTAATGTATTATTTTTCTAGCAGCTGGTATATGTAGTCTTCTAAAATTGTGTAAATACAATGAAAACGATATTATGAAGTCATTTTACTATCCAATGTCTTGTAACACATTTATTCTAGAATGAAAATAATGCCCTTGAGAACTAAAGACAATGTCTTTAGATATGTTTATAGGTTATTGATATGATCCTAGAAGAATGGATATGACTAAAGTAAGTTCAAGAATTTAGATACAGAAACCTACCACTGAAATTATGGAGAGAAAATGGGGGGGTGAAGAAGGGGAAAAAAAATTACCCACACTACCTAATGTCCATTTATTAATAAAGAATTCACATGCAAGAAAAATTTTCACTTCAAATCCTGTGATGATGCATCATAGAATGCTGAATGTTAATGTGATTCTTGTTTTGTACCTACAGTTCATATGTCACAATCCAAGTACCTTCCAAAATTTTTGTTGGGCATTAACCAAATCCTGAAGGTTTCTTAATAGTCTGGTGCTGCTCACTTGAGAACATAGCCAAGTTTTGCCTTGTTTGAGTATCTAGGTGACTTTGGGTCAGTTCTTCATTCAGACATTCAAGCCAAATGTCCTGGGTGAGTTACCCAGTAAACAGGCTTTTCTGAAGCGGGACAACTGATATCAAAAATACATGAGTAAATCTAGTTGAGACTTTCCAGGTTTGTCCATACAGTCTTCCATGTATAGATGTGACAGGACTGTGAAAAATTTTAAAAACAATTTCTGATTCCCTCTGCCCATATTGCTTTTTTCATTTTTGCATTGTTGTTGTTCTTTAATAACTCCTTTTGAATTTTAAATTTGTCACTAACCAAGTAAATATAACAATAAAAAGCAACTAGGTCTGGATTCTACAAGCTACATGCCCCTCAATTTCAGAAGTGCCCAACACCCAGTCTATTTTCCAACACAGCAGAGTTTGTGAAGCCAGAGAATTACAAATAGAGAATGTATTCATTAAAACATTCCACTGCTTAATTTTTCACCAACTGACTTCCATGTATTTGTATTCTTATGTTATGATGGATGGCAATGGTGTTCATTGTTACATGGAAAAAAAAATATGAAAATAAATTGACCACAAACTTTCTCTACCTCTGCTCACTGTTCCATAGCATAGACATTTATTTAGTATTTTGGATGCCTGAATAACTTAAATCTTTCAATGTTTAAAAAAAAAAAAAAAGTAAAGCTTTTCTACTTTTGCACTTTTTTGTATAATTCAAAATTTACATCTTCTCAATTTGATGTTTCTCAGTCTGAAAAAATGACATAGATTTGAATTCTGTTAAAAAAAAAAAAAAAAAAAACAGGGAGAGAGAGAAACTTTTATGTTGCTGGAAAGATGAGTTTGCACCACCTAAATGGTTGCAGCATCACATGTATCAGAGATTTTATGTCATTTTCAGAAGATATTGTATCTTCATGTGATTCTCTAATTCACAGTAAGTCTTGGAGCCTGGCAGCTCAGTCAGGTATAAAATAGAAACTCATTTTTCTAAGCATTCTAAATATGCTGCAATGTGCTTCTCCAGTAAGTATTTGGCATAAAATATTTTTGTTTTAAATCAATATTCTTTCCAAGATAGTTGAATTACTTAAAACAGTGAACTAACACTGAGTAATGTGGAATTTCTGTACGTAAAAAAAAATGGAGTGGAGAATTGAAGACCTGCATTTGTATTTTTTTGTCCCTGTTTCTAAATCTCATGGATCATTTATTCAGAATATGACTATAACTCCAGTAGAAGCTAAAAATAAAATAAGTAAACATTTTCTTTTTCCTTTCTCTCTCTCTCTATTTTTTTTTTTTCTCTCCTGACAAACTGTGTAAATCTCACAGGCCCAAACTTGTGCAGTTTGTGCAATCTGTTACTTGGCCTCATTGGAGGGACTAAGGAGTTGTTCTGCCTAGAAGCATAATCTTGTAGCAGAAGCCTCTAAATTGAGAACTTGCTCATTTTAAGCTGATTCTGTAATCAGCAGCCCAGATCTGAATCACATTCTGGAAACATTCATCTCTTGATTGAGTACAGTGGGAGTTTAGGGTGACTCCATGTCCCAGCTTAGGCATTTAACTGAGAAGGGTGTCATGACAGATGACAGAGAATGAATCCAGACCCTCAAGTTGCCACAATTCTGGTCTGGTTTCCAACATGAAATCCTATTGTAACTGAAGCTGATGGGAGTTGTGGCACTGACCCTAGGTTGCTAGAAGCTCTGCTCAGACCTTGATTCAAAATTTGCTGGCATGTTTAACCTTGGAAAGAGAGGACAGATGGAAATATTGACACAGCCTTGAATGCTCTAATTCAAATGTGTCTGCAGTAAAATGTATCAGTCTTGTAGCTTTGACACAGGAATGGCATGATGCATAAGTCAATGAATACAAGAGGTCTTTTCCTTTGAAACTCCAGGCAGCAGCAATCTCTCAGCAAAGCTGAACAAAATATAAATGTCTCTTTGTCACTGTCATGAATGCTTGTTTACCAACTCTTCAAGTGCACAGAGTGCAAATAAAAATTGTCAGGTAAGATTATAAGTCCATGCATATATGCTGCAGTGTTTTTATTTGCGCAGTGTTGTGATTGGCTTTGCCAAACACGCTGAAGAAATGGCACAATTGCATTTTAGTAAGTTACTTGGCTGCACGAATGCTGTTATTTAATTTTAGGTGTTGCCTATGTATCCAGCTTTATTTGTTAACCTAGCAGAACATTATTTATTAATGAGTTCTTCATGCTTTATTAAGCCTAATGTCAAAACACCTCTGTGGGACTCTAGGCATGTTCTTGCTTTGTATTAAAGCATTCTAAAGAAAAAGAAAAATTATACAGCAAAACTGCAGATAAAACCCAGAAGATATCAGTTCAATTAGTCTTGATCCTGGCAGATAATTTTTCTGAATATTTGTGTGCTAGCTTAAATTAAAGCATTCTTCAGTCTCAAATGTATATACGTAATTAAGGCGCCTCAGAAACATAACAAGTCTACAACGATCTCCAAGACTGAATGAAGTGCTGAGATGGCAAAAGTGGGAATGTTCACCATGGTAATATTTTTTGTGTTTTTTTTCTATGGACTGATGTTTCATATCAGAGGAGGCTTCTTCATGGGAACATCAAAATGAGTGAAAGTAGCAATAAGGTGAATTATTTGTGATTTTCTGTAATTTGGCAGAACTATTATTGTTCATAAAACTAGTATTAAGTTCAACAAACCTTTCCAGCTTGCAACTAACTGAATATTTTGTTTTGTAGCACTGATATAAAATTGAAATCCAGTGGTTCTGCATATCTTATTCCACAACAATGTTCTAGGACATACACCACCATTCCTCATATGAGAACTAGTATTTATCACCAGTTAAGGAACACCAGGTTTTACTATGGAAACATAAATAGAATGGAATAAACATGTTTTTATGTTATTGAAGATTGCCAGAAAAAGAACATGTTCATCACTTTTTTATTTGAAAAGGATACATATCTTTACACCTGTAAGAAGCTGTTAGACAAAGTTGTTAGTGTGCTCTCATCCTATCCTTGAACAGCAACATTTTAAACATGTACTTTCTGTAAAGACTTAGGTGATTCATCTTAACAATTTCCAGCCAGCATCAATTGATTTATCACAAGGAGAAAATGATAACTTTGTAAGAATGAAAATAAATAAATAAATAAATGAAGACAGTGCATTTTATGAATGCACAAAAGACCATATTTAACATCTCAAGAGACAGATACAATAATTAAGCTATTGCAATCTATAAGTTTTTTACAGCTGAGGTGTGATCTTGCTTTACAGAAGTTTGTTATGGATTTTAGTGGAGGGCAGAAATAAAGCATAGAACCTTACTTTTGCTAGTAACTCGTCATACCAGGCTACATGTATATTTAGTAACAAAATTAACCAAAGATATAAGGCAAAAGGACTGTCTCAATTTTAGATTCCAGCAACAGAAATCTATAGAGAAAAATTCCTGGAGGGAATTGCACATAGATAATTTGGACACTGCATAATTGGTTCTGCTTATCAGGAATTTTTATTTCCTATTTTCTGTTTGTAGTTGCTACCAGATATGAATATTTTATGTAAGCTTGTTTTGAGCTTTTCCTTTTTCTTTCATCTTGTGACTTTCATCATCTTTCCCAACATCTGAGAAATCAATGTAAGGCAATGGGATGGTAGAGGAATGTACCATGCTGTTACCATATCACAACAAACATAAATAATTGGGAGGGCAGATCCTTAACTGTTTGTGAGTGGAGATCCCCAGATGCTAGTGAATCTGGCTGTTAATGCTGAGGTCTCTTGTCATAAAGATTTGAGCAACATCAGCTGAAGATTTCCAGGTCCTCCTGCTGGCAGGGCTTTGTCCTGTTTACAGCCAAATAGTCACTGGAACCTTGTTTGCCTCTTTCCAAGTGGGTGCCTAATCATCAGAGAAAGAGCCCTGCTTGTCAGGTGTGGTTTTTTTTGTCTGGCATTAACTACAGAGCTATGAAATAAGCCAGGGATCATAGAGGAAATTACTGTTCTTTCTCTTCTAGTTGTCTTTTGCAATAAATAATTAATGGTGCTACAAATGTTAGCTTGCAAATCTCAGTGGGACAGGAGCTCCCTTTGGTAGCTCAAAAAATTCCAGAATTGCAGAGAGGCAGAATCAAAATTCAAGCTACTTACTCTCCATGGGTTCTTTCTATTGTTTAGTTTAGTCGGAAGCATAGTTTTGTGTTTTTGTTTTGTTTTGTTTTGTTTATTGTATATTGCTTTGTGCTTTGTTTTCTTTTTATCTGTGAGAATACATTAGATTTTCTTCTTCCTAGCTTTCATCTTGTGTTGCCTGTGTGTTCTCTGTAGAGCACAGATAGTCAAGGGATACTTAAGGGCACCATTACCATACTGGGCCCAGGCCCAGGTTCTAGATCTGGCTCAAGAGTGCTTGAACTGTTACAGAGTCCCATTGAGACAGGTACCTCAACTTTCTGAAAGTCACAGGTTATTGCAGACTGGTCACTAGTCCCACTGCATTTAGAGATATTGAAGGTAGCGTTGTTTTAATGGATACTGTTTGTGAGTTTTATACTGCTAGAATCATAGAGTGGTTTGGATTGGAAGGGACTCTTAAGATAATCTAGTTCCAACCCCCCGCTATAGGCAGGACACTTCCCTTTAGACCAGGTTGCTCCCAGCCCCATCCTGCCTGGACTTTAATGCTTCCAGGGAGGGGGCATCCACACCCTCGCTGGGCAGACTGTTCTCATTACCCTCACAGAATTTCTTCCTAATATCTAGTCTAAATCTACCCTCTTCCAGTTTAAAACCATTTCCCCTTGTCCTGTCTCTACATGCCTTTATAACTGTTGATTCTCTATGCTCACTCTTAAACTAATAAGTTAGATCTCAAGGAACCCATTATATATTCAACAATTTATTTTAGTATAAAATAGATGTTGATAAAGTTGAATTTGGCTCAGAACCAGATAAATGTAATTTGTCACTAAGATTTAACTGGAGTCCAGAAACTCAGTGATAACTGGTCTTAGACCAAAGGGAATCTCTTGAGAGCTTCTTAGTTCCCAGTAGACTACAAGAGAAGCAAGCAAGTCTGCCTTGTGCATTATTCTCAGGAGGACACAATTAAAAATCATCCTGTTCAGGAACTACTTTTTATGCTTTTGTTTTTAATAAAGCCCTTTGAGACCAGCAGCAGTGTATAATGTTCATCCTGCTTTTGGTCTATTTACAGCCTTTCTGTTGCTCACTGACATGCTTTCTTTTTAAATGTTTGTTGTCTAATGAGCAAACTTCTATTTAAGTGGAAAGTTGTCTGCTTCTCTATGTATCTTCTGTATAAAGACAGCATAGAGAATTGTTATCTCATTTCTGTGATTTCCAGAAATACAAATTTGCCTGATTAATGTGCTTTTGTTATAGGCACATTCCTGGGAACATGATTTCCGCAAAAAAAGCAAGTTGCCTATTTACAACTAAGCGTGGTTCAGACTGTGGTTGCAGCAAACCTAACTGGCCTTGGCTAATAGCTGATTTTGGTAGACTGTTGCTGATGTGAGAATTGGCACAATGCTGCATCTTTGTACCGTGCTTATGAGAGAATAAAAGTGATCCATTCCTTCCCATGGTGGTCTTCAGGGTGAGCTTGCTGTGAAATGAACAGTTTGTTGTGTCTGAGAAAGGGGTTCAGGGTTTCAGACCAACTCTGTGAGCTTCCAGAGCAGAGGCTACAAAAAGCTCTGCATTTTGATCTGTGTGATTTTTCTGGAAATTTTTCTGGAAGATGATTTTTCTGGAAATCATAGAAAGAGCAAATATGCTCAAAGAAACTGATTTCTGTTCAGTGTCGTCATATGGCAGCTTCACTTAGTTTTTTTCCCGTTATTGAATAGATGTGCAGCCACCATCCTATATCACACAGTAAAATGGGACCTATTACATGTGCAGTAATGGGAAGAGAAAAATTCAACTAAAGCTTTAATTGTTGGACTTCTGGGCTGTCTTTTGTTTGTTTTGTTGTTGTTCTTTTTTATGTTTGGGGGGAAAGCATGTTTGGAAAGACCTTCTATACCCTCAATTACAGCTGCTACAGGCTATTTACGCTGTTGTAGCAATTCTGATAAACCCACAGAAGAGAATTGCCTTTTCTATTGATGACACATTTGCTAACATTTCTGCAGCAGTGCAGTAATGTCTTTGTTGTGTATTGCTGTATCTTAATAGTCAATTAAAATTCCCATTGAATTGACAAAATGGGCTCGGGAAATTCTGAAGACTATTTGCCTAAATGTACTCATGAGACTGTTCTGATAATCACTGCCACTGCACTATTCAAAATTACTCAAAAGTCTAACCTTATTACAGTAGAAAAGTAGTGAGGCAAGAGAAAATATATTTTAAAAATGGAATCTTGTTGTTGAATTGAATGTCATCATTCTACTGTGTTTGTATCCTTTTTTTTTCTTTCTTCTCCAGCACCACAACCATGTCTCTTCTTCCTCTTCTCCATTTTCCCAATTTCATTCTTTATTTTCTTTCACTTATTTTTTTAGTTTTCCTCATATTCTTTCATGTTATCTAATACTAACAAACAGTGCAGTGTCTTTGTGATGAGAATGGAAAGGTGATAAATAGGCCTGCAGCAAGATTTCAGGGGCTTCACACAGAGTTTTGGTAATTTTATTCTTTTTATAATAAATGTGTTTACAGCCTGCAGGTTAAAATGAATGAAAGCAACAAAGAATACATGAGATAAACTCTGCACAAGTGAGTACACCACCAACAGAGAACAAGATTCCAAAATGCATAAGTCATTCCAACTCCTCCATAATTCACTTCTGCCACACCTACAACACTATCTTCAGTCTCATGACATTTTATGTTTTTCTTAATGTCTCAGCTGCTGAAATCATTTAGTGCATGAAGACCTTTGCATCCATTCAGCAAGTTTCTCAGTTGTTCCACTTGCAGTAGAGGATTTTTTTCCAGATGCTATCAGTAGATATTCTTTCAGTACTTTTATGATGACTTCCTCAGGACCTCCCCTGAACAAAAGGGTAACAAACTTATGTAGTCTGCTGCCAGATGTGTCGCAGGATCGTGCTCATAATATTAAGCAACTCTTGCAATTTCTCCACAGAGGAAGCAAAGTTCAGTTTTTGCAGTCAAACTCTACAAGCAAGGCAAATGACAAAACTCTGGAAAAGCTATGAATGAGTGGTTCACAATTCAAGGCAGAGACAAATCCGTAGGGTTACTGTGTGGGAAAATGATAATAATTTAGGCTTTCAAAAAGAGAAGGGCAGATTCAGCTGCAAACAAATTTTCTGTCGTTCTCATTCTCTTGCCTTCAGCCTTTTGCTTCTCCAGTAGAGTGTGTAAATAAAAGTGAATTGGCACTTTCAGATTTACTTCTTCAACCCCTACATATGTGTTATTATTGTGGATTTTTCAAGTTCCAAGGAACAAAACCCAGTATTTTTAAGTACTGTATTTGTAGCTCAGTCATTTGTTTCCCTTGTGAAATTGTTGCTTCCTTTTCAGCAGTAGAGCCTCCCGAAAGTAGTGCATGCTTTTAGGATGAGGAGAAAAGGTTCATGACAATAAGGCCACTTGAGGAAGCAGTGTATGTGCTCCTCAGCTGTGGTGGCCCAAAGAGAATGCTGTGCATTCCAATGCAGTGCATAACATTCCCATCCAAAGGAGGAACAACTATGGTATCCTTCCCAAGTCCAAGCTCTCTGCCAAGAAAAGGCAGGGTACATGGAAAAATGTCAGTTTTTTTTTTCTAAAACGTGTCTAATATAGGAAACCAGGGATTAGTGCAGCCAAATGAAGCTCTATTTTTTTCCTCTTGCAAGTCTGCATTATAGCTCATTCTTTAGTTCACCATTATATACTACTCGCTTCTGATCTCAGTTCTGTTCACTGAACAGCTTCCACAGCTGAGTTGCATTCATGGGTGGTTGTTAAGAAGGAGCCTGATGACTTTGTGCAGAAAGAGACTCAGACCCTCAATGAGGGCTTTAAAACAGCGCAGCTGAGTAAGTAGCTGCAGTAAGGGAGAGTAAAACTTCTCAAAGTTCTTCAAGGTTATCTGTGAGAAGGCATACATCTCTGCCTTTGGCTTTTCCCTTCTTCTGATAGAAGCTTCCTGATGATAGACAGCAGGTGACAAAAAGGTATGTTTTCATTGCTGACCACTGTGTTTAACAGTTCTCTTCTTGTGTCTTCCTAAGAGGCTAATACTAAGGATGTGATTGACAGGAGCAATGAAAAAGAAAATCTGCATGTGGTTGAAGTAAAAAGGTGGCCTTCTCTGAGGGTGCTGGTGGACTGAAGCTGAGGTTAATCCTACCAAACTGTCGAGCTGATACTTTTGATAGTATGTCTTAAAAACTCTACATGTTCCCTGTCTTGTGGGAATTAAAGTATATTAGTGGGAATATATTAGTATATTCCTTACACTGTTTGTAAGGAACTTAATTAGGGAAATTCTTAATTTAAGAAAACTGACATTCTTATTAGAAGTATAAAGTGAAATGCATCCCATCTGTTGTGTACCATTGTGCAACTTCAGCTTTTTTTCTCATACTTGTAAAATTCCTAACTGTGACAAAAAAAAAAAAAAAAGAGACTCTTTTTTAAAGTTGCCCTTTGTAGCATGTGGCAAATGGTGCTTGGATATCGTTTTCACACTTGTGTGGTGTGAGTGAAAGAATATAGAGAGATTTGTCTATCTTTTCTTTGTTTTTCCTTTTATATTTTTTTTTAATCTTTTTGTTCTAGCGAAGAAAGCTTCCTTGCAACATTATACTCTTTCCCTATGTTCCCTGCTTTTTCATTGTTTATTATTATTTTGTCAACACTAAGTAGTGTTGATCAGGAAATTGATACAGTTACTAAAAATTATATTTCATATGTTGATTTCAGTCAATAATTCATTTTCTTAACACTAGTTAAAAGGTAAAAATTAATTTAAAATGTAAAAATGTAGTAAAATACATGATTGATTTATTTTCTGGAAAGTTGCTTTACATCATCATTAGATGTTACAATTGCTCATATTCCTATGGTCTGATCATAATATAAGGAAGGAAACAAATCTCTTGTCTCAGTTATTTTCCTGTGTGCTGCTTTATAATGACTCTGCTTTTCAGATAAGGAAACAGCAGTTTGAAATATCCCCCACTGATGGTGCCAAAAGAAAACTGGAAAATCTCCAGAACTCTCTCATTCCAAAAACTTTGAAGTTCTTTGAGAACATATGAATATACATATCTTGCTTATTTGAGCAACAATTTTTTTTCTCACTTTACTGTACTTTCTTCTTGTAGTACATATTGGTTCAGAAAGAGATGAGAGTTTACCCATATTCTGAGAAAAGTTAGTTGTTTAAACTGGGATAGTGAACAGAAAACAGTAATAATTCTGAAAAAAACAAAGTTTTGGTTTTTACAAATGTTGCAGCTCCTTTTTTTTTTAACAGAGGGAGAAAACCAAGTTAGGAAGCAAGCTTTTATATGCAGTTACATGTAGAGAAATGGCTGTACTCCTCTTTAGTTTTTGTATTTTGCTTCTGATGGTGCAAAACATGCCAGAGACATACCTCAATGTTTAGGCAGGAAACACCTGTAAGTGTCTATAAGTATCTAAGGTGGGGGGGGCAGAGCGGTGAGGCCAGAAGGCCAGACTCTTTTCAGCAGTGTGGAGGCAGGAAAAGGGGGAACAGCCAGAAACTGAAGCATAGGATATTCAATACACATGTGCACAAGAACTTCTTTATGGTGAGGGTTGCGGAGCACTGGAACAGGCTGTGCAGGGAGGTAGGTGGTGGAGTCTCCTTCTCTGGAGATATTCTGGACACCTACTTGTGTGACCTGCTGTAGGGAACCTGCTTTGGCAGGGGGGTTGGACTTGATGATCTCTGGAGGTCCCTTCCAACCCCTACAGTTCTGTGATTCTGTGAAAATTACAGGAAGACTTAAAATGAAAAGAGCCTGAAGGTGGTATGAAAATGTCACATTCCATTGGGTTTGTGGATGGATGGACATATGGATGGATGGATGAACAAAAGCTTTCTCTTATTTCTCCACTATTGTCCAATAAATCAGTCAAAATAAATTAAAAAGTCAAAGTTATGGCCCTTATTAAACTGCAGGGAGGAAGTATATTAGGAATGCCTTCTCTTTTCAAAATTTTGGATTAATTTGATCTGGATGCAAATTTAACAACATTGTTGCTCATTGAGGAGGTCTGCTCAGGAATAAAAGGAAATAAGCACAGAAAATCTTTGGGCAAGTGTTAGTCTGAAACTCAGTTTCATTGTGAACCATATTAACAAGGACCTGGTCTTTAAGCATTGTAATAATAACCAAAAAAGCAATTTATGCAAAATTATCATCTCATAATATCTAGAGAATATTCAGTTTTATAGATGATTAATTAAAAAAAAAAAAAAGACTTGCATAAGTTACTTAAAAGCCTTTTAATAAGCAATTACTGGGGAAATTTTAAGAAAACTAAAAAGGGTATGACACCACAGAAAGCAGTGAAGAATTGTGGGAGTACTGTATGAAATAAAGTGGAATTCATTCATGTAATTATTACAAACACACCATTTCTGCAGTAGTTACAGTTCTATCAAGTTATGCCCAAAAAGAAACATATATCACAAAAGTTTGAGATTCTTTATTTTTTTATCCTTTCTATTTTAAATTTTATTGAAAGAAGGATAAATTTATATGTATTAAAAAAACCCAACCTAGTACATCTGCTTCTGAAGCACTCATCAGCTTCTGAGTTTGTTTTGTTTTCACTGTCTTTTTGCTTCAGAACATTTTCAGAATGATTTAATTAAGGCATTGCAAGCATAGCCAGTCTGAAAAAAACTGCCTGCTGTTACTTTTATGTATGTTAATCAGTGAGTTGAAAGACAAAAGTTTACATTTTGAAAAGCAGTCAGTAATTCACAATGTGAGTACTCCATTTGATATGCATAGAAAGAAACAACTGAGTATTAAATTAGCATTTAATATCAGGTTTTTTAAAGTGTGTAAACTTACAATCTGACATAATTAATCAATTTTGGTAAATTATGTTATAAATATTTACATTTGTTTTAATGAAATAAACAGTCATGTTTGCTGTTATACAAAATATTCATTGAGGTTAAGACTTTCAAAAGAGCCAAAGGATGATAACACTCTGGACTAAATCAGCTTAGTCATTCCAGCTAGAAACAATAAAGGACTTAGTGACTTAGAGAGTGAGATCCTGTGCACTCTCCTGAGCTTGATGTCTCCTAAAGCAACTAGTGCTTCACACACTACCATTCATGAAGCAGAATGCTATCTCTGTGTACTATTACACATACTGGATCACAAACCAAATTTCCAACAGAATTATGTGCCCAGCACTGAAATTCCTAATTAAAAGAAGTCCTTGCCTATGAAAGTAGGCACAGCCATCACCATATCCCTCAGCCAGAACAGGTTTCCATCATCCAGAAAATGCATGGGTTGATAACCAGGCGTGATGTTTTAAGCTGGGCTTGCCTCAGGGAACACCATGATGGATGCAGTGCTGCCTTCTCCTTCACCAAGGCACACTTGTTACTCAGCCCCATGTCTCCTGGCATAGCTGCCTCCCACTATGGCTCTGGGAGAAGGACGTGACATGTGATATGGGGGGGAGAGGAAAAGGTTGTGAGAAATGATTTAGGCAGAAATCTGCTGCCCTCATCTTCACCATGGCACACAAAAGCAGATTCAACTTCTGCAGAGGCAGCCACTAGGGGATCATTTGCTGTACTTCGACCCTAACAAAACAACATATATTTTAACAAATCCCTCATATTTACACTTGTTTAACAAGATGTAGTATAATTAAATAGTTCCAGAGTATATGTGATATTTCGCTCAAATGTTATTGTCTAGAGAGAAACTGGTGATTGAATAATGTTAGAAATGTTCCTTCAACACATGGTTACTAGTAACATAAATTGTAGTAGCTTTTTAAAAGCCTACTTGTGTTTTAAAGGCAATTTTTACATTGTAAAATATTTATTCCACATTGGTTTGAAAACAAGTGCAAACTATATCTGCCATTAAGTAGTTTATACTTTCCTTTAATTTATTACAACTCTGTCATTATATTGTCCTTGAAACTGTTTTTTGTCACTGTCAAACATGATAGCCTCAGGATAGAAAAGAAAGTGTGATAATACATCTCCATGAACATTTCTGCTGAAGTATTTTAAAAAGTTTCCAAATGCAGCCATTTAGATTTAAGCAGGGGATGAAAGAACAATGAAGCTAGGCTATTAAAGGAACAAAAGTAATTATTTTAAATGTTATCATTTTAACATTCCAATATTAGTCTTGAGCACCGTTATAATTGCACCAAATGATTTATGGAAGTAACAAAAAAAATATTTTGCAATACTTCTCCTATTCCTCTATGAAGAATAATGTCTTCTCTATCAGTTTCTTTTTTCTTAATTATGATTCCCAAAATGTGTTACAGTGACATTTTTCCAAATTTGGTCTTAATAAGAGGCTTAACATTAATGGGTTAGTGCCTTAAAACTTCCATGAGATTATCAAACCGGTTTTTAAAAACACTGAATATATTAATTCTCAGAAACCAATGTGAGTTCAATGTGTGCTATTTTTCCATTTCAGGATAACCTAAATAGAATAAGAATATCCAAAATGTAAGGATTTTATTGTTGGAATAATGTGTAAGTAGGAGTGAGGAGAAGAGATTAGACATTCTTTCCCCTCTGTCTCTTCAGTATATGTTGTATAATTTATCAACTGTTTATTTCTTGTATGCTATCATTTTAAGAGAATAATTTTAAATGATTTTTTTTCCTTTGCTTGATTACTAGTACAACTAGTAAACTGGATCAGCCATCATTTATGCTTTGAATTTTTGCAGACTGGGAGGCTGAGAGCCAGAGTTCTGAGATGAAGTCATGTTTTAAGTTTCTAGAAACATGAGCTGCATCTCCTTTCATTGCTTTGAGTACTGCAATGTTTTCTTTACATAGGATTACTTTTGCGTGTTTGTTTGCCTATTTTATTTTCCTCTTGCTTAGCACCGATATCATCAGTTCCTACCTCCTTCAATCAGTTCATAAAACAGATCTAAAGGAAAGGTGTTTCAGTGACAGAATGCAGTAAAGATTACACAGATATTTTACTGCTTTAAGTCTCTTCCAGATGTTGGCTGAACTGAGTCCTTCCTGTATCCCATTATTTTGATATCATTTCCAGTGAGCCAGAAACTAGCATATAGCAAGTGGTTTATATCAGATTGGAATATTTGTGTAATGGCTCAGAGAACGCCCTTGCTCTCATTTCAGCTGTTCCTAGGATAAGGCAGTTTTGACTAAGATAAAGGAGCCTTTTTATTTTATCAGGATGTATTTTCCTCTGCACAGTGCTTCTGTTAAATTATCACTTCAGCCTCTTTGTGATTTCCTTAGAAGAGAATACCAGGCAGGATTCCACCTTTTCCTGAAGAATGTTGGTTGGATGTGTATGAAACATGGAGTATGCATTCAACTTGCATGCAGCTATACTGACTCAGCTGCTTACTCCTGCTGATACACAAATAGAAGGGATATTATACAAGTGTGTTTGAATACACATACCTTGACAATGAAAAAAGTTCTAATGCTGCTGTACAGTATTCAAATACTGCTGATTTACTTGCCTTACAAACAGACAAACCAACACCTACATCTAACTTCATGATGATTAAAGGGGCTGCAAATGCAGTTCTCTATAATGTCAGCATGCTTTCTTTCAACCTTTCTTTTTTCTTTCACAGTGATAGGATTTTATAAATCACTGGCACCAAGTGTTGCATATTCCATATACCAAAATACTGTTTACCCACACAGATGCACGTGCGTATGGCACTGGAGTAAAATGTTTTTCATGAAAGAACATGTAAATATCAACCTTTATTTCTCAAACTCGTTTTCTAGTAATACACACAAAAAATAGTTATGCTGGCATTCTTCTAAAATTTGCTTTAAAGAGAAAAAATATCTTTGCCTGAATTTCTTAGAAAGTGTCTGTTACATTTGGGTAGCCAAGGAGCCAGTGTCCAGATGGGGCGACCCTGCCTTGTAGGAGCATCTGAGCAAATACTGGGAGTCTTCATCTCACTCAGGCAAACACTGGAGAGGGCGAGTGATTTTCCTGTAACAGGTTTAGAAAGGGTCAGCAAATGGCATGTATGAGTCCATTACGGTGGGTTTTTTGAGGGGAGGGCTTTGAAAAAAAAGCTTTCTTGAGTACCTCAGATGACATGCTAAGCACAGCTTCTGAATGTTAGTCTAAATAAGGGGATTCCTGAAGATGCTATTCCAGGAGAATAAAAATCTCCAAACTGATGAATGTTTTTAGGAAAGGAGTTATCTGCATCGTTAAAAAATATGCATCTACAGTACTGAGAATGTTCAGTTCCTATAACAGAAACAGATTAAAGATGTTATTTATATCCACTTCTTGATCTTCACACTGGACTTCTTTGTTGGAGTTTTATAAAAATGCATTAAAAACATCAGCATTGCAAAAAAAGGGATTTAAAGCAACTCGTCTTCTGGAAAATGTTTGTTTCATTGATGTTTCAGCTTGCACAGAAGTAGTAATAGAAACTGCATCTCTGATCACTGGAAAATGGATTCTTGTCAAAGGCACTAACTGTCCTAATAGTGTGATGCTATGTCTTGCTCTGTCTCACTGCCAGGCTCAGCTGTAGAAACAGCATAATTATATGAGTAGCAACAATTCCCTTATCTATTATGAACACTTGCAACTGTTAACTGCATTTCAATGGGCTGAAGATGAAGCAGAGAATTGAAATTTAAGCTGAGTTTGTTGGGTCTTTTAATCCAAAGGAGGTTGATTTTTTTGTATTTTTTTGTATTTTTTTTCTTTTTTAAACACTTTTCAAAACCTGTTAGAACAGCCCAGGAGCTGCTGCTGCCCAGGGTACACTGCCTGCCCTCCTTTGTGCACAGCTGCATCCTACCACTATCTTGCTGAATTTCAGTTTTACCTGGCTACTTGTGCAATTATTATTGCCATAACTTTGGGACTATGTTGTTTGAGTTAAAACTAATTTGTTTGAGAAAAACTAATTTTTTCACATAAACTCTGCAGTGTCCATTCCTGTACCTCATTGCCCCACAAATATATTTCCAAAGTATGGTCATCACTAAAGAATCAGTCCAGAGATCTATGTGTTTTTCTTAAAAATAGTTAGCCAATTCATGGCCCCAAAATCCTGATCCAAAGTTTATTAATGTCAGTGAATTCTGGGTGCCATATCAGACAGACATATCAGAATAAATATTTTCTAATCCATCTAAACTACAACAATAGCTACATCAATATTGAAACTACAGTAGTGAAGTAATTGTAATGATATTAAGAATTAGTGAAGTTTTGTTATAAGAATACCTAGTTACATGAATATAAGTAGCACTTATTTCCAAAGCATGTCACAGAATCACTGAAACAACAAAAAATGCTGTTAATAAAATACATCCGAGTTAGAGTAGGAGGAGCTGGAGTAAATCCAGCTAAGAATGATGATTCAAAATTCATTGTATATTGAACAACATAATTACAGTGATTATGGTTTTTGTCATCATAGAGTTGATGAACATTTTCCAGAAATGGAAATTTCCATTCTACAGCCCTCGTAGCTGTCTAATACTGCTGTATATCTCAGAACACTGTAATAGTGTCAAATATAAACAGATTACTGTAGAGAATCATCAGCCAAAAACAACAAAAAAGACAGATTATATCTAGGCCTTCTGATGATCAAAGACTTAATATGCTTTATATTCTGTTTTATAAATAATGAATATGAAATGGTTGTGACAGTAACATCAAGGCTTACATATTTTTGTAATAATTATGTTTAAATTATAAGTAAGCATATTTAAAACAGCTATATTTATTAAATACAGAGCCCGAAGAATCAGACATGAAGAACGAGCTAGAAGGGGATTTATCATCTATAGGTCACTTGTATCTTATTTGTAATTATTCCTGTTAACAAGAAAACATAAAAACATAAAAGTGCCATCTACAAAAGATAACTATTTATTCTGATGTATTGCAGAGCTTCAAAAGGATGCATACAGGCACAAAGACTTATTTTCCCTATTTTGTATCAAACATTCTGTTTTAAATATTTTGATGGTCCTATTTGAATAGCATACTGTCTTCTACAAACTAAAGAGACTCTACTAGCAGCAATAATACCAATTATTCATAATGAAATTACATAGAATTCCTTATTATTTCACAAGGCAAAGTAAGTATCCTTACCTATACAAACTCTATACATAAACAGTATCTACATTTGAACACCTAGCTGGATCATATTATTTTTGCCTGGACTTTTAAGAAAATTAAGATAAATTTTTAATGCCCTGCCAAAGAAATTCAGGAGAAGGTTCAATAAAGTTAATCATCCTTGCCACACTAATGAGAAATTAATACTCAAATCATCTATATTTTATACACTTTATATTCAGCACTGTAATTTAAACTCTAAAAAAGCAAAAATTATGGGAGCTCTCAGGTTAATAATATTGATTTAATGCCTTCAGCTCAATGACAATGTCAATTACTTTAACTTTTTTTAGATAATGTGGGAAGTATCCACGCTCTTAGTATATGACAGAAAGTTCCTCCTTCCCAAATTTAAAAATACAAATTCTCTGACTTTTTTTTTTTTCATTGCAGCTGATTTAAATTTTATCTCAAATCGTTTATAGGATTTCCTAAGGGAAAACTAAGAAACAACTTTGATGTGTAAACTTTGGACTATGTAAGGAAATCGATTTAAGCTTTAATTAAAATACATTGTCATTTGCCTTCCATTTTAATTGTTCAAGTATTGTTCCTTTCCTAGTTTTTTTTCCCTTTTAGGATAATATACCTTACCTACTTAACACTCACCATTGCAATGCCTGCATTTTTTCATTAAAATTCAACATGTAAAAAGCCATCTCAAGTTCTTATATTTGCTATTCTTTCTTTGAGTCCTTGCAGGGATAATAAAAAAACTCAGGATTCCTCTTAGAGCTTGCACTATATAATTTTATTTTGTCATTTGATACTTCCTTACAATTTCATGTCTGTGCTACACTAAACAAAATTATCTTGAGATGTAGATCACATATTTGCCAGCCTTCTTTATCAGAATAGAAGGCAGTTTTTGATCTAAAGGCAGGGCACAGTCATCATGAACAGCACACTTCACATGCCTGTATCTAAGGCTTACGTTATACATTTGTTCACAAACATATGAGTGAGCACAGCACAGAAGACAAAGCAAATACTGTGAGACTTCTCCACTGCTGCACTGGAGTTTCTTATTGCTGCTTTCTCAGTACCTTCTAATCTGGTCTGTGAGGCAGGTTAAGTGCCTTCTAACATTTAGAAAGTGCCCTTTATGAGTGTTACCAGAAAACCATCTGCAAATTAGCAGCCTATTTACATGTTGGCAGACCTGCTAATTTTCAGGTGTTTGTTGCAACAGAGCAAAAAGGTGTTGATTAACCCTGACGTGTTTCCTTGGGGCCAAGTCAGTTCTTAAGATTTTCATATGCCCACTCTGAGAGCATGGTCTTAAACAAGTTCTCTGAGCTGTAGGTGTTTCAATTTGATTATGCATTTATTAATATGATACTTGTAATAGTAATACTCATCCTGAACCAAAGGAGATTTCAGTAGATAATTTTTCCTCAAACTCACATTGAATCTAAGTCTTCTAAATACAAAACAGAAGAAAAAGTCCCATAGGATGACAGGGTTTTGATGATATTTTTCCAGGGCAGGAAGTAGCTGGTGGTACAGCCAGGGAAATTTCGTGCTGCTCTGATAACAACATGGGGATTTCTTGCACTGTCCCTCTTTGTACTCACATCATTGTTCCTAGCAACTGTTAAAGTGAACTTCTCTTGAGCACCAGGAATGCTGTGAGATGTCTGCACTGTGGCCCAAACTTTTTGCTCTAGGTTGCTGTATGACACTTCTGGTTTTAAAATGTACTTTTCAATGAAAGCCACTGGCACACAACACCCAGTCAATCTTCAGTGTATAAGTAAATAGTAGTTGAAATGAGAGACCATACAGGACAGACCCTGAGGTAACCTATAAACATTTAAAAGGTGTTATGCTCAGAAAGTGGGCCTTTCTTTGAGGGAAAAGGCTGTGCTGCCACATTAACAATTTGGGCATGTTGGGTATTTCTGATGGCAAGAGATTAAAAAATGCAGCTGGTCCTTGCTGACAGCTTTACATAAATACAGGGAAAATAAGGAACAGGCTTTGCTTTTCTTCTGTCACCTGCTTTCTTTACTTAGATGTGTAAATTGCTTTTAAAACTTCACAGATGTTGGCTCCCTGAGACACAGTACCTTCCATTGTCTTGTTCATCAGCACAAGGTAGAATAGATAGAATCAAAATTAAATTTATAATGTCCCATGAATTGTCCCAAAGAAGAGATCTTTTTCTAGAGGACTTTTGCTAAAATTTGTTCCAAGAAAGATACCACTGAAACAAGAGTGAATAATGCCATATGTAATATAGCTAAGTAGAACATTAACAAGCAACATCTTTTAATGGATAACTTAGCTATTACAACTTATGTCCTTAAAATCTCAGCCTGTTAGAAGAAAACAAGCATCACTGCAGTTGATCATTGCTTTCAGTCTTCCAGTGACTTTTCAGCTCCTTTGAAAGAACAGCTGCTGCGTATATTCAAGTATGCATATGGTTGTTTGAAATTGATGTCTTCCAAAGAGATTATCCTTGGGAAATAAATAAATACAATAAAAGCTCAATTAATTTGTGTTTTCATATCGAATGCTTTTAATCAACATTACAAAATAAATAAATAAATAAATAGTCTCCTTGTTTTTTTTTTTTAAAAATTATCCTGAGAGATTTTGTACAACGGGAGACATAAGAGGAGAAATCTATCAGCTCTTCTACGAGAGATTAAGGGTTAAGACTTAATCCTAGACTCCTACAGATTAGTTTACTTGTTGCATTGAAGACAACAGTATCATAGAATCACATAATGCTTGGGTTGGAAGGGACCTTGAGAATCCAGTTCCAACTCCACTGAAACATGGAGAGCTGCCAACTGTTAGATCAATTACTAGATCAGATAGTACAGGGCCCCATCCGATGTGTCCTTGAACATCTCCAGGAATGGGGCATCCACAACGTCTCTGCCTGTTCCAGCACTCCATCACTTTCTCAGTAAAAATCTTCCCCTTGACATCTAATCTCAATCTCTCCTCCTTTAGTTTAAAACGATTCCTCCATGTCTTATCACTATCTACTCTTGTAAAAAGTTGATTTTCCTCCTGTTTATAATCTCCCTTTAAATACTGGAAGATTGTAATGAGGTCTTTCCACTGCCTTCTCTTTTCCAGGCTGAACAACATGTCATATTGCAGTATATGTTCTATTTTAACCACTGTAGGTAGAGGACTGACCCACCTGCTTAGATATAAAACTTTCCATAGATGATAACTGGAATGATAACTCAGAGAGTTGCCCATGATTACAAATAACCTACACTGAAATCAGGTAGTGAAGTATAACTAATAAAATAGTTGATTGTATCATCCATATATGAAGGGTACAATTAAACAAAAAAAGAGCGAGATTCTTTAATCTGATTAGGGAAGATTTCATGTACCTGTTTTCTTTCCATTTTGATACAGATGACATTTTTTTAAAGGAATTGCTTCAATAATAATTCATTTAATTGTAATTAACACAAGCTATTATCCCATAAATCTTAATGGGAAGTGTCCTCAAGGACTAGAGTCTCTGGTACTCAGTGGTAAGCACTCTACACCAGGGATCCAGCAACAAGTATTTGCCTTAAAAATTGTTATGAGAAGGCTTCATACTTCTCAGACTCTCCATTATAGAGAATAACTTTTGGAGTCTAATGCAGGCCAGAGAGTTTTGTTCATTTGTAGTATTCTAACTTCTGCTACCCTTTCTTACATAACAGTGCAGACTTGAAAAACTCAAGCAGATGATGCTGTAAGCAACACTGACAGCTTAGGCTCATTTCAGTTTTTTCATCCAGACCAAGCCAGACTAGTAAAGGAAGGGATGAATATTATAATATCCAATTCTAGTTATTTAAGTAACATATCTTTCAACTCTAAAATTAAGTCAGATACAAGTGCTTATTTCTCATGAACAACTGAGACCTTGCCACGTTGACAGAGAAAGACTTTATCTTGGCAGACAAGCAATCTTTTTATCTAGCAGCACATGTAAGTTACTGTCTCCTTATGTTTGCTATTGCAGTCTTAAATTTCTACTGGTACAAAGCTATTCTTGGTGACTGTTGCTACCACCACTGATATTTTTCTTTCTGATTGACTCCAAGGCTTATCAGCCCTTTCCTCCATCTTATAAATACTTAAGACTCGAGTACTCCTTGCAAAATTTTTTCAAGTCTTGATGTCCCTGAGAAGCAGTAATATGCAAATAACCTTCTTCCTCTCATGCATAAAGAGTCTCATGACTATACTTAAACAAATTCATGTGGAATTGCTACTTCCTAATTTTCATCATAGTATGCTAATGGATTTACATTTGTTTGACTTCTTTCTCTGGAGCACAGTACATGGATTAGCAACATGTTCTTATACAATTCTCCAGTCACCTGATTGTAAGGATAGAATTTGTTCACTTTCTTTAGAAATGTTTCTTGGGGTGAATCTACATTATGTCAGAACAAATGTGACTATATCCTCTCTTATCAGTTGTTAACTGTAGCTATCAATTAAAAAATATATTCTATTCTTTTTTTTTATCTGAGCTGGTTGCTCAGCTACTATATCCAAAATACTGAAATACTGGGCAGCTGTTAACTACAGGCTACATGTTGTAAGCTGTTCTTTGCGGGTAGGCTTCTGTATTGCATGGAGACCCATTAAAATTTGCTTAATGATAGAATAACAAGACAGTGCTGCATTCTCTGCTTTAGCGTTCCATGAAATCATCTGTAAATAACTGCTAATACTTTTTAAGTTGTAAAATCTTTTAGCTAACTGAGTAATACACAAGATATTTAAATTGCAGCAACTGCCATTGAACCTACTAGATCTACAGATAATACCTTATCCAGAAAGCTGCCATTATCTATGAAATACATATTTATGTCCTTTTATTGTGCTATTTTGCTTATTATGTTCCAGTAGAAGCAGAAAACAGAAATCCATCTCTGACATTATCTATGAATTTATGACCTAGGCATCCTCAGAAATGATTTACACTCATGATGTTTTTTATACTTACATATTGCCATTGTCTTTGAGTAAAGTCTTGTACAAGAGTAACCAGTGTATCTCAATTTAGCCTCTTCACAGAAAATGTAGACGAGTCTTTTGGAAAATAAGTATGGTTTTGCTAATGAAAAGATGCATGTATTGCACATCATTTTCCACAGAACAATGTGGCTACTCAATCAGAATTTAGTGTAATGGGAACTTTTTCCTCTACAGGCACATCCATTCTGAACATTCTTGGCTAGTCAGTGTCTCTTTTCATTGCTTTTATTTGCACAATTCTGCCTAGTCCTCATCTGCATTTCTCACATCCTACCCAACATCTTGTATGACATTATTGTGCTTCTTGCAACAGAACCCTTATTTCAGGGCTGCTTCTTTCTCCCTTCTGCATGTTGTCATCATCTGGGCTGAGATCTCTGTTGCTTACTTTTTTTTTAGTGACCACCTGAAGCAACTCTAAGAACTTATTGTTTCATTGTCAGTCACTTCTTTATGTACACGTTACACCTATGCTCTCCACTTTTAGGTTAATAACAACACATTTATCAGACTTACAGGAAGCTTTGATTTCTCCCAAATATTGTGCTATCCAATATCATTTTTTTCATAATATTAAGTGCATTGACCTCCTTGTCTGCCTGAAAGCTGATCTATTTCTACTAGCTAAATAAGTTGGCTTAAAAAAAGTGATCTTACACTCCCTAAAACATTCCCCTGATCTTTAACCAGCAATTTAGTCATGCCAGAGTTTATTTGGATGAATCTTGTAAATGTAAAGCTTTGAGAAGGTATGCAGGTTACTTAAATAAGTCCTGCATCTTCACATTGTTGCAGGTTGTTTGTCTTTCTCACTGTGAGATTAACATTTTCCTTCTTATTTTTAGGAATATTTTTGCAGACAGAAGGGCCTTAAAAATTACCATTATATTTCAGTGTCTTTTTGTAGTCAGAGAAATGAGTGCTGGGGCAGCTGAATGCCAGTAGAAGTAGTCATTTTTTGTGGTTTTACAATTTCATCTCTTCTTCGGCAGTAGAATTTGTCTTTCTGGTACTTTTTCATTCTCTTAATCCATCATTTTATTTATTTATTTATTTAAACTAGTAATTTTCTTATTTTTTCAGTGGAATATATTCAGTGGTGCAAAAAGAAAAAGATATTTTTTTTTCATTATATAGATTATATATATGTTTATTATTATTTTATAGCAAGCTCCTCTCCCTTATAAGGAACATAACATTTCAAAAATTTCAATGCAAAAATATGCTAAGTGTATTTTATTTGGAGGGGGTTCTTATATATTTATTTATTTCACAGATGAAAAAGGCGAAGTGCTGTTTCTTGCAATATGCTCTGTGAAGCTGAACTGTTGTCATAGCTGGTATCTCATTTTAACTTTGCAGGTCTTGATGAGAAAGGGTCTGAGTTCAGTCAGTTATTGAGCGTATGCTCCAGTGACTTCCAGATTGATGCTTCTGTCATACAAGAATGTGACAATAGCTGCGATGGGTTTCCTGATTCACTTAATTAGATTTTTCCCTGTATAATTAGCACATCTTTAGTCTGAACTTCAAACTATGTCACTTTTTTTTTTTTTTTTTTTTTAAATTAGTGAAAGTGTTAGTGAGGATTTTATTCATCTAATTCTTTGTAATAGTGTGTGCTAAGACCCACTAGGAATATCATAGGGGGAAATTGTTAAGAGGTCAATATGTGATGTGGAAACAAGCTGTTTGACCTAGTTTGGGCTGTGGCTCAGACATCTGAGCTAACTGAAGAGTGGCTGTGAGGAGAATTTCTCTTTGTTTTGTAGAATTGAGGTTGAAGCTAGTGGGAAAGAGTGGGGTGACTTTGCAATGAAATAGCTATTCAGTTTTAGAGGTCATCACGTACATAAAAGCACAAAAAAACCCTGGCTCACCAAACTAGGAGGGAAAGAGGAAAGCAGCACTGCAGAGCAAAGAAAAGTACATGCGCAGTATGAAACTTTGCAAGTCATTTTATTCATATGTGTAATCACAGGAATTCAAAAGCTTCAGCTTTGTCCTGTAATGTTTCTGTTCCTTCATGAAGTTTTGCAGAATAAACCCTTTTGTTCTGACACGTAAATGCTGAACTATGGTAAAACTATCAAAATTTAGTTTTAAAAAAGCTCTGATTTCATACTTGCTAATAGAAAACATCATGACAGGGTTGTTCTTGGCATTGTTGAGGTGGTGCAGTTAAGCTGGAGTTCACATTTTAAATCTCCTAACCTGTATGTTGATTTATTTTCAACATAAAATCTTTTGTGTCTTTAAGGCTAAATAGTATAATATATGCAAAGAGAAATATGCCTTTTGAGAGACTTCTGAAAAATGTCAGCACTTCGTATTACCTGAGTCTTTATTCTATGCATTGTAGCAGCTCCTTAAAGATTTCCAATAGGCTGCTGCATGCCAATACCTCATAATGGAATTCTTTAAAAGCTCATTAGCATGAGGGTACATTTCAGTGTAGTGGGAAAGGGGCAGGAGGGGTTACAATAGGATTTTGACATTCCCCAATATGATCTGATGGCTAAAACATCCTCTGCACTCTGTCCAGCACCACAATCCCATGGATCCTCTTGTATCCGTGCAGTGGCTGCGGTCTGCATTATGATGCTCAACCTTCTTGTGGTGGCTCGCTTTCCCTTCCTTTGGGAAGGAGACATACTTCTAAGAACAGTTACTCTTCTGCCGTTTTGGCTATGGACTTGCAAGCAGCATTTATGACAGTGGACAATCAGTCCATAGTCCTTCCAATGGGAAGTGACAGGAAAGTGACATTTGCGTAAGTGTCAATGCCACAGAGCAGGCTAGGACAACTATATATATATTTTAATTGGACTTACATTTTTTACCATAACAATATAACTTCCATAGTGAAGAAAGGTGAATAGCAGTAAAGATCTTTCTGCCATTTCAAGACTTCAGGTTTCAAGTTGTTCATAATGATTTCCCATTTCTCACAGAACAAATTTTTAGCACATATTTATGCTCCTGCGGACTACTTTTGCAGATGCCCCTGACTGAACCTTCCTTAATCTAAAACTATGATTTCAAAGCAGAAGCACTGGAACTAGCAATGTTTATGTAAAAACAGATGGCCTTGATATTCATTTGGAGAAAAAAAAACAAGGGAAAGACAAAAGGTAAAATAAGTTAGCAGAATTTGGATGCCTTAGTTTTCTTTAAGAAGTTGGTTTCTATGTATGGTCTGAAACACGTTAATATCTTTAATTCTGATGTTATCAATATAGTATCATCACCTATTGCAGTGTAACAGAAAAAAAGCCTACATTAGTCCTACTTCCTGAAAACTAGAAATTCCAATTTCTTTATCCAGGTATTTAGCTCCCAGTAACATCTTTAGAATTTGAGAGCAATTTATGTTGTCTACCAAGTTGATTTTACAGAATCCAACACAACTAGTGCCTGCTTATGGGAATTCTGAAGCCTACTGTGGATGTCCATGAAGGCCACGTTTTATGGCTGACCTTGAAGGAGAGTTCAGTTTGGTAATTTATGGCAAACACCATCCAGGAAGACCCATTTGCAAGATTCACTGTCACTTAGTGCTAAACGATTGCTCCCAACTCTGAAGACAATCTGAGTCTCTGACAGGGCAATCCCATAAAAAATATTGCCTGGCTGCCCAGGTGTCTTTTCCAATTATCTGGAGTAGAAATTAATACTTTTAAAAGCTGCTAGTTTTTGAAAGGTTATTACAATTTATTCCAGTAGTTTCTTTTACACATTATGATGAATTGGTTTATTACGCCGTTATTTTCCATGTCAGCTTTTTTAGAAGATTGAATCATAATGTTGAAGCATTAGAGTGAATGGCAAACATATTATTTTACAGCTGAGTAATATATTTCCTCTAAAAAATTGCACTGTGTTTTTAATAACAGGTAATTTTATTATTATGTTGCTTAATGTTGTTGCTCCACATATTTATTTCTCTGAAGTGAGGATGGAAGGACTTTCTTTTAAGATGCCAATGATATGTTGGTCAGAACAAAGAACATATGAAAGTACAATAGCCCAAACTTCAAACTGTGCTTGGAAACATAGCAATTCATGGCTTCTCAGTATCAGTATAATATATGGAGCAGCTCCAGGGAGAATAAATAGTTAGATTCACATTAAAGGGCTTCTAAATTTAGAAGCAAGGCTTTTAATAATGTGTTTTTTCATTGATCTTTTTTTCTTTCTGTGATAATCTCTATTTTTGGGTGCTATTTTTGTTTCCCAAATCTTCTCCAACTGATTTATAAAAGAATAGGAATTCGCATTTTAATGGGAATAGCTGAATTTCACCATTTCTCTATGATTAGTATATTCTGTTTATATAGAGCTCAGCAAAACTCAAAGGCAGAATAAATTCAGTTTTTTTTAATTTATTTATTTATTTATTTTTTTACCTGAATCAAGCAGAGATCAAGAAGACAGAGCAACTCTGAGATTCCCATCCTATTTGACACGGTATCCACATGCAGAATAGTTCATTTTTCCAGCATGAATTCCAAAATTTTGGCTCTTAATCATCAGTTCTGCAGGGAGCTTAGTACTTTGAACTCCCATTGACTTCTTTCACAGCACAATAAAGTTCTCGTCCTGAGGTGCACAGCAATGCCCCATGTATTTTTTAATTGAAACAATTATCTCAGAATGGATTAGTATGAAGCACTGTTTCAAAAAAACCACAATTTCCTCTAGGTAAATGGTGTCAGTTTCTAAAGTTGCAGGTTACTGCTAATAACTATCCAACACTATTTTTCAAGCAAGCGCAAGTATAGATAAAGATTTGTAATTCAGCACAAATGTTTAGTGTATAAGACACCTGCAGCTCGAATAGCATTATAATGGCATTGAAAATAATCTTTCCTAAAAACTAGATAGTGCCATTCACTGTTGGAAACCATACTTCTGTGGGCACGCAGGGTAACCTACCATACACTCAGCACCTCACAGATATTGCTGAATTGTATCTTCCATTTCATTAAGCTGATTTGCATGTCAGCATGGAGGTTAAGGTCAGGATGAATTTATCTTTAGGAGGGTGTACAGAAATAATTTCAGTTTATAGTATGCAATGCTTGAATTCCTCCTACATATCTTTACAACAGGTTTTGAGTAATGCCATAGTTCATAAAAGACAGAATTTTTTTATGGATGAGAACACATTATATTGCAGGAAAATGGCATGGTTCCTGGCTTAGCTATGAGAAGCTCATGGTGAGACCATGGAACTGGAACTGCCTCTGAGCCCCACAGGGAGTCTTACACACCAGCCTTGCCTAGACCCCTCTGCAGGACACCCCAGAGTTCCTCCACGTGATTCAGATATGGGCGCTGTGAACGTTCACATGTTGCTGAACATAGCTGAATTGTGTGTACATCACAAAGTTCCTATTTTTTTGCTAGATCACATAGCAGTAAATCTGTGGCTATGCTGACCTATCCAATCATTCTTAAAAATAAATGCTTCATGACTGTATTCATCATTTTTCATTAAAATGCTGGTGAAGATGGGTTAGGAAAGACAATTTTTTCCAGTTCTATAAACATTTTTTTCCCAATTTGTTGTATCAATCTCAATAAAAAAGGCCACATACCTGAATTCAAATGCATGGGAAAGAGATTTCTGGATATTTCTGATAAAAACACTGAGACTGTAAATAACTACATTTACACAGCAGCCTCCCATTTTTCTGAATATCAAGATTTATTTCTCCTCAAGATAAATATTGACCTTGGCTTTAAATTGGCCAGAATTAATCTTTCTAGTCAATAAATCTTGGTTTTCCTTTCCACAGAAGTCAATACCTATTTAGTATATCAGATTATTGAATAGAATTAATAAATATAGCTCTACATGAAGATTTTCATAAATGGTGAATAGTCCAAATTTAGGAGTTTTCAAAAAGATCACAGTGTGTGTATTATATAGTCTATTTCAGTTTAATGTTAAGAAACTTATGAACTGTGCATTAAATGAACTACTGTACTGCTAAGAGAGGTACAGTAAGGTCTATTAAGTACTTATTTAAAGACTTGACAACAGTGAACAACAATAAATTATTAGAGTAGCCTCTAATCTTGTTTTCTTTCTCCATAATTCTTTTTGTCTTGTTTGGCATTTATCTTGTGTTTTAAAAAACTTACAAAGAGGAAAACGAATGTTGTGCACCAATCCACTTTGCCAATTGAGTACTTACCTACTGATGCACAGGAAGAGCAGAGAACGTGTCTTCAGAGCTCACAAAGCCCACTGTGGATACAAAGTAGGATGAACTTCTGATATTGCAGAAAAAAAAGATTTGAGATATGTTTGTTTAAAAAGATGCACTTGTTCAAACACAAAGTTATTTATAAATCATAGAGATAATACATCAAAATTTAAGTAAAATTCCAGAGCCAATGTACAAAAGGTTGTGTGTTACCCTTCACCCAGAGAAGCATCTAGATGCCAAAAGTTCGCCAAGAAGTACTTACAGGTTCAGAAGAGTTTAACAAAAGGAAAATTTCAGAATTAAAGAGGCAGACAATATTTCTGCTTATGAGAATTTCCAAGCTTTAGGAAATCCCTGGAGTGACTCTAGCCTTCAGGTTTTAAATTTAAAGAGATTATTTCAAGGGAAATTTAACTCACCTTTTAAACCAAACAAAAATTTTGTTTTAGTTTGTAATTGTTTACAGAATGCAAGACATAGTTTAGCTTCTGCAGTAGTTTTTCAAAATGTTGTGTCTAAAATGTTTTTAAGCAATATTTTCTTTCAAAATGAAACTGTCTATCACAGAATCTCTTTTTTCTTTATTTCTTTTTTAAAAAGAAAAATAGATAAAGAAAAGCTACATGTGTACTTTGTGTTTTAATTTTGCTATTCACTCTTTTGGAGGATGTACTGTTCATTGCAGGGAAGCTGGACTAGAAGACCTTTAAAGGTCCCTTCCGAGTTTAAGGATTTTATGATTTTATAAGTATGTATGATGCTGTGTCTATATATGTATATAGATAAATAAAGATACTATAAGGTAAGATAGTATAAGATACTAAAATGCACTGCCCCATTCTGTGGAATGGATGAAGATATTCAAAACATGTAATTAGTGATCACCAAATTGGTAAAAAAAAATATGGCATATACTCCTTTTAAATAACATATTGACACCTCTTGGAACTTCAGATGGAAGTATTAACACTTTTGTCATATGCATATCAACTCCAGGCATATTGAGACTTCTATGCATAGTAAGTCATTTTTTTCTCTAGCAGCAGACAGAAAATAACCACTGTAAAAAATCACATTTTCCAACACATCCTTCTACCTCTTTAGTTCTAAAGAGAGGATGTTATGTATATTTTTTTTTATGTATATTTTTTACAATACAATTCATATTGTTAAAAAAATAAAAAATAAATAAATTAATCAATGTAAAACTAAAAGTAATATTTTTATTTTTATTAAGCAGAGAAAAGTGCAAAGACTATTCTCTTTTACCTATAAGCTCTCATGCTCCCAGCCTTCCTTTTAACAGGATATCGTTTTTAAAAAATTCTGTCTCCTTTGTACATAGACAAAGGTGTATCCAGTATGCAGAAGCCCAGTAATATCTCCCCAGCAAGCTGTTCTACTAAGTAGTGGAAAACTGTAGTAAATTTAATATATTACTCTCTGACAGTATTGGATTTGTTCTTTCTTCACTGTGATATTTGATTGAGGTGATGCATATTCACACCTTCCCAGTGTGTATAGACACAAAAGGGGAAATCTGCTGCTCTTATTTCCCATTCAATTTCCTACATTTGTCTGTCAATAAATATCCTTGTGAAGCTTAATGTTCTTGCTATATTAATTTGTTCACCTATATTAGTTATATTTAATATTTGACTCACCATGAAACATGAAACAAATCTAATTATTTCCACCTTTGTTTCTAGCCAGGTTATTAGCAGTTCATTATTAGGATGAACAAGCTCTCATATGCAGTATTTAGCTAACCGAAAGCAAGGATTTCATTGCGAGTTCTGCTCATAGTTTGTCGAATGGAATCTGGTAAGCTCTTGTCTGTGCCCCTCTTCAACAAAGAAAAACACTTAACATGAACTAATTCAGATGCATCTCTGAACTCTGAGAAAATGAACTTCTATGCATTTTTAATATTTGGGTGGAATCACCCCCCCATTATAGTAATTGAGTGGGGTTTACTTCACTTGACATTGGCAGAAGAACTAAGGATTGCGTCTGAGTTAGGTAATCATTAAAATTATGTCTCTGCAGAGCATGATAACCTTCCACAAGTAACAGCCGCTATCTATCTTAAAATAGGCAGAAAGAAATTGATATTGGGAATTACCTGCTCTTCTCCATTGACTGTGCAGGCAGACTCCAGAGATGTTTAAATTTGAAAGCTAGGAAATGAATCAAGTATGTAGATACGTGTTCCTATTGTTCTTTTGAGGTGCACTGGAGAATCCCAACTGTTTCCTAGTTGCTGCTTTGGAAAAGTGTTTGAGTCCTTTGTAGGTCTTGCATATCTGCGAGCCTCGTCCACGTATCTTGACTTACCACAGAGAATGTCAGTTGTTATTTAATACCTATGTCTAGGCACTTTAATTTCTCTTCAAATTTTTGTCCTTTCATGTAAATAAATAATTTTCACCAGTCAATCATACCTATATCCCAGTTAATATTTATGGATATTAAGCTTGCCTTATGTAATAAGCTCAATCACAGTAGTAGATTGTCTATGTTTAACTCTCTTAAAATAATTGTTCTAGTCTTGTTTTGTTTTTTTTTCTTAAGAACATATTCTGTTAGCAAACCTATGACTTGTTCCCTAAAATATTTCTTTACTGAAGGAAAATAAAATAGTATTGATCTATTTTTGTACTTAGTAGCAACTCTCTACTTCATAAGGATAAATTATTTGGGAAAAGTATTCCGAAGTTTGGACATATCTATTAACTTAATTTCTTAAAACTGTAGACTGTCCTCCAAGTGACAGTTAGGCAACCAGATCAGCTACCACTTGAGAGACAAAAAGCAGTCAGCTGACCAAATACTTAATTTCAACAACAGATCAATCATAAAGCTGTACATTTTGGATATGGTTTTCAAGTGAATAGGGAGAGATTTCTTTGCAGCTACATTATAGACACCCTTAACTTGGAAGACTTTCTCATTTTTTTTGCGTTCAATAACAAATCTAGTAAATTTGGTATTCATATCTTGAAAAGCATTATACTGTTAAGTTCCATTTCTCAGATGGCTTAATTCAGCTCCCATTAAAGTCAATGAAATTACTTTGTTGGTTTAAATGAAAGTTATGTACTACAGATAGGACAGCTGTATAGGATCAGCCTCAAAGTGCATGCACTCCATTAAACCATTTCTGACAAGAGTAAATAAATTGTATTTTCAAGAGAAGTTTAAGAAACAGGACAAATAGAGAATGATACTTAAAACATGTTCCTTTGCTACTTCCAGTACTTTGCATTTCAGAGTCTTTGAGAGCTATATGTTATTACCGTTTCACTGTGCTTAATAGTGTTTGATGGATCTTTCATTGAAAGTCTTCAATATACATTTGAATCCACCTGCAGTCTTGACATTCATATTGAGTTTCTCAACTGAATTATGCGTTATTTGAAAAAGTATTTCCTTTTGTTTATTTTAAATATCATAATGATAATCTCATTTCGTTCTTCCTTTTTCCTAAATGCTGAACAATAATATCAGTCTCTTGTTTAGTGCCTCCACACAATTTTTAATTTTATAGATGTAAATCATTTTTTTCAGCTGACAATATTCTTTTTCAACATGAAGAGTTCTAGTTTATTTAGTTGCTGCTCATAGGGAGGTCATTGCCCAACCTAATTGCTCTTCTTTGAAGAATTTGTAAGTGTTGACTTATATTCTATACCTATTCTTTGTAATTGTAAGTATGTAATTGCAAGTAACCAAGTATGGCCAAAGAGATAGTTATTGTTCATTAGTGATTAAAACTGCTCATCAGAAAAACCAAAATTTTGCTGGAGTCCTTGAGCTGAATTTTCAGTGCCCCGCTTCTCACATTTTTGTGCAAATGTATTCTCTGAGAAGGGTCTCTGTATGAATCCCAACTCCTCAACCCTTCCTTTCCTTGTGACATCCTCAACTCTCCCTTTTCATAGAATCATAGAATCATAGAATCATAGAATCATAGAATCGTAGAATCGTAGAATCGTAGAATCAAAGAATCATAGAATCATAGAATGGTTTGGGTTGAAATGTACGTTTAAGATCATCTAGCTCCCCCTGCTATAGGCAGGGACACCTTTCTCAAGACCATATTTCTCAAAGCCCCATCCAGCCTGGCCTTGAATACTTCCAGGAAAGGGGCATTCACAACCTCAGTAGGCAACATGTTCCTGTATCTCACTACCATCATAGTAAAGAATTTCTTTCTAAAATCTAGTCTAAATCTACCCTCTTCCAGTTTAAAACCATTTCTCTTTGTCTTGTTGATATCTTCCCTTATTAAAAGTCCCTTCCCACCTTTCCTGTAGGCCCTTTCACTGGAAGGCTACTATAAGATCTCCCTGGGCCTTCTCCAGGCTGGAGAGCCCCAGCTCTCTCAGACTGTCCTCGTAGGGGAGGTGCTACAGCACCATCATTATCAAGTCCCTCCTGTGGACCTGCTCCAAGAACTCCATGTCTTTCTTGTGCTGGGGGCCTCAGAACTGAACACAGTACTCCAAGGTGGGGTCTGCCCAGGGAGGTTGTGGATGCCCCGTCCTTGGACGTGTTCAAGGCCAGGTTGGACGGGGTCCTGGGCAACCTGATCTGAATGTGTACGTTTGGTGGCCCTGCTAGGCAGAGGGGTTGGAACTACATGATCCTTGAGGTCCCTTCCAACCCGGGTGATTCTGTGATTCTGTGATTCTGTGATTCTGTCTCACAAGAGTAGAGGGGCAGAATCACCTCTCTTGACCTGCTGGTCGCTCTTCTCTTGATGCAACCCAGGGTATGGTTGGTCTTCTGGGCTGTAAGCACACACTGCCGGCTCATGTTGAATCTTTCATAGAATCACAGAATCATGGAATTGCAAAGCTGGAAATGACCAAGATCATCTAGTCCAACCGTCCTCCCACTACCACTATCACAAGTCTCTAAACCATATCTTGTAGCTCCTTATCCAGACACCTCTTGAACACTGACAGGGACGGCACCTCCACCACCTCCATGGAAAGCCATCATCAACTGACACTCCCAAATCCTTCTTCTCAGGACTGCTCTCAAGCCATTTTCCATCCAACCTGAATCTGTGCTTGAGATTGCCCCCACCCAGATGCAGGACCTTGCACTTGGCCTTGTTGAACTTGATGAGATTGGTATGGGCACATCTCTCATGCCTGCCCAGGTCCCTTTAGATAGCATCCCTTTCCTCTAGCGTGTCAGCTTGGTGTCATCCGCAAACTTGCTGAGGATGCACTCGATTCCACTGCCCATGTTGCATTCAAAGATGTTTAATAACACTGGTCTCAACACAGATCCCTGAGAATACCATTCATTACCAGTCTCTGCTTGGACATTGAGCTGTTGACCAGAACTTTTTCTGAAACTTCAGTTCCTTCCTGTTTCCTAGTAACATATTTGAAGAAAATCCTCTCCTGCATCAGATCTACAAGTGCTCATATGTGTTAATATACAGAAGTATTAGTTTTAGTTTAAAACTTGGGTTATACAAGAATATTTTTCTAAAAGATATAAACATAACAACTTTTCTGCATCTATAGAAGTGCTCAAAGATCTCTTAATATAGACCCCATTGAAACTGGCACAGTAATAAAAATGCATAAAGGAAAATGGCATACATCAGTACAAAGAATAGTAGTCAGAGGGTAAGGTGAGGGTGATTCTTGTTACTGAAGGTTTTTTCTATTGTATATAAACAACTGTGGAGCTGAATCTCCTGAGCTAAACAGCTGTGAAATAAACTGTAGACAAACTCAAATTAGGTGCTTTCCAAAATATTTTAATGTATTGGATAAGCTTTAGATACTAAATTCCAAAGGGATTTAAATAGAAAAGGAGAAATCTAGACTAGCAGAAGGAGAGCTAGCACACAGTATGCACCATTCAGTTAAAAAACACAGATGTATTAGGTGCATCCTCACAGGGAGCTGTGACAACAAGCCCCTCTAAGTTAAAGTACTATCTAACAAGCTCTAATGCCATGTGGACCTTTTGGATGCTCTCTTCCATCACTGCTGTGATTAACATCATCTGTTCTTTCTGGCAAGCAAATAAATAGATAACTAAAATATGCTCAGATGCTCTTGCCTGAAATGTAACAAATATGCCTTGCCAGCAGATGAGAAAACATCTCTTTCCCAAGGATGGTCTAAACTCCAAAATTTGTTGCATTTGTATTATTATTATTATTATTTGCATTTTATGTATACATGTGAAAGTTGAGAGGGTGAAAACTCTTGAACATAAAATGTTATATATGTATATGAATATATCTCCCATGCAAGAACTCATACCAAATATACCAGGGTATATGAGTAACTCAGTGTGATTAATGAAATTTTTTACCTTTTTATTTTTTTGCCTGAAGAAAATGTGATTTACTTCATGTGATGCTTATATTTACCATATTTCTCTGGCAGACTGTTAGACTTCATATCAACTCTTGACCCCAAAAGAAGTTAGAAGCTACTGCCTGTGAAAATAAGCAATCAGATAGAGAAGTCCTTCTCAGAATGAAAGACGCTGAAATCTGAACTCACTTTATTTAGATAACAGAGATCCCGTACTTCAGAAGTAGGACCTTCATGGCAGTTTACATTACTGAGATACATTTAAAGAGAGAGAAAAAAAAAGACACATTATGGCCCAAAAAATTATTATCAAACATCAGCAAGTCCTGCTCTTATGTTTCACATACATAGAATGTTTCACCTGCCATAGGCTTCTATGCCATTTTCATACTTAGCTCTTGCCCTGGCTTCTGGCCTCACTCGGAATCATTGCTTCCACCAAAATCCAAAATTATTACCTCTTTAGTCAGGACTAGATTTATGGCTTTTCTTGTGGTCACATCTCGCTTAGCATTTCTTTCTTACCCAAATAAGTTAAGCCCTCAGCTTAAGGTCTTTGGCTTCCAGTTAAAACAATCCTCTCATTTCCTATGCACTTGAAATACCTTTGAGTAGCTTGTATGCGATGTGACATTTTTATGATCCCCTCTTTAGCCTCTTTTATTTCAAATAATTTATACTTTCCCCACCTTCCCAATCTACTACTGACCTAAGTAGAGGTTTCAAGATGCTGTAAATTCTGATTTCTTGTTGGTAGTTCTGATTTTTTTTGGCACTGTGTATTCTGTCACACAACAGGACTTACCCTTTGGAGAGTGACTTCTAGAGCACATTTTTTGTTGCAAAGGAAATAGTCAATCATGTTAACAGTTCTAGAAACCTGATTAAGTATCCATGGGTAATTTCTATAGAAAAAAGATATGCATCTTGAAAATTCTGTCAGTACACGTTAAGCAAGAACATCTTTAGGGTTGTAGGATCACCAACTAACTGAAAAATAATGAAGAGTGAAGGACAATAGTTTCTTCTAATTATAGGTATGCATTGTTATACATATATTGGTACAATGGAGCATATTAACATCATAATTATAATTATGAAACACTCTGTTTTCAAAGATGCTTCTACAAATCCCTTCACAGCAATCCTTTCAGACATCCTTTCAGAAGATCCTCACTCTTTCAGAATGCTTTTCTTTGAAAGTAAATACTCAGCTAATTTCCTTTCTCAAAGAACCTACATTGATGAAGATGACTTTGCTCAATGACATAAGAGATTAAAAAAAAGGAGTTTGCTTCATACTAAGAGAAAGGACATTATGCTACATCACAAAGTAAAGAAAATACTTCAGAGAAGGTAAATATGAGAGAAGGAATTCCCTCTACAATGACAGAAGAATGTATATTTCCCTTATTCAATCAGAAGAAAAGATATTTTTCTTCAACAATTTTTAAAAAGAGAATTTCAAAACTTCCATGTGTTTTCCCTGTTTTTTAAACCTTTAGAACAGGAAATCAGTTCATGGTTTGGAGGTTGTTGTGGTGTACATGTCTGTTTTTTTGCCAGGATGTCTGAAGTCATGCTGAAGCCAAGTGAATGGTTTACACACATGGTTTGCTTCAAAAAGCAATGAATTATTCTCACTTCGATAAACTTGATAAATTGCATAGGTTTAGGATGAGTACACATTTTTCTAGTAAAAGTAGCAATTCTTTAATGTTCCTTTGAATGTAATCAGGAAGAGTCAAAAATGAGACAATGATGCCTTAGTGCCTACCACTCAGAAGGTGCAAGTCTTGCTGTATAAGTTTGATAGAAGACCAGGTGATACAACTCCCGTATTCATCTTGTAGTCATACACTACACCTTGTAAATGGCAATGCAATAATTGTCATTTTATGAGCATCTCTATCTCTGTGCATACTTCTTTCATACTCACTTTCTTACTGTTCTTCCTGGCTTCTATAACTGTGTCCTTTCTCTGCTTTCTCCATCACTGGTTTTCTTCTTGTTCTCTGCAACAGCTGAATTATTGACTATTAATTTTCCATGCCCGATATTGAGCTGGGGAGAAGAAGAAGACACTATACATACAAGTACACTTGAGTCTACAAAAGTCTACAAACAGCACAGTCTAGTGCTAAGAGATATCAAGAAATTTTTACTAAATTACCTCTATTAATCTTTCTTTTCTCAAGGGAGCAGGGAAGATCACTAAAGAGAAGGACTGTGTTCAGGAGGACAAAAGACCAAGCAAAATTAATTGATTTCATTGCCAAAGCAGTGTCAGGATTTCACTCAAAGTAATTTCAGGCTTGTGATTCTGAATTGCTTTTATTTGCGCTGAGTTCAAATTGAGCTAATGATTCTCAGTTCCTTGCACAAGTAAGTATTAGCAAATAAGATGTTCAGGATGAGATAGGAAGTATACGAGAAATCCCCTTAGGCAAGATGTCTAACTCCTTGGAGCAGAGAAGGGTCCCCTGGGATTGATGCTCATAAAACAAGCTGTCTTGGAGAACTGGAAATGCCTTTGTAAGCGCAAGCTTCAGTGTCAGACCGACAATGAGGCTGGGGAAAGCTTTAGGTTCGCATGTTCTCCAGTAGCTGAAATTTTTTTATGCTTAGTACTTCAAATCCCCAAATGGTCTGCCTTATCACTCAGCTGTAAAAGGCAATTAGAAAGAAAGTTCCATACATTATTTAAAGCCTTGTAGATTTGTTATTTCCTTAAGGCCTTTCTCATTTCAAGATGTATTTCTATTAGCTGGAATTTTCTCAGTGCAGCTGTCTTGAAGATTTAGCTTAGAAATAGCAAGCATTTCATACAAACAGTAAAAGTGCCAGAGCTTGATAGAGGAAAATCAGAGGATTCTTAAAAACAATATGGAGAACTGATGCTGTAAAGCACAAAGACATTTTGATTTTCAGTGGCTTTACAAGTGTATGTCCACGGTTTGGGGTACCAAGGTGTATTATCTTTAAAGGAGTGTCTTGTCAAGCAAGACTTAATTTTCAAAACTTCCTCAGAATGTTAAGACCAAAGACATTTATATTTTCACAACTCACATCTTTTTGCACAAAATATAATAAGCAACATCCAATTTAAACAGCAGATTTCCATAAGCATAATTGCTTTTTCCATATAAAAACCTTGTGCACCTTGAAACACAGGAACACAGAGAGGGGCTCTCGTGCGTTCCCACAGCACCAAACAGTGTAGAAGGGCAGTGCCCATGCCAAATGGCACCTTGTCTGAAACAGTGTAAATAATTGCAGCTAAAGTTTGTTCTGTCCTGTCATATTTCTCATCTAAGAGCTTAATCTGGTATGTAGGTGTTTTTTTCATTGAAAGTTTCATGATGAAGTCCTCATAGGATCTAAACTTGCCCTACATGAAAGAGTATCTTTTACTCCAAATAACAGTGACTGTAGAGGCATTTAGAAATATTACTGTCTTATGAATTTTAAAGCCAAGGTTAAACAACATACCAAAAGACTTTACCTCTATGTAAGGCAAGTGAAAGGCAATACCCGTCAGACCACTGCTGGTTACAGGTGTTAACATGCCATCTAGTTCCTTGGAAAACAAGAGGTAAGATCAGAGCCACTGTGGTCTCCTCACAGTCTCTTGAAAGGCACAATGAGTCAAGGACTCCCTGAAGATGTGGGGAGGAATCATTCATGGAAAGGAGAGCATTCAGCATGAGTTTCTGCAGCTGCTCACCAGCTTACTGGGCTCTTCCTTCCCTCAGAAGAGTTTTACTTGCTCCATATATAGAAGAAATGCAGATGACTGTTAAGAGGGGGTGGAAGACACTGTGGAATAGTTGCTTTAGAAAGATGGATATGATAAGTCACTTGAAATAATGCGCTTGACTCATCTCATACTTTAAATCAGTTGGAGTCTTAGAAAAAAGGAGAGATTTCATGCAGCAAAGTGAAACGGAATTAGTGACGATCAGTGTGATGACATTGAGGAGAAAGTCTAGATCATTTTACTTACTTTAGGAAAACCATTGTGGGAAATCTTTATTCAGGATTAAAGGAATTCTAACCACACTTTCATTATCAAATTAGTGTCATACAATGGGAAGAGGTTGTAAACTGGGGCATATTTCTCAGTGGTGTGCCTGCATCATGCTCTCCCCGTCAAGGATAACTTGAATGAAATAAACAGTGCTATTTTGTGGATGCCCTCCAGACCTTTACCACCATGGTATTGGTGGTCACACCAGACCATGATAGTATACCAGAGATGGTACTTTCAGTTATGCCTGTGCATTCACAGAGGAGAGAATGGAATCTTTTGCCACTCAGTCCTGGAATACTATTCTCGACCTTGCCTTGGTGAGGACATTACTGTAGGCACGGGTAGTAGAATTCTTATGGTCTTGTGAACACTAAATTCCTAAATTCCTCCAAGCACTGCTATGGAAATGAAAATGATCTTGGCAAGGGGCAAATAGGGCCACCCACTCCCTCCATAGACCAATAGAAAATCAAAAACACAAGTATTTTTGGCACAGCTGCTGACTTTCTGAAAAAGGACAGTTGATTTTTATAATTTCTAGCTTTCAGAAGTTTTATGCCTAAAGGACTGAGTTTGTTTTTTTTTGTTGAAAACTGCACAGTGTTTTCAGCTGTTACCTGGTGGAACCAAAACCTAAAATGACCTTAAAAGAAAGCTTTTTCCAATTTTATCTGCATGTATCTGAACTTTTATTTGGCTTAGACATTCTGAGATACTTTTGCAGGAATGTCACTACTGGGAAACTTCATATGCTAAATTCTAAGCAGATATAGGGGCACACAGCAGAGTCCTAGCTCTTACTTCTTAGTATTCTGTGAAGAAACTTGAGTTGAACTAAATTGCTTCACCAGCATATAGGCAGAATCAGGTCCTTACAGCTTGTTAGATTTTTTCACCTGAAAAGATTTTCAGTAAAAAATAGAGACATTATTGGTGAAAATGTTAGTGACTATAATCTACATTATGAACTGCCATTGAAATGATTGCTTATTAGTATTTGCTGGTGTCTATCTAGTTAGCTAGAGAAAATAAAGTTACTTCCAGATTTTTTCTACATATTTATCGTTCTCATGATGGAAAATATTGGGGAGTGGGGGAGGCGCTCAATGGTAACAAGGAGTAAAGAAACTTTTTTAAAGCTACTTGTTTAGAAAAAAAAAAGCCTATATCTTTCTGTTTCAAATTTTAGTAGCTCTAATTCTTATGTATCCATGAAAGGAAAAGAGGAATTGTTCCACCAACTCGTTGCCCAAAGCAGAAAAGCTTACCCATATGTCTTTCTTCCTCTCAGCTTTTAGACATTTTTCATCACATTTTGCCCATTTACATTCATTCTCTACTCGTTTTGTAGCTCAGTGCCATTTGCAGAACACCTGCAGGTGCTCTTTTTCACCGGTGTCCTCTGGCTGCCACTGCACCGCGATGTCCGCTGATGCAGCATGCTGGCAGGAGTCTGCCCAGAGCCCTAGCCAAGTTTTACCCCTCTCCCCTCTGGTATAAAAATGAGTGCAAAATAAACTCAGTAGAAAATTGCATTCAGGCTTACAGTGTGGAGTTTTTATGGACCAATCAAACACAATGCCCTGCATTTCAGTTTTCTTTCAGTCACAGGTAAAACACTGTCACATTTTCAGTTTACTATATGTATATATATATATATATGTATGTATGTATGTATGTATATATAAAGAGCTAGATACAGTTAATGAAAGTCATAGGAGCAATTCAACTGTGTTGTTAGGCTCAGAGCATGAAATATCATATATCACTGTAACCTACCTAACCTTCCCTGTACTAAATGACAAACTGCTGGAAATAGCCTTTGGGTCAGGTCTCACATTCACTAAAATACTCGTCCTTCAGCTGAGGACTCTGCTGAACTCATATATCATTCCGCATCTTAAATCACAGAGACTTACATAAATGCTAAATACTAATTAAGACTTAAAAAATTAGCAAAAGATAAAGTCCATGGAGGAGGTTATATCAAGGCCTAATCATGTTTAGAATTTATCTTTTTAGGTAACCTTAGGAAGATATAAGACTGCAATTTTTTAGAGTTTATGACGATGCTACCATACTTTATTTTTCAACTCAGATCACCTTTACTGCCCGTTCTGACTACAGTTCATGCTCATCCAGAAACGAATTTAGAGTTGTACACTTCAAGAAACTGCTTGTGGTAATGTGGCTGAGTTCATGGGGGCTTAGCATGTGCAGAGAAGCTTTGCAAGTTTTAAGTAGTTTGATTAATAGATCTCAACAAGCAGTTCTTCACAGGTTTTATTTCACAAACACAGGGCATCATTTCTGGGGAAAATGCTGGTTTGCGAAACACTTTAAAGCACTGATATAAAAATGCATTTTGGAATAAAGCTGGAGCTATCAGTGGTGCCTTCTGTGTTTAGGTGCACAAAGAAGCTGGTATTTATTACTCAAGCACTGCTCCACACATGCTAAATGCCTTCTGAGCAGTGCTTCTGCCCTGAGGAACAAATATGCTGAAGAGAGACAAAGTCAGCAGGCAGTGAAAAAGGGAATATGAGAGACAATTCATGCATCAAATCAGTCAATTCCCTGCAAGTGGCATGGTAGAAGTACTGTTTTTGTACGTGGCAGAAGGCAGGAGTGTAGCAGAACTGCTCAGGGATTTCAACAGTAAATATGGAGCTTTTTAGGTGATAGAGAAGCTGACAAATAGACTACTTTGATGTGAATGGAGTTGCATCAGGATTTTCAAGACTGAATAATATGGTTTTGTGGGGGGCACATGGTATGAGTAATGGAAAAGAGAGGGAGAGCACAGTACTGAGTCATGTTTTGAGATAAGATGTGAGTTTCTAGCAAGAGAGGCAGGCCCTAATTTGAGCACCATTTCAGAGGGGGAAAAGCAAGAGAGAGGTGACGAGAAAGGGGAAAACAAAATATAGTGCAGCGTGTCAGAAGGAGCTGCATACACAAAAGAGCACTTTTCTGCATTTCAAAATGTAGCATTAGAATGGTGAATATATTTAAAAATAACAACATTGACAAGTTTGCTTCTGCACTCTCCTCACTCCTAGAAATCAAACACAGAGGGTGGCATGGCAGTATCTCAATTAAATGCCTGCCCTATTCCCTTCTGTACCTAGGCTGCTGGAAGCTCCTTGTTATTGCCAGCCTTGGAGGCTAATTCAGCGTCTCTTGATGCTGAGATGCAATCCCCTCTTGCCCACTGAGCTAATGCCTGTGCAATCCTGTCATAGGCTGCAGTGGTTTGGTTGTCTCCAGGATACTATTGCCAGCCAGTGGCACATAAGGAAAGTCCAAACTGCTTTGAATTGCACCACAGACATGACCAATGCAGGAGAACTGTGCATAAAACTTCTAAGAGAGTGGAGTGGAAGGCCCTGTTTGCCCCTTGCCAAGGGGCCATTTTCATTTCCATAGCAGAGCTCCCATAAACTGCAGGGCAATATCATACCAGGCAAGGAAGGGAAAGAGTAATGGATAATTTTTTCTTCTATTGTTTAAAAAGTCATAACGAATGTGCAGTTTTAAATATCCCACTTGAAATGAACTCAGGCAGAAATGTGATTTCTGTGTGTTTGATATGTCTTCTGATTAGCCTTTGTTGGAATTATCTGTACTGAGGAATAATTATCTATACACATTTCCTTGTATTAGTACTGTAACATAATCACATCTCTATAGCTTTCTGTCTGACTTTTTTAATTGGTTCTCTAATAGCATCAGTGTAAAAACAGTAACCTGAAGTGATTAGTCATTCATTATTTTCCCTGTCTCAGAGTCAAAGAAAAGAGATGAGCTAATCAAATCCATACCACTACCCCATTTTTTCCAGGAGTACCTAAAAGTGACAGAACTTGCTTTTACAGAACAGTTCTTTCCCCAAATGTCTGCACAAAATTAAATGTGGAACTCCGTTATATCTTCCTTGGAACTACTGTGGGTTTATTTACATCAGAGGGAGAATTCGTGTAAATTTTTCTAGCTCAAAGTGTAATTCAACTAAAAGGAGAAATGTATTCCTTTTTTGTCTTACTGACAGGAATTGTTTTTCACTAGATTAACAAATGTTAAAAGGGAGAATACGATAGTAGTCAAACAATATAAATGAAAACAACACATAACACTTTTATAATGTGCAGTTAACTACCCAGAGTGAAAGAAAGCAGTAGTGTCTCATGAAGTTAAAAGTGTTACGGCTAAACAGATTGCTGAGAAAAAGGATACAATATGTAACTTTTATCATAGGATCATAGAATATTTGGAGTTAGAAGGGACACATCACTGGCTCCACATGGGATGATATATTTCATGTTGTGAACTCCATGTGCAATTTGTTAAATGTGTATAATGTGCAATCATATGCTGTGCAAAAAAAAAAAAAAAAGGCATTTTGAGTATATTATATACAATTATGATAGTATTTTTATTATAACTAATATGTGTGTCTTTTAGAGGTATTATATGAAACATTATTTTAAGATATAGGTAACTTCTGTTAATACTATTGAAACTAATATTATCGAAAGTGTGATGTCATTATTTTAATTTTGATGTCACCATTTAATTATTGCAATTGGTATTATTTAAAGTATGATGTCATTATTTAATTTACTAGTGCAGACGTAGCCAGTGCACTAGGTACAGGAGGTCTCTTTAAGTCAATCATTTTAGAGAAAGTCCCTAACCTGAATAGTTTGAATGTAATTAGATGAGATGAAGAAAGGAAATATTGTAGGACATGGTGCTGAGGAACAAATATGCTTAGTCACTTCTCCAATAAGCTGGTAATCATTAGGCAAAGTGGAAACAGGACTTGAATGTCTTGAGCCTTAATGAAGTATCTTAAATACAATGTCCATCCTTCCCTGCTAATGCCCATCATATTCTGCTATTCCTTTTTTTAAAATCTTATTGTACATGGTGTTGTAGTTTCTTTTTTGAGACAGAGTACATAGTGCATAAAAGATAATATTGGTGCCAGAGGATAAAACATCCATTAACAAGTTGATGATGTCAGATGTTATTACCAATTTATTTATCTAAAACTGCAGATCTGACATCAAAAGACTAAAAAGGAACTTACATTTGCCTGAATTATCTCCAAAAGACATAACCACTAAGCCACAGACATCAAGCTGGAACTGTTGCTCAGCATCTCCATGGCCCCAGAGCACTACAGATTTTTCTTTCATGGGAGCCCTGCCAACGGGCAGCTCCATCTCCCACACCTCGTTGTCCTCTGGGATGCTGGGTACTGAAAAGATACCCTCTGATGCCAGAACTGAGGAGCAGGATTCTCCTTTACCCAAACTCCCCAAGCCTTTCAGTCACAGCCCATTGAAGAGCTGCCTTCTGACACAGAATTTACTTGGATTCAGAGAGGTAAATCACACCCCCAGAAAATCATAATGTTGCTAAAATCTATTGAAAAAACAATGGCTCTAAGCCTTGCAGTTTTTCTCTTTTGGAGAACACTTCCATAACGTTTACAAACTGTTCTCCATGGCCGTTAGAACATGTCAATAGGCTGCTGATAATTTGAGTGGGATTCTTCTATTCTATTTCTCCTGTTTAATCACATGCATCTAGGGAATGAGGCTTCAGAGAAAAAAGAAAAAAAAAAAAGTTAAATTCATTAAATATTATCAAATGTACCATAATAAGTTTTAAATGCACAGGAAAAGGAAAAAACAGTCCTTATTGAGGACACAAGAAACATTATTCTTGTAAGAGCAGCAGGTGTGGTTCAAATGGAAATGTCACCTTTAATTCAGCTTCAAGAATATCTCATTCTTACTGCAGAATCTGTAGAAGACATTACTTCCCAGCTACACCTTATCCAAATGCCATTAATCTGTTTTATCCAAATGGTTAAAATGCTAACAGATCTTAACAGGGTTTCCATGTCCTGTTATTAAAACATCGTCCTTTTCTCCGTTGTCTGAACACCTTTTTTTCATTCCTGCTGGCAACATTTGGCATTTTTTAAAGCTAGAGACTACCACATGCAAATTACTCACTGTGATTTAGGTGTCCAATTAGTGTAAGCACATCGTGTCAGGAAGTACAAGGGAAAATAATTACAAAGGGACAGCAGAAAAAAGGTGGACAGTAAGAGGGAACCTGAAGACTGAAAAGAGAAGCAGAATATCTGTCTCATCACTGTATTAGAAATCAACACTCTACTACATTATTTTCTGATAAGATATACATATTTCTTAAGACATACCGATTTAAATGACATAAGAGATAAAGAAAAAAATATCACACGTTGAAACTTTGATGAGAACTTCAGCAGAGCTATTCACTTTAAATATAGGAGACCTTTTGTTGTGTACCCAAGTACAGCTACTAGCAAAAAATGTTGTTGACTACCAAATTAAGTGATATCACAGCAGTGGATCTTGTAATGATGTAAGGATGAAGTGTTTTTAGAATTCAATAGATACAGATATGATTTTTCAAGGCAGGTATTTTTAAATATATACAGATCTTTACAGAGAACCATAGAATCATTACGGTTGGAAAAGACCTCTAAGATCATCTAGTCCAACTGTCCACCTACCACCAATATTGCTCATTAAACTGTGTCCCTAGTACTATGTCTACGTGCATATATACATACGTAAATGTAGTCCTTTGAGACTTTCCTACTTTTCACACAGGAAAAACTCTAGGAATTTGCACCATTACAATCTCATCATCTCATCACCCCTAATCTCATCCTTTCACCACAAACAAGTTTTTCATAGTTTTTTGCTAGAAAACAGCTGTCTTCTGAAAACTGCAATCTGTGGACTACATTCTGCGCTCATACATGTGATTTTTTCTATTCCAGTTTCCTTGAAGGTGGGCTGCAAAGAAAGCATTGCAGGAGTAGTTGCTGAGTTGTTAACTGTAGTGGGACTGGCAGGCATCTGTAATCACTGAGAGAGGCAGGACCTTAATAACGTATCGAGAAGGTTGTAACAAACTGGATATCTGAATTATCTACAGTACATTTCCAAAATCTGCTTCCAGCTTCAATTTCAGGGGATGGGGGAAACAGAAATGGAAAACGCTATTGTAAAGAAACAGCATGGTAATTCTGTTCGGAGTTGTTTTCCTTGCAGGAAGCAAAAAGACGCAGTATCCTTGTGCACCAAGGGATCAGCTAGGTATTAAAGCATAGCCTCCAGGGTGTTGCCAGTGGAGCTCCGTCTACTGGCCTCAAGTGTACATGCTCTGCTCTCGATGAATTTGTAGAGAGCAGTGATACTGCTGTAACAGCGCCAGCAACACGGTGGATCTGCTGCTCTTGTGGTCCTGTGTGGCAGTGCAAGCTGCCTTCATTTAGCAGCTTCTGCAGCTTTTTACCCTCACAACCCCACGTACCCTACTCTGTTCTCACACATCTGCTAGTTTGCTAAATTCATGATAATTAGATCATTCTGCATGGTTTAATATCAGTATGAAAGGGATGGTGCCTCATTTAAGTATCCCTACTATATCTTGTAAATACAACTCTATGAATAGCTAATCTGAATACTAAATAAATAAATAAATAAATAAATAAATAAATAAATTCCTTCTTCAGAAAAAAAGAAAAAAAAAGGGGGGGTGCAGGGGTAGGGGGAGTAAATCTCTGTCCAGAGCTATTCAAAACTAGATTGGGCACTTCATTAAGATGTAAGAGAAAGCCTATGTGTGAAAAATATAAGGAAGGGAACATGCCATTTCAGTCTTATCCTTTCAGAGTTCAATAACTGAGCTCAAAATAATTCCCTGACTTTCACAACCTTATTTCCTATAAAAGCATGTTGATATCCTCAACATGTTTGTTTCTAGATTTGGTAAACAGAAGATAATTTTTATTTTGTGGAACAGTGATACTGCTAAAGCATAGCCGTATTTCTTCCAAAAGATCTGTTTCATGTATGTTTATGCTTATCGGATGCATACAAATACTGGATGCCTATTCCCCAAGACACTATCTGTGTAAAAGTTAGTGGTAGGTAATAAAATATGAATCTTTCACTAAATCAGTGCCAAAAGATGATAGTACTGTACTTGATAGTTGTAGTATAATTCCTTCAGGCAAGGTCACAATGTGGATGGAAAGTCCAGTTCCTTTTCTCTATCTCATCTGCCTCAGCCTGCATTATTATCTGATTTCATTAAAGATCCAAGATCTCAGTGGAGGACTTGAACTGACTGCTGGAAGTTTTTACTCACTGGGAGATAGTCAGCATCATATGATCATGGGAATGCTTATCTCCATTATAAGGGCTTTCCTATCTCAGAATAGTCTTTTTCTTCCCTACCCTTCCCCTGGGACTTGTTTACCCCTAGTATTCACACTCCAAGACCAGCTTTTATTGGGAGAAAAAAGAAAGCTTTTGTCTGAGGAAAAAATTTTTTTTGCAGCATCCCAGCCCAACAAGGAAGCCCTGGGGACAAATACAAAATCAAAAGGAGCAGGCAAGAACCAGTAGGAGCAGCAGAGTATGGAGCAGAGCAGTTCTGCACACACTAGTACCATGGGCTGCACCGATAGCATTGAGTGCCAGGTTACAAGCTCAAACACTGTTCTGTGGCTGTTCACTAGTTGCTCTTCTGCTCTTTGGCACCTGCTTGGAGCATATGCCAACTAGTCCTCTCTAAGCTATTCAGGCTGTTCCCAACAAGGAAAATGTACAAGTTCACCCTTATTTAAAGGAACTCATATTTATCTATATGAGTGCAAATTTGTTCCAAGGCCACAGATTATGATCTCAAATGTAATGATGGATATGACAGTAGTAAGGATTCTTCATGATTTTAACATCTTTTGGTACCACATATAAAATATAGGTAGGTCTGCTAGAATGTACAATACCTGCCTGTAGCCTGAAGAAGTTGTGTATCTAACCACGTGTAGTTTTGTGGGCAACTTTTATGGAAATTTGTGGAAAAAATGCTCACATAGGAAAAGTAAGCATACACACTTTATACTGTACAGCCCAACTCTCTAACCTGGTGTCTCTAGGAGGATATTTAAAATGCTTTTGTTGATTATAAAAATGTAATATTCTGCTAGCAAATTCATAGAACTGCTTGTGGTAGGAACTGCTGTCCTAATCTCTCACTCCTGAGAAGCATAAGGGAAAGAAAGGCATGGTTATTAGTGCCTGGACTCTGTAGAGTTGTTATTACATTTTTGTCACTACTCTACAGAGAGCTGTTTTTAATTGCTCTGAACCAATCCAGAATTCAGTCAATTGTGTGTCTTTTAAAGACACTCTTAATGCATAAAAGTAGGTTAAAATATTACCTTAATACATTTCCCTTATGCATGGGTAGGCATGTCTGCTATTTTTATTTTGTTTTGTAACTTTTATTTGGGCTAAAGTGATTTAGTTATCTTAGCAAGGACAGAAAATGAAACATCCGTCTATACCTTTGCATTTACTTATCTATTTCCTTGCCAACTGATAACACTCATGTAGACCAGCCTCTTATCATGATTCCAGGGTTATTAAAATAGATAGATAGCCATTTGGATGTTGGATTTTTGAAGGCAAATCTCTCCTGTCTGCCTTTCTATGCACAAGGAAGCAACATCTCAAAGGAAGATCATATTGCTGAAAGGTCAGAAAGGGATGTGTTGCTGATGAGCAGCCCTGCTGCTGGGCTGCTGTGAGCACACAGACCTTGCTGAGCAGCAAAGCATGCATGGCGGATTCTTTCCTGCTACAGAAGTCTGTATGTCACACATGGCAGGTCACTAGCTGGTACATGGGGCCAACAAAACAGGGGAGGGGTTGTGCCTGTACTGTGAACAGGTGATGTGCCAACCTGTGCAGAGAGGAGCTTGTGGTAGACACTTGACTCTCAGGACGATACAACAGTCCAAGATTGCCTACAACTCAAATCCTCCATGAAGCCCTCTCTCTCTTCATCTTTCCAGTGCGTAACTGTCTATCCTAACTACCACCCAAGACTTCACACAAAATAAACCTATTTCTAATGCTGATAAGAAGTAATTAGTCAAATGCAAATTTTTCGATATCAAGAATTCTTTAACAATAGTAAATAAAGGAAAAAGAAGATGCTTTTCAAATTTTTCCTCTGTCTGTGTATTTACTGTCTTTGGACTATGAGGTCTGAGGATTGGATTTGTTGCGTTTTTAAGCTCTAGACAAAACTAAATCAGCATCATCAACAAGACTTTCCTTTGCATGCCCTCAGAGGACAGACCTCAGGTCTGGAAGTGGTTTCCATTCCGTCTACATTCACCTCTGTACTGGGATAAGACTAGTTGAAATAGGACGATTTTCTCCAGTTGAATTTCAGTGTTAATGAAGACAACGCCTGATCTGATTAATAACCAGCGTGCTGCAAGCTGCAACTGACTCAGGAATAAATGATTAGCCAGTGGAACGTGCTGTCAAAAGAAATGATGGAGAGCATGAACTGATTAAGTACTTTTTATGTAAGAATTTTAAAACATGCAAACATGAAAGTGTCATGTACTGAGCATAACTCAATCACTAATTAAGAGGATTAGGAACTAACTTTCCTACCAGGAATATTCTTCTAATATTGTCCTAAGTTGTTTCTTGTTCATTTTACACCAGAAGAGAGAAGGACTAGAAATAAGCAACTCAGCAGGCTTTGGGCTCCCTTGGAAACTCCTAGGAATACCTTGATGCAGACTCCCTCACTATTATGGGAAATAACAGTCCTGGAAACAAGGGTCTGACTGCCTACTTGGAGGTAGCACAGCAAGTGCTGAGGCAGGCTCATCCTTGTGAAGGGGCAGCAGCAGCAGAATGTACTTTAGGCAGATTTTACAGTCTTTAATTTTTCATTTTGGGAACTGTGATTTGAAAGGGCAGCCTACATTGAGTGCTGTACTGGAAATTGACCTAAGTGCTGCCTTGAGCCTGAGCAGAGTATTTTTTGTGCAGTGGTTTCTATTGAATGGCAACTCATTCCAAGAGTTATGCCACAAAAAAATCACCTGTTTTTAAGAACAATTATAAGGTATAAAAAATGTAATATTTGAAACCTCAAATAAATCCTGGAATCATAACCTCAAGAATTTTCTTTTGCAGATTGTGTGCCAGGATTTTTCTGAATGATTATCACAGATGGTGAAAGATTCCCATGGCCTTATCCTCATGTTCTTATTCATTCCAAATGGAGTCCTCTGTGAAATTACCAGTCTGACTGCATATGTTTGAACTCTGACTGTCCACTTAAACGTATGTTGCATTTCAAAGATGTGGTCTCCAAGAGAGAGTGCTAGGCACGGTTTCAAGAGACTTGGAACAATTTATCTTCACCCCAAGGCCACTAAAATTCTGCCTAGTGTTATCTGTACTACACTATACCTCTGAACTAGGACAGAGTTGAAATAATCCATTACACTGTGCTTAATTCAATATTGCTGCGAACTTTAAGACAACACCGATCTCTCCCTGTCCTCCATACCCAAGTATCCAGCTCTGTGTGCCCATTACCTCTCTCCACTTTACCCTGTGATATTGCAGCCGCAGTTAATGGTATCTGCTCACTGATCCAGTGGGAAATGATGTGTGGCTCTACAATCTCCTGGCCATTGATCTGATGAGCAAAATCAAAAATGCTTCAGCTCCCTCTTCTTTCCACTTACTTCTCTGTAAATTGGGGAAATCATAGCGGTGAGGCTGCAGCAATTATCTTCTGCCCCAGGGAAAGATCTACATTGCTATTCTATTTCTCAGTAATAAGGGAAGGCCCATTTAACTGACAAATGTAAAATTACTCAGGTGATCTTGTATTTTAGATTTTCTCCTACCAATAGATATAGTACTCGTTTCTTATTTTGTATGATAGGTATTCAGGAAGAATTTTTAAAGTACAAGGTGTATAAAAGAAATCAGAAGAGCTGCGAGTGTTATAATAATGGGTATGAAATTTTATATCTGTTATGAATTCAGAATAAAGATGATTCTCACATTTTTCATCTAAGTAGGTAGAAGGGGGAGAATTTCAGAAAGGGGTGTGTGTGCGCTGAGCAAGCCCATTGCAATCTTCACTGTGTGCCCACATTTTGCTACCCGATAGGGTAGAGCTGGCTGCTGAGCAGTGCTTGGCTCACACTCTCCCACTGCTTTTGCTCTATGCTGTATTGTGCGTTGTCTGCACTTGTAGCTGTTGTATGACAGCCAATCCCTCCAAAAAGGGGTGTTTTACCTCAGCCTCTGTTGGTGGAGCAGTGCAAAACAGCTGGAGTGTGCTTATGGACTTGACATTTAATGGACTTTTTGGTGAGTAGTGGTACAAGTCGTATGTGTTTGGTACTAGTACATGGTGTACAAGTTGTGTTGAAACAGATCCGCTCCACAGGAAATATGACTTTATGCTTTTTAATTAAGCAATTAATTTGAGTTCTTCCTACTATTTTGTAAATGTCAAGGGACAAAGTTGAGAAAAAGTGCATGTTGCATTTAAATTAGGAATTGAGGTCTAAAGTACTGTGCAAAACCGATGACATGCAAAATCGATTTCCATATTAAAATCTGGATATATTTTAATTTTACCATTTTTACTTGTTTTTCTTCCCTGATTTGATATAATAAGTTTTTAAGCTCCCTCCTCCCCCCCCCCTCCCCCCCCCAAAAAAAAAACAGATTTACAGAATACTTCTTTGTTAATTTCTCTCTGTGAGTGTCCTTGAAAGTCCTTCATTATTCTTATTTTGAGTCTGTTCTTTTCCACTGGAAAACACATGTCGTCCCGTAACTCAAAACTCCTTAGAGACAAATGTCAAGAAAACTTGGACTGTCAAATAAAAATTGATTTCCACGGTCTGAGACTGACAGCTGCTTCACATAATTTGGGCCAGTCAATGGAAATTTTGAAAAATTCATAACCAGCAAAATCTGTTTCAAGTGAAATATGCTCAGTGTGTTCCATCCAAATGATACTCAGTTTATCACTTCAATCAACTTCAGTTCATTCACAGGATAAACAGAAGCAAAACAGTTTTACTTCACAAGGTGATCTGTAACTTGTTCAGCATATGAGCATTTATGAATTTGCCATACTTTACTTTACGTGTCTATGTATGTAGATAATTAGACAGAAAAAGAAAAATCTGGAGACAGAGAGTTAACTTGTTCTAGGATTTACTTTCACACCACTGAGGAATTCTTTTTACTTAAGGAGAATCCCCAAGAAAGCAATGCAATCTGTATTCTTTACACAAGCTGGAATTCTCTGGTCATGCACATTTAAAATATGCCATAAAAAAAAAGGTCACGAATGCCCATTTTGTGGCATGATGTATTTTCCTACAGAATCTGCTTCTAGCAAAGAACACTACAAAATTACTTCATTTAATAAATCTATCCTCTAGGCTCTTGTTTTCAATGTTGCTTGCACTTCCTTAACAGCAAGGATTCGGTGGAGGCTTGATGTGCTAGAAATATCCCAAACTGGTGTGCTGAGACTTCAGGGGCAAAAAAAACAACACTGTTAATGTGTTTATCACTAGTCATGTGTAGTCATGTAGATATCTATCTTCAAAATTCTTTCTATAATAAAGGCATGTTTTTTGAAGGCCCACATTTAATAGTAAGTGGCTATTAAAATATCCTAGGCAAACTGGCATTTGTTAAGCATCTGGGTATTATTATTAGCATGACATATGCCTGGCATTTGAGTAGCAGTCATCTGTCTAGCTGAAACAGAAGGTATCTTCTTCATGAGTCAGTAAAGTTCTCTGTTGAAATCTGAAGACACTTGAACTGAAACTAAATAGTTTTTGAACTACTTGGTTCCTTTATCTCTCAAGTAAACATGAGCTTGAAGGAAAAGCTGCAGCTGATTGAGGAGTATGATTCCACAAGAAAATGGAGGTGATGCAGATGCCTTCGTCATGTAAATACCAAACATGCAATAGCGTATCTGCGGTGTGATAGAGTGCTCAGAGCTTCTGAGGCAGCAGCTGTATACTGTGTGTTTTGAAAATAAATCTTTCTTCCTCCTATTGACTTCCTACCCTCTGATGCATTAAAGTTGGCTGCTTAAGACGCTTTCACTAAGTACAAAGTCAATTGACTGTAAGTGGTGATGAAGAAAGTGTCGTGTGATTAATATTACAGTTCAAGCTCTTCTGATCATTCACAGAAAGAGCAGTCAAATAAACTCAACTTCATTTCAAAGAATCACACTGTGTTAATGGTGGAGAGTCTGCCCAGAGCCCAAAGGGAAAAACAAGCCACTTGAGGCAAATCTCTCTTCTTTTACAAAGAACAAACTAGTTGAGCAGTGTTAAAAGCTGCATATTGATTTGTGACCAGACTGAAAGCCATGCAGGGATGTAAATGAAAATGTGTCAAGAGTCAATATTGATTTTTTTTTTCTGTTTCTTCTTCTCTGTTTCTTCTTCTTCTCTGTTGTTTTTTTTTTCCCTTCTTATTATTTCCTGAAGAGCACCACCCCTCAGAAATACTGTTAGCTATACTGTTAGACTTGACAGTGAGTAACGTAGGACTGTTTTCCGCAAGACTACACATGTCCAGACATCATTTTTTTTATTTTACTGAGGTACTATGGACACCATGCTGAGAGCAGCTATGTTGACAAAATTTCTTTTCTGCAAAAACAGCTAGGTGAAGAAAAATAAATGGCAAAGAGAAGAAATCAAATGTTAGAGAAGACAAATTTGCCAGGCTGAGCTTGCAGTCCAATACTTGCAAAGTAAATTCATTAAAAAAAATTAAAAAAAGAAAAAAAATATTTTGTTGCAATAAAAGCATATACTGTTATAAATTACACTCAACAAGAGCCAAGGACAAGAACAGGACAGAAAGGGAATCCTGCAGTCCCCTAGGAGACATGTACTTATCTGGAGTAGACATGACACAGATTTTTCTTTGGAAAGATGAACGCTACAACAAGAAGCCCTACAAGGACCTTTCTGTTGGATGAAGGCTAGCTGAAGAGAAAGGGGTGATCCCTGAGTGGTAGTCCAAACACAGTATTTGTTGAGCTTGCATTACCTTCCTTCCTTCCTTCCTTCCTTCCTTCCTTCCTTCCTTCCTTCCTTCCTTCCTTCCTTCCTTCCTTCCTTCCTTCCTTCCTTCCTTCCTTCCTTCCTTCCTTCCTTCCTTCCTTCCTTCCTACCTTCCTTCCTTCTTTCCTTCCTTCCTTCCTTCCTTCCTTCCTTCCTTCCTTCCTTCCTTCCTTCCTTCCTTCCTTCCTTCCTTCCTTCCTTCCTTCCTTCCTTCCTTCCTTTCCTCCTTTTTTTTAATAGAAGAAACAGGGTTAATATATTCTTGTACAAACGATGTAATTCATGACTAAGCAGGAAAGGACAGTGATACAGTGATGCTCAGATTGTACATGCATCCTCCTTGGTTGCTTTCAATTGGTGTTCTGATCATTACTATTATTATTATGAAAACTCAGACAGAAGGATATAACAGAAGATTAAAAAAAAAAAAAAAAGTTCTGTACAAAATGTGCAGAGATAATCTCTTGATGAAATTCTGCAATAAAAGAAATTTACAAAGTACTAAGAGAATTGGATCTATTTTAAAAATGTATGGATGGGGAAAATCTGACATTAAATAATAAATAATAATAAATGATTTTATTTTGTTAACACAATGCTTTTTCACACTTCCCTGTGATATTTCACACTTCTTTTTTTCTAAGAACAATATAAAAAAAAATGTGATTTCATTCAATTTTGGAAAGATTTGTAAATATCTGTTTCTTCTATTCTTCTTAAGAATTAAATAAGAGGCATAGATTGTACAGCAGTAATGCAGCTGCAAGTGAATTCTGCTTGAATTTTGGAGTAACTCAACAAGGCAGTAACCTGGTGAAATGATGCTGTAGTGAACACCCAACACCAGAAGCTGCTCCAGTGCAGCAAGTGAGGGAAGACCTCTTTTTCTGGAAGCTCTCCTGCTGCACCCAAGCAGTCAGCTGAAATATGAGGGCTCACACACTTCATCAACCAGGCGGGGGAAAAAACTCAGCTACATGTTTAAATCAGAGCAGTGACCGGTTTAAATGACAAGTAGTCTTGGAAGCAAAGAGCAAAAACCTAGTCTTCACTTTCCCTGCTGAGTGCCCTAATTGCTGCTCTGTGATCAGGTTCTGTCCTGCTCTGTGGCCCAAGAAATCCTTAATTATTTAATGTAAAATAAAACAGCTTTCTTAGAAGCAGTGCTGTTCTCTGTCCGTCTCTATCTCTGGGCATTCACATATGCTTGTGCATACATAAAAACAGCAGTCCATAGTTGGAGAAGCTGTAATTCTCCTGGGAGGTGAGATATGTGAGTTTGAATCCTCTTAGGCTGGAGGGTAAGGTAGGATTAATTTTGTTTTATTAGTAGTCTTATACTACAAGAGAGTTTTAATGGGGGACCTTGAAGGAGGATGGTGGAGTGACCTTGGGAGCACTGTATGCCTGGCAGCATTTTGTTGAATACTAAATTGTTGAAGGGGAGAGAGGATGATAAGTAGGGGAAAAGACAATCATCAAGTAGTCTCAAAACTTTATTTGTAAAAATAACCATATAAGTGACATGTTAGATGCATGCTTTGATTTGTAAGTTGCTTATCTTTTTTTACAAACACAGTGATTTGAAGGAAACATAATAGTATATCCCATTTCTTAGCAAATGACACAGAGTAGACTTAGCCTTTCTGTTCTTATTCTAAAATGAATCTATTTGAAATGTCTTCAAGAAAAAAAAATAAAAGAAAAGAAGAAAAAGAGAAAGAAAAAGAAAAAGAGAAAGAAAAAGAAAAAGAGAAAGAAAAAGAAAAAGAAAAAGAAAAAGAAAAAGAAAAAGAAAAAGAAAAAGAAAAAGAAAAAGAAAAAGAAAAAGAAAAAGAAAAAGAAAAAGAAAAAGAAAAAGAAAAAGAAAAAGAAAAAGAAAAAGAAAAAGAAAAAAGAAAAAAGAAAAAAGAAAATAAAAAATCTTGAGAACTGTCCCAGAGATGCACTTTCTCTGAGAAATCTTTATGAAAAACAGCATTAGCAGTTGTGCCGTTTAATTTTCTTTTCTTGTTTGGGTGTTATTTGGGAATGAATTCAGTATGTAAAAGAAGAGGCTTTACCTGAGCTTCAGAAAAAAATGTTACTCATTTTTTTCTCATCTAACAATTTAACCTTCATTTAATTCTTGCTTTATTTCAAGCACATGCTGCTGTGCTGCCGAATCCAACACAGCATCTTTAGTCTCTCTCTCCTGGATGAGGGAAGAGTTTACTTCCCCTCTGCTTTGGGGCTGTGACTGAATGACAAGAGGGAAAGCAGAGATTTGCGTTTTGTTTAGAAGAAAAAGAGGCAGACAATGGGAAGGAAGAATCAAGAGGAAAAAAGACTACAAATTCAAAAGTCTTTCACCAGTCCAGCCTACCTCCTTTCTCTCATGTACTCACCCCATGAAATTATTCTGTCTTTAATCATGTCTTTTGCCCTCTTTCTTTGTTCAGTGACAAAAGTATGTGATCTATGTCCTGAAAGGTATTAATTTCTATTTCCTCTCCTGCTCAGCTCAAATGATGAAGAGGAAATGTTTAAAAATAAATGCTTATGAAATGTTTTTTTCACTGTGAGCTCAGTACTTTTTGCAAATGTTCATGACAAAAGAATCTAATGCATCTGATTACCTAGAAAGACAAATAATGCAAATACACTGAGAAAGCAGTTGAAATTTGATTTCTTCTTTATTGTAGTGTTAGGAACAGATTCTAACACATTTTACTCTCCATGATTGCTGTAGGCTTGTAAACAAACAAAAAATCTTTTACCAATGAAATATCTGGATTCTTACTATTAAGTAAAACAATATTGTTTATGCCTTCTAATCAAGGATATTGTTTACAGCAGATAACTGCTAAGACTTCTTTCCATTATCGACTACATGATTTACTTCCTTTTGCAACTGCATTTAGATGTGCTAAAACCTCTCTTGACTGGTTATCGTCTATCACAGTGCTTTGTTGCCGTGCATAAATTTAACATCAGCAATTATACCAAAGCAGCCAGATACAGAGCAGAGTCCAAGCCACCAGTCACCTGCAACAAATGTCTATGGCACTTTTCATATTATTTTGTTTTCTGCTCTGCATTAGAGAGCATAGATGCTCAGGGAATAGTGTATTATCGAACATGGGAATAAAGACTTCATCAACCTAATGAAACAATTAACTCAACAATTCTGTAGCTCTTGATCTGCAGAATTTTGCTTCAAGATTAGAATGATAAGGTGAAGATTAACACCTCTGGGTCAGTGGTGCTGATGAGACATGATTTATTAATCCTCAAAGAAAACCTTAATTGGACACTGGAGCACTCTTTCCTTCATTGTTAAATACTGCCAATTCCCTGGATAATTAGGGTAGATGGTGAGTGTGATAGAGGCTTATCATAATTAGATGCTCCAAAAACTAAGGTAATGACATTTTCCCCAGGGAATACCATGTGTTATTTTCTCCATATAAATCAGAGCTGATGTTTGCGGTCAACCGAAAAACATCCCCTACATATGTCCATAGACAACCCAAGTACAGCTTACAGAAGAGAACAGGACAACAGCATTCATTTGATTTGAGGAACTGTCTTAGATCCTAACCTTCAGAGTACAGTGGATTTTCTCTGCAAGCAGGTTAATGAGCAGGTTGATTTATTTTTTTAGTTATTGTTACCTATTCTTCCCACGAAGATTCTTCCACTGATTTATTGAAAAAAGCACTCCTCTAAGGAGTTTGGTAGGTTTTGGAACCAAATTTCAGAAATATTTTTCTTTTGCAGGCAGGTTAATAAGTGCTTTCATTATAATGCAGCATGCGTTATAATGGGAGATAGGAGAAAAGGCTACAGCCATATAATTCTAGCTACTGTAGTCCATGCTGAATGGAGCTGGGGATTCAGGACTTCAGGATTCATTAAGACTTGATGTAGCTCAGAGATGCTGAAAGAAGTTTACATTTGCATCAGAGTGTTGAAGTAATCATTTGGAAAGAGCCTCCTTTGCTATATTTGTTTACTGTGTCACAGGAGGCGTGTCCTCAGTCAACTGGGATAATCGTTGTCAGAGTTTTATGTAGTTACAAAGTGAACTAATAAGCCTAATTGTTGAATTATGTCAATCATGTCTAAACATCAACAAGAAAACTGCTGTGTGCAGTCAGAAAGATTGCAAAAAGCTTAGACGCTCAGTGCAGTGTGAACAGTGCAGTCTGAACTAGTGATTTAAGACTACCATCCACAGGAATGTGACTATTCAGTGTGTGGCTCTGAAGTCGATTGCTGTCCCTATTAAATCACCTGGTTAGACTTTTGACATTTAGGGCACTGACCGAGGAGAATTTGTATAATTAAGCATTGCATCTTGCTCCCTCTACTCCATCATGTTAACCACCACATAATCACACTGGTATATTAATTGTTTTCTTGTTGCCTCTGTTGTGGTCCTCAGGATTTATTGCAGCTTCACACCCAGACTGCCTTCCCAAGGCTCCAGTCAGAGAAGAGATGAGAATCAAGAAGTACTGTCAGAATATTTTTTGCTAAAGACCAAAATAAAATAAAATAAAATAAAATAAAATAAAATAAAATAAAATAAAATAAAATAAAAATCACATATACTATAACCCAGTCTTGTTCAAGATTGGAGTAAACTTTTGGCCCAGTGTTCCTGATATCAGCTTTCTGAGTGACAAATCCTTTTGACACTTGTCATCTTTGCACCAGACATCACCCTACAGAGGAGAGACTTATTTGTGGATGGCAGCTGCTGAGTGCTTGTGTGATTTCACCCCTGCTCAGGGTGATACATAAGGGACAAACAAAGTGAAAAGTTTAAAAAAATGCTACAAAGCTTTCAGAATACTTAAACAGACTGAAAATTGTACAGGAAGGCAAGATTAAAAAAAAAAAAAAAGTAAGATATTAATCTGCAGAAAGAACAAAAGATCTAATGAATTAATCAATAGGTCTTTTACAGTGGCAAATATAATTCAGTTAAGGAAAACAGTGCAAGAAGAATGTAATGAGTTTTCCACATCTTTTACAAAGGGATTGAGAAGTGCAGTTATTGACTGATAGGAATTCTCTTCAGAGAGGAACAGCATGCTCTGGAGCTGTGCTGAAATGACAGTACTTGTCCTTCAGAATCACAGTTTTAGATTCACAACAGAAATATGTCACCTTGTTGGGAAAACTGGAACATACATATCAGAGCCAGTTTTTGCCTTTCTTCATATTTTGAAGGAAATAGCAAGGAAAAGATACATATTTGTGCCCTGCCAACTTTAACTGCCATTCAGGAAAATAAGGAAACAGTGGGAGAAAAAAAGTAATTTTTATTATAAACAGGGAGAGCTGACCATGGCATCAGGTATTAAGTAGAAAGACCTCTCTGCTATTGTAGGTAAAAGCATAAGTAACTCTTTTCTTTAGGTCAGTCCATAAGGTTTAATGTTGGTTCTGCCCGAGACAGAAGTTAGATTGTTCAGACACAATGAAATGTAATTTGTTTTTTAATGTGTTAATACAGTATGTCTTTAACCAGTTTTTAGATTCTGATGCTGAAACCCCATCATTTTGATGATCATTCTTAAATGAGTGACAGACAATATTTATTGGTTTTCCAAGGATTCACTTATAGAGCTACAGAATTTCCTGCTTCACTGTTGCAAATCCTGTTGCATCAATTTCCAGTGATCCATGCTCATTCTTATTTGGGATTCCTCCCTTCATCTTGTATAATACAGACCATATGCTGAGTTTTTTCTTAAATAATATCCCCCTGTAATGCAGTCACGAGCTACAAAGAGCACAGGCATTTGGAAACTCAGACTTTTTACTAAGGTCTTCCCTGTAGCATCAACAGTTAACTCATTACTTATATTATTACAATTTTCCAAGACCTTAAGTGCCACAGTCTAAAATAAAGCTCAGTATACATTGTCCCAACTTCTAATGCAACTGTTATTCAGCAGTTTCCCAAAGCTTGAGTAAGAGGAAAACCAGCAGCACTAAATTAAACTATTAGTTCAACACACAGAAAGGATAGGGTCGAATAGCCTTAACAACTGTATCATTCCCCATCCGACTAGAATGCTGATGTTATTAACTTAAAGCTGAACCAGCCATCTGGGCTTTTTAGCATCCATATATGTTATGTTAGAGTCTGATCCTCAGAAAGGAGGAACCAGGGAAAACTTAATCTGACGTTCTGAAGAAAAGCAATGATATTTCCTTTTCTCAGTATGCAGCAGCCTTTGCAGAGCAGAAATTTGTGAGACTCATGGGGTCTGTATGTGCTAGCAGGGCACAAAGGCTCATTTTAACTTCATCTGGCCCTTTGGGAAAAAGTAAACACACAGAGAGTATCTTTCATTCTCCACGTCATGATAAACTTCCAGAGGAGCATAATCTTGACAGAACTCTCTGTAAAATTCTAATTAAAAGAGATCTTCCTTTAAAAATTGATTACATTTAAAGAAAATGAAAGAAAACAACTACTAGTTTTCCCCTCCCCCCACCTTTCCCCCTGTCTCCCCCCCCAAAACAAAACAAAAAAAAAAACAGTTCTGTTTCAGTCTCAGTCTCTTTGGAAAGACAGACATCACTAAGCTGTTATCTAGTGAAAAAAGATACGGAACTTGATTGAATTTAAAATGACATCAATTATAAATCACACAAGTATTTTGATTGAGACTTAATTCAATTTTGAATGGTTTTGCATCCATGCTATTAATTATCAGCAACAGTAGTATTGTTCTTCTACAGGAATGTCAGAGAGCTCTCTTCCTATAAGGCAGATGGTTGGTACAGCTCAATGCACTGTAAGTCACAGCAGAGGTCTCTGATCATTACTTCCATGAGCCGGCTGGGGAAGGTTCTGGTGGAAAGATGGTAACCCTGAGCAGAGGAAGAAGTCATCAGTGGAATGAGAGAATTTTTTTCAAGCTGCAACCTGAAAGACAACTACAGACAGGAGGTGCTGTTCCATTAGCACAGTAATGATGCCATCAAGGTTTGGGACACAGTTGGGAAAGATAAAGGGATGACATCAATGCATCAACAAGAACCTGCTCTAGAATCCTAAGTATTAAACTGGTTCTAAACAATCTGGTCCACATTTTTATCTGTAGCATTAGATGCATTTCTGAACAGACCTTCCTTGGCCAAACGCAAACTCAATTGCATTATCTACTGTTTGTTCAAGGGATAAGCCTAGCAGTCGTTGTTGTTGTCTAACATTTATATCTTTACAGAGGCCGCAATATCAAAGGATGCTCAAAGCACTAGGGCCAGCCCCATCAGTAAACTCAGAAGTAGCAGGCTGCACAGTGCTGTGCAGAGCAGTCCCTCTATGCCAGGAGATAATTGGATGGCTGTCTTTCTTTTATTGTTGTTTTTTTTTTTTTTTTACAGATTAGATACAAGATACTAGTCTGAAGAAGTGCTTCCCATTAATATTCAGCTGGTAGGCTTCATTTCAAAGCAAGTATTTGTTATTTTCATAGATGGAATGAAGCTGTTAGTGTTCTAGGAGATAAAAGGCAGATTTCTCTTTCTTTCTTAATGCATCAAAGTTACAAACATGTTCATAGTTCTATGTCTGGTTTCTCCGGCATACACTGATAAAGCTGTGCTGCTTTAAGACAACGAGAGTGAATGTGGATTGCTTGTTTCTTTTTAATCATCCCTGCCCTCCACACTTGCAGTGTGAATTAAGCCTGAAGTGGAGCTGCCTGGAGGAGTGGGCATGTTGGACAGGAGCTCAGCAACCCTTTCCTGGCAGAGGATTCCTATCAACAGGAAGCTGAGGAGAAGGAGTGAGCAGGGGCAGCAGGGGCCTCACAGCAGGGAAACACTGTTTGCTTCTGTTTGCAGGGGAAAAGCTTTGTTCCTGGAGTCCCTACAGATGTGAGTCTCAGACATGGAGTGGTTCCTCTGGCATGGGGTAGTTTGGGAAATCTACTGAGGATGATATGACATCTCTTCTGTGGGTATATTTACCTGGTAAGGTCTTTGAACCTGTACACTTCAGGGCCAAAAAAATAATAAAATAAAATAAAATAAAATAAAATAATCAAATAATGCAAAGAGAAAGGAAAGTAAAAAGGTTAAATAACAAATTTTGCAATAGAAGGCCTACATTTGTGATTTTCCAGCAGAATGGAAACTATATTGTATCAATGTAACTGAGCCTTCTCTTGCACCAAAAAGATGAGGATAAAGTCTTCCTCCAGGCTGAACTGTGATACAGCACCAGTCCACCAGCACATTACTTGAGGTGCAAAATTACCCATATATATGTTGTAATCAACATATATGGTTTCCATTTATGTTGAAATCTGCCTTGTAGCTTGCTACCTCAAAATGGCATTCAGCAGAGCAGGCTGAGGGTTGCAAAGAAGGGACATGAGCATGTTATGAGTGTAAAACAACAGGATGCCAATTAGAACAAATGTTTAAGAAGAAATTGCATGTCCTGGTGGGGAAAAAACTAGAGCCATCTTTACTTTCTTCTATTGCAGCTGAGAGGCTAAGAGATGTACTACTTCAAAATTAAACTTTTGGAACTTGGAGTATACAAAAGAGTTTCCTTCTCTGAACTTAACCAGCTTAGCACATAATTCACAAAGGCTTTCATGGTAAACTTATGATATGGAGAAATGTACTCCAAAAGTAATGCCTCCTATTTATTTCCATGGAAACTACTGCAGATGCAAAGAATGCCATTTGATAGAGTAAATTTTCAGCTACAAAACGCTGTTTTTCAGCGTTTTACCACCATTATCTATGCATTTTTGACAGTGATGAACTGCCCACATGATCTGCCCATAAAAATGATCTGTGTCGATGGAAGATGACAAACTGCTGTTGTTACCTCTGAAAAACACTACCTAGCACTTCACCACTTCACATCCACTGTTTCGTGTCCATAAACATCCAGCAAATGCCAGTGATTGTTTTTGCATGCCATTTTTTCGACATGGAGGAATTCAATTCCCCACCTTTGCTTCATCTGTACTTCCATGTCAGATGTCTGTTTGAGAAGTATAAACCTGTTGGAGTGCATCCAGAGAAGGGATACAGAAATGATCCATGGAATGGAACACCTTACCTATGAGGACAGACTCTCAGATCTCTCAGAGAGATCTGGAGCTGTTCAGCCTGGAGAAGAGAAGGCTCCAAGGTGACCTGACAGTGGCCTTTCAGTATCTAAAGGGGAGCTACAGAAAAGGGGACAGACTCTTTAGCAGAGTCTGTGGCAATAGAAGAAGGGGAAATGGCTTCAAGCTCGCGGAGGATATATTTAAGTTAGATATAAGGAACAAATTTTTTACAGTGAGGATGGTGAAGAACTGGAAAGATTGCCTACTGATGTGGTTGATGCCTCATCCCTGGAGACTTTCAAGATGAGGCTGGATAAGGCCCTGAACAACCTGATCTAGCTGTAGTGTCCCTGTTCATTGCAGGGCAGCTGGACTGGATGGTCTTCAGACGTCTCTTCCAACTCTTAGGATTCTACGGTTCTATGATTCTAAGATTCTATGCCATTTTGTCAGTCTGCCCCTCTACTGCCATCTGTCACAGGGCAGCAAAACATAATGGAATACTGGTGGGAAGGTTCAAATTCAACCTCTAACACCTTTGAGACTGTGGGCCAACTTAGTAAAACAGGAAGCATTATTTTTGGAGAAGATCTTCTGGGCAATTAAAATGAAAATAATAGAAAAATTTCCCATATAAATTTCAGTTACATATGGTGAAATGGCAGCAAGAAGAATATTCAGAGTTCAAGGCCAAAGTGGAATTCTTTTTTTCATTCCAGTTTATAACATGTCATTATACTAAATGAGAGGGCTGAAGAAAGTAAGAATTGACTGATTTTTTTTAAGTCTAGCAATTGCAAATGCAAAATGAATGTAATTCTGTAGACATGGTGCCAGAGGACAATGCAAGCTAACGAAATAATGGTAGGCCTGCTAAATAATTTATGCATGATATCAAAAGCTGAATGAGATAAAGAAATGGAGAACCCATTTGAAAATTTGGATATTGCTCAAAGCTCTTCCTCCAGTGACTCCCAAGAGTCTGAGCATGGAGCACTAATAAACTCTGTGACCGTGTATAATTCATAAACTTCCACTCTTTTTTTTTTTTTCAGGCTTGCAGATTATAGTTAACAAAGGAACAAAGAGTGGAAAAACCCTGTTAGCAATTGAGAGGAGGATATAATCCAGCTGATTCCTCCATGTAGCCTATTCATAAAGGGCATCTGTTTTCATCCCAAACTGCACATATATCTGCTATTAAATACAGCACATTGAAAACAGAAAAAAAATAATAAACCTGCTCGCATTATCATGTTTATATTTGTGTTTTTATGATAGCTATTACAATGTGAGTTTATAACACTACAGAAGCCATATTTTTATTAATGGTATTCTTCTGCAACTCTCAGTTAATGTTCAAACTGGATTTTTTATGCATCTATTCAGTGGCAACAAGGCAGACTAAGAGCAAACCAGAGGATTCTGTCTGAAGGCAATGGGATGTTTCTAAATGCTATACCTCAGTGCTTCCTCCTCAGCCATACTGGAAAGATATAAATCATGAAAATCTAAAAATTACCTTCAAATAAGATTTGCTTTGAAATTATTTTAACAATCACCTTGCCAGGCCTGTGAAAACACGTTTTGAAAAGATGAGGTGTCAAGGGAGTTGTTTTTAACTATTTGCACGTTAGCACTTCGTTGTTTGAGTTCATGCACAGCCTGACTCAGTTACACATACAGAATTTTTAGAGTCTGCTGTGGATCTCATGGGTTTGGTGGTTTCCCTTTCAATGAAATAGTTGGTTTTTTTCCAAGATTGTCTTGGAGATTCAATTTTTTTTTTTTTTTTCAGTCTGCCTGGAAACAAGAGGGCAGTGTCCTGTGGTTTTCTGCGAGAAGCCCTCTGCTTCCTACTTGGTGTACACAAGCACAGAACACTTCTCAGCTATGTAACAGGCTTCAACCTGATGAATGTCTGCAATGGCACCTGCAGCACTTGCTGTCTTGCATTGCAAGCAAACAGTCTGACTGCAGCAATAATTAAAGTCATGAGGAATTTCCAAACAGCTACCCACAATCACCAAAGGCACACAGAGAAACCGCCTAGTGCTGGGAGGGCACATTTGCAGATTTGTTGGCCTTGGTAGGTGGAAGAGCACGAGGATGGTTGCTATCAACAGGCTACAGAAAGGCTACAGGCTACAACAGGCTACAGCTCCAGGACAGTAGCACTTCAGTGATGCACTGCCCTGATGTAGAGCTTGTCATAGGGTGAAGAATTAAATCCTTCCCACCTTCCATGTCTGCCCAAGAGCCTATCAAGTGTTCTTTGAATATTGTTTACATCATTAATTTTCTCCTACCATCAACTGATGAATAAATTATTCATCAGTAAATTTATAAATTATTCTATCTGCTCTACTGATGATTGAATAATATTGGCCAAATAAGTTATTAACTCTTCTTTTTCCCCACCATTAGAGAAATTATTTTTGAATATACTTTTTTCATCGTTAGACCAACTCTTCTGTCTCTTGAGGCATTTAAAATGTCTACACAAATTTTAAGTAGAATCCATATTTTCTCAGGGAAACAGAATTAGTTTGTCTTTCTCATATACTTGTTGCTTTTGAATACAAGTTTACATATGGATGTGTTTTTTTACACCTCAAAGCCAATTAAACAAAATATTGAGATATTTTACAGTTAATTCTCAGCCAACCAATTTTTTTTAGTTGTACAGACTATTTTAACAACTTTCTACATCTGTATGAAATAGTCAGTGCAGAGTCTGCAACCAGCCCATGATCTCAAAATAATATAGGTTCTGCGAATAAGTGTCAAGGTCAAATAGAGCTAAACCAGACAGATATCTTGAAAAATGGCCACTAAAGATGTAGTATAGGCAAGATGTGGATCAGGCCAATGTTCATTTCAAGTTCCTGGATAAATCATCACAGCTTTAAATCTTGCTAAATCCATTGCTTCTCTCTTTTCTTTCACTGATTCACAGCTAACTTATGTGGCATGCGAATGATGGCCCTTCGTTGTAGTATCCTCTCTAGTATATCTTACCATGCAACTAAAATTTGTCAGCATCTAAAAATGTAGATAGTCCATATGATGTCTAACACTATGCTGGCAGGGATAAAAAAAATGAAATTAAAATAAATAAGTAAATACCTCTCTAAGAAAGTGATGCTAAGTCAAAAGCACTCATGGAGAAAGGATTAGATTCTCTCTGTTCCATGGAGTGAATAGTTAGATAAAGTCTAACAGGCCAATTCAGCTGCTTTAATGTGAAATCAGGATAAGAGAAGGACCATGAAAATACTCTAAAGTGTTCAAGTTACTCTGTAAGAAACTGACAGAGAAGGTGTTTCATGCAAGCAAAGGAGCAGCCTGTCCATAACTTTTCAAGTGACTGTTGATGAAGATCAGAAACATATACCTCTTTCTGCCAACATCTTTCTTGCCTCAGAGACCCACCAATAAAGGATGCACAAAGAGGTTTTGGTTGACTTTCTAGATACATTTATATGAATATATTTAAATCCATGGAGCTGGTATATTTGCCAAGCTGGATACATGTATACCAGCCCAAGACAGCAGTTACTTCTGCAGCTCACACTGCCCAACAGGAGGAAGATGAATGATCTGTGTGTGGGAAGCGGGACTGCTCAGTGAGCAGAGAGCTTGTTTATAAGGAGCTCTCCAGCACCAAGCAGCTCTGTTACACCTGATTGCACAGATATGAGCTGTCTCTCCTTTTCCCCTTCCTTCTCCTCCCAGACGGAGGCTGTAAGCTGTCATTCGGGCAGTGTAGCAGTGTATTATTGGCCTTTAAAACACATGCACAGTAGAAAATCACAGCTCTTTCATTTTCTGAGAAAACTGTTAATAGGTCTCCCTTTCTCACAGAGGTGTTATAACAAGTCCATGGTTAAACTGGCATTGATATTTTCACTTGGATTTCCTCATTAAAATAAGTGGCACTTCTTAGAAAAGTGTTATACTCAAGACTTAGAGGGGAGGAAGCACTTTGATTTTACATTTTGAAAATTAACCTAGTGGCCTTTGGGTTCAATTATTCAAAACTCTGTTTCCCTAACAGAAATTCCATGGAATGCCAAGACATAGACATATACAGAAATGTATGGAGAGGAAAAGGAAAGGCAGTAAAAGTATGATCACAGAGGTGTAGCCAGAGACACAAGGCTGTAGGAATGCTATCAGCAGCACTGTTTAGAAGTGAAAGAACAGGCCCACAAGGAAAGAAAATTAAGTTCAGTTGTTCTGTGGTATTTTGCAGTAACATCTCACTGCACCTGGATATTTGCATCACTTGTAGAAAAAAAAAGGACTTTCCTCACTGCTGATTTCTTCAGTTTAGCAGCCAGAGCAAGACACTGATGTGCAGGGCAATAGTTATTACCCACTGCACATAGCATGGGGATTGGCAGTGCTGTAGCTAGGCCAGTGCATCTATCCATGGAACACAAGGACAAAAATTTGGCTGCAAACAAATGCATAAATCATCTTTAAAACGTGTTCCTATAGAAATGTATGTATGTCTGTGTGTATTACGTCATACATTGGAATTGTTTTTTTCACTGGTGAGTAAAAGCCATGGGGAGAACCTACTTAGGTGTTGGTTTTTTGTGTTTTTTTTTTTGTTTGTTTGTTTGTTTTTACTGAAAATGCAGTGTACCAGCAAAATATATTTGCAACTTGGATAAGTTTTTGCTGTTAGTTTCCCCATCGATGCTTTTCATCCTAGTAATGTTTTACATGCAATTCAGTTTTGCTTTTTTAAAGGAAAATCACAGAAAATGTTGCTGTGGGGATCTGCAGGAGACCATCTGGATTTTGCTACTGTAATAGCTAAGAGGAGAGTTAACTAAAATTTACTACCAGGTTGCAGTTAATGAGAGAATCTTCAAAAAGTCTTTCATGTGTTTAATTTCAAAATTATTTGGGAAAAGGCAATTTTTCCAGTATTGGGGAAAAAAGTGTAATAGACCACAAGAGTGACTCAAAGTAGTGGAAAAGAACTTTTCAAGATTACAAGTGTATGAAAAGTTGTAATTTTATTCCACCCTGAGTCATACTAAGCAATTCCACTCTGCCTTTTTACATCCTGTTCAATGCACCAAAACTGTTCATGACAAATGTAGTACTCTAAAGGAAAGTCAGAAGATAGCTCTGGATATCTTCCTTCTTAACTTTCTAACTGAGGACTCATAATCTTGCTTTACTCTTTCCCAGACAGAATTAAAAAACAAACAAGCAAACAAAAAAAGCAGGGACAGCAACAAAAAACTGTTCACTGTTTTTTTTTGACAGTGCTATTGGCTTCCTTTTGAGATTTCTTTCTCAACTTTTGCAGTCATTACTCCTTTGTCTTCCATTTCACTGTCTTTTGCTCCTCAAACCTAATTTTGAGGAGCTATTTTTTGTTTCAGCTGCCATAAAGCCAGCTGGGAGAGATGAGACTGGTATTCTCTTTTGAGGAGTGTAAAATTAGTATCTATTATAAAATTTCCACAGTCAGCAATCCAATTCCACAGGTTTCCTAACTTACTGTCATCAGCTCCAACATTCCTGAGAAATGAAGCAGACAAGAAAGGTTATCATTTCAGAAGAAATAGAGGAGAGTTGCTGGGGAAACACCATTAACATGAAGAAAAGGGCTAACCCTTTCAGGTTAATTTTGTACTCCATGAAGAGCAGTGCAGGATAATATAGTCAGGAAGCTGGCAAGAAGACAGGCACATGTATTTTGAACTAATGAAATCCTATTAAGATCTATGCTCTTGGAAGCATTCCTGGAGCAATGTAGCTAAGCATGGAACATGGTAGCCTAGTCATCATTCAGCAGAATGCAACCGCCTGCCTCACCAGTTCAGATGCAATAAAGCAGTTTTCCTAAGCAGCTGTGTCTGAGACCTCAAGGGCATCAGAGCGTCTGAGATTCCTAACTACTCAGACAATCTGGCAGCAAATCTGTTTGGCAAAGGGCTGCACAAAGGCAATAGCCAGCTTTGGATTTGTTTCTTTCCTCCTATCACCACTTAGTTTGATATCCTTCATTAAGACTAAAAAATGAAAATAATAAAGAAAAAAGATCAGGCTGAGAAATAAGGGAGATTAAGAGCTCTTTACAGGCTTCTGTACTGTTGTCATCTGGCACACTGTTTATCTAGGTATAGTAAAACTATTACATGTAGATGAATATTGAGATGCCTAGAGTTAAACGATAGTATACTGAACAAACAGCTGTTACCATTCTCTATAGGGATCAGATATCCAGGTGTAACACCCAAGTCAACCATAAGGGCTTGGGATACAAATTACTAATGCTTTCCTTCAGCACTGATAGTGTGCTAACTTTTGCCAAAGGAGTGTGTGTTTTCTTATCTAATTTATGCATGTAAGTGTTGATTCTGAGGATGGTCTCTCAGAGTAAAGCAGCCTTTCCAGAGAAAGCATACATTACCACTTCATTATACAGAGAACTGGCTTTGAGGGCAGCTTAAAGGCAGTTGTAAATGTCAAAACTCTTCAATAGCAGATAGGAAAAGGTATTTTTAAGTTATTGTCACAGCGGTGGCATAAGATTATAGGAAATCTTCATGTTAGAATTTATCTGCAACCACTACTGTTTTCTGTCATCTTTGCTAACATTTTCTGCTCTACTATTTAAGTCAACATGAGTTATGAGGAGAAAAGGACATGCTTAGAAGGCAGAGACATTTATGTGAATCTGTGAACTTGTTCCCTGTAGTGAAAGGGTTTCCATCTTCTCTTCCTTCAGGCCTTGAAATGTGTTCTGATGTTATTTCATCCCATCTCACTCACTAGTACTTATGCTAGAGAAAAAAAAAAAAATGAAACACTGTGATGATTACTCATCTGAATTAAATTTGTTTTTGCTATTGAAAGTATGAATCAATAAAGAAGATTTCTGAAAAACTAAAATTGAAATTTCCTTTCTACAGGTTCAGCATTTGTCCTTCCTAGTGAAAACTGGTATATTCAAAGATTTCCATTTCCATTCTCCATTTCACATTACTTGGTCAAAAAAAGGGGGGGATAAATTCTACCATTACTTAGGCTATTCAGTGATTGTAGGAATGAAAAATACTCTCTCTAATAAAAATTCATGTTCTGCTTTATCACGATTATTGCAACTTTTTAATACTCTCCACATAGTACAGTAGTTATCTACCAATTAAACTGTATGGGAAGGTACCAGGAAAAAAATGCAGAGGATGTATATCTTATCCTTACCACTTGACACTTTTTAATGGCAAGCTAGCACAAGAGGAAGGAAAAGCTGGCTAAAGGAAGATCAGGAGTATGATGCTTTTCTTGCCATAGTATGAAAATCATGAGCTGATGAGCTAATGCACAAATTTTGAGGGATAAATTCCCTCCTTTCCCAAGCACCTTTTTTTCCTTTCCCAGATGAAGTCTGCATGCTTGATTTATGTGAGTTTTACTCACTGTGACAAATGCAAGAAACTGTAGTTAACATTTAAGAGAGATAACGCAAAAGCAAGAGAAATAGAAAAGTGCCAAGCGTTGACTTGTTTTCTCAATCACTATATTTGAATCTCACATAAATTCAAAAATATTTATGCAGTGCATGAAAACAAATATTTGTTGGTCAGCAGATGACCCCTGCTGGTGTGTAAAACAAAAATAATCTAAGCCAACTCATAATCTAAGCCAATTCAATTTTTAAAAAAGTCCCATTTATTATTACTTCAGTCTTCTTTGTTCATAGTTTCCTATAATTTGTACTTCACTTTGATTGCCACATTACTCCATCAACACTGTCTCTCAACAATCTGCTTATCAAAGGTTTAAATATTGCTTTCTTATACTTCTTCCCATAATCAACCATACTTCATTCATTTAACAATAAAACCTTCTCTTCTTTGCTATCTGTGTCCAAAAGTTTCCTTCTGATCATTTTCAAACAACATTCTGGTAGTTCTTCTGTCTCCCTGTCAGTTTATTTGGGATAGGTAAGTATAGCAACAGCTTCTGGGTTCAGTTCTTATGGAAAATTTGTTATGTTATCAAATTCAAATTTCTACCAGTGGTGGTATCATTATCAATTATATTATTTTGTTTGTTTGTTTGTTTTTCCATCTTCTCCCATTTAATTTAGCCAATGAAATAATATTTTTATTTAGTTGCTGCGATTTTAGTTCATTTACTCAACGATGTGGTTTAGTAGCATACAGGGGAATAATTGCTTCCTTCTCACAGATGTCCATCTATTTCACTGCCACTGACTTTCTGTCTTGGTACTTAAAAAAATTCTGAAAGTACTGAATTTCATTTTTTGAAATAACGTGGGATCTCTGCTTCTTAAAATCGCACTTAGGCCATTAGACTTCTCCAATCTAATTGGCATCTGCTGTGACGAGACTCATTTTGCTCTCAACTAATACCTTCTCACCTGTATGCCTCCATGGCAAATGGGGTCGGATGATGAAATCATATCAATACACTAAATGAAGCTTATTTATTTAAGATAACTATATTAATCTAACAAGTTAGATCAGCTGTTCATCTGCAATTCACTAAGTAGCTTACCTTTTTTTCCTGTACATTATATTGCATACAGTTGCACTTCTAGAAATTACAAGTTCTACATTGTGAATTATGTTGTTCTTATGCATTGTAGATTATCTTTTGGATATCCAGGAAGTGGCTTTCCTCCTGTATTTGTATATTTAATTAGATTGCTCAAAACGGGTATTTGTAATGTAAGTCCACTGGACTGTGCAGCAGTATGCTGTTGTCTCTTTTGGTAAAAGGTTCCACATTCAGCATCAGTTCTGCCTGGTGCTTCCCCAAGCCTTGTCCTGCTGATCAGAACCTGGTGTGTCAGTTCAGTCATGGTCCATAACAGAGAGTAAAATTCCAAAACGAAAATCCTTATTTGCCTCAAATAGCTGCTAAAGTCATGTCACTTTGGATTACATTTTATCTTGCCTTCCAGCTTCTTATTAAGTTTAAAAGTGCATATTCCCTATGGTAAACTTTGTGCAGCCTATAGTGTGTCCCAGAATTTTCATTTCTTCCATCCTGAAGTGTTGATGTGTTAGTCTTCAGCAAAATTTTTGCCTTTGGGGCCTTCACCTTAATCACATTCTGGTTGCATCAACCCCATGGCCTAAACAGTTCTGTCCTCTCCTCTGTCTCTGTACATCTGTGGCAAGATGTAGACATTTCTGAAGCTGAAATACATTTTTTTCTAAATTTAGTTTTATGAAAACAACTAAAATCTGAGGAAGGTGTTATATTAGCTAGAACCTCAGAAGAATAATACTTCCTCCTTGGACTTTAAATTAGATGCTGGAAGTGATAACAAAAATTACATAAGCAAACAAATAATGTTGCATATGCATTTCAGTGAGTGTTCAATACCCATTATTCTGTCAAAAAGTTTTCAGTATGTGGAAATACACTCAAGTACATACACTGTGCAAACATAATTGTCTATTTTTTTCTGTTCTTGCACTGAATTTTACTGCACAGCTGAATATGGATGGACTAAGACTTCATGGAGTCCACTTTCTGAAATAGTTTGTCTTTGATTTTGTCTTTAATTTGATTTCATTGTGACCTGATGACCTTTACAGCTTCAAGGAGACCTGCAGGCAGGAATTAACAGGAGTCTGAATAATCATGAGGGAGGACATGCTCCCAACACTTTAGTTTCATGTAGAGAGGTCCGCATATGTTTTGTGAGAAAGGAAGTTCAGAACCAATAATTCTAACACTGACATGATACTATTATTTAGAAAGAGCAGCACTGAAGGATTTTAACCTGAAAAACTATGAATTGTCATTATGATTTCTTTCCCACCTCCTTTTTTAATTAATTAATTAAGAAAGTAAACAGCAGTTGTGTATCAGCATTTTTCTTAAACAATAAGATTCAGTTAAAAATATACTAAAAAAAAAAAAAAAGATAAAAGTTTATTACATAATTACGGCACAAGACAGGAACATAGACATATCAAATTGAATCCCACTAGTCCCATAGGTTTTCTCTGTGACCTTGAACAAATCACTTAATCTCTCTCTACCTTTGTTCTTCATTTATTTTTAAAGTATGATACATATTCTTTCTTAATATTTACACTGCAAATTCCTTTTACTGTTTTATACAATTCTTGTTGTAATAAGGATCTTACCTAAAAATTCTTATTATGGAGCTTCATGTATCTAGTGAGAAGCATATTGTTCTGTATGTATACAGCCATGACCTGGCTGTATAAAGAGTTACTTTTGCTACTATCACACCAGAAGTGTCACAGACTCAGCCAGACTCAAGTCTTCAGTGCTGCAAGGTAGAGGTGATGAGCTGGACTTACAAAGGCAATAGCAGGCTTAGGGAAAAAAGAGAAAATAGAAATTCAGTGGGGAATAATGACAGCTACTTTAATGTGGAAAGATCATTGCTGGGAAGGAAAGACTTGTGAGCTGCAGATCTACCCTGGCCCACCATCTGAACTCTTCCTCACAACTCAAAAATTCATGTCTTTTGTTTATAAAAGGTATATTCTTCTTTTTTCAGGAAGGAAACTGACTGCAGCTTCATACTGAGGTGTTTTTCTGCTGTAACAAGAAGCTGGAAAGTCCTTAGTGTAAGCACTGCTCTGCAGCAGTCAAAACATCAGTGTGTTAACAGGATAGTTTTCATCAAAAATTCAAAACATATCACTCTATGAGATATTATGAAGAAAATTTACTCTCTCAAGCAAACCATATCAATTTAGTGGTCTCTGGCACATCATAAAAGGAAATGTAAGTCCATGCTTGCTGCTGCAATTTGAAGATGAGTATGGGTATGCTCAGCTCAAGTTTGCATCAGGCCTTGAAATAAAAGCCAGTGCTGGCATCAGTCAGATGTGGTGTTTAAGGAATTTTCCACAGAACAGTCTAAATTGACACACAAAGAGACCTGATAAGACGCATCACACATTTAACTTTGTACTACTGTTAAAAAAATGTCCTTGTGTCCATCCCAGCTGCATGCTTCACAGATCTGCCACCAGAAGCTTGCTGGCACAGACCGGGAAATAAACTGATTTCTGTCCAGCTCATTCACTCACGATGTAATAGAAACACAGTGAGCAGGTCCCACACACTGTGGTCACAAAACCTGCAACTAATGGAAGGCCTGTTACTAAACATTACACTGCATATTGCTTACTGATGAGAGCTTTATATGTTCTTCTCTCTGCAGACTGAAGAAGTCCTGAAGATTGATGGAGGGCCATGCTATTCAAACAGCAGGTGTTGCTGAGACAGAAGCTCTTTGTGCTAGGCAGCCTTGCTATAGGAAGTCTCCTATATCTAGTTGCCAGAGTTGGGAGCTTGGATAGGTAAGTTGTTCACTAGCCACTCTCTTAATTGCAAATGAACGCAGATTGCATGAGTTTTTCTTTAGAGGATCTATTTCTTTTCTGATTTTTTAGCTTCTATTCATGTATTCATGAAAGACCAACCACTCTACTACTGATTTTCATAATTGTTTCCTTCCCTCTGCAGAATAGGAAAACAAAGTTGCAGGTCATCCCTGTCAAAGTACTTCAGTCTGCCCATTTGTATTCTAAGCAGACTGACACTTATTTTCAGAGAAGAGGTAAAAAAACGTCCAGTAAAAATATCATTAGAATAGCTCATTTTTTTGTCTCTGCGCATCTGTGTGTTGACCTCTACTTTCAGCAGAACAGTTTTGATATATTTATACATCATCTTCCTAAATTTATGAGCAAGCAATTAATGTGCTACAGTGGCAGTTAAAATTAAGTATGAGTCTGCAGAGTAGCTCGTCAAGTTTTAAATACTATTTCATTTGAAAGATTGCTGCAGGGCTTGAGAATTTTTTAACTGCATTAATTAGCCAGTATTTTCTGGAGTTGAAAGTGCCAAACAAAAAGGTTGTCTCTGCAAGTGATTTCCTGGGGAGCAATAGAAAATACAGGAGAGGAAATCAAAAAGTATTTGACACTTTTGGCCAGACTGATTTTTGATTGGTTATTGACAGTGTGACAGTGGTGCTACTCACAATGACCATGCTTTTTCTGCCACCTTCACAGTGGTCTAGGACTGCTCTGATAGGCATTATAGAAAGATAGAGTAGAAAAGATTATTTTGAAAGAATGAATGAAGACCTCGGGATTTCCAGAAGCTGGTAAATAGCTTTTGAGTGCTAATGTTGCTTAAATGGACTTCTTTTAAATGATGGAAAATATTAGTTGAGTTCAAAGCTCTGACACTACAATATACAATATCCACTGTACTGCATCTTAGGTCGATGGCTGCCTTCTTCAACTGTATAACCCAATTTCAGAAGAAGAGGGAGATCATGTTGTCAACTGGGACTAAATGGATTGCAAATTAGGCCCCAAGATTTATAGTTTTCTTCCCCGAGTGGTCAAAGCATCTCTGATACTTTAGAGGTGAAAACTTCACTGTGACTACACAGATTCTGGAAATGGACACAGAATTCCTTATTAGTCCCTGAAACAGCATGTTTATGAAGGGAGGCATAAAATCTAATTAACCTTATGCTATTATCTGTGCTTGCACATCTTCAGAATTTACTGTTGGCCATAAAATTATCTTGCCACAATATTTGACTCATTGACCTCCTGAGGCACTGAATTCCACTGTTTTCATATATAATGTTGCCACTGGAAGTAAAACTCTGTTTCATTTTTTTCCATTATCCAATGTGTAAAATACCACACTGCCAAAAAGAAGCCCTTTATTTGGACTCATGAGAAAAAGAGAGAAAGAATGCATAGAAATCTTGAGACAGATGAGCAGACTGGAAATATTCTGCCACAGTATGACCCAAGCTACACTTGAGAGAGAGCTGGGCGTTTCTCATTGCAGATGTCTCAGGAATTGAGTTCTCTTAGGAAATTAGCAATAGCTTATCTGATTCACTGAGTCATAAAGTCTGATAAGCTGAGTACCTCCCTCCAGAGGAGGCCCCTGTCCTTCAGAGCACAAATGAACAGAACTATTTCATGTGTAGAAGCTCAACCAAAGTTTGTCCATAAAAATTCTGAGAAAATTTGTGTGAGTCTTCAAGATGTTTAACATTCTCATTGGAATTATGGGGAGCCTCCATACCCAATTTTGATGTTTTGAACTCCTGGAACCAGGCTTGTAACATTTTATCGCTGTGACATCTGCTTTGGAAACAAATTAGCAGCTATTCTGGATCAGAAGAGAAATTGCTTGCAGCATCACTACTTGTTGTTAAGATTACCCAGGCGTCTTTTAGCTGTTTAACTACTTGGCAGAAACATTTTTCTGAGATGAACTGCTCTACACTGGATTTTTTTCAAGAAGAAGACTCAGAAAAGCAAAAATATTAACATAGTAAATAGCTGCATCTCAGGATTCAGCTACCAAGATGTGACAGCCTGTTTAATCTTAAGATAGTCAAAATCTTTTATAGGACTTTTTATTGTCTGGAGAGGAGAGGAGAAGAAAGGGGAAAGGGTAAAGGAATGCAAAGTGTTGAGGGAGGACTTTTAAGAACATCCAATCCTTCTCTTAGGCTAGAGGATATCTTGAGTATTTGTTTACTTTTAAAGGAAACAACCCTGTTTGACAAGCTGTTGTGTTATACTGAAAGCAGTGCTATCTTTTTGAGGAAAAGAGATAAAATTAGTTGAGATACGTCTGGAACTGCTGTTGTGGAACATTTTTGCTTGAAAACAAATAGCAAATACACAGAAGGAGAGGGAAGAGAAGAACAGAGAGATGGATTGTAGTTTCTGTTTTTTATGCTTGCAACTTCTGTTTTTTATGCTTGCAACTGTCACCTCCTTACTGCAGAATGACTCTTAACAGTCCCACCATAGCCTGACTAAGTTATACCACTGTCAAGTTAAGATACTGTTTTCAGATGTTTTGTTTGTTGTTTTGGTTGGTTTATTTGGTTCCCTTTTTATTGCCAAGTTGGACTAAATGTTGCAATAATACAATTTTTGTGACCTAATCAGGCTCTTATTTGGTAGGCAGCAAAAAGCAAAGAGAAAAGAGTGGAAACTTGAGAAAAGAAATGACAACAGGGACTCACTTCTCCAAACACTTTGTCGTTGGTGTGTAGAACTTAAATAAAGCTCATTTAAACCCAGCAAACTCATCTGGGATGTTTCTTCAGATCTGTCTGGGCATAGTATATCACAGCATTTAGATAGTGAAGGAAATTGTTATTGGGTCAGCCAGGGGGGCTAACCTTTTTACTTGGTCCCAGCCATCCATTGTCATAGCATCAGTGTCAAATTAGAGACTCCAACAGGCAGTGATGGATGGGAAGAGCCAAAAAGAAATAAATGATTCTGTCCTGAAAGCAGGTTTGAATAATATACAGTAAATGAATGAGGGGCCACATACTGAGGAAACAGAATAAATACTGAATACCTAAACAGCTATTAATGAGCATTGCCCATCTGGTATGCCGGCTGAGGCAGGGGTCCTGTGAAAAATAATAGCATGTGGTCATGTAATTTAAAAACAGTATCATAATATACATGCACAGCGAGCTCATATTAAAATTGCCTAGGCAACCTTTGTTCTTACATATTTTTAATTTTGGAGATCATGGCTCTGCAAATTTATTGATATGTTTTTCTGTTGGGCTTTGGAAACTCTCTCTACATACCTGTTTCATCTTCAGTGTAACACTGGCTTGTTTAATGACCAAAGCACTGTTTGGGAGTGAAAGTGAGGGCTTATTAAGGGCTCCTTTGTAGCAAAATTTAAACGCTTCTCTAACTGAATCACTTCTTCCATTCATTGACATGAAATATGAGAAGGAAGAATTGGAATAGTAGAAAATGTATGAAATAATTGAAAGGTAAATACAAAAGAATTATGCAAACATCATGCAGGAGCAATATAAAAAATTAAAGTACAAACGGTTGTTCAGTGAGAAGAAACACAAGTGACGATAAGAAAACTATAGCTGTAATGATGTAATAAATGTATTTCTGAACATTTGTCTTACTATCCTTTCTGTGCCTCTGCTGATCATGTCTGTTTCAGAACCCTGGTCATTCTGATTCTGCCCTGGAATTATACTGGGTATACGCTAAATAGGATGGAAAATATTGAGGGGCGATGCCTTGGAAACTATTTTTAATCCCTTTTGCTCCTCTTCACTAAAAGAGCTAAGCCTGGATCAGCAGTTACTAAAGTCAACACAATGGGTAGTAACAGGAAATAACTCAAGCTAGAATAGAGCTAGTGTTGGAAAGATAGGAGTTAGATGAACTACATTTTCAGATCATAATGGCCAAATAAAACTCATCTTAGAATGCTTTAAAAGCTTCTGAAGCAATCTCAAAGCAATCAGTAATGTGAAAGGTGAGATAAGGTTCAAGAAGTTCAAAGAACAGTAATAAGCGTTCCTTTGAGTAGAACAGTAGAGGAAGGGGGTACTCAGCCAGAACATAGTGAAATAACAGAATAAATAAACAGTTTACACTAATTACTAATATCTGACAGAATAAAATACAAGTTGAAAGACACCGTGTTGCGAAAGGTTTCTGTGAGCATTGTGACCTTACCTTAAGAGCTGCCCTCTGTTTACAAATATCTTTTCCACTGATTGCAGACTGCAGCCCCTCTGCCCCATCGACGGTCGATTTGGACCCCGCAGCCAGGATGAAATCCCGCTGCGAGCTCTGCAGTTCAAGAGAGGGCTACTCCACGAGTTCCGTAAGGGCAATGCCACAAAGGAGCAAATACGACTGCACAATCTGGTTCAGCAGCTTCCCAAGGCCATCATCATTGGGGTGCGGAAAGGAGGCACACGTGCACTGTTAGAGATGTTGAATCTTCACCCTGCAGTGGTCAAAGCTTCTCAAGAGATTCATTTCTTTGACAACGATGAGAACTATGCCAAGGGGATTGAGTGGTACCGGAAAAAAATGCCTTTTTCTTACCCTCATCAAATAACAATTGAGAAAAGCCCTGCTTATTTTATCACTGAGGAAGTACCTGAAAGGATTTACAAAATGAACTCGTCTATCAAATTATTGATCATTGTCAGGGAACCCACCACAAGAGCTATTTCTGATTACACTCAGGTGCTGGAAGGCAAGGAAAGAAAGAACAAAACTTACTACAAATTTGAAAAGCTGGCTATTGATCCTAATACCTGTGAAGTGAACACTAAGTATAAGGCAGTAAGAACCAGCATCTACACAAAACACCTGGAGAGATGGTTAAAATATTTCCCAATTGAGCAGTTTCATATCGTAGATGGAGACCGGCTCATCACAGAACCACTGCCGGAACTCCAGCTGGTCGAGAAGTTCCTAAATCTTCCTCCAAGGATAAGTCAGTACAATTTATACTTCAATGCCACCAGAGGGTTTTATTGCTTGCGATTTAACATTGTCTTTAATAAGTGCCTGGCAGGTAGCAAGGGACGCATTCATCCAGAGGTGGACACCTCTGTCATTACCAAATTGCGCAAGTTCTTTCATCCTTTTAATCAAAAATTTTACCAGATCACTGGGAGGACATTTAACTGGCCCTGACCTAAACTTCATACAACATTTTCGGATGCATCTGAGACATGCAGTAATGTCTCTGCTAAAATATGCACTTTTCACAGACATAGTCTCAAAGTAACATTTTTCATGCATACGTGTACATATGCAGTGTGTGACCAAATATACAGTGGGATCAATTTTTTCTACGGAATAGTAACATTAATTTACCATCAGCATAGTTGCATCTTTTGAGATATACTAATAAAGGACAAAGTGGTACTTAGGGAAATAAAGTCAGACACCATTAAAAGAGTCAGTGTTCCTCTTGCTTGAAGTGTTTATGTGACATACTTATTGATCTAAGCAGAATGCTAGTTTATGTCATACAAATTCATGTCAAAAGTCTGTGAAGCTGTAAGAAAGCATAATATTCAGGCTATATTTGGTATGTGTATTGCTGAAGGAATACTGACACTTTAAATACCATACTGAATTTTTACAATGAGAGTGGATAGTACTATTTTCTTATTATTTGAAATTAATATTTAATTAAACAACATTGGTTCGGGGTTCCTGTGGTGAGTTTGCACTATTGTTTTATTGTATGGACCATGGTGTCACTTGTAGCATGTCAATCATGTGTCAAAAAAAGTCAAATAACTTTTTCTTCTCTGATTGAGTATTGACAAAGACAAACATCGTGTACATAGTGTACAATGTTTGTAAATACTGGTTTCACACTAAGTAATTCTATTTTGTAAACTGAATATGGCTATTTAATTTATTGTGAAAATTAAATTTATTGTGGTATTTAAAAATGGAATGGATTAAAATTACCTATATGCACAACCGTTATTCACGTTTCTTTGATGTATGTAAACACAATTCCTTAGACTGGACAAATCATGGTCATGTTTGTGCAAGAGTTGCATATGGAAACTTGGTTTCTGAACAGTTGAGATAACTGATATATGAGGTGAAGATGAGTTTATTAAAAAACTCAGCCATCTGGGGATATGGTGTTATACACAGCTCAAAGAATATTACTGCTGTTCTGTTACAGCACTTTGCAATAATTAATTTCATTTCAGCAACCCATGAGGCTAAAGAACGACTCTAAAATATTACTGTAATCAAGTATACCAGAAAAGCAGAGCTGCCATTAAAACTAAAACAACAGACAGACAAAGTAGATTAGAAGAGCTACAGAGATTTCATCGTAGGAAGCCAGAAGTCAGAGAAAACTGTTTAACTGTTTTGATACCTCTGCTTTTATCTGACAACCCATGCATCTGCTCAGAAACAACCACATCTTTGTAAATATTGGCATAAACACATACCTCAGCTCATGCTTTCATTCAGTAAGAGACAAGAAATTAGTACAGAAAGTGTTTTAATGCTTTCAAAGAGTTGATTCCCCTCCTGTTTGTAGGCTCCCTTTGGGTACTGAAAGGCTGCAATGAGGTCACCCCGCAGCCTTCTTTTCTCCAGGCTGGACTAGCCCAGCTCCCTCAGCCTGTCTTCCTAGGAGAGGTGCTGCAGTCCCCTGATCATCTTTGTAGCTCTCCTCTGGACCCTCTCCAACAGCTACCCGACTTTCTTGTACTGGAGGCTGCAGACCTGGACACATTACTGAAGATGGGGCCTCAAAAGAGCAGAGTAGAGAGAGACAATCTTGTCCCTGTCTCTGCTGGCCACCCCTTTTCTGATGGAGCCCAGGATAAACCAGGATAAAATATTTTTTAAATTAAGAAGGAAAAAAAAGATAGAGAAAAAGAAAACCAGCCTCTAAAGATTGATAGGGACGCAAATTATGGAAGGTATCCAGAAATCTGAAGATTATGAGCTACAATAGTAGAGTAGTTAGTAATACAGATTATAATAAGATCAAGTTTTCCCTGTGGGCTGTTTAACTTGCTCAGCAATTTGGAAGCATCAGTTTTCTAAATAAGTGATTTTTGAATCTCTATTGAGAGATTGCTACTTGTCTTGCTGTTTCTTTAATCACATGTGCTAACACAGAGAGCAACATGACCTTTCTTCATGCTGATTCAGAGTCTTGACAACACAACACGGTAAAGCATATGTGGAATTTTCCTCAGCAGCTACAATACTACACACTGTTTTCCTGCACAACAGCCATTTATCATGCCCACGTCCATACATAGAGTCTGAGGCATTTAACTCTCCTAATAGCACCCAAAGAGAAGACTTTACGTATTTTAAAATTTCCACAGTCTTCAGTTGAAAAGTCAGATTCCAGATGGTTTTTGTGATACTTAGCTTAAGGTAGCCTTGTGTACAAGCTCCAGTAAAGGGCTGAGACATATTTGCAATGAAAGCGATGCGTTAGGCCAAAGGTATTTCAGACCTTAACATACACATCTGAAATGAACATTTCCCTGCATAGTCCAGAAAAAAAAATCACAGCAACTGGTTTAAAAGGTAAAGATTACTCATGAGAGTCAGCTGGATTGATCTCTAGCTTCGCATTGGCAATCTTGGAGATACACGAAGAAATGTAGGTGATATCATCTTGAGATCAGAGGCACTGCAATGTGTTAAGCCTTTAAGTCTTTTAAGAGTAGGATGCTGATTAACTTTCACTGAGACTTCAGTGCAATGTCCTTGAGTCTTTTTGATACTACCTAGCAATAAAAAAACATGAGACCTGGTTCTTAATACACCAATCCAACACACCATCCAAAGCACATTTGTAGATTAATGGGGATTTTGCTGTGGTATTCATAACTGGTTTGAAAAGTTTTGACCTTATATTATTTACTTCTTCAGGAACAATTTGTGAATAACTCACTTCAGCCTTTTTGCTTTGCTTCTAAAATCCTGGGTGAATCATTTCTATTCAGACAGATCACGAGTGCTCACTCTGGGAAGAATGATCAGAGCTTGAATGTATGATTGCAGTGATGCACAGTTATATGAATTTGCAGCTGCTAACATATGTCATTCAAGTTCTCTAAATACATTGCACCATTTGTATTTTCTGTACTGTAAAATTGCAGGCTTCATAGATCTGATAAATGTTTGGATTAAAACTTCTAATATTTCTGCACATTTTTATCAGATTGTCCTAGCTGCTATTTAAACTCTATAGAACAACAATTTGCAGCATAAAAGAAAATGAAAGATAAATTTAAAATTGTATTTTCAGAAATCAGTATATAGATAGCTGAAGGACTGACATTTAGAGATCAGTGATTCATTTAACATTAACCTATTATGCTGTGTTTTCTTAAGGAAAACAGGAAAAGCAAGATGAAAATGTATTTGCCGTATTACACTGGCATTCTTTTTTCCTGATGACTAAGAACACAATAAAGACAAGGTTTACAGCAAGATATTCCATGAGAGTAGTACAAGGTCTACCTTCACTGTTAATGTTCTTTGGACATCAGTGTCACACAGACCACAGAAAAGGTGCAAGCCCAGAATAACAAGGTCAGTCTGATCATTGGTCAAACCCAAGCTGGGGAATTGCTATTGAGCTAACTCATGTTGGGAATCCATGCTCCCAAAATTGGGAGCCCTCTAATTAGAGAAGATAAGGACTACTGCCTGAGGGAGTTTGTTCCTTGCTGACTATCCTTTGGTGTAGAACCTTTCCCTAAATCCCACTCTGACCCTCCCCTTTCTTACTGTACTTTTCAACTCCAAAGCAACTAACTGGCTACCACGTTAAAGTGCTGTTAATCTTCCATTTCAGTGTCACCATTTAGAATCTGGTATGTAAGATTTACTTCACAGAGGAGAAAAAATGTTTTAAAAACCTTGGCAACATAAAGCTAATGAGTCTCAGATTGCCATAAGGACTTGATTTTGTTACTTTAGATTTATGCATGTTACTGAAAAAGAGATGTGCCCCCGCTAACTATAATCTCTATTTATGAGTAGATTTTTCTTCTGTTTACAAGTTTCTCTGTGAAGATGATGTGTGTGCAATATTTCGTAGCACACTTCTACCAACTGATCAGCTCTGGCTAATCTGATCTTTAAAGCCTGATTTACATTCTGACAATCTTAGGATAGACAAAATAAATCTACATTCAGAACTACCAGCTATCACTATCTTAATTTACATTTACAGAGAAAGAAATTACACTTCTTTCTGCAATAGTGCACTGATGAAAGAGTCAAGCCCTTAGAGAACATCCATGTGTTATCAATCTGGATACCAGTCTTTTTCCTAGGGCTTGAATTGACAAGTGCAAGAAAAGCACCAGAGAAGACTAGAACACCATCATCCATCTGCTGCACCTTGCTCAACATATGGTATATAAGGTTACCTGCTGTTCTGAGATCCCCATTACAACAGGCAGTGGTGTGACTCGAGGAGATGATGTAGACCAAGATACCTGACTCTTTTTAGATTATAGTCCACTTTCTTTCTTTTCAGCTTTGTCTCTATTCACTTCTGTATCAACTACATCAAAGCACACAGTGATTCACAGCTCTCACTGAAATGTAAGTCTGGTGAGACAGAAAAGAAACATCAGCAGAGGTTGGTACTTTGCCACTGATTGCAGAGAAAGACTCTGGCATGCAACATTTCATCTTGTTGATGGCTTTGTGCTTAGCTGATTCCCTCTAGCAATTTTTAAAATAATCTTCCACCACCAGCAGTGGTCAGTGCTTTAGAATGCTTCTGTGAAAATGTTCTGGTTATTGATCAAGATTCAAGCAAAATATAAAATGTCTATACTTTGAGCAGATTGCCATCCTTTGATACATTACATACACTTGTACAAATAAGCATAGCAAATCATAGGATGTGATAAGGAAACAATGCCAATTCAAATCATCTAATATTATGCCTCAGGCTGCTTAAATAAACAAAAAGAAGCATGACACACTCCTGCACATCTTACTCCTGGCCTTAATTGCAAACAACTGTTTTGTAATGTATGAGGTCTTTGCCATCCAATTCCTTGGCTGATTTTCTAATGATGAAAGACTTTCCACTTCGTTGAACTGTGAAGGCATCGTTTCTATTCCAAACCCATAGAGACAGAGAAGAATTAATTTACAATTCCCTACTATATGAAAAAAGTGATAGGCCTTTCATGAGAGGTGGAATGAACAGCAACGCTATTACTAACTTCATCTTCAAAAATATCACTCCAACTGTTCCAAGCTCCTCAGAGTATCTCTGCTAGTAATGAAGTTTTAAAAACAGAAAGAAAAAAATTATTTTGCAATTTTGCATGGCTGTGATGCATCATAGTGCTTTGTAAAAGAGTAGCTTGGACTTACAGGGTTGGTGAAGTGAAACCATCATTTGTCTTGAAAAAGGAAAAGTGACATGTTTGGTATGCATTGAAAGGGCCAGCCTGCATCAGTGAGATAACGGAAATAATAGTCGTTTTTTGTTAGGACAGTCTTCTAAGAAGTAGCTACATGTAATTATCATTACCATCAGTAGCAATTAGCAATGCATATCCAGTGCCATTACCAGGGCAGTTAGTGTTACACCTTCAGGCTCATTTAAATCAGTTTGCTTTGAAGGCCCAGAGGACTAACTGAAGGAATAACTTGCACTCAGTGCTGATTAGGGAAAATAAGTCTAACTCTATTTCCATCCTGGAATCCAAAGCTGCCACCCATATGCTTGTGGTCTGTCCTGGTGGCCTGCCAATTTGTTGATAAAAAAAGTGGACAAGTACAGAAGGTCATACAGGTACTTTTATAGTTGAGATCCAGTAAATTTTATTTTTATCACAACAGCTTTACTTTAAACTGCTGCAAATTGCTGTTAAATATTTCACAGCTACCATGTTCACTTCTAGTTCTGAAATCTAGAATATAGCAATTCAAGCACCTTATCATATCTTGAAACTACCTAAATAGTCTAGATTCTTAATGTCACCTTTTTATTTATTATTTATTTATTTATTTATTATTTTATTTATTTATTTATTATGGATTCATTTATTTATTATGGATTTATTATGGATTTATTTATTATGGATTCACACAAAATGCTATGTTACCTGAGAAATAAAAAAAAAAGCAGAAGTGTGTTTTTATATTGTGTAAAAGATTAGACATAATCACAGTAATAGGATAAAATTGTGGAGACCTTTTCTTCCTCATTACTCCTAAGAATTAGCCTGCAAGGCATTTCTTGGCAGTGCTGTTGTTCAGTCCAAAGAGTGTACTGAGGTTCTGAGGTTGTCTCTACTTGTGCCATGGTTAGGATAATCTGTGAATATATGAGACCAATATTCAAATTTTGCCAAGATACAGAAACTCAGGAATGTATGGCAGTCATGAATTTGGCCAAATGTAAACAGGAGTGCTGACCTAGCATTGCTATATGCCATCAGTGTTTGCTAGGCTTCCTGGTCTTATACTGCCTCCTCAGGTAAGCCTCACTGATGGGTGCCAGGAAGTTTTGAAAAGGTAGAAAGCTGCAAGAATATTTATTGTGTAGACTATATTGGTTGATAAAACATTAGAAGGCACCACCATCTTACCATGCCAAGGGTAACCCAAATACATACTTCTGGCTTAAAAATTCCACAAGGTGTTCATAAAGCTCAGACATTGTAAGAATGAACTGCAGTTACCCCGAACATCTTGCAATGACAGTCTTGACCTAAAAATCTTCATGTTATGAAACCAAGACCTCAGTCTGCAAGTTAGCAGTTTGAGTAGGACTGTTGAAGCAATAGCAGTCAGCACAGTGATATCAATACTATCACTATTAGACCAGGTACTCTACAATATTGTATCTCTGACTAATGAACTGTAGAGCTGGCATTATGTGTGTACACATTATGGGGAAGCCAAAGTACTCTGACCAGTTTGGTCAAGTGGTCAAGATGTAAAACTGCTCTGTTATCCACCAAGAAATCTTCAAATCCAGTAACAAATTATGAAAATAAAATAAAATAAAATAAAAAATTAGAACTCATTTTCATGTAATCAATTGAAGTTGCCATTTTATGCTCAATTAACTCCAGTTATTCTGTTGCAGCTTTTTGGAAACACATTTAGAGAATCTAGAAGGAGCTTATTTTCTCCTGCAGAAATAAAAGTCAAATCCAAGAAGAGCTCACAGGAATGACATACAAATGTCTTTAATTTAAGAATGCTGCCTGTATTTATAAAAGCATTTATTTTACTACACTTGCCAAATTGAATTCCATTTGGGCTTTGACTCTTCTAAGTATACCCAGATTTTCTGCTTGCATCCAGACTGGAACAACACCATTGGTGTTATGCTACTATGCCCCAAGTATGGTCAGGAAATTATTAGCAAGGTCTCTAGGAGACTGACACAGCATCCCTAGGAGCAAGCACAAATTCACTCTCTTTCTCCTTCGCCTTACCAATCCCATCACCATTCCACCCTGAGTCCCATATAGAGTCTACATAGTCTCTACTAAAAATAAATGCAAATAAAAAATAATGACTAATTCAATGACTCCCACATGAGTATTTGCAGACAAAGAGATGAAAACAGAGAAGCTCCCGAGCTCATGAGTGGCCTCACCCACATGTGGCAGATTCTTGGCTTTGCTGTGAGAACCCAAAACTGCCCTGCCTTCCCATCACTTCAAAATAGGTATGTGCCTTGGCCTATCACTCATTAAATTAAATCTTGAAATGCATCTTGAAATAAAGGAGAATTAATTGAAAAGGGGCTATTACCATTTGCTAGCTTAATGTTTCAAAACAAGGAAGATGCCTGTACCTATTTTGAGCTGTTCTAATGCTATGACTCCTAACCCACATGAATTTAACTCAGGGACACTTCATGAACAGTTTTCAGGCAAGGATTATGTTATTTCACCAAGACAGGGAGCTCAGCAAGGCTGATGGATGTTAGGCTGCAGAAATCTGTTTGGTTGCGAAATCTGTGGATGAGAAATTTCGTACACTGAGATAGCCAACTTGAGTTGTCCAAATGAATCATTGCTATAACCTTGCAGCTCACATTTTGGAATGATAAACATTTTCCGCATATCATAATATATGCCACAAAAAGGGAAGGGGGGGAAAAAAAGGAAAAATGTGAGAAAGTACGCAATAGGCAAAATACATCCATTATATTTTTTTGAAAGAAAAAATGCATAGGAGCAAGCACATACATGATTTAACTAGGAATAGATACAAAACAATTTGTTGATTTAATTATCACAAAGATTATATTAAAAAGAAAAAAGAAAAAATAATAAATCAATTACCAAATATAAAGACAATGTGTAAGAGACAAAAATAAATAAAACATTTTAATGCCTTTAAAAATATTTAAGAATAATGAGAACAGCCCTTAGAAATACACTGGAAAAAGAAAATACTACAGAAAATAAGCAGATAAATAAACAAGGATGCATTTGTCATTGAAAGGAAAAATTACAAAGAAAGATTTGGACATTAAACCTAACAAGAAAAAATAAGAGCTAAGATAAACTAAAGACACATAGTTTGCAACTTCAGATTTCTTCTTTTTCTCCAAGTACCTGTTTTTGCAATGCAGGTCATACAGCCCTATATAATTCCTGTCTGTGCCAGGTTTGTGCTGACAGATGACAATGACTGATTCTGCATTCTCAGGTTTGTGTGAATGAGGGCAGAGGCTCTGATCTGAGCCTCTTTTCCAGTTAAGAGCCCAAAAGTCTAGGAAAGAATTTAGTCACTAAGTCTGAATTATTTTAAGTATTTCTTAGCTAAAATACAAATGTTCAGCTTCATACTAGGTATTTTTTCTACTCTCACTCTATGAATCACATATTTCCAGAGATCCACCTGCTCAGTTGATTGCCCCAGTTTAGCTTTAAAAGCCAGGCTTCCTCCTCTGCTCCCAGAAGTCTCCCAGCACTTCCTGCTTTTCTCTAGCAGAGGGGTCTGAAAGTCATCTTCCAACAAGCTTGAATTTCCTCAGCTGGTGGAATCTAAAGTTTCATTCTCCTTCTAGTACTCTTAATATATGGGTTTTGTAGAGAAGGTGAGTGTGGCAATGCTTCACACCAATCTCTTTGGCATAGCAGCTGCTTTTTCTTTCTCTGTCCATAAAGCAACTGCCAAAATTGGTTCATAATTAGGTGACTTTACGCTGCTAAGGCAAGTAGTCTTAATCTTGAAGAAACACACACTTGGGGGAGCAAGATGAAAATCCCTATTCAACAGGACAGGCTAAGGAGAAAGCATAACTCACAGGCTGACTAAATAAAAGCCACTGAGACTTCAAATTAGGATCTTATCTTCAAACTTGCAGAAATGTGCTGTAATGCTCCAGGATAGACAGAAAATTACCTATTTTTATGATTACCTATCACAGAATTTGAGATCATTCTGGATTGCATGAACTTGAATGTTTTGTAAGTTGGAATTTAAGTTAGCAATATGAACAGTAGCTGCGATAGAGCACTGATTTGTCTGTTTCAAAGCACCATATCAGCACAGAGAATTGAATGGATGTCTCCTTACAAAAATGTCCAAAAAAATGTAAGTAGACAAAGATGCATCAAGATAATGATGGTCTGTGAGGACATTTCTTCTGGAAAAATCATCGAGCTGAATAAAACTTCACTGGAGCATCTTTTCAATATGATATTTTAAATGCATGACTATCTAATAATTATATATTAAAACATGAATTTCAATAGCTATTTAATATTTTACCAATATTGATGAGCATAAATTTTTTTCCTATTCCACTGACAGACAATAATAGCTGGTGAGAGAATAAGTAATCAGAAGATCAGTTACTGCTACAGAATGATTGTACTCTGTTGTCATTTTGACAAAAAACATTTCACTGGTTCACAGAACCTAAAAAAAAATTCAAGCTCAGTTTCTATTCAGAATTGATCCAGGAGTGTCAAGATCATTTACATTATGAGTCCTTCACTATACGAAGATCTCCTTCCATTTTTGTTATCTGATCATGCACACCCTCCTTTTGTACTATCTGCCAAATCAGTTATCAGAATGCAAGGTATTTTTCTGTCAACTGTTTACAGGCTGGTTTGGCCCAGTTCCATGCCTAATGAGGCAGAGGGACACATGGACCCACACCCCAGAAAAAGGGAAACAGGAAAATGGGGAAAAGGGTAGGGAAGATGGACCTAAAAACAAAACAGTGGCAACAATCTGTGAAGGAAAACTAATTTACTAAATAAGATATAGGAATGCAAGATAACACAAGAGAATACAATATAATACAATTTAATCAGAATGAAAGCTAAAAAATCAAATACAATGAAAGAAAGTGTCCAAAAACCAGAGGCCTTACCCTAATGCTGAGGGTGAAATGTCTAACCAGGACAAACAGAGAGGCCAAAGAGCCATCTTGTGATCTGGGAACAATTTTATCTTTCCCTGTTTCTGAAAACAGAAACAGAGCAACACAAAGCCCCCGGGATATGTAGTATGTAGTTCTTCTTCTCTTCTGAGAACCAGGTACCCAGTGCTATCCACGGTCCACAGAACTGGAGCATTAACTCTTTAACTCCCAGTGCGCTATGTGATGCTATGATGTGGTTTACTGCTAACAAAAAGTCATCAAAACCTGTCTAGGGATTACGGTATTTCTGTTCTTTTGCAAACGTTGTCAGCACTTGACATATCTCTGTCGGGCAGCTGTTATGCTGACAAGGCTAGGATTTCCAAACGTTTGGAAGATTATTTATATAATCTTTATATATATGTAATCTTTATATATAATTTATATAATATTTTTATTACAAATAACAGGTCCACTTCACATGCTTAACGTTGGACATCCAGACACCTCAGACTTATGGCAAGGATCCTTAAATCATGACTGGGTCAAAATAGCTTGCACTGGTTTGATATTTCCAGGCTAAAGAAATACATATACTCTAGAAGAGCAGCACATTCACCTTTTTCGTTAGGAAACCTCAGAATGTATCCCCTAAAGCACGTGACAGAGACTTGTTTAATAACCCCATTGACTGAAAGCTGCTGTGAATACTACCAAGTAGCCAAGTGTAATATGAATTTCTCTATAGTTGTCCACTGGAGCAGGACAAAGTAGGACAAGAGTCTTCACATGCATTTCAACCTTTTGCTTTAAAGTTGATTTGCCTGACAGGGTCCCTGCCCATAGATATTAAGACAGTAAATTCTCAAACACTCTTTTTTTCCAGTAAAGTGAGCCTGGAAGAACATAAACTGTCATAGCCAATGTTTCATAAGATAACGGTAGTTGTAAACTGGCAAAGATGTTAATGGGAATATTTTTTAAAAAAGACCAGTGAAGAGAGGAGAAGCTCAACAGAAATCTGGCAACACTGAAAATGGACCAGTTTAATGTTATAATTGAGACAGAATTCTACAGGTTTTTCAGAGATCATAGAACAGTTAGTCTAACATTTTTTTTAGAAAAGAATTAGGTACCATTTTTTAGAGATCAGATGGGAACACTTAAAAAAAAAAAAAAAAAAAAGAAAATGTCTTGATTTAAGTGTAGGCAGCCTTCTTGAAGAGAGGTGTGATCATGTTTCACTTAGAAAAGTAGCAAGAAGTAATTGTGTCCCATTAGTCTTGAGTAGATCAAAAGGATACAGACAGCATAATTAACATTTTGGATAGAGAAAGAAGAAGTTTCACAGTGTTTGTAAAGGGCTTTGAGTTGAGAAAAAAAAAAAAAAAAAAATTTGACTGGAATTAATGCAGCATGAGCTTTTCACAACAATGATATTTCTGAGAATATCTGCATTAATTTGCCCGTTTAAATCTAGAAAACAAACTGTTCCACAGGATTAGTATTGGTGCCAGTTTCTAAACTGCAAATAAAAATATAGAAAGACAATTTTTACAAATACCTTTCCCACTCACAGAATGTATGTTACAATTTAGATTGAATAACAACAAAATGTCAGAAAAAGCAGTAAGCTGGCACTGAAGAAGCATATGAAAAGCAAGACATCTATGAAAAATACAAACAAATATAGATTTATGTTTCTAACCTTAAGCATTCCATCTAGGCTATAAGAAATACATATGGTCTGATATAAAGGCTCAACCGACTGTTAAGACTGTATGACGATGCTTAAGGTATGGACTGAATTTCTGGCTCTGTTTCACTCTCCCCATGTGACCTTTGGCAGATCACTTGTGTGTCAGTTTCTTCTCAACAAAGTAGGAATCATGTTTCTGCACTGTGCAAAGGTTATATCAGGTAAATCCAGTAACATCCATGCCTGAGAATCCACAGCAGTAAGGAGCAAATGAATTAGACATGTATCGGAGAAATGAGAGGTTGCAAAAATCTGTGTTTCTGTGACAGGAAAAAAATGTTCTTCAAAAAAAGAAAAAGTTTGTGATATTTTTTGCCTTTGACATTTAGGTTTGCTGGATCTTTGAATGTCTTCAAGTTCCAGAAGGTTAGCTTCAGCCTGATAAAGTAGTAGGTGCTACATAAGAGAAGGCACTTGCTCTGCACCCTTGCTCCATTATTGCACAGTTATGTGCAAGACAACTTGGACACACAGTCATTAAAAGTCAAACCATTGCTTCTATACAGATTTTGATCTACTCACAGAGGTGGTGAGACCACACTGAATGGACTTACAATTAATTATTCCTCTTCAGTGAGGTATCTGTATGGTGCAGATGCTTCTGTGTGAATCTGTAGATTCATAGGTACATTTTTTTAAAGAAGCTGGTGGATAAAATGATAATGGAAAGTTCATGTTTATGTGAATGGATTGGAGCCAGATGGTGAAATATTGTAAACTGAAAAGTTCATAAGGTTAGAAAGGCATATGGTTGAAAGGCCAAAATGTTACATTAGGCCAGAAAGTCAATGCAATAAAAAATACACAGGAGTACTTCTGCTACTTTGCAAAAGGGATAAGAGGGCAATAACTGTCCATCACTGAGTTAAAAACTCAAATACCTTCTGCTTTCTGCACTTATAGGTCCCATCTTACAATTAGCTTTAGTCAATAGCACTGATTTAGTTAGTGGGCTTTACTGACCAGGACAACTCCTACTTAAGAAAGGAGATGGCAAAACGTTTCCTATTTTGGCTAAAGATTTAAATCCCCCTGCTGACATGTATCAATCTCAATTTTCCCTCTTATCAGGAGGTTTTACCAACAACTTTTTAGTCATTTGTCTATCAAACATTTGGTTCCTCAAGGTAGTACCCATAAACCATATTAGTGGAATGGCACCACGGCAGGTGATTCTACATTAAGAATTTAGTAATATAGTCACAGTTCAATGTTTTCAAAGAATCAGATTTAAAGAATACAGGGGGCTAGAGAGAATCCACTTGTTTTTCAGAGACTCTTGCCTACCATGTTCCTTTTCTGTGTTTAATTCCAAATGCAAAAGCACTTATTATACTAGAGCATAGCAACTCTACCATCACATCACTAATTGAGGAACATGAATGAGAATATAAATATTTCATGTTTGCAACTAAGAACCTGAAAAATCTTTAGGATGCCAATACCTGTGGTGATTCCAAAACAAAGATTATTTTTTCATCGTTGTACTATTTAAAGCAGATAATGTGAATCAAACCAGTGATGGGTGGGGTGTATATATATATATATATATATATATATATAATGTATGTATGTAGAGTAAAATATAACTGACATCCCCTACCTGAACTACAACATATCCAGAATTATTATGTAAACCAAACTATATGGTTCCAGTCTATTCTGTGTACCATTATGCTAACAGATGTTTCTGCTCATATTTTACCAGTGTGCTAATAGCTAAATCTGAAGACTGGCAGCAGTCATAACAGGGAAAAATAGCTCAAATATTTTTAGAAGTCTTTTGGGATATGACCAGTGTTTATTTCAAGGAGGATAGTATTAATCCATAGCAGGAATCTTTATTTACACTGTGAGTAAAAGCAAAAGAATGCTCCAACCTTTACATTTTTCATATTTGAACACTTAAATCTAATTTGTACACTATGTCTAATGAACTTTATAGTTGCAAAGGAACACTTCAGCTATGTTTTCTGCTTTTATTTCCATTTGATTTATGTTTATTTGTCAGTGATGCTAGATATCCAGCTGGTAGTTTCATTGCTTATTGATTTCTGCTATTATTGGGTTTTGCATACATCCAGAAAGTCAGAATTCACAGTCTGCATATTTTCACTAACTGTACAATTAGAACTGTACATAGGGACATTTTTCATCGAAGAGAAATACCAAAGAGTTAGGGCCAGATCCTGCATATGCCTAGCCCTCCTGGACTGATGGTGCTAAAAGGTGGAATTATCAAGGTGGAATTACACAGAATCACAGATATGAAGCTGAAATCCTGGCAGTGCTGCATGAGTGCCCTTGGAATAAAATTCCACAGATTTCTTAATACTGTCCTGTGTGACAATCTAGGCAATATAAAATATCATCTCTGTGCTCCACTCTCCACCATAGAAGGCTTGGATGAGTGATCTGGCTTTACAATGCGGGAACTGTAATGTTATCACAGAAACTTTTATGCTTTTATTTGTAGAGAATTGTCAGGCATCTTTTCTGTTTCCTATAGTTGTGAAACGAAATTTCCTAGGTCTAAAAATGTATTCTGTGCATAACTGCAGCAGTGGTATGCCTGTCAAGTTCTTTCATTAAAATTGAATACTTTCAAAGGAGCTCATGTTATTTTTTTCAGTGACCAGCACAAAAGACACCAGATTTTGAAGCTGGAGAAGATTAATTTGCCATTTTTTAGGGCCTAACTAGAAAATGAAAAGTCTCAGAAAACTTCATATGTGAGGAACATGAGTTTTAGGGTATTGATAATAAAGACTTGAAGAGTGGTATTGTGCACATACTTAAATTTACAGTTACTGAGCAAGCTAGACAAGCAATTTATCATTTCTGAGTTGTTGCCTGTTGATGCCAGGAAACACTCACAAAAGTAAGTGCAGCAAGACACTTCCTTTATTGGTAATATCCTTTCGCTGTATAAAGTAAAAGACAGGCGTAAGAAAAAGTCATATAGGAAAAGGTGAAAAACAGCATAGTAAGTACAATTTAAATGCACTTTAAATACATTTTAAATGCACTTTAAGGAAATACACTACAAATTTATACTTCATTCTTCAAATACCTAAAAAAAAAATAAGACTGGGAAACTAAAATACCTAATTTAAACAGATACATTGATACAACACCAGATGAATCAGGAATTTATTAAAAGGAAATCAACCTTTGAATCACTACATCTCTGTCAGTAATCTAAAGTGGATCAAGTCTTGATCTGAAGTGTTGCTTCACCATTGTCCATATTGCTAACATTCTCCATGGCAATGCAGTGACCTTTAGTGTCAAGCACTCTCCAGACATTTTATTTATTGATATATATCTGACCTGTGATACCAGGGTATGAAACAAAGAACTGACACTTGTTCTAGCTTTTCTATGACATATGTCACATACGCTAGTAAAGACACTCCTTATTGGCCTTTTATTTCAAAACTAAGCCAAACAGATTATCCCTTGACATTTGCTAAGTGGAAATTCACCACTTTACTTTCCATAATAGCAAAGTGGAGAGATGCCACCCTTCTCCCACACTCTAGTCGCCAGAGTGTGTTGGCCATGCCCAAAGGGAACACCTGCAGTGTTTTTGTAATTAAGAGTAGTTCAACATAAAATGAATGGCAGAGCTTCTTGAAGAAGCTATTTCAGAGACTGAGAGTGGATGTAAAAAATTGTTTATTTGTGGAGATAGCTTGCGATTAAAAATTTGTCTAAGCTACAATAAGACTATATTTACTCAATGCCAGAATTGTTCATAGCCACTTAATTCCAGTTCCTGAGCCTCAGTTTTTCACTGAGACACAAACAAAACCTAAAGCAATAATTTTATTTATTTTTTAATAAAAATCTTGCTTTCAGAGAATTCAGTAGCAGTTAACTCCTAGAATGCAATTACTTTTCATTAAAATTAACCTTCAAGTAGAAGACCAATAAGCACAGAAACAAAAGAAAAATGTCTCTTGGTAAAAGAGAAAGTCAAGGAGTCCTAGTTATGAGAACATCTGAATCTTCAGCATAAAATACAGAACTACCTCACAAAGAATTGGATTAGTACTCTGTGGCAATTTTGCATCATTTTCTTGAAGTCTGAGAAGAATAATATTCCTTAAAATAAGAAAGATTCAACTGACTTATTTTTCTGTGTCATCAAATATATTTTTTTTTAATATAAATTCATGCGAACTTTTATTCCCAGGAGGGAAGCTGGAAAATAGCAGAAAAGTAATATATTCGCTCTGAATTGGGGAGTCTCAGAAAGCCAGTGTACACAGAGCCAAGCTGAGAGAACAGAAGCTGATTGCATGACTCCTCTGAAGATGATATTGAAATTGATGTTACAGAACTTTACAGCATACTAACTGGAGGAGGACAGCTGGAAAAGAAGTGTATCAGCTTGAAAATTAAGCTTGTTACAAATGGGTAAGAGATTTGTTTCATCAATTGGTTTATTAGCAACTTCAGAAAATATTCCTTTACTTTGTCATTTTTTTCTTCCATGTTTTTCACTCTATCTTCTTTTCATTAACTGGAGCTCCCCCTCAAGGAATACAGTGGGGAACTAGTTTTGCAATAACAGACAGATTTCTCATTTTGACTAAAACAATCTTTATATTCTAATCTACATATTCTGAGCGATTTTCTTCAGGGCATTCATTAACTTATCACTAATATTTAGTTTGCTAAGCAATTTAATGTAGAAGCAGGGCCGTTCTTATATAAAGAAAACTAAACAAGAAAAGATTAGAACACTGATTCAAGTGACTATGGGGATTTAAGTATGATTTTACTCAAACTACAAATGTTGCTCTGAAAGTAATGCCTACTAATTATTTTCATGGAAACCACCAGAGACACAAAGAGCAAACTAACACTATTCTCACTTACAAAACACTCTTTTTCAACATAGTCACTACCATTAGCTATGTATTTTTTGTCAATAATGAAGAAAAGCCTGCCTGCGACATTTGTAGAATTCTGCACTAGTGGAGGTGACCCACTGTTGTCATTGCTGAAATGCACCACCCAGAACCTCACTGTGTCCATGTCCACTGTTTGGTCTCCATAAATATTCAGCAAGCATTGATGAATGTTGATGGTGCCAATTATTCCCCATGGAGGATTTCAATTCATACACTCCATGTCAGACAACATTTTGTCGACTGCCCCCCTACTGCTATTTGTCACAGGGCAACAAAATGTAATGGAATGTTGGTGGGAAGGTTCGACTTCTACTACCATAGCACCAACATCACCTATGATATTGTAGATCAATTTATAAAATTGGAGGCATTACTTTTAGTACAGACATTGTAAAATTCTTGTACCTTAAAAAAGCTCATACCCACACTCTGCTCCAGTACAAAAGGCCTATATTTGGGTTCCTCAGACTTCAGCAAATCCTAAATGACACCTGCTAGGTGGGTCACTGCACTGAACTGTAGCAAAACATCACTCCAGTAGCCTCCCTGTTCTCTGTCCACTGAGTCACTATATGGAAAAAATGATGAAGAAGAACATTTCCACTAGGAAAAATTGAAAGCAACAGAAAGCTGGTACCATACTATGGGAGAGCCATAGGCTATAGTGGAAATATCCACTATCTTTAGCCAAAACTTTGAAATGAACACATCTCAAGTCGCAAGTCATAAATCTTACAGACTTAAGTTGCAATCCCTTTCTTCTGTCTTGACTTCTCTGATATTTTGTGGTGTAGATAGAAAAATAATTCAAATCCTATCAAAACAACACACAACAGTATAAATCAAACAAATCACATCACATACATTTTCATGATAGTGGAAGTATATGAATCATATATGATAAATGTTAGTCACCTGGCTGAATTCATGATTGCAGCATCAATATCAAAAACAGCAGTGTGATGGGAACCAAACAGGAAGAGCATAGGAAGGGAAGAATGAATATCCAGTAACAGCTACTGGTGTCTTTAGCGCTAAACAGAATAGTATGGGGGAGAAAATCATCAGGAATAGGACTTAGCTTCCTTCTCAGTGCCTCTAGTGTCTCAAGCATGCCCTCATTTTGATGCGTCTTAAGTCACCAACCACTGACCAGCCACATACCTGTATAAAGACTTTACAGGAGGGAAGATGTAATACCTCTTAAGATTTGAACAAGATAGCCTCTATAATAGTTTTGGTGGCATTAGAGCTTTATCTGCATTCAATGACACTTTTTCAAAGTACAGTCTTTCAGGTTCTTCAGAGACCTGGTCCTACCCTTAGCTCCCTGTGGTACAGCTCAGTATGGAATGATTAGATGTTCCAAAATGTATTTAACAACATTTCTTTCAGAATATGAATGAAGTCATGAAACTGAATTCGACACAGTATCTATAACTTTTTTTAATGTTCTTCAACAGATAGAAAGCAAAACACCACGTGCAATCAGCCCCACTACAAACCCTTTTAACTCTTCAGCTCCTCTCTATTTTTATTGCACAATAATTAGACTTCTTATTGTACAGACCCTCACTGTTTTGCTGTAGCCTAAAGCAGACACTGGACATACAGTCAAATCACCGAGAGAGATAAGTGTCAGCCTCCTACACTGACTGCTAAATACTGAATCTCTGCTGTAGGTTTTTGTCCCTTCTGTTTTCTCAACAGCCAGAGTGAATGTTCAGTCACTCAAGAGCTGGATTCCCCTAGATCTGATAGCTAATTTTTCTAAATTGCTTGGCTGTTCTATAGCTATTTCTATATATTCTATAATTTAAAGCAACTGGGAAGACTGTAAGTATGATGCAAGTGTTGAGCTCTGCAGGAACAGAGAAGTTGCTTTTTTATAGTTTAAAAAGTCTTGAGTAGCCAGTGTTTGAAAATGAAATAAGCTGCAGTTAAATGGGCAGAATGGCTCTAATTGACTTAATTACATCAAATTTAGAAAATTATTGTTCATCTGCTACAGACAAAGCTATTGCTCTATCTTGCTACAATAAGCTATTTAGAATTTAAAGTAATTAGTTATATTTCCCAACTCCTTCAATAATTAATGTTTAATATGACTGTTCACTGAAATGAAGGTCTCAGTCTGTTTTTCAGCTTTTCTTTCAGTTACTTCTTTTCTATCACTACCCACCATGATTCTTTCCAGTTCTTCAGCAGTTCTTCCTTGCAGTGGTATGGATGGACCCTTAGGCTTCCAGCTGAAATTCAAATAACCTTTGAGGGGACAGCAGAAGCTATATTTCTCCAAAGCTTGATAGACTTTTTCTGCCCACCCACACCCTTCCGAGAGTTGCTCTGCTTTCCTCAAGCCTCTGGTTGTCCTACTGTTTCAACCTACACAAGTAAGCATAGCTGGAGGGAATGCTCAGCAGTCAGACAAGTTTCTACTTCAAGCCACATGAAGCCATTCTTCATACTTTGCAAACAGTGCAATTACAGTAGGATGTTTTTTAATGTAAATGAGTTCCCTGAACTAAAGGGATCTGCATCCTCCCTTAAGACAGTAAAAATATCCTATATACAGCAACATTATGTAGATATGTTTTATACAGAATATGTGCTCTATTTCTTCTTGCTCTTATTTTTAACTAACTAAAATCTTTCAATCACCTATAACATTATTCACATAGATAAGCCATGAAGAGCCCTTGCAAATAGTTCAGTTATGTTATTATATTCGCATATATTCATTTTCCTAATTACTGCCTCTTCTGTTTGATTTGTCACAAACAATGTACAATTAAGAAAATGCAAACTTGTAACACCCACTCTGCATCACAAATTTCTGCCCATGCGAGGAGGAGAAATTCTGTGCCCTGTGCACTAGTAAACTGGCTTTGATGTTTGCAAAGTCTTTAATATTTCAGGCTGGCCAGAGAAGAAAGGAAAAATGCAGAAGTGTGGTTGTTTTTGCTACTGCTACACCCAAATGAAGTGAGAACTTCTCATTTGTCTCTTGTAATCAGAGATGCCTTCTTGAGTCTCAGGTACATTAAGAAAGAATGTGTGCATGGGGTGGCCCCATGGTGTGGTTATCCTAATTTTTCAAGACTCTTTAGATGTCTCCTGCTGAATTAGATTCATAAAGGAAGAATTAATCCTCTTGAACCAGGAAACAAATCAGTGGGGATGTTCTGTGTTACTTCCATTGCCTTTATGTTATAGTCTGCAAATTCTACCTCTTCGAATATATATGATTTGTTTAATTCCCTCAGCAGTCAATTGTAGTTTGGGGAGCAAGCACAACGAATGTGGAAGACCCTGGTGACAGGAAAAAGAACATTCTCTGTATTAATCAAGTATTTAGAATCCACATCTGAGTGCTTTTAATCTCCTCTATAAAAGATTATCTAGACTTCAGAATAAAACTGAGAAACAATTTACAGCCTTGCTCTCTAATATGCCTTAAGCTTCCGATGGTGTATTATTAAAATTAAGAAGCACAAGGAAAAAGTTCCACTATATAGCAACAAAGTTCACTTTAACTCCAGAACATATGTTCCAACATTACCTATATTTCCATATTGTTAACTACAATACTGGCATCAACATGATTTGTTGAATAAATAGATTAATTAATCTAAGTGAGACATGGTACACATCTCCATTATCCTCCACTCTGTGCACAAAAAAGAGCAATCATTATGTGCACTTGTATTTTGTCAGTAAAATATGCTTGCTTGATATTGCAGACATTTGCATTTTATATACTTCAGTTACCATCTGCTAATGGCAATTTAATCATTCAATAAATAACACTAAAGAGAGCAACATTAATGAAGACTGGAGAATTTTTTAGTATAATGAATAATTTTTGGTTTATTTCTGAGAACCGCAACTGCAGCCAGCAATAAAAAGGATAATCCATTTAGACTAGAACACAATAATGAAAGCTGTTGTTGTGGGTCTGGCATAGTGGATGGCCAAAAGGGATTGTAAATTCCCAGACTGATGACTTTCTACTTTGATAAGAAATAATGTGCAAATCATTATGTCATAGACAGATGGGACTGCTCTAAATTGTTGTGATTGCATAGAAGAAGTTCCAGGAGGCTCTCACAGCTTAGACAACTTTAGTATCTACTGCAACATAAGAGGAACCTGAGAATGAAAGAACTCTTGAAAATGGCAGGCTTCAAATCCCACCTTAACAAAGAATACCTCTTAGGAAGACCACTTTAGGGCCTGCTGAATAGCTCTCAGCTTGACTCACACAGAAGTTTCATAAGAATCATAAAATCATAGAATCATAGAATCGCAAGGTTGGAAACGACCTTCAAGATCATCTAGTCCAACCGTCTTCTCATTACTGTTGCTACCACAAACTACTAAACCACATCTGGTAGCTCCTCATCCAGACACCACTTGAACACTGCCAGGGACAGTGACTCCACCACCTCCCTGGGCAGCCATTCCAGTGCCTGACCACTCTGAGAGAAAAAGCTTTTCCTTATGTCTAACCTAAACCTCGTCTGGTACAACTTGTGGCCATTTCCTCAGGTCCTGTTTGTGGCCTGGGAGAAGAAGCCAAACCCCTCCTCATCACAACCTCCCTTCAGGAAGTTGTACAGTGTAATGAGGTCTCCCCTGAGCCTCCTCCAGACTGAACAATCCCAGCTCCCTCAGCTGCTCCTCATAAGACTTGTGCTCCAGACCCCTCACCAGTTTCGTTGCCCTTCTCTGGACACGTTCCAGGGCCTCAATGACTTTTTTGTAGTGAGGAGCCCAAAACTGAACACAGCACTCGAGGTGCGGCCTCACCAGTGCTGAGTAGAGGGGGATGATCTCCTCCCTGCTCCTGCTGGCCGCACTATTTCTAATGCAGGCCAGGATGCCATTGGCCCCGTTGGCCACTTGGGCACACTGTCGGCTCATGTTCAGCCAAGCATCGACCAACACCTCCAGGTCCCTCTCCTCCTCACACTCATCCAGCCATTCAGCATCAAGCCTGTTGCACTGCATGGGGTTGTTGTGGCCAAAGCGCAGGACCCAGCACTTGGCCTTGTTGAACCTCATCTCATTCACCTCAGCTTATTTAAATCTCTCTGAAGGGCCTCCCTACCCCAAGCAGATTGACACTACCTCCCAACATGGTGACATCTGCAAACTTGCTGAAGGTGCACTCAATCCCTTCATCTAGGTCATCAGTAAAGATATTAAACAAGATGGGACCCAGTACTGACCTCTGTGGGAAACCACTTGAAACGGGTCGCCAGCTGGACTTCACTCCATTCACCACTACCCATTGGGCACAGCCCTCTAGCCAGTTCCTTACCCAAAGAAGAGTACACCTGTCCAGACCACGGGCAGCCAGTTTCCCCAGAAGAAACTGTGTCAAAGGTTTTGCTGAAGTCTAGGAAGACTACATCAACAACCTTTCCCTCGTCTACCAGGCTGCTCACCCAATTGTAGAAGTAGATGAGGCTGATCAAGCATGACCTGCCTTTCACGAACCCATGCTGACTGGGCCTGATCCCCTGGACACCATGCACATGCCGTGTGATCTCACCCAAGATGATTTGCTCCATAACTTTCCCTGGTACCGAGGTCAGACTGACAGACCAACAGATCCACGGATCCTCCTTACACTCCTTCTTGCAGATGAGAGTCACATCAGCAAGCTTTCAATCCTCTGGGACCTCTCCAGATAACCAGGAGCCAAGAGTGACCAAGAGTGACTTGGCAGTCACCCCCGCCAGCTCTCTCAGCACCCTAAGATGAAACCTGTCCAGTCCCATGGACTTGTGACAGTACAGATGGAGGAGGATCTCTCTTACCATCCCCACCTGAATCACCAGGTATGCTGCATAGCATTCCAGACCTGGATCAGGGCGTAAAGTGCCCTGAGGATAATAGGCCCTGATCTGCCTATTAAAGGCAGATGTAAAGGTGATGTTGAGGATCTCAGCCTTCTCCTTATTGTCAGTGCTCAAAGTCTCTGCTGCATCAAATAAAGGATAAAATTTCTCCCTGGTTCTTCTCTTACCATTTATATATTTATAAAAAGATTTCTTATTTTTTTTACTACAGTGGCCAATCTGAGTTCAAGTTGGGCTTTTGCCCTCCTAACTTCCTCCCTGCATACCTTAGCAACTTCCTTGTAATCTCCCCAAGCAGCCTGTTCCTTCTTCCAGAGCTCATAGACTCTTTTTCTTCCAGAGTCTCAACAATAGTTCCCAGCTCATCCACACCAGCTTTCCTCCCCTACAACTCACCTTATGGCATTCAGAGACAGTCTGTTCTTGTGCCTTAAGATTTCCATCTTGAGGAGTGTCCAGGCTTCTTGGACCTCTTTAATCTTAAGGAGCAACTCCCAAGGGACTTGTGCTATAAGCGTCCTGAAAGTGTACTGAAAGCATTTGCTTTCAGTATTTTCTTAATAAACGTATGGTGAAATATACTTACAGAGATTTTAACATTTTATTTTATTTAGAACTGTTAAGTTTGGAATTGACCTTTTAGTTCATCTGTCCAACCATCAGCCCATCACCACCATTCCCACTAAACCATGTCCCTCAGAGCCAAATAGGTTTCTTGAATACCTGCAGGAATGGTGACTTCAGCGCCCCCTGAGCAGTCCGTTCCAATGTCTTATCATCCCTCAGAGAATAAATTTTCCTAATATCCAAACTGAACCTCCCCTGGAACAACTTAAAGCCATTCTCGCTAGTCCTATTGCAGTTACCTGGGAGAAGAGGCCAATAACACATTGTTCCAAACTTCTTTCAGGGAGCTGTAGAGAGCTACAATGTCTCCCCTGAGCCCCCTATTATCCAGATCTACCAGTCTCAGTTCCATCAGCCGCTCTCCATAAGACTTGTGCTCCCAAACTTCCTCAGCTCCGTTGCCCTTTTTTTGGACATGCTCCAGGGCTTTTGTCTAACTGAGCTTTCGAGATCTTCAAGGATAAAGATTATGACAATTCTGGAGGAAACATATTCATGAACTTAACCACTCCCACTGTGAAAAATATTTTTCTGATTGAAATCTCTCTTACTTCCTTCTCCTCTCCCTAATGTATCAGCAGTTCTCTAAAACTTTTTTTTTCTATGTGGTATGGAATTTTAAAAAAATATTTTTTTTAAACAATCTCCTCCTAGCTTCAGAGATTGCCCCCTACTTATGATATTGCCATGCAGTGAGAGCAGCCATCAGTCTTTTTCTACACTTCGGGTGAATTTTCTAAAAAAGGAAGATTTTGCTCCTGTGAATACTAAATGCAGTGAAGAGGTCCTTCCTTTTGTTGAGGTGGAAGCATTACTGTACCTGCATGCCTGGATTATCTAGAACTATAGATAACAAGATGACAAGATAACAAGATAACAAGATAACAAGAACTATATATAACAAGATGAACTATAACGGTACTAGTAAATACATAGCCAGTGATTTATTCTCAGTTGAGAGTGACTGATTACTGTGAAATGATTAATTCCAAACTAAGTTTATAGACTGAGCAATGTATGCAGGTACAGGAATATGAAACATTAGCAAAGCTTTTCTGTAAATGTCCTTTTGTATAATTCCACCCCAATAACCCATGGTTGAAGTAAGTACACAGTACTTTAAAAAGCCTTTGGCCCTGTTCAGTGTGACCAGGATTGCTATTCCCACAACAGGAAAATCTTGTGTATGCCAGTCTGATCTGCTTTATCTTGCCTGTAATTTTTTACTGCATATAAGCTTTTATGGGCAAAAAATTCTCTGTTACCTCTTCTCATTTACCCAAGAACTCTTTTTTGCTTTTTAGTCAAAGACCCGATAAGTAATTGCTTGTCAAATATTTCCCCACCCCACCCCCCTGATTGATATCATCCTATTATAAAACCAGAAAATGATCCCTCATTCATTCTGGAAACTTCAAAGATAAATATTTTCCTGCGTCAACTAGTACACAAAATAATTCATGCCTTATTCCATCATCTCCAGACCAATGCACCATTTCTTCAGCATAATTATTTCAAAACAAAATGTGATAAAGTATTTTATTATTTTCTTGAGTAAATTATGATCTCTCCAGCAAGTGTTTGTGTTTCTGAGCCCCAGCAAAAGAGAGATTAAATACAGCCAATAAGTATAGAAAACTGTAGGTAGTTTAGAGTGCAACAGCAGTGTAAAATGCTAGTGATTTTTAGTAATAAAAATCATTTTTTTCATTGCCTTTGCAGCCTGAGTGAGCCACTGTACTCCTGTCCATCTACTTAAAGAGTCTGGAATTCTGGGCAGTGTCAGAAAGGAAAGAAACAAAAAGTGAACAAGATATTACAGGAAGAGTTCTCATACTCTGGTTTGTGTGTCAGACCAGAAATGGATGAGGATTGTAAGAGAGGAGAACATAACAGTAATAGCCAAGAGCTTTTGTCTGAGTGTGTAGTTTACAAGCAGGTACTCAGAGGCCTGGGGTAGTCTGAATTTTTATGTCCATAGTGCAGGAAGTGGGAACTGAGAAGGTGTGATTGCAGCAATCGCAGCACTCCAGTGGTCATTGGTCTATTGAGAACCAGCACACTTTCTCACTGCAGTCTGTGCTGGTCTGAGCCATCCTGGAGTGGTCTCAGCAGATGCAAGAGACACTGGACTGGGAGGCTACTGAGAGACCTCATGGCAGCCTACAGCTCCTCAGAGGGAGTAGAGGAGCAGGACTGATCTTTGCCCTCTGGTGACAGCAACAGGCCCAAGCATGGAGCTGTGCCCTGACCCCATGGAGGGTCAGGACAGAGTTTAGGAAAAGCTTCTTCACCAGAGAATGGTCAGGCATGGAACAGGCTCCCCAGGGAAGTGCTTACAGCCCCAAGCTGAGGGAGTTCAAGGAGTGTTTGGGCAATGCTCTCAGACATAGTGATTTGATTTGAGGTGGTCCTGCATGGAAGCAGGACCTTCTAACTCCGAATATTCTATAATCCTATAATGGCTACTGTGACACCATGACTTCTCACAGGGCTCATTGCTATGCTGTTCATGTTCATCATGAAATCCCCACTGTAGCTGCAGTGCTTGCACTTCACATGGTCCTAGTGCAGCAACATCACTTCAAGTCATGCCCAGCACCTGACACACTAAGTTCCCTGATCTAGTGCTGGCTACCAGCCAGTTCAGAGGCTCCTGCTAGATCTGTGGACCTACAGCTTAGTGCTATAGCCCAGCCCTTTTCATGGCTGAACTCACAGTCTGGCTGCTGGACATGAAAATTAGTCAAACCAGCACAAATGTGGTTAATACATTATCTCCATTCAGTGTATTTCATCTCCTGTTCTAGCATCCAGGTAAACGAAGAGGCCTACACTCAGGATATTTCTCATTTCTTTCATCTTCTGAATTCAGGCCAGGGACATTCTGGGGACAAAAGAGCTTCAGTGGACAAAACCTCCCTCTATCATTTTTAACCTATTTCCCACTCCATCCTTTAGCTCTCAGAGTACTACTTTGACCAGGAATTTCCTCTGTAGTTTTCACTATTTCTTAACAAAAGTGATATAAAGTTTTTCCCAGCAGCTTGAAGAGTAAATGGCTGTTGCCCTCAACAGGTTAATTTAGCCTGAACCCATCTGAAAGGTGAAGCCAGCTATTCAGACTTAAGTGAAAAGGAACTGGACCCCCCACTATTTCTTACAGCCCTTTTTAGTGAATTTAGTTCCCATTGGAGGCATGAAAGCAGTTGACAGCAGCTGTAGCTTGCTTTGTTCTTGTTATTTCTGTCTCACTCTAATAGTAATTTTTTTTTTTTTTTTTTTTTTTTTTTTTTAGAATAAACCATGTTAGAGGCTGTGGCTCTGCAATTTTACACAAAGAGCATACAACTTAAGCATCCTTCCCACATTGTCCTAAAAAAGAGAAGTAATCTCTCATGTTGAGAGTGAATTACTTGCCACACATGCAGCACCCAGTCTGTCTGCTAGAGCAGCCAATGAGATTGCCACTGGTAACTGTATTTTATTTTTGATATAGAATGTTATTTTATCTAATTCTAACATCTGACATCCTCATTAATTGTGCCTGTCACAGGACAAATTTGCAAAGAGATGAAATTGTAATGTTTTACACTCAAATATTCAGTAAAAATTCATTTGGTAAATACATATATGTATATATGCTTAGTAATATAAGTGTGCTTAGTTGTTTCAAATCTATTAGACAAAAAAATTGACAGGCAGAGAAAACGCAATTTTAAGCTACTCAAGCAGCTTCAGTGTAGAAGGTAAGTGTTGAAACAGTTTATTACTTTACTGTTATTTCACTAAAATCAAAAAGCTTGTCCTATTTAAAGATGAGTTAAGGATTTGTTTCATTGCAGTATTAGAATGCCAAGACATAAACCTGCACGGGTATTGCTTGAGGTAATCACATGGCTATATGAATGCTGAAGTAACCAGAAACAGTGCTACAGGCTCACTTAGCCCTGTATAGCTGCATTGAGCCATCTCAAGCAGATTCCCAGTAGTCCTGGAAGGCATATCTATGCATAAGCTGTCCAAATGACACATCAGGCAGGGAGAAGTACACAGTATATTATACCTGTCTCAGGAGTTCATTTGGACGGTGAGCAATCCTTGGAGAGTAAAGACTAAACAGCAAGCAAAAATAAATGCATTATCTGGACAACCTAAGGGACTATGTGTTTTAAATTCTGAGGATAAAATGCATACTGTCAGGCAGATCATTTCATTCTTTGAAATAAACTCTGAGACATTTAACATAGGCAGATGCATTCCTAACAATCCCAAGGGAAGGAGCAAACATTTATTCCTCCTGCCCTCTTCATTGCAAACTGTTCAAACAATTGTAGCTGGCCTCCACAGCAGTGCCAGCTGAACCAAAAGATCATAAAATGCAATTTTTTTAGACAGCCATTCAGAGACCCAGGAGTTCTCCTGCTGGAGAAAACAGCAGTGTGTGGCATTTGGACTCTGCCAAGCTTGTGCCCCATGAAAGATGACAGGTGACAAACTCAAAGATTGTGAACAATGAGGAGACAAAGGCAAGAAAATAACACATACTGCCCTCTCCAAGAGCAAGGAAGGAAGTTTTGCCTTTATGGCTGTTGTGTTTTTTGTTTGTTTGTTTATTTTTTTGTCTGCTATCTGGGGTTTTTTGTTACTCAGTAATATAAATTCAGGGTTATCCAATATGGGAAAAAATGTTAGGCTAACATTGCTGTCTCAACCAGTGTAAATCAAATGTTCATTTTTTCTTCAGAGAATAAAGGAAATATAAATTCTGTTGGGCTTCCTAGTACTACCAAAAAATATAAAAATAACTCACCTGTTCAATCTGAGTGCTTTAGTTATGCCATCTCCTTCATAGGAACTGCATTAAAATGTGATATTATATTTTGTAATTTTTTAAATACTGTTGCATAATAGGATGGTCTTTGAACACTCTCATATTTGAATAGTATTTATTTGGCCCACTTCATAGGATAACAGCCATGGGGCTGTCTGCACATTGTATTTGTCTCAGTGAATACTTAGTCAATGGGATACCATTGGACCCAGTTCTCAGTTGCTTTACACCAGTTCATGAAGCTGAAAGGTGTAAAAACGGGCCAAAAATAGTAATGATGTAGGTAATATACAAAGTGGCAATCGCAGGTCTACATCCAATTTGTCAGGATTAAGTATCTATTTCAACTATATCTGAAACCCAGACAGGGAGTTTCCAAAAACCTCAGCCCATTTTCTCTGTTCCCTGCAGTTTTCAAGGGGAAGAAACATTGACCTCCAAAACCAAGGATCATACTCCAAGTGCAGCAAGAAGAGATGTGCCAGCAGCCTGTGCCATGCACCCACTGCTCAAACAAAACAGTCACAATGACCACGCAGCTTCTGGCATCCCTTTATTAAAAACCTGAGCTCACTCTATTTCTTACTAAAATAACTCCACTGAGATGGAACTTTTGTAAAAGATCATATGGGACAAAAAAGAATCCAATCTTGGTATTAGATCAGTGAAATTGTTGCAGACACAAATTGGTGTAAATGGGAGCAGAAATTGGGGTTTAGTAATGTGACAATATTTTGAAGGTACCATTTTCCCTGGGATTCCTTTTGCAGTGTCATTCTGAGTGTTATTTATTCACCAAACACTATATCACAGTTTCCTAACTTGTCTGTGACATTATCCAACATTCTTTCAGCATTATTGTCAAATTTGTCTAACTAAGAGCTAAAACTTCAAAATTATTGATTCTGACAGTTTGCTTTAGTGCTGCCTTAGACTCTGGAATATTTCCAAAATCTATAACAGACTACAATCAGACCAAATTTTCTTCTCTGAACTCCAAAAAAAAAAATGAGAAGAAAAGAAAGGAAGATTTCGGAAGATAGCTTAGCAAGTAAAAAAAAAGTATAGTATAAATAAGTGGTTGCATCATCTGGGAGAAAGATCATTAGAGAAGTCTTAAGAAACACACTGGCTTTAAAGTTGGAATTGACATCAGAGACAGTAAAGAGGATTAAAAAATAAAGAAATAATGTTTCTTTGTTGTAATGGAAAAGGAAATAAATAGAGCTTTATCATTTTCTGTTTGAATGGCTTTCAAAAAAAAAAAAAAACAACCAAACATAGCATTTTGTTCCCTATGGCATGAAACTTTTCATTGTCTGTATTGTCAATAAAAAATGTCCCCTGAAATACATGAGGCAGCAAAATAAACTATGGTGAGACTCTTCAGAAACAAATCCAGCAAGGAAAGATTTTATGCCTGAGTGTTTAAGCTTAGTTCTGTCCAAATTAAACGATGATACAAAACAGTATTCAAAGGAAACCCAAAATACAACCTGTTCTTTACCTCTGACTCTGATACTAAGTTAAAAATGCCTGGGACAGCTCTATGACATTAAAGTCAACTGGAACAGTACAGCCAACTCTGATAACACATAATTACCTTACCCTTCAATACAGCATGGCCTCTTACAAAATGCCTACTGGAAATGTTTCATAACAACACGAACTTGTGCTCCATCCCCACGGCCTCCGTTTGAAAGATTGCTCATCAGTCTGGGTCAAAACCAGCAGCCACTGGCAGCCGTACAGCCCAGACATTTCAGCTGTAGTGCCGGGGAATAATCCCCAGAAGTGTTTGGCTTATTGCTGTAGAAACAGACTTTGCAGACATTGATCCCACACAACTGCTATGGTGTAAACTCCAGCAGGCTGGTCAGCACTACACAGTCAGTCCTGCTAACTCTCCCCAGGTGAGATGAGGGGTAGAAAGTAAGGTAAAAGTGTTAGACCTCATAGGTTGAGATGAAGACAAATAAAGCAAAAGTGTGCATGCAAGCAAAGCAAAACAAGGAATTCATTTGCTGCTTCCCATTGGCAGGCAGACGTTCAGCCACTTGCAGGAAAGCAGGGCTCATCAAACATTGCAGTTTCTTGGGAAGACAACTGCCATCCCACCAGTCTCTCCCATTTTCTCTTTCTTTTCCCCAGTTCTGTTGCTGAGCACAATGCTACAGGACATGGGACTCTGCTTTAGCCAGTCCGAGTCAGCAGCCTTGATTGCCTCCCCCCTCAGTTCCTTTTGTGCCCACAGCCTCCTCATGATCATGTTAGTCTTCTCACACATGGTGATCCACTTAGAAGTTAGCACACAATAGCTGCTTGTTAACAGGTCTCCCAGACTCTTCTCTCCCTCTTCTCTCCATTCTGTTCTCCTTTAGTCTCTTCTCACAATGCCTAGAATATCCTGAGTTGGAAGGGACACACAGGATCCTTTCAACACCTGCCCCTGTCTCTGCCCCTTTCCCCCTTTTCAGGCATGTAGTGTGACCTCATCTTCTGTGTCAGTGCTAGTGCACACAGGTTCCCCCATGAGTGGAGTCAATTCACAAATCCAACACAAGTTCACACACTGTCTCTACCAGCTTCCTTTTCCGCTAAGTGATTTGAACCACCTTATGGAGGAGTACTGCAACAGCTCGATAACTGGGGTGTCTTTGGGCTGTAGCAGTGACGTGTTACATCAGCTCAAGCTGCCTGTGAAATGCACTCTTAGGAATCAGAGGCTTCCATTTTCTTCCTCAAATGCTCCTCCACATCTTCCCAGCTACCAGAAGCCAGAAGAAGCTACCAGAAGAAAATTACAGGCACAGAAAGGGTCCGTAGGAGATAAAAGTAACATTGTTCAGGTCTTTTGTTGCAGCTCTGCAGAAATGAGCTCAGGACTTCCTAAATATCTCAGAGTGAGAGTAAGGAGGAGACCTATGCTCTGGCTGTTCTTGGATCCATAGTCCAATCTCCCTTTTTTTAGATTTAATTGCTTGCTATTTCAGTCTTGCTTTTACTAACCAGAGAGCTAATTCTCAATGAGTCACAATAAAATAAGTGTTCCCTTTCCAAGGGTCCCCTTTATCATATGCCTATCCTACTGATTCCTAACAGAGCTTCCTGGGCACTTTCATAACAGTCCCTGATATGTAGCACTTAAATAGTTTTCTGTGAACACTGTCCTGATTTTATTCCATTGAATGCATCACAAAATTTTATTCCACTGGCTTTTACTACGGTATCAATGCTACAAAGGATAAAAAGGAGAATTTGTGAAACAATTGAAAATCATTGCCTTGATAAATCAACATGAGTAACAGCAATTAACTATCATTTTCAATTAAGATTCACAGATCTTAAGCCCTTTGTGTTCTAAGCATGTGATGATGAGAAGAACAAAGTAATTTAACATGGTACACAAATATATATATTGTGATAGAAATTCTTCTAGAAAATAAATTTAAAAGCACACATAGCATGTCCTCTAAACTGTCAGTAACTGAAAACCATAATATGAACAAATGTTTCTTCACACTTAGTCATTTACTGTTTCTTTTTCTATTCTCTTTGTGAAACTGCCCATACATACCATGTAATGCATGTTGTCCTTTACATTTCTCATGGAGTACAGCTGTTTCCTTTGCTTTTAGGTCTGTCAGTCACACTGTTGTTAGCACATACATCTTTAGCCATTTGCCCAACATAAATTAAAATGAGTTTCTTATATCACATGTGTGAGTATTAATAATTGAGTCATGAGTGGTTTAAATTTAGCTAGAAAGCTGTAAGATATATTGGCATTTTTAAGTGTTATTTCCTTGTTTTCCAGAACTTAAAAGCTTTGGGACTAAGGGGAAATATCTGTGTTTTTTACTACTTCTCTCAGAATGAAATCTCCAGCTAATGTGGTTGAGAAGATGCACTCAAACACGGGAAGAAGATGTAACAGATGTAGTGGCTTGCACTTTCAGAACCTTAAGTAAAAATGTTCTAAGGGATGGTTTCTGCATCTTTCTCTCTGAGAACCAACTTAGCTATCCATTGATAATACTTGAAATATAAACACCTTCCTATCATTGCTTATCATAATCAGAAAAGGAATTACTGCAATACACCATCAATTTTTTCCCAAGCTCTGGACACAAAAGAGCTTAAAATACTTGCCCACAATATTGCATATATGCAAGCTGATGTTGAGCCAAGGACACATGAAACTCAGACAGCAGGGTTGAGCTTAAGAACCCCAAAATTAATCTGGGGTCTGGGGCCATATCCACAAGACCATGAATGCATCATTCACTTACTAAGTCATCTGATCATCTGACACAACATTTTGGCTTGTTGTTCTGTTGTTTTCCCTGATATAACTCCTGAATAAGAAACTGCTCATGAAACTGTTCTTATTTATGTTATAAAAAACAAATATATCAATTATTAACCCAGCTACATCTCATGTGAGGACAAATTCTTCAGCTTTCTCTCAAGGAGACATACGGAGGCAAATATTTAGTAACTAATGTTAAAGGTGGAAAAAAGTTCTTTGTGTGTGTGTTTATTTTATTGGATTATTGTTGTTATTGTCGTGGGTAGTGGTTTTTATTTTTTTATTTTTCTCTTGATTTTAGCTACTTTCTACTTGCCCTCCTTTTCTCTTCCTTCTTTTTCTCTTTCTCAGAAGAACTACAAATCCAGAAATTGTCCAGCCTCAGGATATAAATGAGACAGAAACAGAGAGCAGTCCTTCATTTCTGCCCTAAACGTCTGTTAACAGCAAGGCTACTGCCAGAAGTGTACTTTAGAGACCCTTTTGCAATAGCTTCTGCCAGAGTTATTCCTTCCTACTCCAAGGACATTATGTAAATCAAGAAGATATACTAGACTGCAGTCTCAGACAACGGGGTTTTTAACCTAATGATGAATATAATTCCAAAAATGTTCCCTTACTGTGGTTTAAAAACTAAATATCTAACTTTTGAAAAACTAATTCAGAACATTACAGAATAGTTCTTTATTATCTGGAAGAAAAAGTTGATTGCCACATAATTCTTATAGCTCTTCCAAAACCCCCTAGCTATGCTCTGAAAATGTGTTTTTTTCTCTAGAAAAGGCTCAAATCCACCACTACACATCTCACAAGGCACTGTAATGCAGTCACTGCATCCTCACACCTGGCTCCATTGCAAGCACAAGGTGTTGTTCTTAAAAAATGCATAACTCACTTGGTATTGAGCCACGTGCTGGAAATCTTCAGCCTGCTGTTTAGACTAAGATACTCCTGCCACCAGCCATCTTCCATCATCTTCTCACATCCACATGCCAGCCTAGCTCTTTCACTTAGCAGTGAGTCACCCATCTGGAAATTAGCTCCTGTTGGCTATCAGACAACACATACTTCCAGAAATGTCAAAGATGTTGAATGTGTTTTTGACAGTAAAGTCTTGACTATAGTCTTGTTATGTCAGGGCAGTTGACTTGAGATTACGACTGACACCTGGCAGGATGACGTGGTCATTGAAGTGAGCTTAAGTGGTTTAGATGAGAGCAAGCTACTCTCTTTATTCAGATTTCTGAGGCCTCTCATTCCTTTCTCATCTTTTCCCAAACTCCAACAGAAAAGATAATTTTCCAGGTCTCCCTAAATAGAAAGTCAATGGAGAGGATAATTTCAGTACTAGGTGTTTATCCTGTCTTGCTACTCTAAGAAACTGTAACAGTCTCTATAAGTGGTTTCATTCTCTCTGCTTTTTCATCTATAAGCTTGGTTGGGTTTGAAGGTCAGACTGAGCTGTTAAACTTGGTCAGTGGCATGGAGCTGTTGACCGTATTTTCTTTTTTTCAGAAAATGTCTCAGCTACTTCTCTGCACTGCTTCAAGAGTCACTGGGGACAGAAGTACAGCACGTTCTTCCTCTGCTCCAGAATGAGTAAGAAACACTAAAACAGACTTAGCCATAGCTAAAAACAGCACAATAATTAAAAATAAGCAAGCAATAACAGCAAAAAAAAAAAAAAAAAAAAAAAAAAAAAAAAATCCTGTCACAGACAGAATTTCACCTCTTTATACATGTTTGGTGTGGAATACATCCCTATGGTATCAAAGCTCATAGTAATGACTTCAAACGAGACTGAACTTGTCTTCAGGTACAGAAGAAGTCAATATTTGCTTACTAAAGATGCACCAAGACTTGGTTTGTTTTTCTTCTCTTTAAATGTGTCAGGTTTTGGCCTAAGACTTCATCAGTCCATGGAAATGATTTGAATATTAGGAGTAGGATATCTGCCAGAGGTCCAAAATGCAACAGTCATGTTGTATGGATTCTCCTAATGGGTCAATTCACTACCTCCTGTTTTTATAGTGGTTTTTTTTTTTTGTTTTGTTTTTGTTTTTGTTTTTGTTTTTTTTTAAGATTTAGAACATTTATTTCACAGCTCTTTGCTACACAAATCTCTTGGTACTTCTTTCCCACTCCTGGAGTAGATAGTAGGACAATGAAGCTTCAACTGCTTATCCTGTGGCTCTAAAACGTAGCTCACAATATTGTGAAGAATACACATCGACACCTCAGAATGTTTAATTGCTACACCTGAAAATCTGAATCAGGAGACACTACATAGACAGTATTAAATTCCTTTTTTAATTCAGAAATCCATAAAAAGTAAAGCATATGAGAATTAGGCCATCAGGTCTATGACAGAGTAACCTCAAGTTTTCATGCTGTACATGACAGACTCTAAGTGTCAGAGTTGAAGAAAAATGTGAGATTTAGTTTTGTTATTTGCTTTCCATGTTAGAACTAAGCCTTTGCTATCTGCCATTTTCCTTTCAAAACTTAGCTCTCCTGCGAGGCTGAAGATATAGAATTGTTAAAAGTCTTGACATAAATACAGTATTGGAAATAAGTACTCCGTTCTCTCAAAATAGGATTGGCTATTTAAGTTAACTGAAATGATAGTAAGTAGTCTGGGAATCATTTGGAATGTTACTTGTCCAGATTCTCAGCTGGTATAATTACTTTAGGTGAAAAAGAAGCTGCTTGAATAGATATTTAGGCTTAAGAAATTTTTATTTAAAGCAGAAAAATAACCATGCTTGATATAAGCTCACTAAATTTAAGAATTATTTTTCAGTCTCCAAAAAGGTTTTCTCCCTCTGCGTCTCTCATCAGAGCAATGAACATTTCTGACTTTATTATTTCTCATGTCAACTCTTCAGTAAGGAGGTATTATGGAAAACCTAAAATACAAAAGAGACTGTCAATCAGGAGATTTGGAATTCATAGTGTTGGGAAAAGGGTGAGAGGCTCTATTTCTGTTTGGAGATATGAAAGATATTTCTGTTTGGAGATATGAAAGATTTAGTGTCAGGGTATTTGTAAATCACAACTAGTCACAACCTCTTTCTTGCTTACAGTCTTGCTAAGGCAGACTACTTCCTTGTCATTCCTTCTGGTCCTTCTAGTGGGCAACAATTCTATTATGCTGACTTATGCCATTACATTTCAAATTTATCTTTTTCTTAGTCATCAGACTAATGGACGCTATGTCTTATTTTAATGCCATATAATTAGTCAGTAGATCTGAGTAGATCTGTCTCAATTAACCTTGTTGCTCTTCCCCTTGGTGATCACCAGCCCATCACACTGGTAAAGAACTGCAACACTTTCCATTCTCCATTGCCTGTTTGATTTTGCCCAGAATGGCACTCTGATGGTGTATCAAGGTACCCACTGACCTGCTAAGGGGATTGGAATGATGCAGGAATGAGATTCTCTTCTTGTCTCATTCTGCATGCTGCTTCTGGTGTACATGGCCAAATTTGGAAACAAAGTTCTGTATAGGCCAGTAAGACAGCTCTCAGACAGTCTTCTAAGATGCCTATTATTTAATCCTCAAATCAAATATATTGTGGGCTAATATATATATATATATGTATGTATGTATGTATAAACAGCAGTAAAATGGCATAAGCATTTTAATGGGAAATAAAAATGTAATAGGGCCATACTGTTTTAATTTTCTCCTCGGCCATTCCAATGCCAAGAAACATGTTTCAGCCTGCCCTTCAAATACTTTGATCTCCTAGTCACCACCTGCACGAATGTGATATTCCTGAAGAAATCTGCTTATCAAGTGGGGTGTGGTGATGAAACAGGAATCTTGGCAGAGAAGTAGGTATATAGCCAGTACATAAACATCAGTGTCTCCAAGAAAATGATGGCAGAGAACTTGCTGCCTTTTCCAAAAACATACAGTGTTGCCAGTAAACTGACACAATATACACAGCTTATACAATACAATGTGTTTTCATCGGGGTACAATATGATACACTGTTGCAGGCAGCTATCAATCAGGGACACTGAAATGTGAAAATAATATGGTTTCTAGAATGTAACATTACGCTGCCTTAGTGGAATAGAATGGGTATTCGGATTTTCGGGAGAGCTATTTTTTTTTTTTTTCCCACTGGTCTTCCAGGATAAAATCATAGCTGCTTACAAAATTGTAAATGACAGCCTTTTCAATTGGATTTATGAGAAGTAACAGTAAAATCTGCCTTCAGGACACATTTTGCAAAAATGCTTTTTCTCATCTTTCTTCTGCTCTTTGACACTCAGCATTGCTGTGCTACAAAGAAATGCTGTGGTACATTGCACCTGTGATATATTCACTCTAAGAACAGATGAGCAGAGAAAGAACATTCATGACTTCGCAACAATGAGGTTGCTGATCCACAGCTTTCTGATCATTCCTGCAGAGTGGAAATGAAGCCAAAAAGAATAGCCAAGGATCTCATCTGTATGCTGACAACTGCAAACTTCCTCAGTCACATCCATTTTCAGGTCACTCCTACTGTTTTTTAACCTTGCACTGGTATGGCTAAGTGAGTGACTAGTCTTAGAAGTAAACCATCCACAGGCTGCTTCCATTTATTTTGTCTCTTCTTCTTCATTTCCAATTTATTCATCATCAAGGCTCAATCACACTGGAAATTCAAGCTGGTAGACCTCAATTAAATGAGAAGTTTACCCTCTTTATCTTATATAGAATCATAGACTGGCTTAGGTTGGAGAAGAACTTAAAGATCATCATGTTCCAACCCCTCTGTCATGGGCAGGGTTGTGACCCACCAGATCATGCTGCCCAAGGCACTGTCCAATCTGGCTTTGAATGTCTCCAGAGATGAGGCATCCACAGCCTCTCTAGGCAGCCTGTTCCCAGTGCCTCAGAGCCCTCTAAGTAAGAATTTCTTACTAACATCTAACCTAAATCTCATCTCTTTTAGTTTAAAGCCATTCCCTCTTGTCCTGTCACTACTTGACCACGAAAAATTTTGGTCCCCCTCCTGCATGTAAGCTCTCTTCAAATATTGGAAGTTTGCAGTGAGGTGTTCCCAGAGCCTCCCCTTCTCCAAGCTAAACAAACCCAACTTCCTCAACTTTTCTTCACTGGAGAGGTGTGCCAGCCCTTTGATCTTTGTGGACCTGCTCCAACCGGCTTTGCATCCTTCCTGTACTGCGGTCTCCAGACCTGGATGCAGTAATCCAGATGGGGTCTTACAAGGGCAGAGTAGAGGGGAACATTCACCACTCTTGCCTTGCTGGTCACCCCTCACCAACTGGGATACTGTTGGCCTTCCAGGATGCAAAAGCACACTGGAGGCTTGCATCCAGCTTTTTGCACTTCGGAGCTCCCAAGCCCCTCTCTGTAGGGTTAATCAATATGATCTTCTCCCAGTCTGTACACACATCTTGGATCGCCCCCAGTCCAAGTACAACACCTTGTACTTGGCCTTGCTAAGCTTCATTAGATTCTCATTTCCCACTTTTTGAGCATGTCCGGACTCCTCTAGATGGCATCCTTTCATTCTATTGCATCAACTGTACCACAGCTTTGTGTCATCCAGCAAATTTGCTGGGGCACATTCAATTCTACTGTCTATGTTGATAAAGATGTTGATGAGAACTGGTCCCCAGACAGATCACCAGGGGATGCCCCTCATGTCTGGCTTCTACCAGGACACGGAGCCATTGACAACAACTCTCTGGTTACAATCATCCAATCAGTTATTTATTCACTGAATAGTCCTTCAAATAGCCTTCAAATTCAGATCTCTTCAATTTAGAGATCAAGATATGGTGCAGGACCATGTCAAAGGCCTCTACAAGTCCCGTAGATGACATCAGTTGCTCTTCCAATGTCCATCGATGTTGTCATTCCATCATAGAATGCCACCAGGCTAGTCAGGCATGATCCGCCCTTGATGAAGCCATGATCTTCATGGCTATCTTGGATCACATCCACATCTCACATGTGCCTTAACATCTCTTCCAGGAGGACCTAATCCATGATTTTCCCAGGCACAGACATGAGGTTCATCAGCTGGTAGTTCTTCCTTTCTCCCTTTCTTGAATATGGGAGTGATACTTCACTTTTTCCAGTCACCAGGAACTTCACCTGACAGCCATGGTTTTTCAGGTGTGGAGAGTGGCTTGGCAACCACATCAGCCATTTCTGTCAGAACCCTGGGATGCATGTCATCTAGTTCCCTAGACTTGTAAACATTCAGCCTCATGAGAGGTCTTGACCTTGCTCAACGATTTGGGAATTTTGGTCCCCTAACCCCCACTTAGAGGTTCAGGGATATGAGAGGCGTGAAAAGTCAGATTGGACATTAAGACCGAGGCAAAGAAGTCAAAGTATCTCAGCCTTTTCCATGTCTGAGAAAGCCAGCTCTTCCTTTTCATTTATTAGAGGGAGTACACTCTACTGCACCTGTCTCGTCCCAGTGAATCCCTTCTTGCTGTTTTTCACATATCTTATCAACTTCAATTCCATCTGTGCCTTGGCCTTCTCGATCCCATACCTGCACATCCAAATAGCATCTCTACACTTTTCCCAGGCCACCCATCTATGCTTCCACTGCTTATACTTTTTTCTTTTTTCATTCAGCATTATCAGCAGATCCTTGCTCAGTCATGCCAGTTTCCTGCCTTGTCAGCTTGATTTCTTATTCTGGGGGACAGAGAACTCGTGCTCTCAGAAAGGCATCCTGTAAAGGGTAGCCAGTTCTGTTCTGTTCCTTTGTCCCTAAGGACAGTTTCCCAGGGTATCTCATCCAACAATTCCTTAAGCAGCCTGAAGTTCCTCTCCTGAATTTCAGAGTCCTGACTTGACTCCTTGCCAGGCCCAAATTCCTCAAGATCACAAACTCAACGAGGGCATGGTCACTGAAGCCCAGGCTGACTTCAGTCTTAATGTCATTAATGAAAACCTCCGCACTGGTGAGCACCAGATTCAGCAACACTTCACCACTGGTGGTCTGCCCAATATCTGAATCAGAAAGTTGTCATCAATGGACTCCAGGTGTCTCCTGGACTGCTTGCAGCTCACCATGTTGTTTTCCTGGCAAATACATGAGTGGTTGAAATCTTTCATCAGAATGTGACACTGAAAGTGCGATACCTCTTGCAGCTGAAGCAAGAAGGTCTTGTCAACCTTCTCGAGGCTCCCCTCGATCAGGTGGCCTGTAGTAGAAACTGACAATCAGATTCCCTTTATTAGTCCCATCCCTAACTTTAATCCACAGGCCCTCAACCTGTTTCTGACTGTTTCTTAGGGGAAGCATGTTGTAGTCTATCTACTTCTTGACATAAAGGGTGACTCCCCCACCTCTTCTACCTCACCAATTCATTCCAAAAAGCCCAGTCCTCAATCATTGTATTCCAGTTGTGGTATTCCAGTTATGTGAGTCAGGTTTCCATTACAGAAGTAAGATCATAGTTTTTCAATCGCAACACAGTTTCCAATTCCTCCTGCTTATTTTGTAGTAAGGAATGTATGATGTATGCGTTGGTATAGAGGCATTTCAGTTAGGCTTTCAGCCACATTACCTTCTTGGAGGAGCATTTCCACAAGCCTCTGGGACAAATCCGACATCTTTCCCTGCTGCTTCCTAAAATGACAGACTTCCCTGACTCTTCTCTGTTCCTCAGCAGTATATCCCCTTCCCCCATCAAACCTAGGTTAAACCTAGGTAAATCTACCTTGATTTGTTTTCTAATTGATACAAATGACTATGTTGACACTGCCTTATATCAGATAAGTATCTGAGGATTAGAATAATTTTAAATTGAAGCCAGCTTGCTACTGTTTAACTGAAACAATGTTCAAACAACGCCTTCCTGCCATTTAAATTGGTTAAAAAAAATAATAATAATTTAAATTGGTACATTTTCCTTATGTAGCTAGAGTCTTATGTTGTAGGTGACTGCAACAGTCTTATTTGAATAACTCTACATGGCACACATTAAAAAAAATAGCATTGGCAGGATGTTTGTGTAGATGGCCATGATTCACTTTTTTTCTTTCTTTTTTTTTTTTTTTGCTTGAGGTATCAGGGATTAACTAAGGTGTCAGTAGCATAAGAGACTCATGAAGGGATAAAAATATCTCATGAGCTGTGGCCTGTTCAATTGCTGATATAGAGAGAAAAATAAGGAAATAAGGTATACATTATAGAAGTTAGAAGTTTAGGATGTTGGCATTTCTGGAGAACAGTGCTACTCTGTATTTGCACTTTTGCACCCTGATATGTTCCTCAAGGCGGGGACTTCATACCAGCAGACTACTTTCCATTACTGTGAAATAAGTTTTGGGTACTTACTAAACAGAAAAACTTATCTGTGCTTGTTCATACCAATTTATGTAAATCAGTCTGTTACTAAGAACAGAAACATTTAACTCAAGCAAATTGTAAGCATACAAAACAGCAAACATAATTTGAAAAGACCTGTCTGCTGCTTTGCACAAGTTCACATTCCAGTCAACTTCAGTATTTAGCTCATAATCAGACAAGCTCAAGCAAAGCAGACACAAGTCATAAGTTCTTGCTGTATACCTTCCACTAAAATGAAAGCAAATTTCAAAAAGAAAATATTTGCATACTGATGATTATATGTGTTTTTAAATCATCACATTGTTATTTTTAAGCAAAAGATAGTCATCAGAAGTATTACATTATATCATGACGCTATGCATAAACACTACACCAGTGTTTATGTGCAGTGTGCTGAACGCAGGCTTCTCTTGGCTATCAGACTGCCAGCAACACAACCAAACAGGGAACCACTTTCAGGTGATTAAATTCAATGGGTGGGTGAAGCTGCCCCAGGCAGAATATACTACTGATGTGTTATGTTTATGTACAACACAGAGATGAAGACAGTATACAGAGAAAAAACAGGTATATACGGGAATATACAGGCCTACCACTTAAATTGAAATCACTGCTATTTTTTGCAGTCGTTATGAGAATTCAAAGGCCACGTATGTTCCCATAACTCCCAGATCTACAGTACTGATATTATACATAATGAATATCGTGCCACTCAGGAAGCAACAATTAAGCAATTAATAGACAGCAATATTGACAGTGTTTACAGCAAAAATAGCTGAGAGAAGACCCTCACAGTTAGTTTTGTATCTTGGTCTCTTTATTCACTCTTTAATGTCTTTGACTTTCTGCATGAAGTGATTTCATTAGCAAGGTATCTATCTGCATGATGAATCTCAAGTTTTTCAATAAAGTAGCCCCAAAGCTCTACTTTTACAGTTTTATGCTTTTCAGAACTCTTCTAAGGTCTATGAATAACTTGAGAAAACTGTTTTTCCATTTTAACTGCCTTCTGTGCTGTCAAAAGATTGCTGGACAATGAGTCAGACCAATCGCATTCTTCTAATTTTGAGTCCTGCCTTACATTAATATGGATGTGATTACAGACTCACAGCTTGGAATGCTGGCAAAAGATAATACTTGACAATATTTTCACAAATAAAAAGGGACATAGATCAATACAAGCATGTCCAGAGTTAAAGAAGGATATAAATAGTGTTATATTCAATGATGTAAGAAGTAACTATTCCATGAGAAGCTAAAATAATGAAAAGATTTGTGTTGTACCTCTGAGTTAAGTCAGTCTTATTTGTTATCTATTTATTTTTCAGAGTAAGTGGTTGGGATTGAAGTAGTCTGAAGGATTGGATCTTTGTTTGTTTGTTTGTTTTCCTTTGTTATTAACTTGATTAGTTATTGAATTCTGCCGAAGTAAAATGAGGTAGGTTCATGTAGATGAGCAAACGCGCTTGCACAGTTTTGCTAAAGTACAAGTTTTGTGATGGCAAACTTTCTAGATATATCTTTCTGCATCTATATTATGCAAGGAGAGAAAAGGAAGGTGATCTAGTCATGATTTCTGTGGTATGAGTATTGTTACCTCACTAAAGTAGCTGTTAGGAGGAAAAGGTACCTACTGATCATTTAAGTCCTATGGGTTGGTTTTCTTTTTTCTTCTTCTTTTTTTTTTTTTTTTTTTTTTTTTTTTTTTTTTTTCTTTCTTTTTTAGTATTTTTGGATTTGTCTTTATCTGGGGAGAGGTGGAGGGTAGTTTTTGTTGTTGTTGTTGTTGTTTAATCTTAGGCTGCTTGGCCTTTACCATAGTCTCCTATGGATTTGAGTATCTTGACTAATTTTTTGAAATATAAATATTTGAACCCTTACCAATAGTGAATTTTTCCTTCACTGTTTACGTAAGTAAGCTTTCATAGTCAATGTGCTTGAGGAGAGACATGTAAGAAATATTAACAATTCCTATTGCAAAGCCAGCTGCAAATGTTAAAGATGAAAGTTACTTTTCTATTTAAAGCTCCTTATTCAACCTTTTTCTTTTTCTTTTTCTTTTTCTTTTTCTTTTTCTTTTTTTCTTTTTTCTTTTTCTTTTTCTTTTTCTTTTTCTTTTTCTTTTTCTTTTTCTTTTCTTTTTCTTTTTCTTTTATTTTGTTTTCTTTTTCTTTTTCTTTTTTCTTTCTTTTTTTCTTCTTCTTTATCTTTTTTTTTTTTTTTTTTTTTTTTTTTTTTTTTTTTTTTTTTTCCCCATGTAACTTACTACAGACACACCATTTAAGGTACAACACAAGTACTCAGTGAAAGAAAAAGCTAATCCCTGTATAAAGACATAGAGGAAGGGTGAAATAAAGCTGAAAGTTTTCCAGTGCAGCAAGAAGAAATCATAGGCAAGTATATATATTAACAAATCTCTGTTGTTTTGTACATTCACATCTATAGATTGCTACATTTCTTTAAATGAATAGTCAGTTTTCCCACTGATACTTATACATACTCTTCCATCTCAAAGCTTGGGATCTTAACAACTCACATTCATGAATGCAGTGTCCCTTGTGTCATTAGCCTTTATGGTACATGACTGCCATGCTGCTGTCTTAACAAGTAGGTTTCAATCTATGCAGTGAACATTCATTTCTAGAAGTGACACTCAGCTAGGAATGCATAGTATACACATCACTGAAACTGCATATTTAAGCTTTTCTGAACTTATTGTAATACTGAATTATTACAAATGTAATGAATGAATTATCTCATGGTCTAGAATTTAACTTCGTATGCTCATATACACTTGCTTGATTCAAGTATGACATATTATTCTAAAAGCTTTTCTGAATGAGAACTATACGTACATAAATTTAGGTTAGAAAAAACATGTATAATCAGTTCTACCCTAAAAGCAAAGTGGTTTCTCTTGATTTACCTAATGTCCTATGTTTAATTTAAACCAAAATAAGTTATTTCTATATGAGGCTGAGCACTCATCCAAAACTAATTGAATAACTAATGTAATTATGAACTCTTCCCTTTACATTAAGTCTCTAAGAACACTGACAGTATATCATTACTTGTTCTCAATTTCTGCTTGGTCCAAATAAAAGCATTGCTTGTGTTAAGCCAGCAGACTCATGCTATTACATTGTCTGAATACAATTGTTTATCAGAGTGCTGAGTTAACTTCAAATGTATTTCATTTCAACAGCCAAAACTTTATGCTAATAATACGCAGCAAGAAGCCTGTATCTGCTGTACAACAATCTGACAGAATCCATTTTGTATGCTACTTCCAAGAAAGAAAATGCCAAGTAGAGTATGGTGGTTTTTTTATCTTTGCTACAGTATCTGACTACCAGACAAAATCCGTGCTCTCTCTACAGCCTGCAGCAGGGGGAAAATCCAGAACCTGTTACTTCAGCATGTTTCAGGTTTATCTTCTGTATGTAGCACATATACATGCATTTAACACAATTGTACTTTGCAGTTGGTCTTTTGTAACTATATAGAAACAGTTATTAACTACAAAGACTTATTTACACTAGCACTGGTCTTCTGTAGAAGAGGAAATAACCTAAGTTTAGGTCCACTCCTAATTAGTGTCCGAACACGAACTGATTCTAATGACTGACAGTAATACATAGGAATTTGTATTGTCTAATATAAAAATACCTGTGGTAAGAATTTGGGCATTTCAGTACTCTTGGATTCTAACAAACCAAGGAACATCTACAAGTACTTTTAAAATCTATGAAACTCCCTAAACATTGATTTTATTATTATTATTATTTTTTATCTGGATGTATTCTCAGGTTCAAACAACTGTAAGCCCTGGAGTCACTGCAAAATCAGAAAAAGCTCTACTTCCTGGGTAAATATGAATGTGATCATCTTAACGTTCTGTGTTCCTCCCTCCTGTGTTTGTAGTTGAATTAAGGCACAGAACACTGTTGTTACATCTGGAACTGAAACTCGATTCAGAAGTCAGGCCCCACACGAGTAGACATGACAGGTCCCTGTGCTAGATGACCCCCTTCCAACTTCGGACATTCCATAATTCTGCGATATAAAGCCACAACTCCCTCGATCTGGTGTGGCACGCTTTAATTTTGGAAGAAGTAACGACTATTCACACTGCTCTGAACTCCTTCTGGAGCAGGGATGATCCTGAGCAGCAGCAGTGGCAGCGCAGGGCACACTCCCGAGATCACCGGCAGCAGGCTGATACTTCTGCTACCAGGTATCCTGCGCCCAGAGGTGCAGGGCACAGCCCCCGCTAACCCCAGCCTTGCATGCAGGGCCTTTCCCCACTGAGAGGCAGCAGAAAGCGTTAAGGAGGGGGCAGTTCCCGGACGAGAGGGCGCAGCGGTGCCAGCCGTACCCACCACCTGAGCCGCCATGCGGTGCAAGGGCAGTGCGCCACGCATGCGCTAGAGGGCTGCGCTGAGGGGCGGGGCGAGCGGCCAGCCCCGCTCCCTCCCGCCGGTGGGCCGTACCACTGTGCCGGGGGTGTGTGTGGAGCGTGTTTCGTCTGGCAGTCCGCTCGCTAGACCTCTCCTGTGTCTCCTATCCGGATTGAGTGTGAGACGGAGCGATACAGCACGGGACTAAGCGAACAAGAGACCATGTTTAGCCGCAGGCGCGTTGTCCGCTACCTCCTCCCGCCACCTCCCCCGCTTATGGCGGGTTGGGCGCGGCCCGCTCCCCCAGCTCTCCCCGAGGCCCGGCTTCGCGAGTTCCCGCTCTCTCGCGCCCGCCCCCTCCCTCCTCCTGCCCCCTCCCTCCTCCCTCGGTGCCGGCTCGGTCTCGCCTCGGCCTCCCGTTCCCTCCTCCCCCTGCCCCGACTCGTCCCCGGCGCGACGGCCCTATGGCGTACAGTCAGGGTGGCGGCAAGAAGAAAGTCTGCTACTACTACGACGGTGAGCGGGGTTCGGGGCGCGCGTGAGGGGAGAGCGCCGTTACCGCCGCACGGCGCGGCCTCTTCGCCATTGCGGCCGCCCCCTGCCCCGCGTAGGCGTGGGGTCCCGGTCGCCATCCACCTGCGGCCCTGCTGGGCCCCGCTACGGGGCCGGCGGGACAGAAGAAGGAGAGCAGCGGAGGGGGACGGGGCGGGAGCTGCGGGGCCCGAGAGAGCCCCGCGCTGAGCGCTGGGTTTATTGTTACCCTCCCCCGCCCCCCTCTCCGAGAGAAAAATGAAAAAGGAGAAAAGTTGGGACACTCCCCTTCATCCGCTAAACGTGAAGGCGCTGCCGAGTCTGACTCCTCCCCTACAAAAAAAAAAAAAAAAAAAAAAAAAAAAAGTTAAAAAAAAAAAGCCCAGACAGTGAGTGTGGGTTCGGCACTTGGATGTTCGTGCGGCCCGGGCCTCGTCTGGGTTACAGCGGGGAAGCGCGGGTCTCCCAGGCCAGCCAGCAGCGGCGGGGCGCGGCGTGCTGGGGTGCCCAGCGCCGAGTGCTGAAAGACGAGTTGCTCGCTGGCCTGCCGACTTTGCACGCTCGTGTGCGTGATGGAGCCGCCTGGCAGCTTCGGAAAGTACGCGTGCCTTGCGTTTAGGTTCCGATATCTGCAGCAGCTTGTTCGTGGTTTGCTCTTGCTGCTGCAGAGAGAACTTTTCCTTATGTTCTGTTGAGTTTGCATTTGTTTTATTTTGCTTTGACTTTTTTTTTTTTTTTTTTTCCTTTTTGTACAAACTCGGTGGTCAGAGTACTTAAAAGATTCCATTTCTAGAATTGTCTCCCCTTTTAACCGTTTCTTGAAATCGGTGTATCAGGCTCTTGTGAGACCGAGGCTGTTTTACTCCAACGCTTTGGAGGTCTCACCATTTTGGGAACGAAGAGCAATCACAAAGCCCACGAAGATATCCAAAGTGGCTGTTGCTGTAGCAAAGCTGCCATTCTTGGGAAATGGCAGAAATGGGGCCTGCCTTGGGCTTGCACTACACCGATGGAAGCAGAGTGTGGTTGCCGCCCCCTTCTCTTTGTTGCTGGCTCTGGTTCTTTGTTCAGCCTAAAGGGGAAGGGAGGCCCCTGTTAGGGATAGTTTTGGTGAGACTGGGATCTTACTTTTTCTGGGCAAGAGGAATCAATTTCTGCCGTGTTGAGGGGAATGCAGAAGCAATAGGTTAGAAGCATTCTGCTTGCAAATGTTTGCATCTTTAGTTTTGGATTTTTTTTCATTGTGTGGTGTTTTTTTGTTTTTTAAGAGCCAGGTGGTTGTCATTTGCTAGGCATAAATATCTTCAATTTTGTTATGATTCCTGGACTTGGTACTAGTTACTGTCAGCTCTATAAACAACCCGAAATCTGTACTGAGGGAAGAGGTGGGAGAAAGTGGGGAAGGGAGAAGTTTTGTGAAAGCAGGATGATGATGACTTGCAAACAGCTGGAGCTAATATCTTGCCTACGACTATATGCAACTAACAGAGTATCTGTTATGACCTGCTTTCCCTGTAAAAGAAATAAGATGTTGGAATGTTTTGGCTATCCTTTTTAATTTTTATTGTCGAACAGTTATTTTACACTTCTTTTGAAAGCGGAGTTGTTAGAAGAGCTTTTAGAATTAATACCTGTGGTAAACGCTTCCAGTGCTAATTTGTGGTTCATCTGATAATTTTTACTATTTTGTAACATCTTATACCAGCAAAATCTTGAATTAAACTGGGGGGAGTACTTGAAGCCTTAAGTAACCCCAAACCAAAAAGTGCAAAGAGTGTTTCTAAGGGTATCGTAACTGAAAAAAAAAAGACATTTTTTTTTGCCATATTTATCCTTCCACAAAGGCTTTCACTCTGTGTCCTTGAGAGTATGTGCCAAAAAGTGTTGAAAAGCATTAGAAGTGTATGTGCGTGTTCTTTGAGGTGCAGTAGACTCCTACATATTCTTTATGGTAATCAGTATGGTTATCATCTCAAGTCTCTTTTTCATATTAGCCTGTCACTTACCAAGTCTTGATTAGTGTGTTGCTATTAACATGTATCAATAATTATCAGTACCCACAACCAATAAACTTGTGGTAGACAGGAGCTTGACTTCATTTTTCTACAGTTTATTGTTAGAAAGCGTTAGCTACGTCCACTTTGCGGTTTGTGGCCTGGGTGTCTCAGCGACCTATTTCAAAACAGGTATGCATTGAACACAGCAACGAGGACAGGACCCAGATGGTCTCTCCAGCTCTGTATTCTGTACAGCAGAACACAGTTGTAAGGAATCATGCAGCAGCTAACATGGTTATAGCTGGTGATTGTATTTGTTCTATGCCAGTGCAATAACAAGATTGTTTAGATTGCATTTTTTGCACAATTTAATGTGTATTTCCAAAAGGCTTTACCTTCATGAGAAGTTCCAGGGATCTGCATAAGAATGTGGGTGGTTCCACCCGTAGAGATGAGACTAAACTTGTATTAATAGTGCATCATATTAGTATACTCAGATGCTGTTTAAGTATGTTAGTACTTCCAGATGAACTTGTGTATCTACAGACTTTAACTGAAGAGTGTTTCACAGAAGCAATGCTTTGAACTGTGGCTTCTAGAACTGCAGTGGTGCCCAACCTATGCTGAAGGTTCAAAGGCACAACCTTCCCTGCTTAATTTTAAAAACCTGCTTGTTTTTAAGGACTAGAGGATAAAAAAACAAACAAACCCTGAAGTCTACAGATGTAGGAGTTTAAAGTCTATTTAAATGTCTTTGTTGGACTTATCAAGCACCAGTGATTGTTTTCTAGATTTGTCTTTGCATGATTTTGTCTATTCATCTTGCAGAAGCCAATCCAAATGTAAGTACCACTAGTAAGATTATTTTTTTTTCATGTGGTTTCTATTGTAGTGGTTGTGTTTGTGTACTTACAGTGCTTAACAAAATATCTTGTGATTTCATGCTAGCTATGCTTAAAATGAGCAGAGGTATGATCTGTGTGCATAAAAAGTTTTATATGTCATTAGAGGATAAAACAGTGTCCAAATGTTATATATTGCATCCTCCTTCTTTCTGCTTAGACCTTTTGTAATTAGTTGATTTACTTGTCTAGTTTCTCTAAAACTCTTGGAGAAGATGGTCTTAGCATACTTCTCTGGTCTTAGCTGCTTTTCACAGCCTGCTGCGAATCTCTCAAATGTAACTGAAGTTCCTTTCAAGCATGTAGCCTCTTGTATCTGTCTGTGATAAAATATTGAACATCTGCAGGCCTTTCTGAAGCCTCTGATAGAGAGGTGTGTCACATTCAACAAAGGAATCACGTGGATTTGTCTTCATTTGATGAATTGACAGGCTGTTAGTGTATTAGCATATTTGAACCCAGGGCATGGCAGGATGTGTAACAAGTTAATTTTCAGGTAGGTTTTCTGGTCATTTGTTGGTATTGCGGTGTCTATCGTGATAAACTGTTCAGGCCCATAAGCTGGTGCTTACATTATACTGGCGTTTGGTTTGTCTTTCTTCCAAAAATGTTGAGTTCTTAACTGACATTAGGTTGTTGCCTCTCGTTACCAGCCATTTAGCTGATAATGTTATTAGTATAGAATGGTCTTTGAAGCTTTTCTGTGAACAAAATAATAGATTTCCCTACTTTCTGCATATGCTGCTTCACATTTTTTTCCCTTTACTTCATGCTTCAGTTATGTTTTCTTTTGCACTTTCCATGTGCACCCTCACTGGTGAGTGATTAGAGATTATGCTTATAACACTTAGAACACTTCTGTATGCCTTTTGCTCTGGTATTGACAACTTTGGCACCAAACATTCTTGTGTAGTCTTCAGTAGTCGTCTTTGTACTCGGCTCTACTGTATCCACTTCTCATGTATGCATATATATATGCTCTCACCTTTGCTTTTCTCTCTCTGAGTACTCCAGTAAGGCTGTAGTGTTCCAAAAACAAAAAACAAACCAAGGAAAAGAGAGAAAGGTTCAGGATGCGTGGAGGAAGTGCTCCTTCATGGGGTGAAGGAAAAGAAGACATTTCTCAGCAGCCTTACATTGGACGATGTTTCCAAAATGGTGACAACAGGCTAAAAATCAAGATGTCAGTGCCAAAAATGGAACCTCTTGCATACTTCTCCTTCCCTATCCCTGCCAACATATACATCATAGAAATGCCTTGAAACTTAATGGGCTTTTTGTCCACGTGTTTCAATATTTTTTCATGAGGGTAATGCCAAAACCATTTTTGTGTTGATGATGCAAGACTTGAAAGATGCCAATAGTATTGCTTGTCACTGAAGTGTATGATATTGAGATCTATTGTTAGTCATTACAGCTGACCTTTAATACAAAAGCATCGATATGCTTCCACTAGCTGTTCACTAGCAGATCTTCTCTTGCTTAAGCTTTCATAAAATTTGCCAGCTTGCTGAATCTTTTAAAGTTCTAGCTTGTATTGAAAACATTAAATATAGCTTTTAACTTTTTAAATATATTTATTGATCGATTTTTACTAATTTTTAAGCATGCTGTTGTGATGGGTGGTATTCAGGTGATATTTGATTTTGAATGTTTAAATGATGCTTTTATCAAAAGATACACCCCAAATATACTCAGGGAGCATGTTAATGCTGTCCTTTCTTTTATGTAGGATAAAATAACAAGTCTTACCTTTTCCATTATATAAATAATTTCTAGTCTGCTTCCTTATACATAAACATTTTGAGTAAAACGTTGGTGATAATGACTGTGTGTTGTGTAATTAAAATTGAAATATACCTTAAAAAAAAAAAAAAAGTAAAAACTCATTGCATCACAAACGCATTTGGGGGTGAAATTTTCTCAAAAGCACCATGTTATTTAAAGGTATTATTATGGAATTATTGTCTTCAGAACTTCGAAAGTCTTAAGCTCTTGTTAGCTTGAAGTTTTTTGAACCTATAAGAGTAACTTGGTAGAAACAAGGTGGGGTTAGTAAAAGGTGGTCCTTCTTGTAGTAGTTAGATTCAAAGAGTTCTTGAAGCTCTTTGCTAAAAGCAAATGTAGAACATACTGTTTTGTATGATGTTAGGAGATGTTTTGGTGGGAGGTATAGGGATGCTGTCCTCTTTTTTTAATACCTTTTGTTCTTGGCCTGCCTGTGAAAACAGTATAGGGTTGCAGTATCAGCTGGAGTCTATATCTTACTAACTGATGTGCTAGTTACCATTTACTTACCAAAGTTAGGAATGAGTAAAATCTTTTGAAGTTCTTAAACAATAGTGTTTTTCCCATTGATATGAGTTGATGAGGAGAAAGATGCTGAACAGTTCTTTCCGTTATGGCTGCTCCAGAAATAATAGCTTGTATTTTGTTATGTTAATTGTATATTCATATCACATTCATATCATATATATTATCACAATAACAGAGATGGATGTTGGTAGAAGAGGTTAAACATTTCTGCCAGTATTCAGTGAGGTGGTGTTGCCACCAGGCAGATGGCAGCAGAGGGGCAGTCTGACAGAATGGTGTCTGCCATGGCAGTACAGTGTGACATGGAAGCAGAGGTGTGTCACTGAATTCGTTCATGAGGAAAAAATGGCACCCATTGACATTCATTGATGTTTGCTGAGCATTTATGGGCATCAAACAGTAGCTGTGAGCACAGCAAGATGGGCAGGTGACGTGTTTCAACAGTGGCACCATTGACATGAAAGAAAGACAAGCTGCATTCAGTCATGCACAGCTGTCACACCATGAAATGAAGAGCATCTGAATCAGCTCATCTGTACAATTTGGCTAATGGTGGTGACTGTTTTTGAAAAAGTGTTTTGTAGCTGAGAACTTGCTCTATCAAGTAGTGTTATTGTGCTCTTTGTATCTGTTATATTTTAGGTGCAAATAGGAGGTGTTAGTTTAGGAGCAACCTACATAGATACCTTTCTGTTACAATACATTAGGCCATATCTGTTTTGTGAAGTGTCCTTATTTACCCTATTACTTCAAAAGCTAGAAGTTGGATTTTTAGAATCCTTTAATATTTCTAATCTTACTATAGTGCTTGCTCTTCTTGGTACTTGGTGATGCTATTGGAGGCTGATGTTTTCCCTTCCTGGTGACCTAGAGCTCATGTTAAAGAAATAAAACTACAGCTGCTTTGTAGCAGTGCTACTTCTTACCCTTCTCTATTAAAATATGTAAAATTATGTTTTGAAAACAATGTTATTTCTTTTCCAGTAGGCTAGAAACATTTATTGAAAAATTATTGAAAAACATGAAAGAAAAGTGAAAGCTTTCAAGAAGAAGGTAAAATCAGTAATATTACCAAGGAATTTCCTCAGAAGAAGAGCTATTGCAAATGACTAACAATGTGAAAGCCCTTTACAACTGAATATACCTATTAGGCTTGTCTGTGTCTTCCAAAACACGTGGAACATAAGTTCTGTTCAGAATGGTTTGTTTCTTGGGAATGTCTACATTTGGGGCAGAGAGAGGTGTGTTCTCGTGCTGTCCAGGCAAGAGGAAAACTTACTGGCTGGTGACAGTAGCCATTCTTTCTTCCTGGAAAGAAGTGATCTGTAGTAACCATGTATCAAGTCACTATCCAATTTGACAAGAGAAGGGTTCACCTGGGTTACAAGACTGTTAATCTACTGTGGATTGGATCCCTAGCAGCAGGTGGCTTGGAAATGTTTTGTATGTGATTACAGAAGCAGGTTTGAAGCTAACTTCTGGAGTGTAACTTTTAGGATTAGCTATGAAGGGTAGGGCAAGGAAGTATCTACTTAAAATCAGCTCTTACAAAATGGTAGGTTTACTACAGCCTCTGTTGTGGTATAATGTCACTGACAGTGGTGGTTTCTGCTCCCTTCGTAATTCCAATTTTGTTTCCTGTTATTCTGTTTTCCAGTTCCATCCCATTGTTTTGTTAATTCATGACTTGAAATCACTCTAGGCATTTTTGCTCCCCCACTGCTGTTGGCTTGTAGTAAAGGTCTTAGTTCTGGTCTTTTTTTGCCATCTGCTTAAGCTTTTATGGGCTGTTTGTTTTCCTTGTGGTCCATTTGAAAGAGTAGTTTGTTCATATCTCTTTTTGGAATCATCATATTTACTTGTCTTTTGGGAGCGATTCTCCTAAGTAGCAACGAAAACTTGTTTTGTAATGTGAATTTGTTTCTGTAATATTGACAGGTGATATTGGAAACTATTACTATGGACAAGGGCATCCAATGAAACCTCATAGGATCCGAATGACACACAACTTGCTCCTAAATTATGGCTTGTACAGAAAAATGGAAATTTACGTGAGTATAAGCAATGGAATGTTGACTGAAGTGTGAGTATAAGCAATAGATTGTCCACTGAAGTATTGTAAGTTGGCTTCAAGTATTTTTACACAGATGAACGGAGAAGTGGGAGTAGAAATAGAAAATACTTAGTGTATTCAGTGCTCTCTTACTTAAAATTGAAGTACTGTTTTATAACTAGTAAGGATTGCAGATTGTTGTCCCTTTCTGGAAGGGGTAAGAAGCAACACCAGTAGAGGCTTTGATGGTATTTTTAAGATTATGTGGGGGTGAGATTAGTGCAACTGCATGATGAATTTAGTGGGATTAAACTAGCAGAGTAATTCTTCATGCAAACTTCATGCAAAGCAGCACTAGTAGTAGTGTCACTATTCTCCCTTTGGAGTAGGTTAGATTTCTTTTAAGCTGTGTGCTTTAGTTAATTGTTAACTGGTTTTGCAGCAGTGTTCTAATTATTTCCATAACTTACTCTTGTTATCAGCGACCCCACAAAGCTACTGCTGAGGAAATGACCAAGTACCATAGTGATGAATACATCAAATTTCTCAGATCAATAAGGCCTGACAATATGTCTGAGTACAGCAAGCAGATGCAAAGATGTAAGTTCCATATTAGCTAAATTCTGCGTTTGTATGTGTGCTTGATTGGTTGTGTTATTTAAACCTAAATATTCAGCAGTGTGATGTTATGAATAGTGATGTTATGAATACTACCTACGTTAATTTTGAGTCTTTCTAATTAAAAGCAGCTGTGTTCAAAGAAATGTTCTTGAAGCTTATGAGAGGACTTGCATGCAGAATGTGTACTGGATGCAAAATAATATTTTCTGTAGACCAAATGCACCGGGCTAAAATTCAGTTGTGAGTGTTTGCAAAACTGTCTTAGAAATACCTTCTAATGCAAAATCTTTCTGAAGAATAAAAGATTGCCTTAAAGAAGAATAGAAGTAAACTACTAAATATGTTGAGGGTAAGAAATGGAGCTGACTCTCCTGTTGGAGGGAGAAGGGAAAAATTGCACGTTATTCGCTTTTCACATTTTCTATTAAGTAGTTTTTCAGATTTTAGGAGTAACTTCAAGTTACTGTTAAAAATACAGTTTCACACAGCTCTACCAATATATAATATGTGTTTGTAGCTCTTTACAGTGCCTTATTCTCGATGTTTTTTTTCCAAGAAGTTGCCTGTTTATTAAAACGATGTTAATCAACGCTTGTTTTAAAACAGACAAGTCTAACTTATTAATGAGACAAAGCTTTCTATAGAAACAAACAAAAAAACAGGGAAAAACCAGTTTGGAGTCATTTTAAATGGTAAAAACAATACCAACAGTTGATTTTGATTAGGAGTTGGGGCAAACTTTATGTTTGTTTCAGAGTTCAAAATTAAGCCTGACAGAAAAGGGGAGGAGCGAAAAAGTAGTTGAAATGCTAAATGAATTCTGCGTTTTTATGTGCTACCCTTGCCTATACTAATGCTATTGGAATTGTGTTTTTGAAAAGTAATGTGTTTCTTGCACAGTTAATGTTGGAGAAGATTGTCCTGTATTTGATGGCCTGTTTGAGTTTTGTCAGCTATCAACTGGAGGTTCTGTTGGTAAGTATAGTTGTTTGCCAGGTATTTTGTAGCTTTATTATGTTTACGTTGGCAACATAAACCTTTGATAAAATAGAACCTAAAGCAAATACAAGTTCTTTTTGCATAGGAACACTGAGATTAACAGTTACTTGATCTGCCTCATATTTGACAATTTGTGTGTCAGTATTAGTAACAGATGAGATCTAGGATCAAGTGTGAGATTTAATGACTTAAAAATGAGATACTGTTTCCTATAACAAATGTAAAGACCTTCAGAAGTTTCTGACTGCGTTTCCTTTCAGTTTTGTGCCTGTCTTTTTACAGCTGGGGCGGTAAAACTGAACAGACAGCAGACAGACATGGCTGTTAATTGGGCTGGAGGACTTCACCATGCTAAGAAGTCAGAGGCATCTGGTTTTTGTTACGTCAATGATATTGTGCTTGCCATCCTTGAATTACTGAAGTAAGTTTTATGATGGAAAAAGATTAAAATTGTTTAAGGTGTCAAACTTTTTAATTTTTTAATGTTTGAAGATATGGGTAGTAATTGTAATTTTTTGTCAGTTTTCATTGCTGAACTTGTACAATTTCTTGATGACGAGAGCTCCCAACTCTGTCCAGTTTGGCTTCAGCAAGAAGCCTGAGCTAAAATACAGACGACGTGGAAAAAATAGTTATTAGGAGATAGGTTTGAAACACATTCTTGAAGTACTTTTTCTGCACAAAGATAGTGAACTTCTAGATCTCACTAATACATGAGCTTGAATGAAGCAGAGGATGACAATAGATTAAAAGAAAAAAGAAAACAAATTAGACATTAACTTGGGCAAGAGATGCACCCCTTAAGATATCATCTGCTGTAATTGTAGATGGCGGGTAACAGATCTCAAAAAAGTTCTCCTGTTGCTACTCATGGAGACAGAATGGCGGTCAAGATGATCCCTGGCCTGACCCTATTGGGCACTTAAGCCTTAGGTGTTTTGTTCTCAGTCACAGGCCTTTTTGATCTCTCAGTTTGCCCTTCTATATTCCGTCTTTCAAGCCGTTGCTAGCAAACAGGAATTTTAAGGAAAATCGTACACTGAGATTTCTTGGGTTGTTACATGAGTTAACCTGGCTGTTAAGAAAACAATGAAGTAACAGCTGTGCTGCTTTGGTTCTAGAATAAAAAATGAAGAGGGGAGTAATGCAGAAGTAATTGCAAAATTACCTTCAAGCAACAGTGCATCAATAAAACTTCAAATCATTAATATCAGTTATAATATTTAATGGGATTCTATCCCTTCTAATAGCATAAGGTTCATTTTTTACGAAAAATATTTTTGGCATTTGACTGCTTGGAGGTGGAGCAATTGAATCTGCTGGTGGCGGGTGGTAGAGGGAAGCAGCGGTAATCAGGAAGTGATTTTAAAAATGGAAGAAGTTGCTAATGGCACAGATATTTCATATTAAAACATTCATTTTAATATGCGCATATTGAGGATACAAGGAGAAGCTGAGCGAGTTCTGGTTCTTCGTTTTGCAGATTATCCTCAGGGGAGACCTTTTAGGGGCTGTCCAGTACCTAAAAGGGGGCTGGAAGAGAATTCTTTATCAGTGAGTATAGTGATAGGACAAGGAGTTACAGGCTTGTGCTAAAATGGTAGATTTAGATTAGATGTTAGAAAGGAATTATTTACTATGCAGGTGGCAAGGCACTAGAAGAGGTTGCTCAGAGAGGCTGTGAACAGATGGAAGTGTTCAAGGCAGGGTTGGATGGGGCTTCAGACAGCCTGATCTGTTGGAAGGTGTCCCTGCCCATGGAGGTTGAAACTAGGTGGTCTCTTCCAGCCAAAACTATTCTATGATTTTATGATTGTGTCTCTGCAGTCTAACAAAAGCAGTAGGATTTTTCTGTGGTCCAGCTTTGACTATTGTTTTTTAAATCTTGTGTGTGAAGGAAGTAACCTTCCAAATAGATATGGGCTATGTCACCATAGGAAACTATTCTGTTTGGTATCTTGTTAAGAGAAAAATCTTAGAACACGTGAAACCATGGCTGCTCTGTAATCTATAGCACTGTGAAAAGGTTAGTGTAAATGGCTTCTGATGTTGATAGACTTTATTCTTTGCTGAACGGCACAGGATTTAAGGGATGTTTACTGTTGTTTTCAGTGCTCTTGCCATGAAGCAACTTTGTTTATCCCTCTCAAATAAAATGATCTGAAACTTGCACTATTAAATAACTATTAAGCCATATCATGGTTGTATGTTAATGGTAAGTGCAGTACAGTTGGAAACAAGAACATGCTTATATTTTTAGTCTTTGCAGAGGTGAAAAAGGAAAGTTGATGGAAAATATTAAAATATTTTTTTTGTGGGCTTATGGAATATGGATTATGGCTGCTCCTGACACTGATTCTTCAAAAATTCTGGAAAAGCAAACACAAGGTGTTTTATTGCAGAATGTTTTGGCAATTACTGAGAAAGACAAAAGTGTACCACAAAAGGGGTAAATTCTAAGGATCTGGACAGCAGAAGATGGTGTGAATAGGATTAAAAGGTGAAATTGCTACTGACTTAGGACAGCTCAGTTAAATATTGAATGTGTTGCATAATAAAAATCACTTAGATGAGCTTATTGTCACCATTATCTGAACTGTACTGATAATTCTGAGAGTTACGGTAACTTCAGAATTATAAACTTTATCATAATCTGGGATTTATTTATATTTTTCTGTGGTAGGTATTGATATCTTATAAACATAACAGAAAATTGTGATTTCTTGATTTTTCTTTCTAGGTATCACCAAAGAGTGTTGTATATTGATATTGATATCCATCATGGTGATGGTGTTGAAGAAGCATTTTATACCACAGATCGTGTCATGACAGTATCATTCCATAAGTATGGTGAATATTTTCCAGGCACAGGGGACCTTAGGGTAAGACTGAGCATGAAATTTCATTGCAATAAATTCCCTCTTATGCACTTCCTTGTGGACACTACTTTAGTACTGTTATTGCAATCATACTCCACAAAAATGTGTGTTTTCTGAAAATTTATCATGTTAGTCTGGAGTAATAGTTGCGTTGAGGAACCTTAGGAAGAAATACAGGATATTGGGAAGCAAATTGCTTACTTCTAGATATGTTAAACCATCTCTTTGGCTTCGGGATAAATTGTCTGAGCAGTGTGCTACACCTGTAATTTCAGTTCTGCACGTACAGAGGAAAGTAACTCTTTGGACATCACAGGGCTTCACATCTTAGTTCAAACAAAATATATTTATGCAGTAGTTTAAGTAGTCGCAGTGTTTCACATGCAACTGTACTGTGCTAGGTTTGCTTAGTAATACAGTTGGTTCATTTGTTATTATTTCATATGTTAATAAGGTACGTTTTGAATTTTAATGCTGCTCACTGCTGAAAAACTTCAGCACGCTCCGCAGATGATTTACTAGCATTACATCTAACTTGAAGAATGGAACAACAGAGTGTGAAGCGTTATTATTTAAGTTGGTGAATCTCTGGCAAAGCTGAGAGTGACAAGCAATTTGCCTGGATCCTAAGATTATTATTATTTTTTTATTTTTTAAGTAAGTTAAGTCATTCCTTTTGTTAAACTCTATCTCATCAGAGCAGGAAGTTGTTCCACTTTGCAACTTGAAATATGATTTCAGATATTAAGATTAATATATTCTTCACTTGATACTTGCATTCAGCCTCTTTATGACAGCACTCCAAGGATAAATCAATTCCTTGTTAACAGCTTTGTTACTTTAGTTTCTAAGTGCAGTTGTTAATTAGAAAACTAATAAAAACTACTAAGAAGCAGATCTATGAAAATGTTGTGTTCAGAAGGTATTAACTTCGTTGTTTTTACACTGATTCAATTGATACAGGTACTTGTGTTTACAGTAATGCTTCTAGAATGTGTATTGCAGTGTGATGTGCTGATACCCAGTGGACAAAGCTGTAAATCAAAGCTGAGCATTAAGTCAGTGGGGTGCTAAGTGTGTTCATTTCAATTGTTTTTTGGAGGTGACTGTTGTTATTGTTCTTAAATTTTGTTAAACTGCTTTCTGAGTTGATTTAGGAAATCAGATTTGGTGTCGTTTTTTATGCATGTGATTTAACTCGACTGGCCACAAGGTGGCGGTGGTGCATTAAACAAGAAAATAGTGCAGATTGGGATGTTTATAAGATAGCTTTTGTTGCTGAAATTGGCTAGGTTTTCTTTTCTTTTTTGGAGGATTAGATATCTTTGTCTTAGAAGCAGCACTTCCTGTTGACAGAGGAGTTTGTGGATTCTTCACCTCACCACACCCAGGACAAGGAATTAAAAGATACATGTTTGAAGTAAATAATATTGTATGTTATTGGGATTTTTTCAGCACAATGTCAGTGATGAATAGTACCTTAGGCATTATAACTTGTCCTATGTTGCTAGATAGTATTTTTGAAATGATCATGGTCTGCATACCAGCAGACTTAAGCAGGCTTCATTACAGCTAACTGCGTATGTCACCTTCCTGACAAGGAGAAAAATGCAGCAACTTTTTCTTATCTCTAGAGTTTGCAAAGTTAACTGAGCTAAATAATTAATTTGTTCCGGAAACCATTATTCTATTGCTTGTTTCTGCTCAACTTGATTTTCTTTTGGCTATTTACGTCAACCAAATCTTAATCTTGTGGTCAGTGGACTCTGCTCAGGCTTGTTTTAGTAATTTCTGCTTGGTCTAGTTTGCTGATCAATTTATAGTTATTTGGTGTAGAGACAAATCATGCAAGAATTCAGAATTCTCCGATTGTAGAACCACCGATGTATCTCATTTACAGACAGGTTGCATTCCTCTATTCTAGTTCAGCTATATTCACTTTTTTTTTTTTTTTTAAATTAAAGAGAAATACATAGATATTTAACTGTCTGTGTTTTAGAATAAGATGGACTTGATTTCTTTTATATCTGAAAAGCAAGGATCACTTCAGAAAAATTGGCTTCTGAAAAACTAGATGTAATTTTGGATTACTGACATGCTACAAATCAGAGATGTGTTTAGCAGGGGTTTTCAGTGTTGCTTGCGATGCTGTGAACTCTTATAATCTGCTAGAAGAGGATGTGCTACGCTGGGCCATTGAATAACAATAAAAGGTGGCTACTGAAAAGGGTACGTTGCAGTTCCGTATGCTGTGAAAAATGCATTTTTCAGGAAAGGAAAAATATCCATGACTAATTCAACAGCTTCAGTTGATAAGTTTAGTGTTGCTGGGTCATCCTGCTAGGGACTTGGATCTTTTCAAGGGTGTAGGGCCTCTTAGTGCATATTGTTATTTCATGAGTTTACAGCCAAACTGATTATGTTGTATCTTATTGTCTTCCCCACTGCACCTTGATTAGTGGCAGAGAGCTGCAGTTTGCAAACTGGATCAGTTTCTGTCTTGTTTGGTGCTGAGCTAAAGGGAGAAAATAGGAATGTGTGGCATGTGAGTATCTTTAGGTATTAAGCTGATAATCAATGGATCCAGAGTTGATTCAGTCAACATTTATTTATTATTATTTGTATACCAAGACTTCTAATACATGTGTTGTCCAGGAATGCCATTTAGATAGGCTTGTGTAGTTCCTGAATTGTCAACTGATGAAAATGAGAATAATCTGCCTGAGTTTTGGTTGGTTTTTATTTTGTTTTTCTTAGATTGGAAAGTATTTCTTGAAGGCATCCTGTAACTGGCTTCAACTTCTTTCTCCTTTCTATTCAACAAGTGCACTATCCTATGTTTGGACCAGAGAATACAGTTTTAAACACTCTCTCAAATAAAAATCTTATGTATTGTGCATCTTACCTTGCTCTCAGTTCTCTTTGCTTTTTGCTCAGCAGTTTTTGCTGGGCTAAATTGATTAGTTTTATGTCATCTTTTAATCTTACGTTTTTCAATTAAAAAAATCAAATGTACTTCCTGCAAGTGTTGTGTTGGCATACAATTACAGTTCAAAGTGAAAAATCAGAATCAAATACAGTATTTTGCCTGTTTTTCCCCTCATGGCATCAACGGTGATTCAAAATAGCTCATTGTAGTCGTATAAAATTTTTTTTCCATGATACTATTGTGTGTTATTAGAAGTATAAGAACGTTTTCCATCTTTACTTATAGGACATTGGTGCTGGGAAAGGCAAATACTATGCTGTCAACTTTCCAATGAGGGATGGTATAGATGATGAATCATATGGACAGATATTCAAACCAGTGAGTGTTTTTCTGAACTCTTTGGTATTATGGTTTTTTTTTCATTTTGTGACTTTGTTTTTGTAATGTGAATTAACAACTGGATGTTTTATATTGATTATAGATTATATCAAAAGTAATGGAGATGTACCAGCCCAGTGCTGTAGTATTACAGTGTGGAGCAGATTCATTGTCTGGTGATAGGTTGGGATGCTTTAATCTTACTGTTAAAGGTAAGTGGAAAAGTGTTTGTTTGCTCTCTGTAACTTTTTACTCAAGAGAAACTTCTACCTGTTGTGTGATTTTTCCAACAAAATTGCAAGATGAGGATTGGAGTTGGAGAGATTTTGTTCATTACCATGATTAATCACCTCTTTCTTTATTATACAGAAATGACCAAAGGAAACCCAGAAGTTGTCTCTTTCTATCCACCTAAAAAAGTTAAGAACTCCGGTTTTCCATGTTCCTCCTAGCCACTCAACTGATTCCCTTTCTTCTATGTACAGGCTTTTCTGTAGCTTTAAAGCAATGTCCTGGATTGATAGGATGACCACAGTAGTCCTACAGCAACACTTACTGTGATGGGCAGCTAACAAAACTAGCGGGTCTCTTAGTAGGACTCCTAAACATCAAACATCTTGTTGGGCATAAAATAGGTATTACTGAAATTAGAATACTGATTGCATTGTTATGTTTATGCTGTTGTTTTTTATGATGAGCTTTGTGGTAGCATTTGCTTTTAATAAGCTTCGTAGAATTCAGCGGTTTTTACTATTAGATTTCTACTCAAAAGGATGATTCTTAGAATTGAGATGAGAGGTTAATTTAGCAAACAACATAGCTTAAATGGTTAATACTAATATTTATAAAATGTTAAATGTATGTTGAACTGTTGATAAACCTTGAATCCAGTCTATTTGAATCACTGATTTTTTTCTGGGGTTTATTTTTGTGTTTTCTTAATGAGGCAATGAGTGTTTTGTAGGCAACAGTATAGTATCTGTTGGGTCTGCAGTGTTTCAGGGTTCTTTTTTTGATTTGCACCAGGTGGCAAAGCTCCTTCAGTTGCCCATACAGATCAGATTTTTTTTCATCTTACATATCTTGGAAACCAAGAGAGCTGCTGCCTCCTACAGATGCCTTTCAGTATCTACTTGCTGTATCTACCTGGACTGTGTACTGTCTTGGCACCAGTTCACTCTGTAAGCAAGACTTAGCAACCTTTCATACAGGTTCAAATTTAGAAGTAGAGAGGACCAAGTACTGATTTACTTTTTTTTCCTTCTTCCCACTTTGTGTTTAACTGAGAAATTATCCCTAGATTTGTCTCTGTCTTTTCATAGCAAATATCAATGCAAAACACAAAATACTCGTTCTAAGAGCATTTCAGTACTGCAGTGATAAGAGACCGTCATGCAAAGTCTCTGAAAACTGGGATGGATAATATTTGGTGTGTTTTACACGCTTCTTACCTGTAAATCTTGACTTGTTGTGAAACTGTGTTTAGTTGTAGAGGGTGGCAGTTCTGTTTTACTTGAACCAATTCAACTCTTATCAAATAAGTATTGCTTATAATGAGCTCTAAGTGTATAAGAATATATGCAAATCACATTTTTCTCTTTAATAGGCGTTTTGTATATATTGTCAAATATTTTTGTTTGTGACAGGTCATGCAAAATGTGTGGAAGTTGTAAAGACTTTCAACTTGCCATTGCTGATGTTAGGAGGAGGTGGATATACTATTCGCAACGTTGCTCGATGCTGGACATATGAAACTGCTGTTGCCTTAGATTGTGAAATTCCTAATGGTAAATATTAATCCACAAATTCATACCTTGTCAAGAAATAATCATGGGAATGTCAAAGTGAAAGGATAGTAATGGTAATATTTACCAAGCGCAGTGTGTCAGTTTAGAATGAGATAGAGAAAGCTATCGTTAAGGCTTAGATGGTAACTTTTCAATAGCTTATATACAAAACAAACTTTAGAGGCTTAGGGCTTACTTATGCTTTAATCAAAGCTTTAAATTACCAGATTGCTTTTTTAGTATATATTTTATTGTATGTTTGACAGTGTTTTGATTATGACAGCACAAACCTGTGTAAGGTGGGTATTCCAGATACAGTGTTCATGAGAAAAGGTTGAGTATACAAGTGCCCGTTTTGCACAGTAAAACTTAACTATTTCTTCATTATATCTTTGAGCTAAAAATGTCTGTATTGACATCATCTCTTCCATTTGTCTCAATTTCCGCTATGCAAACTCTTTAAAATTCTAAAGCAAAAAGAGCAATAGTTAGCTTCTTTTAAATACTTGAATAGTGGAGTCATTTACCAGAGGAATATCTCCATATATCCCACATTCCCTGTAATTCTGGCCAAGTATATTTCTGGACATATTTTTTGAAAACTTTTCTATGAAGTTGGTGCTTGAACTGTCTTGTTGCATCAGCCATTGGCTTTCATGTTGGACTGCGGTTTTACTGATAACATTTTGATATACATAGGTCACTCCAAAAGTAATCTCTCTTACTGCTGTGGAAACTACAGTGGATACAAAAAGAACAATAATACTATTTGATACAGCAAACTCTTAGCTACAAAACACTATTTTTCAACACAGTCACTATGAGCTTTGCATTTTTACCAGTGATGAGTAAGAGCCTGAATACCACACTTAAATGTGAGCATCAGCAGAGGTGACCCACTGTCTGTGTCACTGCTGCTGAAACACACTACCCACCACCTACCTCACTTTGCTCACATCTGTTGTTTGGTCTCCATAAATGCTCAGCAAGCATCAGTGAGTGTCAGCTATTTTTTCTGCATGGAGAAATTCACTTCCACACCTTTGTTTCATCTGCACTTCCATGTCAGATGCCATTCTGTCAGACTGCCCCTCTGCTGCTATCTGTCACATGGCAACAAAATATAACAGAGTGTTGGTGGGAAGGTTCAACCTCTACTATGCTACCATTAGCATCTGCCTCTGATGTCATGGATCAACATCATAAAACAGGAAATATTACTTTTGGGGCAGCCTTTGTACCCATCATGTGTTTTACTAGAGGAATATTCTGACTGGCACACATACGGTAACTTGGAAGTAGCTATAAATAATCATCAGTGAATCATGCCTCATCTCCAGAATTAGCATTTTTAATGATTATGTTTGTTTCTTACGCATTGTGTCAGCATGTGTTCTAACGTGATTAAAGTAGAACTTTATTCTTTTTGTATTGTGTTGTGCAAAGAAAAAATGTTTAACGTGTTGAGTAATTTAGAGAAAAACACTGAAAGATTTGTACTTTTTGTATTTTGTGTACATTTTGTATTTAAAATGATTGAAATCACCATTGGGTGACAATTGTCTTTTCTGTTCTGTTTTATAGAATTACCATACAATGATTACTTTGAGTATTTTGGACCAGACTTCAAGCTCCATATTAGTCCATCAAATATGACTAATCAGAATACACCAGAATATATGGAAAAGATCAAGTAAGTAGTGCTTACCTTATTTGCCAAGTACGTGTGTGAGTTGTTTCTCCAGAGGTTTAATTTTTACACAAGTTTCCCTATTACACACTGAAAAAGTACTAAATAGAAATGACGTATTTTCTCTTTATCAGAAGATGAACTTTTGATTAAGAAGTCTGTGCCTACAATGGTTTCTACGCTTATGAAGTCCTGTCTACTTAAATATGAAAGCTTAAGACTCAATTTAGATTTTTTTCACTTCTTCCAGCAATTAAAGAGAGAACTGTTTTATTTGGCTTGCTATTTTGATTTTGAAAGAAGTTTATCCTTTCAGGAAAGAAGCTGTGGTGTGCACTGATTATTAGGTTTCCAAATTCTCAACTCCCTTGTCTAAACACGAATTGATTGTCATTCTTTGTAGCTGTCAGCCTTAAAAAATAAAAATAAATCACGTGGGTAGACATCAAAAACTGTGGAAAGATAGCAACATGCCTGCAAGCAATTGAGACTGTAGTTTGACAAGTCCACAAGAGTTGTGAGGTACTGTTGAAAAGCTATAGAGATAGTGTTCTTAGGCTTTGCTGCTTCTTAGTTCAGTTTTTGCCTACCCACAGCATGAGGGTTTGTTTGCAAACTAATGTTGTGCTTCAGAAATGGAATAATACTTAAGAATAATCAAATCTGTACTCATCTAATAAGAGATAATTGATTAACCTGAAGTACTCATTGTTTACAATGGTTTGTTCCTAATTTGGATTTAGAAGAAGGTCATGTGATAGAAAAAGAGACTGTAAGGATCTCATACAACCTCAGTTGCCATTCACACTTTGAATTGTTCAGAGGGATACTGAGACAGTTGTCACAAATGCTGATGCTTGTAACCTGCCAACACTTCTCTCCACTCAAACTTCTTTGGATCAGTAATTTTGAGTCTCAGGTATTTGTCCTTGTTCCTGCATGTGGCCCTATGGAGTGCGGGATCTGTCGCATCAGTTGGCTTGGACAAGAATGTCTGTCTGTTCTCTCTTAAATAGTTAGTAAGCAATTTCATCCAAACGGGTCGCTTCTGATCACGATCTCGTTGCTGCACGCAGCATGGAAGTAGTCATGCTTTAAGTGTCTTTTTTGTCACGCTTTTTTCAGAGACTAGTTTATTATCCAGCCTGATACTCTTGTCTATTAAATAGAGTAATGCTGTCACCATGGTCACCAAATGGGAAGGACACCTACTGACCTAGTGGAGAACTGAAGATTGAAGTTCGTTGACGATATATGCTTAAAATTTAAAAGAATGTGATAGCAAAATAGGCTGTGAATACTGGTGATCTGCTAGGGATGGAAAGCTTTCTGAAAACTTTCTTAAAGATAAGCAGGTTAACTTTGGGTGCAGAATTTGCAGAATTAAATACAAAATCCAAGGAAATGCTACTTCTGCAGAGTAGTAACTTTATATTACTTACAGGCAACGCTTATTTGAAAACTTGCGCATGTTACCTCATGCACCTGGTGTACAGATGCAGGCCATTCCTGAAGATGCTGTTCATGAAGATAGTGGAGATGAGGATGGAGAAGATCCAGACAAACGCATTTCAAGTAAGAAACACTATAAAGTCCAAGTAGAGTCATCCTAGTTTCAACTATTCAGAACCTCAGTCTTAGAAGTGTGATACTGGATGATTGGCAATTGGAGAAGTCATTTTCCAAGTTAAAAACTTTTGCCATAGTTCTACCAGTCCTGTGGTTATTAAAATGGCATCTGTGCCCAAATATTAATCTGTAAAGGAGTTTTCAAGAAGTGCTCAAGAGTACTTGAGTCTTATGGAGCGAGTTGTTGCAGTTTATTTTAATATACTCCAGAAGCATTAGATGAAGGACTTAGCTTCTGACTTGCTATTCACAAAAACAGTAATGAAATAAGTGTTTCTGAAAGTAAATTGTCTCTCTGATTCATAGTATATTTTTACTAGTTCTTAATTTAGTAGTTCTTCTTATGTCTATATAGTCAGTCTGTATTCTGACCTTTTTGTTTAATTTCATAACTGTCCATCTCAGTTCGAGCATCTGATAAGCGCATTGCCTGTGATGAAGAGTTTTCGGACTCTGAAGATGAAGGGGAAGGCGGACGGCGAAATGTTGCAGATCACAAGAAAGGAGCAAAGAAAGCTAGGATAGAGGAAGACAAAAAAGAGACAGAGGACAAAAAAGCAGGTAGGATTCTATGGTTATTTTATCCTACCTTTTAGAACAACAGGCATCTGTCCTGCTGGAAGAAGGATACATTCTGTGTTAAGAGCTATTTTACTATTGAAACAGTGGTTGTTTTTTTTATCATATCTTAAAAATCTATTTTACAGTTTAATCAGTTTCACCATTGATTTTTAAGATGCAGCTATTCATCCTGAAATAGTATTTCCATGCAAACTGGAAGGATAGGATCAGTGCTGTTTCTTCCCAGACCTGAAGCTTTTAAAGCCAGGGGTTTATTAGGGTTAAAAAAAAAAATTATCTTTAACTATGTTACGCAAATAGTTTGTTCCTTTTTGCTTTGATAGAGTGAGGCTGCTAGTTTTCTTCTGAAACTGAAGCTTGATAGGTTTCTAGGAATAGTATACTTCAAAGAACTTTTGGACTTTTCCAGTAAAAGTCTGTATCATAAGAGTATGAGACTGAACCCCATAAAGCTTTGGGGAAAATGCAGGTGTTGACTGTTTCAGCCAGTCAAGAGAAACTATGCCTGACTTAATTTGAATCACTTGGCACCATGCCCAGGTAACTCCCCAGGATGGATGCATTTAATACTATATGTCAATAAGCAAGGTTACTTTTTTCTTTCCCTAAAGTTGTTTCTCTTAGCTTCAATTGTATCTATGAAGTATAGCTGTCTCCGATTTTTTTATTTTTTTATTTTTTCCTTCTAAAGTACACTTGCATCTCTTCATATATTTAAACCAAGTAATTTTTATTTTTAGATGTTAAGGAGGAGGATAAATCTAAGGACAACAGTGGTGAAAAGGCAGACACCAAAGGGTAAGCAATTAATTAATGTCGCCTTACTGAAGAGCATTTGGTAACTTAAAAGTATTCTTAAGTATTGATTTCTGTACATATCCCTCATAATACTAAACATTTACGAATTAGAACAATACTAAGTCAACACTGCATTTCTGAAATGGTTAATCTAAAAAAAAAAATCATGCATCTTAACAGCTTATTTTTGTTTTTGTACAGAGCAAAATCAGAACAGCTCAGCAATCCTTGAACAAAAGATAGCCTCACATCAATTGCAGAACATAATGCTAGAGTTGGGGAATACCTAAAGGAAGAAGTTTTCATATTGAGAAAGACTGCTGATTTCATTTTTGTACTATTTGGCATGGACTGTATTTATTTTCAAACGGCTTTGTTCTGGTTTTTGGCAAGTTGTATTGTGAGTTTTCTAATTATGAGGCAGAAATTCCTTTCTTCACCATGCTTTATGTAATAGTATTTAAAATGGATGTGAGTTATGTTAAATGTCTAAACTGATCTATTAAAGTAATTTGCCTTTCCTGAGCTGATTTTACCTTTTTTGTAATTTTATCTTTATTAAAAAAAAAAAAAAAGTACTTGGTTGTCTTCTGTCCATCATTGAACTAAAAAGGCAAAGCTCCGTGTAAGTTGAACAGACTTACATTTATCTGTGAGTAGCTGATAGATTTAGATAGACAGCTGGTGAATATTCAAGTTGAACTGTGCTGCTTCATGTACTTCAATGGCTGCTGCCAAGAGTGATGACAAATATAATGAATACATGAGATTTGAACAAGTTGAATAAATGGGGGAAGAGGTATTTGAGTGGTATGGCTATACAAACTTGCATTTTGGTACAGAATTTTAAAACTCAACAGCAAAATGCCTTGTGTCCAAGAATCTTTCCCACCATCAGTATCTACTCCCCAAACTGGTTCAATTGCTGTAAATTAAATTTCTATAAGGTCATCTTTCAAAATATACAAAATAAGAAGTAAAGGTTTGGCTGTAAATAATAATCTGTCCTGATTTATTTTTTTTTTAATAGCTGTAAGCATTGTAAAATGTTGTCCCTGTTTTAAAAACAAAAATGTTTACTTTTTTCTTTGTTGATTGCTTAGTTCATTCTGTTGTCTGAACTGAAACACAGAAATCTGAGCATACTTGTTCCTTTTTTTTTCCTCCTCTCAATCTTTGTTTTCAGGCTTACAGAGCATTGAATGCTGAAGTTTTCAGGATTGCTGTTAATTTCAAGTAGTTTGTGAATTAACTGCTGATCCTGTTGGTAATTGAAGTTAACTATGTGTTAATTAGTGGACTGAAATACAATGTTTAAGGAGAGAAGATACTTTTTATTTGTACCAAAGAGGTAAAATGCTGTTTCTTTGTTTTCTTTGAGGAAAAACACAAGGGCCAAGACTGTGGCTGTGGGTATGTTTGTGAGCATCTGTGGTCTCCTTTGTGCATCTAATGCCTGCTAGCTCTCTAGGGCAAAGGATAAAAGTTAGATTTGAGGGACTATAGGAAGGTCATGAGTTTGTACCAAAGAGGTGAGAAGTGATAAATGATGCCATAAGCATGCCTCTAAGTGCCCTCTGATATTTGCAAGGAGTTCAGCACTCTAAATTCTGTTAGAGAAGTTTTCACAGGGCTGAAAGTGACAAATATATTTGTATTATATATATATATATATATATATATATGTCTTAAGGTGGTGGTTTTGTTTATTTTTTTTAAGTTGATATAAACTTTTTTTTGTATCTGTTAGAGAGAGGGTGTTAGTCCAAGTGACCTGTAGTCTCTGCCATTGTTACAAGTATAACAAAAAACTATTTCTCAGATAATGGTGTTGAAAAGGCCAAATTTCTAACTTTGGATCACTTCAACACAAAACAATGAAATCTAATGATGTTATGAATGAAACCCAAGAATACTTGTGATTGCAACCCCCAAGTAACTCAAAATTTTTTTTTAAAGAAAAAAATTTGTCTCATCCTGCATTGCTTATGAGAAATTACAGTGCTAATAGGAATGCTAGATGCTACTGTATCCTTCTGAGTCCTGATAAATATCTCTTCCTGTTAAAGGCAGGTGTAATACTAAAATATATACCTTTGTCTTTATGAAGCCTCTCTACTTAAAAAACATACCTTGAATTAACTGTGTGAATTCTCCAAACATAAGCATTTTAATTAATTTGTTTTTCCCTTCTGGAAAGAAGCTGTTGGTAACCCTTCTATAAATTGTGCAGATCTGCTCTGCAAAATGAATGTCTCTTGTGCCATAATGTAACATAACCAGTTATGTTATGCTCAGTATTTAAGTCTAGAGGAGAAAACTTTTGCTTTTTTCCTTTGTCCTTAAAGGACTGACATATAATTCGAGTGTAACTTGCTTTTAGCTTTACACATTCAATAAATCATTTTTGCTTATTCCAGATGGTGACATTCACCATGCAATTTCTAAAACTCTGGAAGAATAAGAATAGATCTGTTTTGATATTCATGCTGGTTATCAGTTCTGAAGGTTTTTTATTACTTTTTTTTCCTAGTATATATTGTATTACTGCTCTCTTCATTTTACAAAGGATCTTGTGAAGCATTTGATATTGTTTTTACTTCATAAGGAGTCATCTTAGCAAGAGTTCAGAATACTTGAGAGAATTTCCAGAACTCAGGCATCTTGGTCTTTTTTTATTTTAACATAAGCAACTACTTTCTAGTTGAGTGAAAATAGGAACTATTCAAATTGTTCTTTGAAATGCTTGTAGGTCTGTGTACAGACTAAAAAGAGATTGCTGTTGGATGAGGAAATAAGCAATACAGCAATATAAATGTGAATGATATCAATAGGACTGAACTGCATTATTTCCACTTATTGTTGTTTTGTGGGACTTTCAAATGAAAACATTGCCTTTCTCACAATTTTGCTTTTATATATTTGGAAGCCCCACTGAAAATACATTTTATGTATTTGCATCTTTCCATCCTTTAAGTAATATTCTGAGAACTAATTTGTGCATGGGCTTAAAACAAATCTGAATGAGAATTCAGAGTTTTTGTTGCTCTGAGCATAGAACTGACAACTGTTTGCATGCATGCTAGTATTCTGAGGCAACTCCTTTTTAGCCAAATTTCCAGTGGGATTTAAATCTGTAAAAGGAACTGCATTATATGTAGACACGTGTATGAACAAATATAATCAGATACTACTCAGAACACAACAACAAAAACAGTACTTTTTAATAGTTACTGCTTTTTTTAATTCTCGTAATTTGTAGTAGTTACCTGTTGTAGTATTCTCTCATCTCTGTGACAGTATGTGACTGGCACAGATAATTATATCATTTTATTTAATAGTGGTTATAGCCAGCAGCTCAATTTAGTGTTTAATACGTTTCAGTCTACCTCAGAGAAGACAGTATCTTTTTGAAATGGTATTTATTTGTAGATGGATGACTTGGCAAAAATAGATGTCAAAGCTGGATAACAGTAGGCAGAATTAAAGAGCAACTTCCTAGGTTAGGAACTTGGCTTAGTGTTTTCCATGACTGCTGCCAGAAGAAAAAGGGAGGAAAACAACAACAACAAAAAAAAGGCTGCGAGTAAACTTTAAGTAATTCCATGCAGCAGTTGCCAAACAGGCTCCACATGGATAATGCATGCATTGAATGATTCTCTGTTCTTACAGTCTATTTTTAAAACTTTCTTTGTGATGCTGCTTTTAACACTATTTGTTTCAATAAAGTGCTCTAGAGATTTAGCTGGTAGAAGCAAAAATTCTGTATCACTGCAGATTATATCAAGTTAAGCCCAGCACAAAATTGAGTCAATATTGTGAAAGTCTCTTCTGTCTTTCTTGAGAGAGGTGGGTGGGGGTTCTTTTGGGTTGGTTTTGTTTGTTTCTTTTTTCAGGCTAGCAAGCAATTGAAAACCAAGGAAGTGAAGATCAGAGTGAGGAGTTATGAGTCAGAATGCCACACTGTTGTGTGGCTGACTACCACCCTGTTTGATCCAGAAGGTTTTTAAATACAATTGCAGCATTCTTTTAAAGTTTCTATTTAGTACTTTTCTGTGGAGACCAAAATTATAAGGAAAATTTCTGACGACTCAAACTGGAAGAAAGAGACTTTGCTATGACTTTGTAAATGGAATTTTTTTTGTGTTAAATCTTCAGCTTTTTCATGATGTGGGTGAATGGGACATACTTCCCTAATTGCATCACTGCTGGGTTTTTTGATTATTTCCCTTTCATTGTATTTTTTGGCAATGTTTTTTCATTCCATAGTGAGCGGTAACAATCTTTGGAACTAGACAGTGAATCCTTGAATGGACAGTGCTGCTGTAACTATACAGCAGATGTCTGATAAAATGCCTCAACATCAAGAATCTAGATGCTCTCCTTTTAAAAAAAAAAAAAAAAAAGTAACAAGAATAAATAATGAAGTGTGGTGTGGCTAGAATTGCTCTGAAGAATTTTATATGCTTCTTCCACCTATGGGTGAGGCCTGGCTTGCATGTAGGGAACAGTTCTAAGACTTCTGTAAGCGCTTAGACTGATTACTGTTTGGAAGCTCCCTTCATTCCTTACGTACAGGAACATCCCATGTTTAAACCTCTCTCTACTAGAGCAAAAGGAAGAGCAAATGTAACTGTGGAGTAAGCTTGGATGGGAAAAACGTTCAGTTGATGATTACTGTAAAGTTTGAAAGGCATTTTCTGTTGTTTCCCTTACCAGATGTTTCCTATTCCCAGATGAATGATGTCACAAGTCTTAAAATGATGGGTTAAATTTCAGTGAACTAATTTGAGTGGCTAATCAGAAAGACCCCTTTGGAATTTGATGTTCAGAGGCAGATAAACTGCAGTTCTGAAGATCAGCATCTCCAGAGGAAAAGTGCTTGGACTCTGGAGATCATGAGCATCTTCTGGTTTTAAAAACAAGGAACTGAAATTTTGGAACATGAGTTCAACCCTTATGTGACAGCAGATGTGATTTATTGTATTCAATGCCTCTTTTGAGGTCTTTGTGCTGTAGGAAGACATAGAGAAAATTATTTACATGCTTGTACTTTTAATATTTAAAATATTTCTAATACTTTTACAAACCCACTTTAGCATGAGTGTTATGGCTTTTGTTGTCTCCTGTCTGAGAGCGCAGTAACATGGGCATGTCTCTTATATTACCAGGGCAGGCTACCAAAGAGCAGCAGAGCGTGTTACAGTGGCTAATTTGGCTTTATTATCCCAAGTGATACCAACCTGAACAAAGAGTTAGGGGAGCTCCTGCAGGGAGAAGTGCTGAGATAGACCACACCTAAGGTGTGTCTCTTGTAATGAATTACATTGAAATGACCTTGCTTACCTTCCAGTGATAGTCTGGCCAAGATGGAGATAAAAAATAAATAAATAAAAATTAAAAAAAACCCTAGATCTTAGGTAGGCTGAGGTTATTCATAATTAAAACAATGTTGTTTTCAGATGCTGGCTGAAAGCATCCAACAGCCAGGAGCTGAACTCAAGCTTTGGGATTGAAACTAAGGTACGTGGGGGATTAGAGTTGAATACAACAGAAACTTATTTTCTGCTATTTGTGTTAGAGGGTGCATTGGACTCTCACTGTGGATCATGCTACTCCAGAACCACCTCCTTCCAACAGTACTCATCTGTGTTTGTTTAAAAACAAACAGGTCCTGCCTTTTGCAATCTCCAGTGAGGTGATATGGGAACTACTAGGAGTACTGAATGCTGCGAGAAGGGGCTTTAGGCATGGTGTTTACAGAGCTTCACATGCTGCACTGTTTGTTGGGATGTGCCTCTCTGTTCCCTTTCTTACAGTTTCTACGGTTTCCTGGAACAGTTGGCTTAGTTCTGCTTGCCTTCCTTGCTGGCTGTGGGGCAAAATCAGCCTCACCAGCTTGTAGTTGACTATGTGAAAGGGGCCTCATTACTGCTTAGTGTGCAGTGGAAGCCAGCAAAGGGGGATCTGAGCTCCGCCTCTTTCCCTCTCCCTGGGCTGGGAGTTACATGGAGTTTTACTCCGTCATGGACACTGACTCCAGGACAAACAGAAGAGTCCTGACCTCACCCAACTGTTTTCTCATGCAATGCAATACTGTAAACATGGACTGCCTGTACGTGATGATTCTCGGTAAACTAAACATAGCTAATACAAAAGATGTGCAAGGCCTTCTGGAATCTGTTCAGCAAAGCAGCAGAGAGCTGAAAATCTCATTAGCAAATGCTTAACTTACATGCTCCTGATTTTGAAAAGAAGCTCAGAAAATACCCATGGAACTCATGCAACCTTTTCCCCTTAATTCCTGTGTGGTCACTAAAGCCATAGTTGTCCTGTTGAAAGAATTGGAGCTGTATTTCCAATATGTGTTCACAGCATATGTTACCCACCCCTAGTTAGCTAACTAACACCAGTTCCAGAGGCTGAGAGCACTGGAAGAGTTTTGTTGCCAATAGCTCAAGTGTTGTTTTCTGCTCTTACCATTTGTTTTTTGTAGCCCTCACACCTCCTCCTTCATGCCAGTAACCCAGTCAAAAGGTGACATAAGCGGCTTAAGTGATCTGGGACTTGGAGTAACTGAGCAGAAAGGTGTTGCAATTTCTTGCCCTCCTAAGCTGGCACTGTGCTGTAATGACAGTAGGTAGGAGGGAGCAGAGACAGATCAGCATAGGTACCAGTGATGAGAGAAAAGGGCTTCGCAGACTGTTTTCCTTCAGTGTTTGAAAAGCTGCTACCAACCACTGTTGTGGTCCTGTTAATGTGCCTATTCCTATTTATTGTTTCACTTCTTTTCCTAGTTTTGTTATGGACAGTTTGTTTGTAAATTCCTTGGTGAGATCTGTAGGGGGTGGGGGCTGTTGTTTTTCTGCCAGAAATATTTGGACATGGCCTTCAAACATTCTATTGTCTCAACCTTCTTGCTTTATGATTTTTTTTTTTTCCTACTCCTACTTTCACTATTTACTGGGGGTTTTTTTGTTTGTTTGTTTTGTTTTCTGATTCATTGTGGAATCACAATTTGACAGCCATGAAAACAATGCAGAATTACTCACTTACCAATGGGAACTCCCTTCTTAGACAAGTTACTGCTTTATAAATCTTGATAGGATGGCCTTCACCTACTTTTCACAGATTTCTTGTGGACTAAGTTCAACTTCTTCCTTTTATTGATAGGAACAGGGAGGCACCAATTATTAATTCTAACCAAGTGTAAATTAATAGTATTTTATTGATGGCGATTCCCTCTCCTATCTCTTTAAGCTTTCATACCATCACTAGTTTTCCTTTCTATGTCTGAAGCAGACAATGGATAAAGATCCTAATGAAAACAGTTGTCAGCATGACAAATGCCAAGTATTGAAAGAGCATGCAAAAAAGCACGGGATAAAATATTAGCAACTCATATATCCATGTTCACCTTTGTCCTTTAATGCCAGAAGGCTCTGTGCTACTTGAAAGCTGCATATTGAGAAATAAATCATTTTTTATTAACTCTACTATCACAGCACAAATATAGCCCTTATAGCACAGTGTCGCTGTCCTGAAATGAAAGAAAAAGCCCTTGTTACATGCAGGGCTAGGAATGCATTGTGGGGATTTTAAAAGGATTGGTATAGACAAGCTAAACCGTTTCCCTCAGGTCTGTAAGACAACAAGCCTTCTGGAAAAAATTCTAATCAAATACCAGGCCAAATAATGTGGGCGTATAATGGCTGCTCTGAAAGTAATGCTTACTAGTTTATGATGTTGGCCCATGATCAGAGGCAGATGTTGGTGTTGTGACAGTAGAAGTTGAACTTTCTCACCAATATTTCAGTTACGTGTTATTGCCATTCTGTCAGACTGCCCCTCTGCTGCCATCTGTCACAGGGCATCTGACAGTGAGGTGTGATATGGAAGCAAAGGTGTGTCATTGAATTCCTCCTTGTGGAAAAAAAAAAAAAGGCATCCATTAACATTCATTGATGCTTTTAGCATTACTGTACCTAAATTTTGATCTTTAGTGTTGTTCCTAAATCTTGTAAGAAGAGATTATACTGGCAATCTACTGAACATACAGCTACTTAAAGTAGGCCATAATAAAAGCTGATCCGTGTTTTAAAAGGCTTCTCAAACATCTTTTGGCAGATGCATTCTGAGACTTGTCTTGTTTCACTCCTCTGAACCTGCTGAAAGTAGGTACTCAAATCTTGAATTTAAAAAAATAAAAGTTTACTTTTCTTCCCTTTTTGCAAACTGCAGCTAGTCAAAGACTGTTTCTGCTTCTTGTGCAAACTGCTTTTGCTTCAAAGTCCTAATTAAATGTTTTCTATGAGGCTATAGATGGGTGTTTTGTATAACAGAAACTGTGGGTTTGAATTCTCCCAGGAAGAACATATAGTTTCTTGTGTCCTGTGTGAACTGCAGAACTGACTGACCAATAAAAGGACAAATGTAGATGTTCATACGGGATACATAAGGCTAAAGACTCTCCTAGAAGACAAGCAGAGAAACACCTGACCAGCTCTTAGGTGTTCACCTTCTGATCTCCACAACTCACGATGTTCTCCACAAATCTGAATTCTGAAATCCACTCTACATCTGCGCTTTGGGGTTTGTAAGATTAGATAATATATTAGCATAGATTTTGAAGATCATAGGATGCTTAGATTCCTATGTATGATTTTTATTCCTCTGTGCATAGAATAGCAACAAAGCTTATTACAAAGCATTTCATTTGATATATTTGTGTTTATTGCTACAATTTCCCTCCACAGTGCATCTGTGGAGCTTCCTAAATGCAGCTCTTGTGGTGGTGGTATATTGGCAATGCAGAACATGGACAAGACCTCACAGAGTTGTCCAGTATCTTCAGGCATCACTGATGAAGTGAACGTACTGGCTGTCCTGCCTTTAAAAGTATAAATCTTTGTGTCTTTTTAAAAGCAGTAGGACTGGAAACATGGACACTGTTCAAGGGTCTCTAAGTGTACAGTATGTAAGCATTGCATCCAGGAGTGAGGACAAGGACATTGCTGCACACTGGATGATGTTCTGTTAAGTTCTGCTGAAGGAGAGGACTTGTTCACTGTGGAACAATGTAAAAATGGCTAATTAGTTGTAAAAATTCTGTCTCCATGTTGTTCTGTAGCTGTGCGTATCTATTGGCATTCTATTGTACACCTGATTATTCAGTTCATGTTTTGTATCAGAAACATAGGTCTTAGCTGATTAATTGACACAAACAGATTTCTAAAAATGTTTCTTTCTAAAAATCACTGCAATACTTCTGCTGATAGTCTGTAATCCTTCTTCTCTTAACCTAGGAATTATCGTGCTGAAGGAAAAGCGCTATTACATTATAGAGGATATTCTGCATTAACTGCTCACACTGGTTCTAGGTAATTATTAATCTAAAAAAATAAATAAAATTCAAAACTAAAAAGCTGAGTAATACAATAACTACAGTGAAACATGTTTCAAAAAGTCAAGCAGAGATGAGGAGGAAGTGCCTCATTCAGGAAGTGGTGGTAGAAGTACACTGAGCAAAAGTCACTGGGGAAAATTCTAAGCTGACGTAGGTATATAGCAGCTTACATTTATATAAAAACCCAGCTATGCTGCTGTCAGTCCTACTGAATCTTGTTATTACTATACAGCATTCACAAGAGGAGAAAGCATATTGAGACATTTGCTTGCTGTATTGTTATTTACAAGCTAATTTCAAGTATACAATAGTTTGATAGCAGTCTGGATGCATTCTTCTCCATAGAAGACAGCAAAGCTGTATCCAAGGTTTTCAATGGGAAGAGAGTGTTCTGCCATATGCTTCAAGACTGGGTCAAACATTTTTTTATTCCCACCCCCCGCCCCACTCTCGATTCATTACACTTTCCATCTGTCAGCAAAGGCATTTAGTTCTGGTATCAGTTTTGTCTCCTGTATACACTCACTGTTATTGTATGGAGACATTTTCTTACATGTGTAAAGTATATAGATGTATCTATTTCAGCTCACTAGATTTTGAATCCAGTATGATTGTTTGTGCTGTTTCATTGAAATACCATTGTAGGTCAGGGTTGTTAAGGTCTAGATGGAAGACATTATCTTTTTCCTCTTTTGTAGGACTTCTTCTGTTTGCTTGTTTTTGTTTGGTTGTGTTTTGCTTTTGGATACTTAATATGTTATCATAATTGACTGCAGATAACTTGAGATATTTTCAATATATTCTTTCAGAATATTTCAGCCTTTGTAGAACTGATGTTCTGTTGAAGAAACACCCAGAACCTGGAATAGGTTGGATGTACAGATAACATTTTCCTGTCACACTAAAATAAGGCCATGAGTGTGCTTATGTGTGTTGCTCATGCAGGGTACCTCATGGTTACCTTCAGTTCACTTTCCATGTGAGTTTGAGCTATGCAGGTTCTGAATAAATACTCATCAGTCTGTATAGAAGGTATGCTGTCTGTTTTGAGGAAGAGTGACCTATATTTGCATGTCAGGACAATAATTAACACTTGTAATCCACTTACCTGCAGACACCATCATCAGTGCTGGTGCATTCCTTTCTCACACGAGGACTTTGCAAGTAAATCAGGAGCTCTGCAAATGTCAAAGCCTCTAGCTGTCTTATGCATATGCAAAATGTGATTTTTCCTCCAAAACCCATTTACGTTACTAAATCTTAGTCTTGGCAGAATCCCTAAAAATATCACTTTCCTTGTCTGCTTTTTTTTTTTTTTTTTTTTTTGGTTGGTGGTTGTAATTCCTTAAATCTTTGGCATTCAGGGCTTTGCCAATCTATCTGATCCTCTCTGTTTTCTCTGCCAAAGAAAACACAGCATCCTGCTTGATAGCCTGCTGACGTAGCACATGCTGTATATTACTTTCTGCAGCATGGGAAATCAGGATTTTTATGTTTTTGGAAGACCTGGGTTTTCTGTAACTTCATATATACATCTCCAGATTCTGATAATCATGCTGTAGCATTACAGAAGAAGCACATCCTCAATCAAGTTTATTCACTGAGCTTGATATTAAAGAGTTCATGGAGAAGTTACACTGTTCCATATGTATGATTGTGTATTTGCAGGATGAAGTTCGATTCTATGAAAGATATGACGACTTTCCTTTTTGGGATAATTGAACATTTCTACAATTTTGTATTGTTCTGTTGTGTTTCTTCTTGAAAATACAAATATTAGTGCTGTGAAGCTGACCAACATACTGAAATATAACCTGTATTGGCTGTTTTCTGCTTGATATTTGACCTATTTGCAGAGCACATCATAGGTTAAAATGCAACATTGATGTCCATGTTTATATTCTCAATTCAAGTAGCAGAATCTAGAATTTTATTGATTTTGAATTTTTGATCTCATTCATTTTTCTTCATACTTTCAAAAATATTTCACAGTCCTTTCCTGATTTGAAGCCAATTATTATCAGTTTTTTCCACAATCCCTGCAAACCTTCAGCTTGCCATTTCAAGGGGATCAGTTAGACATGCATCAGCTTACACATTTCAGACCTCTGTACACAACAAAGCTACTCCCTTTTTTTCATTGCAGATACCGTTACCTGATAGGCTTATCCAGTCTCACAGTCCTCAGTTAAGCTCTTAGTCACGTCAGCTGTTTCCAGATTTATTTTTTTTATTATTCCACTTGAAAAGTAGGTCATTCAGAGCTACAGTAAGATGAAATTTTTCAGATCTTGTTCCCCAAGTGTGTCACTTAAAATTGACTGAAACCATTTTGTGCACTTCCAAAAAGTTAAAACTGTGCTGAGTAGTCAAATACTTCATTAAAAATATTTTGTACTTTTATTTTGAAGCCTCTTATTTTGAAGCCTCTTCTTTCACAGTAATCTTATTACCTTTAAATGAGGTTTGAATTCAAAAGTAAATCTGACTTAGTGGAATGTATTGCCTGTATAATTTCCTATTGTCAACAAAAAGCAATTTTATCTGACTATTTTTAAGGTTGGCTACACACAAACACATCCACAAATATATGTATTTATATATCCACTTTGAGTAATGAATGACAAGAGAAACCCAATGATTTTCAGCAAAGCTCCGGTGCCAATCCTGCTGTGGAGGCTGTAGGTTTGTCATCTCTTTCCTCCAAATCTGGAGTCACTCCTGGTTCTTTTCTCTTAACTAAGGTTAGAACAGGTCTCTGCACAACATCAGCTATGTGGGTATCTTTGTAAGGGTAAATACAATGGAGTATTATGTGCAAGGTATGAGCATATGGGTATGGAAATATTTGAGCAACCTCTTCTGTGTTCCAGGTTGCTGTTTGTCATTGACTGCATACAGCAACATGAAGCCACTGTCGAACTGGCCTGCCTCCCATGTGTAAGGCAGGTACATGAATGAATAACACTCAACATACACTATGTAATGCAGCTGAAAATCTGTACCCATTTCTGCAGTAGGATCTTTCCTTGAATAAGGAAAGGAATGCTTGTATGGATACACATGTAGTTTTACTGTTGTACGAGCAGCTGAAAAAGATGATGATCTCATGGGAGAAGAGCAAAATTCACTTGAAATAAGTTTCATGGGAGAAACTTGAGTAGTCCTCCAAGATCTGGCTAAAATGTGTTCATTTATTGTAAGGATAATTTATTGGATAGATTTAATATTTTCAGGTGCAGTGAGACTTTGAGCTTTATAATGCTAAAGTAGATCATGCTCTTTTTTAGCAAAAGAAAGGGGAAGAAGCTCAATATAAACATTATTCTTCTCTTGAACATTAAAAAGCCTGTCTGGAAAAGAGTGAGCACAGAAGACATGTTTAGTTGATTATTATGCTCTTCACAAGAGTGTAATAGATTTGTACTTTAGGAACCATGCTGACTTTTGGGGATGGCAGAGTAAAAGACAATGAGAGTATTGGATGCTGCAGTAATACAAGTATCCAAAATAGTATGAGCAAAACATCTGTTCTTAGTGAAAATAAAAGCAGAGCACAGGCCTACCAAGAAAGGAAAATATTTTAACAGCTTCTAGGAGAGGAGCAAGCAAGATATATTCAAACAAACGTCAGGAGAAGTGAAAATAGCTATAATCGCAGCAGTCTTCATGCATAGCTAAGGTCAAATGAAAAATGTGCTATAGCATCCTGTCCTGAGTATTTAACCCCTAAATGCATAGTGGTGCAGTCCTGCCCATGGTGGACAGCCACCCACACAGCATGCTGGATAAAGGTCATGATGCAGAAGATGTCCCTCATCAGCAAGACACACATCTCTTCGCTGAGTCTTAAAAGGTTTCATGCCGCTGCAGCAGGCTAAGAGGCAGACATGATGCTTGGTGTTACTCTGTGGTGCCCATGAGTGTAACAATCTCACCTGTTTTTTTGAGATTTCATGCAAGTACTGAATCTTTCAGTCTGCAGCTGACTCCTGCAGATGCTAATAAGTGCATTGTGCAGTGCCTGAGCCTGTGCTTTCCAACCTGATCAATGGCTTGCTGAATCTTTCCTGGTATAGAGTCGTCCTACATATGACTTGCAGATAGCTCAGTAACATTATTTGTGGAGAAGTCACACAAACATTATGTCCCAGTTGTTTCATAATGTGTCCCAGCTTTATGTCTCTGTTATTCGAAAAAGCTTTAACTTTCTGTTCATGATCTGTTTCTGTCACTTGAAATAATAGGGCAGTAGTAAACAAGTTCTCTCTCACATCAGTGTGTGTGAGAGAACACATGGGAAAAGCCCAGGAACATGTTTTTCATTAATTAAAAATGCCCAGAATTCCAGAAAACAATGAGCTAATAAAAAATCAAATGATAGCATGATAGCTCTTTGAAAACAAGTCATATCTAAAATCTTACAAGTTGATGTTATTAAAAATAATTTTCAAATTGATTCAGAAGTCTCTTTCCAAGGGATATTAAATTGCAGAATTTTTGTAGAATGCTGAAGATGTTCATTTGTTTTGTTTGTTTCAGTGAATCACAGAATCATAGAAGGACCACAGTGATCATCTAGTTTCAACCCCCTGCTATGTGCAGGGTCACCAACCACCAGACCAGGCTGCCCAGAGCCACATCCAGCCTGGCCTTGAATGCCTCCAGGGATGGGGCATCCACAGCCTCCTTGGGCAACCTGTTCCAGTGCCTCACCACCCTCTGTGTGAAGAACTCCCTCCTATATCTATATTCTATGTCCTATATCCAACCTAAACCTCCCTTGTCTTATTTTAAAACCATTCCCCCTTGTCCTATCACAATCAACTCATCAAATCTACTGCACAGATAACTTTGTCTACCTTACCATTGCCTTGGCTTGGGAAATGAGCACTATAAGTTCTGGAACTAATCTGTGCCATAGCATTAGAAATGGGTGTTACCATCTCCTTTCTAACTCTACATGTAAGCATTTGCAAAAATCCCCATAGTTCTCATATAGATATCATTGGTTTAACTCTCTTAATTCCTACATTTTTTCACTGAAAAATCCTGGTAGTTCCCATTCTGCTGGAGGCAAAACAGCCTAGCATTCAGTTGTGTGGAGCACCTTAATGTTCAGTGTACGCCTGCATTTTAGTGAGCCATTACCCTATTGGGTATATTCAAAGTTACTCACACACAAAGTGGTGAGAAATCAATGACATTTTGCATTCATCCTGCCATTATTTAAATGTTTAATGCCTTTAAGTTGGGCACAACGCAGACTGAAGTTAGCTCTCTTGCTGGAAGTGTAGTACATTCATTCTCTCCTTTTGACATAAGTCTACTTTACACAGAGTACCCAATCGCTTCTTGGAATAAAACTGGAATCCAAGCTTCCCTTATGCATTCAGTAACAAACAAGCTGCTAAAGTTCATCTATGCACTCAGCCACATGAATTGAAATTGTCTCATCTGCAAATGAGAAGTGCAGTAGTTAGACATACACAATAAGAAGCCTGGTTATTTAATGCCTACATGAAAAGTCTTTCATTCCTCACAGTTGCTGAAGGGGTGATCAAATTATTCATAAAGATCTTTAGGCATAAAAAAAGAATGTATGAAGGCTGCTCCAAAAATAATACCTCTTGTTTTCATGCTGGCCCATGACATCAGAGACATGTTGGTGGCATGGCAGTAAATGCTGAAAACCTTCCCACCAATGTCCCGTTACATTTTGTCATAGTTTCCATGGAAATAAATAGGAGGCGTTACTTTCAGAGCAACCTTTGTTCATGTGATACTGAATGAGGACTTACAGGTAAATCAGTAGTAAAATGTATGAGCCTAATTAGTTTCTTATGCTGATTAAAATTTAGAAAAAAAAAAAAAAAAACTTGAAAATCCAGTGACATTATTTGTAATTAAAATGTGCCAGGCCACATAGCTGCAAGGAAACTGAATCATTACCATTGACTGACTGTCAAACTGACCAAAAAGTCAGAGAAATTGATTCATTATTTTGTTTTCAAGAAACATATAATTGATTACTGCAGTTTTCCCCCTAGGAGTCTGTCCTCAGTGTTTGTAGAATAACACCAAGTTTTGAAAAAAGCTGACAGCTTCAATAGTTCCTTAGAAACACCCCCAGAATGCACAGTCTTCACACTTTAAAGAGTTTGTTGCTATTCCCCTTTTATTTGTGTAAGCAGAAACAAACGTTTAAACTATAATCACAAACCTTGTTGTAGGCACGTTCCAACAGAGGATTTATTTTTATCACTTCTTTTCTTTATTCCCCACATAAAAGCTGTCTACATGTAGGTGACAGGAGATGTTCCACATCTCTACAACTCTGTATAGACATCAAAGATTTCAGTAACTATCAAGTTTTACTTACTTTGGCCTTTCAAACTGTGTGAAAATGAAGAAGGTTGAGGCAGACTATTAAGGTTTTTTTGGGGGGGGTTGTTGTTATTTGTTTTATTGTCTTTGTCCCATCACTTCTCTCCCTCCACCCCCTTTGTTTTTTTTTTTAATGGAAATAGAGAAGGGTAAAGTTACTCTTAAATAAGCACTCGTAGATCAAAGCTCTGTTCTCCTGAACTGCAGATGGCAGCTGAGCATACAGAGATATTGAAGAGAATCACAAACCTGCATATATAGAAACATTAAAAATAAAAATGAAATGTAGTAGATATCATTCAATAACAACAGCTCAAGCTAAAATTCTCAATGTTGGTGGTGGAGAAGGATGAAATTCTAAGCAGCTGAGTTAGCAGAGGTAATTGTAGCCAAGCATAGTTTGGGCAGGTACTTTCTTTTGATGGTATTCAACTTCCTGACAAAAAACAGCTCCAAAACTTCCAGAGATTTATATTTCTTCTACACTGGTAGAGGGGAATAAGTATTTCAGCACTCAGGACAAACCACATTTGCAGGCAAGGGTGGAGATACTGAAGAAAAACACCACATGGCTGCATTTATTTAGTGATCTGGTGGGAATTCAAAGGTTCTTACTATTCCCTTCACAGCAATAGGAAGCACATAGTGTTATGGATGAGATTTTAGTCATCCACATACATGTGTGAGCACACGCATTCTGCTCTTTCAGCGCAATGAAATTGGAAATGATTATTTGAGCTGGGACTGCCTTATTGTAAGAAAGCCTTTTAGGTGGACAAGTTTGAGATTGCATTTATTATAAAATCCATAAAAGAGCTGAAAGTACACAGTAGGAAAAAGAAAGCTGAAACAGAATAGGCTTATCAACCTGGCTCTTTTCAGCAGCACCAAGATTGTCAGAAAAACCATGTACTGAGTGACATTTTAACAGGTACAAACCCTCCCAGCACTGTTAGCATTGGCATTTTATCCAGCCATCTAATAGCAACTGTGACAGTTAAGCTGGAACTCGGAGAATACAGTATTTCTTGCAAATGATATGAAACTGTCTGCATGCGTTGCATGAGTCTATTGAGCCTGTGCTACTAGCGTTAACATTCGTGACAGAGTTTCCATACTTAAATGAATAATGTAGCTTTAATGATTATGGAAAAACAGGTTTTGTTCCCTACCTAGAAAACTAGAAGATATTTGAAAGAAAACAATAGAAATTCATTCATGCTGTGCTATCAGTATTTCTGCATTCTGCTCTGTACATCAGCCTCTTTCCTGAGGCTGCTCTCCTCTCTTTCCTGCTCCTCTCCGTGTCTCTATGTGAGCAGTCATCCCCATGCAGCCTGAGAATGTGATCACCCAGCCATCAAATCCCTGTACAGAGACCACAGCTGGAAGAAGAATATTACAGTAGGGATTCCCTGCCCCAGGGAGTTGCCCATCTGTGTTGAGGGAGGCAGTGAAGAGGAGCATACATGCCTCCAATAGGTGTATTTCTCATGGGAGTTACCCTAAGCTCATCCCACATATTTTACATCAATGGCTGAAAAGTCATTCATCACTGAGTTAAGAGCTCTGAGCTGTTTGCAGGAGGGATAGGATCTAACTGGCATGGGTGAATGGAGGGCATCATAGTCCATCCCTATCCCCCTGACCTTCACAGTCATCTAGACATTTACTTTTTAGAGTGTGTAACTTATATAGGTGACTCCAAAAGTAATGGCTCCTATTTATTTCCATGAAAACAAAAGATACATAAAACACAATACTCCGTTTGACAGAGCAAATTCTCAGCTAAAAACACCATTTTTTCAACACAGTCACAACCATTATCTGTTTATTTTCACCAGTGATGAGAAAGAGCTTGCATGTCATGCTTGTAAAAATCAGAATGGCCATCTGGAACATGGCTTGTCTTTCATGTTTCTATCACCACTGCTGAAATGCACCATTCACAGCCCCAGTTCCACCTCACATCCACTGTTTGGCCTCCAGAAACATTCAGCAACCATTGATGAATACTGAGGGGTGCCAATTTTTTCCGCATGAAGGAATTCAGTGCCACGTCTTTGCTTCACATGAACTTCCATGTCAGATGCCATTTTGTCAGACTGCTCCTCTGTTGTCATCTGTCACACAGCAACAAAATGTAACAATATTGGTGGGAAGGTTCAGTCTCAACTGCCAAGTACTGTTCAATGTCATACTGCCAAGATCCGCCTCTAACATTGCTGGCCAACATCATAAAATAGGAGGTATTACTTTTGGAGCTGCCCCCTGAGTCTGCTAAACTCATATCAGGAGGTGTATCTGCAGAAGGCACCATGTTGACATGGAAAGTCAAAAGAAGAGCACAGGGAATCTTCATACCTTTCCATCCAAACTGAAGAACCTCCTCCAAGCCCACCACCAACAGCCTTCAACATAAACACAATTGCAGAATAATCATCAAATTATATTTTGGGCTTAGAAGAAAAAATAGATAAATTATTCTTTTGAGAAAGGAAACTGTAACAAATGCTTTCTACAAACCTAAACACTTTTCAAAACACAGCAGCTTGCAGCTGGAGAAAGAGAATGCCACAGCATTTCTGTGTAGTCCTTAAGAATTATGCTAAACATTTTAGTTCAGAGAAAAGTGCCACTTTTATGAAGAAAAACAAAGTTCTAAAGAAAGAACTCACAACTTTTGGAAGCACAATCAAATGGAACAGATGTTTCTGATAAGACTAAATAATTTCATACCGCAGCTATGACCTGTTCAGCTTGATGGGATTCAGCAAAGGCCAGTATCTGTGCACAGAGAGACTTCCATGTGGCCACTAGTGTCTGCATTTCAAGCTCGATCACAAATTCACTGAAATCAAGAAACTCTCCTCATTTTCCAAAGGGACTGGGTTGGGATGTCTTATTAAGCTGGAAACACCAGCCAAGAATGAAGCAAAGGATTGTTAAGGATTGTTTAGGAACAAATCATAGGCACCATACAGAATTGAATCCTTGCCATTAGGAACTGTCAGCATCTTTTAAAAATCCAGAATGCATTTTTTATTTCTTTTTCTTACCTGCTCAAACACTGACTATTCTATATTCTCGTATTCTGCTGATGTTATCACTCAGCCCTTGGAGTGATGCCATTGTGTTCCCTTTTGGCTTCATTCCCCTTGCAAGGGACAGAGGAAAAAGAGGAGATAGCAACAGAAAGTAAATAACATAAAAGGACAATATTAATAAATACATTTTTTTTCCTGTGAATCTCAGTGCCAATCAGAGATAAGAGGAGATAAAGAGAACTGCTGCTCTTATCTCCAGACGTGGCCCTTGTCCCAGCGGGGGCAAACATGGACAGTGCAGACACATCCATGGGTGCAACACAGGTGAGACAGCCATCAGTTACTTGTTCTTACAGTGCATTTCTCTATGAATAGAAGTTATTTTCTTTCACAAAATATGTGGCCCTGACATTTTTCTTCTGACACAAAAGCTTCCTGCTCATAAAATTTGTTATGATTCTCTCTCCCCTGCTTTCTACCTAAAGTAAAAGAGCCAAGACAACAGAGCCTTAAGGCAGTCCACCTATCAGACCCTACAGACCTTGCTGGTGAATCCCATGAGAAATCAGAGGAAAATTCCTTTAGTTGAGCCCCTGCTTGCTGACTGAACATGCTGCAACCATTCCATCAGTAAGAAATGCTCTCTGGAAAAGCCACAGGACAGACAGATATTTGGACTATATACTTTCTGGTGATTAAGTTTAGTCTTTGGTTTTCTCAATCACAACTGTCCCTGAAAATAAAAAGTTATTCAGGAAAGGTTTCTATTCTGCATTTATTACGGAGCAGATTTTGATATGCAGATTACTGGTTCTTAAAACATTCACAGTGTGTGTTCAAGGCAGAAGTAAAGATGGTTATCTACATATTTCAAATACATAGTCATATCACGTGGCGAATCCTTTCAAAGGAAAAGGGTATCAGGCTGTGATGGATAGACCAGCAGCACCAGATATTCTGTTAACAAAATGTAGCAGTGAAATAGTTAACAAGTCTGTCTTTTACATTGTCATAAGCAGACTTCATTGCTAGCGTCCCACTGAGATGAATGAAGGCAGCTTATCTCTAGTGTTATTGTTTCCATGTGTTTGGCTCCAGACTCAGGCCAGCATTCCCTCAGTTTATACTTAAAAGGTTATCTCCACAACCAGAAGAGACAGAAACTTTCTGTAAATATAAGTACGTGTAAAGAGAAGGGCAAATACAGGTTAACTTCACTTATTCAGTTTCAGTTTTCCTGAATTGTTTTGATAGTTACAGTGAGAAGAATTTCGTTTGCAGAAGCTTCTGATTAGGTGTACAGCTGAGATGTGCTGTACAACACATTTGCCCCACCTTACATACAGGGAAAACTGACAAATATTAACATAATGTGGTCCTCTCCAAAGCCTGGTTTGCTTCCCGTCCTCCATGAGCATTGTATCACTGATGCTTCTGCATGGAAAAGTACATGTAGTGCACTACCTGTGCTTCTTTGGAGAAAAGAAGAAATCAGAAAAAGCTTATGCAGATATTATTTTTACCTTATATTTAAAATTATCCTTCTTTGAACAATAGGTTTCAGCTAAAGGATAATTATTGAAGTACTTCTCTTTGGAAAAAATAACTGGGATAAATACAGTGTCTCCAGCAACACTTATTTACTGAATTTGCTAGATTCTTCTAACAGAATCTCCTACGTTCTAGCTACAACACTGTGTAGTTCTGTAATACTAACAGCTGTAGAAATTTCCTCTTTACAATATGAGATTTTCTTTTTTTTTCATTTTAAAGCTGATCTAGGCAGAGAGCATTCTGTACCCTATCATGCTAGGCATATGACAAGAAAGGAGGCAATATATCGAGTGGCTTCCCAATGCCTAATGTGAAAGTACCTACTTTAGAGATAGGTAAGGCTCACCCACAGAGCCATCAGTCACATGCAGGTGGCCTCAATTCCAGCCTTGTCCTGAAATCATTGTTTCTTGTCAGCAAGCTGCTTAACACCACCTTGAGGAAACATGGGCTTAGGTGGAATTTTGGATGTCTAAATATGGTTCCAAGGGTCTCAGGGGATTACTTCCTGGAAAGCCAGTCTGCAGAGTGGGATGCAGACCTGTAAGCTGATAGGAAATGTGAAAGAAGGGATTGTGCCTTAAGCTCAGTCTTTTTCAGGAACAGATTCAGAACAGAACATTAATACTTCTGTTCTGTAGAAGGTCCTTCCTTAGGAACTTTAGCTGAAAGTTGTGGTCACAGTGTCTTTTCTTTGTGTGCCCAGTGGCAGCAGCAAAGGCTTTCTAAGAGTCTCTATTGCTAAAAATGTCTTATGTAGTCATCAAATGGTCACAAAATAAGGAATACATCTATTAAATATAAAACAACAATAAGATAAAAATCTCATAGTATAAGTTCCATTTTACCCTGAAAAAAAGTCCTCTTCTTCCTTTATTATTTTTTTCCTATGAATATCCAGTTTTCATTACTGAATTTGCTGAATTTCAAACAGTTGTTCCTCCATCCAGCTTAATCTCATCAAATTTTACTAAAGTTAACTAACACAGCTACTCAGGTCCATTAGCAATTTCAATCCTTCGGCATAACAGGCTGAAGCAATAGATCTTCAGTAAAACTCAAAGATGACTAGTATTCACATCTGCATCAGTTCAAAACTGCAGTCAGTTCAGTAATGCCATCTCCTCAGAGTCATTAGTCAGAGTTTAAAGGTCTTGCAGAAAGCTGCTGAGGACTGACAAATAGATGCAGATGAGGTATTCCGGAGAAGACAAGCTAAAAACAATGGAAACAGAGTGAGCTGCAAAGGTCCATCCTTTCCATTGTTGGTATGGTGGCATATTGCCTAAGCAACCTTAATTGCCTTCTAATTAAGGTTTATTTTGATGGTGAAAGCAGAAGAGAACAGGATTGTCGACTTTTTAACAGACACTGAAAGAACAGACCACAGGCAAATTCCACTCATTAGTCAATGATGGCAGAACGGAAATAATGAGGTTGAAGGAGCAGCAGAGAAAATTTAGCCGAAGTGAAGAACTCTTGACTGGTAAAGTTACATGGAAATGGGCTTTGTCATTGCAAGTTGCGTAAATATTTTTATCAGAAATACAGAGGCTCACATTACATATTTTTCCAGCAAAGGCGATTCCAGGATAATAAGTTATTGAGATAGACTAAATACCCTCCTTCTTACTGATCAATCTCAATCCCTTAATCCTTATGCACATCATCCCCTTGTCCTTGCATGACTTGAAAAAAAAAAAAAAATTCTCTGGGCAATTTAATGCCCCAGCTTTTACTCTTTTGTTTTCATGACCATGCTCTCTTCATTCTCTGGGACTAGAATCTCTGTCTTACTTAGCTGCAGAAATTTAATAAGAACCAAATTTTGATTTTGGTTGCATTAATTTGGTCCCAGTATAATAAATAGCATTATGCAAGTTAAATGGTAATTAGCAAACACAGCTAAGTTAAGTGTGAGGGGAATCTCTCAGATTCTCTCACGCTCTTAGGGCTCAGGTTCTCCTTTATGGACACATACCAAGCAAAATTATCTTCCCAGTGAGAATGTAGTAATCTCGTCTGGGACACTGACGTGGAGCTCTTTTGGCTCCCAGGCATGGAATGCAGCGGCTTGGCAGCGTGGAACCAGTGGAGCATCAATTTCAGCTTGGATCGTCCTTCCAAGTTCCATGAATATCAGCAATTTCAGCCTTTCAGCTCCCAGATTTGAAAACATCTATTTCAGCAGAAACAAATACACAGCAGAATTGTGTGCAGAAATGGAAATAGTATCAGAAGGCATTGCCTGAATATGCGAGACTCTTTACTGTACTTCTGCCTATATTGGCAACTTATACTGGCATCGAGTACCATAATTATCACCTGATCCTGCACAGAGCTCACTTGAAAAGCTAGGCGCAGTCACTGAAAGCAAAGAAATTAAGGTGCTCCCTAACATTATCTCTTGAGGGACATCCACACCTAGAATGTACACTATAACAGAAGACATAAAATTGGGTCATCCAGACTCTGGGAATGCAGGCACTACTTGTGCACAGGATTTGTTACGCCTGGAGGATTTAGGCAAGTCACAGAGCTGGCAGCAAGAAGTCAGTACTTGAAGCACCATGGCCACAGAAGACCTTCCAGTTGCCAGGAAGGGGGCAGGCAGTGGGCAGATTGCTTCTCATCTGAATGTCACAGTTAAGTGCTACAGAAATGCTCCAAAGCAAAAATGCCCTAGACTGCCTTGTGCCTGACAAATTGCTACATTACATCTGTGTTACCTTCTTCATCCATGCAAGCTGTAGGATATTACAACCTGTCTTAAAAATTTCCGATTCACCTCTGCGCTATATGGCTTTCCCAGGGATCACAGCTACCACATACTGACTCTGCTTCAGACTTGTGAATACTTACACTACAGATGAAAATCCATACTGAAAGCTGTTTTCTAGGTCTTCTTATCTCTTAGGAAGACTTTGAGCGCTTGTCATGAAAGTGTAATCCTCTTCTTCCTGTAAAAGTAGATTTAATTGATGTACTCCCTTGTATTTGGAGCATAAAGATAGGATGCTGTCAACAGCTGGAAAGAATTGCCTACAGATTTAATTACCTTTCCTACCTCTGGGCAAATGGCTTCTTAGTAAACAGCAGCAACAGAGGCAGTCTAGAGGTAGTACAGTGCTTTCAGGAGATTTCAGTTTAAGAAAAATCATGTAAATTAATAAAGAGAAAGCTACTAAAAATCTGAGAAGTCAAAAAATAGGAATAACCTGTCTGAGGCCTAAGTTGTCTGCTGGAGGTTGAGAGTGGCAGAAAGACAACAGTGCCAAATGTGGGTGCAGGAGGTGTCAGATGGCTTGGATGTTGGTGAAGGCCCTTTGCCATTTGCCCTAGCTTGGCAGCTCCCATGTCTGACAAGCATGAGCTAGTTCACCCTGCTTTCTACCTTCTTTTTACTTTGACACAAGTCTGTTGTATCAAAATGAAGTCTTCATAGTCCAGCTTTGATTCTATTTCTCATCAGTAAGGCTAATGAGATTTAAGAAGTAGCTGACAATTCGTCAGCATCCAGCACAGATGCAATGGCATTGATATCTTTCATTATTTTATCTATCCATCTTTCAACAAGAGGCAGGAAGAAGACAAAATATTGGAAGGACCACAGTGATCTCACCATTCATTTTCTCACAGTAATCCTTGCTTCTGAGGAAAAGATGGAGCAAAGAAATAAAAGACAACTCTTCAGGGACCAAAGTGGACATTAGAAACATAGAATCACTGGATTATTAAGACTGGAAAAGACCTCTAAGATTATCTAGTCCAACCATCAACCCATCACCACTGTGTCCAATAGAAATGTCCATCAGTGCCACGTATACATGTTTCTTGAACACCTCCAGGGATGGTGAATCCACCACCACCCTGGGCAGCTTGCCTCGCCATTCTTTCTAAGAAGAATTTTTTCCTAATATCCAACCTTGATCACATAGACTTTTGCAGGAGGGCAAAGAGCAGCGGAGACTATATGGAGAGGCAGGAGAGACTTCCATGGCAGGCATATTTTTCATTAGGAAATGAAGATAAGCCTTTGTACAGTCATGAAGAAAATGTCCATCTTAAAGCCTGTTGTACCATTAATGTAACAGGTAGGCAAAACATTAAAAACGAAAGAGCTTTGGGAGGAAGGAAAGGCATCTATGTGTCTCTCAATTGTGCATGTACACCACCAACAATCTACTTGTTCGAACAAAACTGTTTCCATTTGCTAAATTGCAGCCCCCATTTTTAAAAGCCATTTGCCCTTACAAGGAGAATAGCATCAGAGAGGACTTTGTGTTGGCCTGATGAATTTTCAACACTGTTTTGAAAAGAAAAAAAATCTGCAATCCCATTATTTCTATGGAGAAAAACTTTGAATGCTGACAACTGTTGGAGTCGTTCCCCACTGAAAATTACTGCAGATTTTTATCTCCTGTAGACTGGACTAGAGGAGACCCACTAGTTGGTAACTTGTACAAACTGAAGAAGTTAAAGAAGAAAGGTGAGAAGGAAGTCTTGGGGCTCTTCCTTGCTCTGGTCCGCTGGTATGCAGAGCCATATCCTAATGGTTGCTGGCTGCTGCTATCATGTCTTGGAGAAGCTGGCTGCAGCACTGCCTGCCTTTGCCATGCTGCCTGTGTGTGGTTGCACTGTGGAAGGCACAGAGGAATCCTCCCTGACCCGAGGATGGATCTGCTCACAGCCAAGACAGCCTGACTCTGGGCAATGACTGAAATCCTCTATAGTGCAGTGTAACATCTGGCCTGTGTCATCCTTTTCTGGCTCAACTGATGCTTTTTATCATGTGAAAATACTCAGAACAACAAATCCAAAGCTTCCATATATAATTGAGGCTGTAGCTGTTGTTTCTTTTTTATTATTATTGTTTGAGAAAGACTTTATTGCTCCCTTTACATTTTGCTGCTCATGTATTAGAAGTCTGCTCTTCAAAGCACAGGAATGCAGCTTGCTGGCACTTAGAGCTGTCATATCTCCTGCAGGAAGATAGACAATTTGACTGCTCTGAGCTGTTAAGCTGCAATAGCCAAAAAGATGATTCACTTATTTTTTCCTTCCTAGGACTCACAGCATGAAGAAGGAGACAAACTGTCTTTGCACTGACCCTCAACAACACATTTCCGTGCTGTCCATTTCCCCACTGTATGCTCACAGCCAGGTTAGGAACTGCACAGACTTTGCTGTTGTATTCAGAAAAGCCCAAGCTCTGGTGCTTCATAGGCCTTCAAGCACTCCCCAGGCCATGAGCAAGGACGCTTAGCAAGGAAAGAACTACGTTGGTCTTTGGCAATCACAAGGAGCAAGGAAAGGGGTGAAACTGGGGTATTTAGAGGGCAGAGAGCCATAGTGCTATGAGGAGCAGCTGGCACCATCTCTCCATATGAGAGGCACTGGTGGGAGAGGCTGCAGCTCCCCGAGGGCTGGCAATGCATTGCCCTGCCTTGTGGCGCTTGAGCCAGGAGCAAGGCAGCAAGGAAGCTGGTGGGTAAGGGGATCGGAGAAAGGGTATTATAGGACTGTTGTGGAATGTAAAGTTCTCTTTTGGGGCTTTTTGGTTTTGGCTGCTTTTATCTCTAGGGGCAGGGTACCCTGTCTGTGTTTTCATAGGCTGTAATAACAGATGCCTTTTAATGAGTGCATGGACAGACATCCTATTGTCCGGGTTTGTGGCTCAGTGCTGCATGGTGGGAAGGGCTATTGGCACTTGCTCTTGTTTTCTCTGTTCCTAAGGATATGTGATCCTTAGAAGGATGGGAGCTTTCTGTTTTCCAATTGTCCTTATGGGCCAGGCCAAAACTTAACCTGTTTTCTTTTTCTCAGAGTGAGCAAACTGTCACTGCCTGAGAAGGACTCCTGTATGCATTTAATCTGAATGGACTCCCGAGGGTGTCCAAATGGCTCCAATGGACAAGGGTAGCCTATCTGAAAATATTTTCTGGTTGTGAACACTGCAGTGTAGGCTGAGCCTATCTGGAAAGCCTAGCTTGTGTGAATGCATTTTCTTCTCTTTTAGTCTCCCAGTGGGGTAGAGAGTCCCTGGAAGGCTATCAAGAATGGACTGGCTTTCAGAGCTTACTCCTTGCCAGCAGCCTCTCTGTGTGAGGCCAATAAAATTTGTTTGCACTTGACAACAATAGAGTTTTATTTTTTTACTTCACAGTGTGTCTCCTCTAGACTAACTACTATTTGGGAAGACCCTTAGGTCTATCCCTCCCCTTTATCCCATGCAGGATGAAGCTGTTACCCTTTCATGCCCTGTCTCTAGAAGATGGGAATTGCTATAAAGTCTGGTGGGCTCACAGGCTCTCTGGAGAAGAGTTGCAGAAGAAGAGGGAACAGAATCACAGAATCATAGAATGATGTGGGTTGGAAGGGACCTCAAAGCTCAATGAGCTCCAACCCCTGCCATGAGCAGGGCTGCCACCCCCCAGCTCAGGCTGCCCAAGACCCCCCTGGCCTTGAGTGCCTCCTGGGATGGGGCACCACAGCTTCTCTGGGCAGCCTATGCCAGTGCCTCACCACCCTCTGAGTAAAGACTTTCTTTCTAATACCTACCCTAAATCTACCCTCTTTTAATTTAAAGTCATTCCTTCTTGTCTTATCACTAGTAGACCACGTAAAAAATTGGTTTATAAGCTCCGTCTTGTTTATAAGCCTCCTTCAAGTACTGGAAGACCACAATGATGTCTCCTTATCTTCTGTAGGCTTATAACCTTATCTTCTGTAGGCTGAACAAGCCCAGGATAAAAGCTAGGGAAGTGGAACTTGCCTCTCTAGCCAAATAACTCCTAAGTGCAGGGTCTTCTGTGAAAAAGCATTGAGATATGGAAGGAGTAAGGGGCGGACAGCTGTTCCTCCTGTGGTGCTAGCTTGTTCACCCCCAGCGATGCTTGGGATCCTGTTTTTTTCAGTAGTCAACTGAGAAGAACTGTGGATGCAAAAAAAATGTTGAGATAATTTGTAGATAATGGGGCTGTAAGTCCAATAGCAGAGACATACAGCAGATGCGGAGACACAGAGCCTTCTTAAGGGATGCTATAATGAACTCTGGGACAGATGTTTTGAGTGAGATGGCTCAAATTCTGTGCCACAGGGACTTGCTTGTGGCACTCTAATACACCCTATAAATCAATGACTAAAACTTCACAGAGCACACTTGCTGGCACCACAATCCAAACTGCAGCTGGGCAGCCCTAACTACAGAGGAGAGAGTTATGCTGATAGGATTGCTGACCTGATAACTTGCTGGCTTTTGCTGCCCTGTAACACACAATGTCTTCAATACTTCACACATAGTCTTCTTGCTGTGCCTTAGCCTCTAAGTTTATAAAATGAAAGACTTTTCCTGAGAAGGATAATTATTACATGTCTTATGATCCAGAAAATCCATCTAATAACTCAGATCTACATTGCCTACATTACTCTGTAGTGCTAAAAAATGACACTGTATTTCAAAAATGATCAGAGAGAGTTATATTTAACACAGCAGTTGTTTGAAATACTAAACAGTATGTTTTACTCTATGCAATAACAAAATGTGAATAACAATATCTTCCTCAAGCCTAGCAGCTGAAGTTTCTCTCTTTTTTTTTTTTTTTTTTTTTTTTTTTTTAAACATCTTAAAGAGCTTGATTTGCCCAGTTCTCTTAGCGGACAATTAAACTTCATGACCTACACTTCAAAAAATGACCTGTGATTTTGAGAATTTTCATGAACACTATCCCAACTTGAAGTATGTCAGAGGTGCTTTACTTTCTGAATTCAGAGTGCTCGATGGTTCTTCAAAATCAAAATGGAAGCATCTCAGAGAGTAAGAACCAGCTTTTCCCATGTAAGTGGCTGATATACAATATGAAGGTAAAGGCAGTTCTTACATAACTGTTTACCTGGTGGTTTGAATGTATACAACTGATTGTGAAAGGTGCTTCTTTGAACTTTTAAACAGGAAATATATATGTTGAAGAAGAAATGAGCTTCTTTAGTTAAAAGGGAACTAAAATCAGTTTCTGACTATGTTTCCAAATTTGTACAAATAGGATGACATGGCATTTCCACTGCTGCTCTTCCATTTCCACACTAAATAATTTGCATGGTCAGTTTGGTAAAAATTAGAAGCTTTAATGAAGTTTCCTGGATCATTTATAATCTGATGTTTCTGAAAGATTTCAAATTGCTGACAACATAGAAAACCTGAAGGGAAAAAAGAGAAAAAGCAGTAGAAACCATTTTACAACTCATGTGTTTTTCATTGCACAAATGACACATTTATTTCACAAAGTAGTTCATATATTTATTTAGTTTTGGAAAGGATTATTCATTTGAAAGCAGTACAGAACAGCTTTGGCCGTCTGTTACTGATAAATCAACTTTTCTGGACATTGCCTGACTCCTCTGAAATGTGTTTGCTTAGCTGAACAAGATAATGAAAAGCAACAAATCTGGCCATTAATTATATCATTAGACATACTTAAGTCAGTATTTACCACACCACAGTGCTGTACATCAGGTTTTTTTCTTGCTCCTATTGCATGCAGTGATTTCATATACTGACACTAAAGTTAACAAGATTATTTTCATGTAAAAGGTTTGCAGAATTCAGTCTTTGACAGGGAACCAAAACTGAAGTCTTGCTGTTTATTTCAGACAGTCATATCAAAGCCTGAACAAAACTCATCAAGATAAAATCAATTAGTAGTTGGAGCATGGACACAAAATATTTTTGTGCTAGGGATTTAATGAAATGCTCTTGGTATAAATATCATGATTCATTCAATTCTGTAAAAGCATTTAACAATGGGTTTTCCTTAACAAGAGATGTTCTTATATGAACTATTTTATGTGTTTTGCTAAGTGCAGGCAACATTTGCTCTTGACAGCTATAGATCAAATTGCAAGCAAGCCAGAGAGCTGTGTTTCTGTAGAGGGAACCCTTACCCCATTGCTGGGCTCCTGTGAAAGAGGTGGCCAAAAGCCAATTGATTTTGCTCTCCAGGAGAAAGGAGCCTGGCTGTGTTACATTACTGGCAGCACTCAGCATTCCCAGGGAGACCTTCTTGAGAAGCATCCAGGAGCATCTACCACCCAGGGTTGCATGGCCTGCTGTGCAGCTGGGGCAAGCTTGTGCTGCAACCTCATGGTGATGGTGGCTGGAGGTCCCAGAGCTTTGCTGCTTCCAGTCACCACTGCTGCTCCCGCCACATGCAGTGGTGTGGATGATATCCATCTGGTCCTGAGGGTCCACAGTCTCAGAGATCAGCTCACACGGGTTCTTCCTGTAGCACTGTACCAGTGGTTGCACCGCAGAATCATAAAATCATTAAGAATGGAAAAAAACAGTAAGATCACTTTGTCTAACTGTCAGCCCATCCCCATCATGCTCCCTAACCATGTACCGTAGTGCCCAATTTGCACCTCCAGGTGCAGTGACCCCACCACTTCTCTGGGCAGTCTGTTCCAGTGCATTACAATTCTTTCTGAGAATAAATTTTCCTAATATCTAATCTAAACCTCCCCTGGTGCAACCTAAGGCCATTAACTCTCACCCTGTTTTAACACTAGAGTTCTGCTCACCATCTTAGGACTGTCAAATGCCATGTCTCTGTTTCCTGCTTCACTGATTGCATCTGGCTCTGATGCAAAAGTTATTCTTTCTGAAGGTCTCAGTTTGCTGTAGGGAGGAGATCAACTTCAGCTGCAGAAGTCTATGTTGTGCAGGTATAGCTGTATTCTCACTACAAATGGCACAACTCATTTGAAAAAATGTCAATTCAGCAGCATGGCACACAGAGCAAATTAAAAAAAAAAAAAACTTTTATTGCATTCAAACTACAAAGAGATTGCAGCATTATATAAGGCCATGACTTAACAGGGCAGTTTGGAAATGCATTTCCCACTTCCTATTCTGACAGCTATCATTTACAATTACCATTTCCATTGTCCATCAAACATTTTCAGCTATGTTTGCTCTTTTCAAAGTTGCAGCTCAAGCTCATTTGCTTTCTAGGACAATACCCATCTTCTGCAAGACACGTGGGTATATATATATGTATATATACACATACGTATATAGTATAAGAGTGGTATTACTTAAAAGGCCTGGTGAAACATCTCAAACTCTAGTAGCCAGCTTGGAAAGGTTGCCCTCTAGGAGATTAATGAGTGATTAAGGAGAAGTTTTATGTCTTTTTTCTTTTCTATTTTTTTAAACAAAGTACTCAAGATAGTTTCAGCTCTATTAAATAATCCATTCTAACGACTGTTTAGTTGCAGTTTGGTGCCAACTTTCATTTTAGCTCCAACTTAGAACCTCTCATTAATTTCTTACATTCTTCTAGGGCTGAGGATTTCCATATTTGGTTTTACTCTTGGATTATGTCAGAAAAGTTTGAACAAAATAGCTTCAGCTAAATGAATGTGAAAAAAAATATATCTTCCATATGTTCTTATTGAAATTTTCTGTGTCTAGTTAAGTCAAAAGTGGCAAGCCAGAAATCTTTGTATTGGCTTACAATATAGCCTCTTCAAGAAAACAGATTTGAGTTGAAGAAAATTAGTTATGTAGTTTTAAATCAACTTGTCATTTTTGTGCATACTATGTAGACCTCTTTCATTTTTTCCCTCTCTATTTTTCTTAATTTAGTTTTAAATCCTTGTGTAAAATGAGTTTGCCAGGGACGCATTTACTAAGAATATCTTTAATGACATCTCAATTATGAATATGTTTCTCAAGAACTCCAGCTAAGGCCAATTGACTTAAGAAGGCCTGAGGGGGTTGCTGTTTCTTCAGTATAGGAGGAGTGAAGAAGTTTAGCTCTCCTGTCAGCTTTCCTCCCCAGCTGATATCAGTTTGAGCTGAAAACCTTAATAAAGCAGGTACAAGAACACCATTTTGCGTGCATATGAAGTCACAGCTTACTTCTTTATCTGAAATAGAGAAGTAACACCCAGAAACTAGACTGAATGTTGAAAAGGTGACAAACACAAGTCAGATGATCACAAAGGCTGAGGTTGCTACAAAAGTGCTAAGACTTCACATCCTCTTTATATCCTTACAGAGCTTACAGTCTGCTTTGACAAAAGCCCACAGTTAGAAAAAGAGCAACTCAGCTATTTAAATCCAGGAACAAAGGACTCAGATTATTTTACTGCCCACTAAGTATCTAATACTTGAAACCCAATGGGATAGCCTCAATAAGGCAGACTTTAAACACTCCCTTTCCAGCTCCTGCTCTTCTACTAAAGTGAATATGCTGGGAGGTGAGGACTCTTCTGAGATGAATATTCAGATCTCTTCAGCCAGAAGTTTAAGCTCACCAGCAGTTCCCTAGTGTGCTCCAACTCTCAACAGTTGTAAAGATAAGTACATGAAAACATATGTAGAAAGTCCCCCATATCTTTTCTTTCCCCTTTTCTTTCCCCTCTTTGCTATGTTTTCTACTGGCTAGAGAGGGTAGCTGAGAGCAGGACACTGAAAATGAACTTCCCAGGTAGCTAACTTTCTCTGGATCTTTTGAAGGATCAAATCCAAGTGTGAAGTTGGGGAGTGCTTTTGTCCCCTTACACAGACAGAGCTACAGCAAAGAGCTGGAGACTAAAATCAAAACTTCTAAACCATCTATGACTTCTGCATTCTTCATTCTTGCATAGAAAACTTTAAATAGCAGTTCCTATTAATAGCAAAATAATTCCTATTTTGTTATATAGGAGTAGTAAATATCTAGGCAAGCTGGAAGATAAAACCAAAACCAAACAAAACTGATAAAATATTTCTAAGATATTAGATTAATCTTTTGCCCAAACATATTTCTGTGGGTCTCTGGTTCAGTCCTTTAAGCACAAGAGTACTTTCACTCTTTCCTCACTACTTTGTAACCTGGGTTATAGGTAAGATGTATGAGACATCAACCTCATTCTGTACTGTTTTGAGAAACACTGCATTACTGTTACATTTTCTGATCTGCATAAACAACTATATCTTAGATGACTACAGGCATGTAAGGAGTAGGTACTACCAAAATCCATCTGCTGGCTGAGAGAGGGACATTACAAAAAATCCTTCATGTCTGTAACTACAATCTTAATTTCAATGAAAAAAAAAAAAAAAAAAAGTTTTTTTAAAAGGAACCAAATTACGTTTTCATGCCTATTTTTGACAGTTTCTGAACCTTGGCTTTGTACTTTCTTTGCATTTCCTTGTTTTAAGAGGAAATTGGCCTCACAACAGAAACCTAAAAGTGATGTTCCTCTGTGGTGTAGTCAGGTTTTTCTAGTGGATAAATGAGAAATGTTAATACTTTGAAAAATAAAAGATGAAAGAAAGTTTGATCTGAATACTCAGATTGACAGCATTCTGAGATCAGGGAATCTCCATCTCCACCATAATCAGACTGTGGCAATCACCGCTCATGGAGGACTGGAAATTCAACATGCTCCAATTCAGGCTGGGTTTAACTTCAGTACATGGATGTGTGATTAAAAGATGAGTACACAATGAGGGGGCTGAGTTTTCTGTGAAATAAAACCAGTTATAGGAGAGTGTTAAAACTAAAAGAAGATGCTCGAAGAGAACAGCTAAAAGAGTAGTAGTGTGTGCCCATGACATATTACACAGCAACAGGAATGCCTCAGAATGGCCTCAAGTTGTGCCAAGGGGATTCAGGTTGAATATAAGGAAGAATTTCTTCTCCAAAAGAGTGGTCAGGCACTGGAATGGACTGCCCAGGTGGAGTCACCACCCCTGAAGGTGTTCAAGATGTTTTAATAAGAGACATAGTTTAGTGGGGAAACATTGGTGGTAGGTAGACGGTTGGACTAGACAACCCTGGAGGTCTTTTCCAACCTTGGTGATTCTATGATTCTCTTAATGTCATGACAGAAATTGTGATGAAGAGTCTAACACAATGCTCCCTGAAACCCACAACTTGTCATAATGCAGTCAATTCAGACAGAAAAACAAGAGCATCACTGCTGTTCTTTGTAGACTGTGTATATGCATGTGTATAAAAAATTAATATCTATAGTATGTATGTATAAAAAGATGTTACAAACTGTGAAAAAGTTAGATTGTCTTTTTAGTGGCTGAAGATTAGTCCAAAAGGGAAAACTCAGAGAAGAATGAAGCAAATTTCTCTTTCTCTCTAACTAAAAATGTTCTTTTCTGACAAAAGACTTTTCTGACTGCTATAGTTTGTTACAGACATGTTTGCCATTGAATGCAGTTGTACCCCAGACCACTATTTAGGTATATAATATAAGTACCGCAAGTATATAGTTGTATTTGCAGCTGTTATGCAGATACGTATATTGCAATGTTTAGCAGATAGCTTGGACACCACAGACTTTTAATTCAAGTTAATTCATGCAAAATTCCAAAGAACTGGAACATTCCTATTGGCATTGTTTGCCATGAAACATGAATGGCAATAATTCAGTGCTCTTTTGCTTTCAGCTCTTCTTCTATAAAGCTACAGATTTTGATGAAATCTTACACTGATGAAATCTCGTTGGTTTTTTTTTTTTTTTTTTTTTTTTTTTTGTGTGTGTGTGTGTGTACAGTATCTAACTTACTATGGCCTGCTTCTTGGACTGAATAGTTAACGCATAATGGAATATTATACGATTATTTTTGTAAAATAAATGTTAAAAGCAATTGATTTATTTCCTAAATCTGTTTCTGTTTAGACTCCTTACTGATAAGCACATTAGGAATAATAGGTGGCTCTGTTAGTACGTGTGTATTTTTATTTAGTTGGATGTTTATACATATGTATCTCATGAGGTAAATTCTGGACAACTGTTATTGTACACTCCCTTTCCTGTACACCACCTTAACTTTTACTGAAACACAAGACAAAGCTTTTTCCTGGTCTCTCAAGACCTTTTTAAAAATACTGCATCGAATTAACATTCTAAGGCAAGGATACATAGGTGAGGAAAGAACCTTGAGCTATAGTTTTGCTCACCACTGGTATTAAGGTAGAATAAAGACAGACTGTCCTTTTCAGACGATCTAGCCTCAAACCTCCACAGGGAAGAAAGTTTTCCACAACTTTCCTGTTGCGTAATCTGTTAGACCATTGAATTATGCTTGCAATTGAAAATCTTTTCCTAAAGCTTAAGCAACATCCTCTTTCTTACAAACTATACTAATTATTTTGGTCCTTTCTCCAGATGACACAAAGAACAACAGCTCTCTCCTTATTTTAACCTTTCACTAAACGCCTAGCCTTCCAAACCTTTTTTTAGGCTATACAAACCCACATTTTACTTTATGTAAAGTTTTTTACACATTTACTGTGTGTTGCCTTCCTGTGCAATTTCCATGCACCTGAAAATTGCTCATAAAGCACATCTTTCTTAAAACTGTGTGCTTGTTACTACAGTGTTGAATCCTGGTCTCTGTCCTGTGAAGAAGACTACTGCTGGGCAGCCACTTCAACCCCACTCCCTTTCTTGCTGTCTGGGTAGTTCCCATCTTCTTTTTCTGAACTAGATTTCTTCTCTGCTGAACTACTCTTTAGTTTTGGATCATATTTTCAGTTTGTTATCATGAGAAGTTAACAGTTTTCTGAATTTTCTTGTATGTGCACTCCCAGTCCTCCTGGGATGGCAGCAAGCCTTTCATGTTATACCTTGAAGTTAAGTTTCTCTGCTGACTTTGCTCAGGACCTGTTTTTCTGGTTCTCATTTCCTAATTGAAAATATTAGTGCAGTCAAGATCTCAAGTCCCCCCTTAAATACTAGTCTGGATATGCTATCAAAGGAGAAAATTACATTGGCCTGATGTGTTCTACTTCTGAGAAGCTGATCTTGACTAATTCTTACTGCTTTATTTATCTGTATGTGTATTTTCTTTGGTGCATTTTCAGTTATTTTGGCTGATTTTTCTGTAAGTCCCTTTGTCTTTGCTTCATAACACTGTCATTCCATAACACCCATGTCTCATTCTGTCTGTCCCTCCATTTTCTTTCTTCTTAATCTCCAGCCACTTCTCTTTCCTCTATCTTTTTTTTTTTCCCATTTATTTTATGAAACTGTACCTAAAATTGGTATCCTATTTGCTTTTCTCCAGTTCTCTAGACTATCTCTCTTCTTCTTGTCAAGCTCTCTCACTAATGGCCCAGAAATTGTTTGGTTAATTTCCTAATGTGTGAATCATTTCAGGACTATTTTTTAATTATTATTTTAAAATATTATTATTTCCCTCACTTGGCAAGCCGTAGATAGAGTTGTCCAAGTTTAACACTCTTGGTAGCAGCAAGCACTATATGTCTCAGTGGTTACATTGGCTGTAATAATTTTAGGGTAATTCCTTCTCATTGCTCTCACATGCTGCTAGGAATACAGAGACCATAAATATTGCCAAACCACAAGTGTTTTTACCAGTTTAGCTGATTTATGCAACATGATGGAGAAAATATCATCAGGCAATGCTTGTGCGACCAATCCTGTCTATGTTAGAGGAATAGATGGAGAAGTTTTTAAACTTTTTATTTATGGGTGTCTCTGATAAATGTGGCACAGTTGTTAGAACTGATAGTGAAGACAATTAATTTCACAAACTAGTTAAGCCATTTTATTTTAATGCCATCTGGAAAAAAAAATCTCTAATAGATGTGTTTTTGTTGTTTTATTTTTAAATTATTATTTAATGCACAAGATACACATGCATTTCAGCTCATTGGGCAGCTGGCTAGCAAGAACTAGAGTGTTTCATGTATACAGTCGTCTGAGCTGATTTCCCAGTAGTTTTTCTCTTGTTTTCCCACAGTAAGTCAGCTGAAATGCAAATATTTTCTTCTGCTATCTGTAGTACTGAAATACAGTTTGGACTGAGCAGACTTCTTATAAATATGCTTAGTAGTCACAAAAAAGTAATTGTAAAAATTAACAGAAATAATATCCATGAGGACTCTTTGTTTCCGTACTTCAGTTTGTCAGTATTTTATAAAGGTGTGAACATGTATTGGTAAGAATGAATACTAATAGCCAGCTCAAAATTTAAAATCGTGCACCTGCATACAAACTGTCTCTCCAAAGTAGGTACCATCCTTCCTTCCTTCCCAAAAAGCCAAACTATTCCCAAGCAGACACTGCCGGTAGGGAATGGAGCAGCCACTTGAAGGAGCAGAGCTTACTTTATTTTCAGTACATGAGAACGGCCTCAAAGCGTCACTAGAGAGCTATCAGTAATTTGGTCCTAGCTTCATTTTGAGGTTTTTGGGCTTCGTGATTTTTTGTCACTTAAGAACCGTTTCTAATTTGATCCTTCTTATTTCCTAAAATACCCATCGCTATCTGTACCTCTGAAAATGCCCAGGCCACTCGGATGTGGCTGGAAGCCTTTTGGAATCACAGTTCAACTTTTATGAAGGCAAAGAGCACGAACTAAGAAAAGAAACTAGCAAAGAGCATGAACTAGAAAAGAAACAAGGATCTTAAAAAAAGAAAAAGGAAGTTGGTAATTAATTCCCTCCCCCTCCATAATCTTGACCAAGACAAATAGAAATGAGATTTTAACAATGGTAGGAAGTAAAACTGCCTAACCTTTTTGCTTTAGCCTGGGTACTTTTTCAGAGCAGGGTCTGTCTCCTCAATGTTTATGCAGTGCCCGGCACAAGCCAGGCTCATATTTAATTTGGGCCTTTGGAGCCAGCATCACAGTGCAAGTTTTTCCAAGCAGTAGTTCTAATGGGACCGTGCTTTTGTTTGTGCTGCTGCTCAAACACGGTTCCCAGCACACTCGCCTTCAGGATTCAGTCCTAATTGGACCCTTCACTGCTATTTACTATTATATTGCCTTTGACACAGCAGATAGATGCTAAATGTAGCCTGCTAGTTTTTTTTTTTTTTATTTGTTTGTTTTTTTTAATGTCCAATCTCTCTTGTAAATGGTGCATTTCCTACCCCTGTGTTGCTCCAGTTGAATGCTGCTGGGAACATCCTGTGTTTAGCTCCTCTCCGCCGTGTTTGTCATTTGAACTCATGGCTTTCCTGAAGAGCTACATTACATATGTTCCTCTTTTTTATCTTTGTCACAGGAGATAAGGAACCTTTTATTTCTCCTGCTATCCTCAGGAACACTTCAGCACTTCCATGTTCTGCAGCTTGAAATGACAGACTCACGCAGAACGTTTCCAGTGCAGGTATTGCTTCTTGTAATTACACCTAGCATGTAAAGCATTTAGGAAGAGATGAACTTCAGAAGAACTGTTTTGCTTTTGCTTCCATGTATCCAAAGATTATTAAACTAATGACTATCATAACTTGTATGCAATAACAACAACAAGATGCAAGTCAAAGCCCTAAAGCCTCTTTAGATTAGATTAGATTAGATTTGCACTGAGGTTTAAATAGAGAACAGTGGGATTTGAATCTCTTCTCAGTTCATTCAAGTTGATGGTCCTATTCTAATATCACAGTGAAGGTATTTTCTCCTTCTTTCTCATTTTGTTCCCAATTTGTAATTACATCAGAAGCTTTGTGATCATGAAACAACAACTTTCTGTGTAGGCAACACAAAAGCAAAAAACTTACTAAGGTAAGACAGAGTTTGGTGGACATCAGTGATCACTAAATTCAATATTTCTGTATCAAAAATAAACTTCTCTGGGCAATGCTTTATCTCTTTGAGCCTCTAAATACTTTTATGCACCATCATTTCATTGTATAGCTCTGCCAAGTGTTAGACTTAATATGGAAACAGCAGGGGAGAAGTGAGGTGTGATGAACCTTCGGGGTGTAACACTTACACAGATAACAACAAGAGAAAATTTCCAGTGGTATTCCATTATTATCATTTTATCATTTGTGACAGCACAATGTGTGAGTCCTCCTGTCTGCTTTCAATCCCCTAATTCACACAAATGTGATCAGTTTCTTCATTTTTGTGTTGTCCACACTCCATTTCTGTTGGAATACAGGTGGATACAGCCCAGAAGAATCAGACATTTCCCTTAGCAATAACAACATTTAAGGGTGAATTTCAGAAGCACTTTTCATTGCTTAACTTCACTCTCACAGAACTCAATGACAGAAGAATTAAGCCAAAATGGGTCCTTCTAAAAATTCCATATATGTTTAAGTTTACAAATGATATTGTTTCCATGTGATCATTTACTCACAAAGCTATGCATTTAACAGCAGAATAAATTACTGGAAAAGAATTCAAATAAACCTAAATAAATACATTCAGGAAATAGGCTCAGGGAATTTTTCCAAGTATTAATCTCTCCACTCTTTTACATTTTCTTGCCCGATATTCATTAGGAACTAAATATGTAGGTAAGATATGCAAAAATAAAACCAGAGGGTGGGGGGGGATCATGTTCCTTCAAGTACTGTGAGCATCAGCCCATGATTTTTGTCATTTTTTCATTATCAAAATGGAAAATATTTGCTTCTCCTCAAAGGTACAATGTCTTGTTAAACTTGCTTTAACAGGCTCCTGAACCGCAATGTAAGGCTTGTGACTGGCTTCATGATTCATTCCTCAAAAATGTTACCTTAATCAATTTTGGATTCTGTTTCCTTGTGGTTTTCAAAGGGGGCTAGGCTTCGCACTCCAGTGGAGACGGTATCTCTTGTAATTAAATTACATTTGTTAAAGACAGAAGGTGGAGTATTTTACACCTATGACAACTTGCTCAGCTTGCTCCAGAGGGTCAGGAAAAAATCTAATTTAGTTGATGAAGTTTTATTTTGGGGGTGGTTTGTTTTTTTTTCCCCATTGTCTTTGTTGTTGTTGTTTCTTTTGTTTATATATTTTTGGTGGTGGTATTTTTTGTTTGTTTGCATGTTTTCTTTTTTTTCCTCACTTACCTTTTATAAAGGCCCTGTCTGTGCAGGTCTTTACTTGCTGGTCCAGAAGGGCTCTTGTCCAATGAGGAGCCTGTTACCAACAGCTCCGCAATGGAGTTTGTTTTCTTTGAACAGCAGGTCACTCTTGCAAGCATGGCTTTTGTGTTATCAAATTAATTTAAAATATTCAGGTGGGTCTACATACCAACTTCCAGAAAGAGAACTAATTCAAACAGGGCTAGCAAGTCACTTCTTGCTGCTATTGCAGCTACTTAGGAAGTATCATTTCCCTAACCAAGAGATCCATAGCTACCTTATTTACCTTATTTTCTTTGTCTCTTTTGGAAACCAAGCTGTGACATTAAGGAGACAGTCTAGTTTGAACAATTTCTGCTTGCACTATACCTAAAAATTAATCTCTGGTTACAGTGGTGTCTGCTAGGAGCAACTATCAGATACTTTCATAGGGTCATAGAATGGCTTGGGTGCGAAGGGACCTTAAAGCCCATCTAGACCCAACCTCCTGGGGTGGGCAGGGCATCCCAGGACCAAATCCAGCCTGGCATTGAGCACCTCCAGGGACGGGGCATTCATAGCTTCTCTGGACAGCCTGTGCCAGTGCCTCACCACCCTTTGAGTAAAGACCTTCTTCCTAACATCAAACCTAAGTGTCTTCTCTTTTGTTTAAAGCAAGTACCCCTTGTCCTGTCACTGACCATGTAAAAAGTCAGCCTCCCTCCTGCTGATAAGCTCCCTTTAAGTAGTGAAAGGTCACAATGAAGCGTCCGCAGAACATTTTCTTCTGCAAACTGAACAAGCCCAGCTACCTCAGCCTGTCTTCATAGGAAAGGTGCTCCAGCCCTCTGACCATCCTTGTGGCCCTGGTCTGGACTGTCTCCAAAAGCTCATCATCTTTCCTGTTTTGGGAGCCCCAGACCTGGATGCAATACTTCTCAGGGGCCTCACAAGGGCAAATGAGAGAGGGACAATCACATCATTCTCACTGTTGGCCATTCCTCTTTTGATGCAGCCCAGGATACTGTTGGCCTTCCAGGCTGCAACAGCACACTGCTGGCTCATGTCCCGCTTTTTGCACACCAGGACCCCCAAGTCCCTCTCTGCAGGGCTGCTCTCAATAGGTTTTTTCTCCCAGCCTGTGCTCACATCTGGGATTGCCCCAGTCCAAGTGCAACACCTTGCACTTGGTCTTACTGAACCTTACAAAGTTCTCATGGACTCACTTTTCAAGCTTTCCGGGTGTCTCTGGTATCCCTTCCTCATTACCAACAGTATGAGCTGTGCTACTGGAAAGAACTTCAGAAAGCAGCACTGATTGGCTGAGAACTCTATCTTCCAAGCTCTCTTTTAGCATAGGTCATCACATACACAAACACAAGAATTAACCTAAGAATCCCAAATCCTGGAACATTTACCTACTCGATGGTAACAAGACACATAACACAAGTAACTGTTCCCTGTTCTTGCAGTTGTGGAATGGGAATGGCGTTGGATATTTTAATACTCTTCAGTTCTTCAGTTTTCTCCTAGGAGAACTGCCCACTGATTCTATACTTCAAAAACAAAAGAACAAAACAAAAACAAACAAAAACTCCAGAACCCACAAAGACACACCTATTTTTACTGACTAATGAATTTGCTTCTTTATCTAAATCCATCACAGCTTTGAGAGCTCATATTCCTCATATCTTATTTGGGTCTTTCTAACTGTAAGCAGCAATGTCCTCTTTCATCTGGATCTTTGTAGTTCACCTCTGGACAGACATGTCATCCTGTAACAAAGACTAGGGGTGAAGACATATAAATAGTACTTGTGGTCCTCCTTTCAAAACTTCAAAACATTCTGCAGATACTAACTGAAGCTTTACATCACCCCTGTCAGATAACATCCATATCCTAAGAGAGAAATGTTCAAAAGCAGTCTTGTGCTTCCATGCTTCAGAGCACTGGAACAGGCTGCCCAGAGAGGTTGTGGAGTCTCCACTGGAGATTTTAAAAACCTTCCTGGAGGCTTTCGTGTGTGATCAGCTGTAGTGAACCTGCCTTAGCAGGGGGGCTGGCAGCAGGCCTTAGAAGCACACCACCTCAAGCTAAAGGGGACTTTCAGTAAATGTGTACTTCACTGCAGCAGCACCTCCTCCTTTCCTTTATTCAAGTACCACCAGGCCTGCTTTTCTCAGGCCAGTCAGATTTAGTTGCAATTGTAACAGTTCCCATTCATCATCAATTAGCTGAGGTCCTCTCCATCAAGGCCAAATTATCCTCTTTGCCAACAGTATGTTAAAACCACAATTTACTATTTGCACTTGCTGTTTACTTCAGGAAGGAAACTACCTGCTTCATTCCAGGCTAGTGACCTGAGTATGGTCTAACAGCTGTCAAGGCCTGGAAGCAGGCTGCCAGCAGACATGCTGCTCCATCGTGGAGAGCACCTCTTAAAAAACAAACACTGAAATGAGTTAGGTGCCACAAATGATGACTTTATACCTCTCTTTTACCACACAAATAGTATAAATAATAAATTCACAGCACTCATTTCATAGATAACCATTTATTGGTATTACCATTTTTGACTGGCACGTGTATTATGCTAGGTTTTGTTTTTTTTTAAAAAAAAAAAACACACACACACAAAAGGCCTTGCAACCTAGAGAATAAAATAAAAACAAAGCAAGTAGGTGGAAACTTTTGAGCCTCATCTCATCTTCCATAATTGTAGTCCAAAAGTTAGCTGTTTCGATCTCTATTAGATAACAAAAAAAGTTCCCAAAATAGAACACTCCCTTCCAGAATCACTCCTATGAGCAACACTGCATCAAGCACCATCAGTGAGGTTCTTAGGGAAGTCAGAACTTGGTATGGAGATGCTTGGTTCTTACACAGTAGTTGTGTGCATAGGTAGGAAGGTGAGCACTCCCCAAGCAGAAGCAAAAGCCCACACTCAACATCTTTCACCCCCTGCAGATTTTTCTTTTCCTTGCCTTGTTTCCTTGCCTGAAAGCAAGGTTTCTACATTTTCTCTATCATAACTCCCAGGACCACATACAGAACTCAAGTACTTGAGGTCAGGCATTGCAGTTTGGAGAGCCTGAAATCAAGTGTAGATTTTAGTAAGATAGGCATGGAGTCTGAAAGAACTTCTGTACAACCAAGTTTTGACCTTGAACAAGGAAGATAGGTGCCTCTGTCTAAGGAAACAAACATAAAATGAGAAAATCTCTACAGTCTCTAAATGAGTAAAATGAGATTTCAATGTTTTACCTAAAATTGTGCCATTGTTCCAACACAACAGAAGCTATCTTGTTCACAGAAAGCGTAACGTCTGCTTAAAAAGAACACTGACAGCTCACAAGACAGGCAAATCAGCTTGAAATCACACATTTTAAAGTCACATGCATTTGAATTCTGAATCTGTTGAAATAATACTATGCTTAGTATTTTCACCCAGGCATAACAGCACGCAATGTAGGAAAACAAAGGCATAAAACTTTCTTGGTGAGATTAACCATGTCTCCATCAGTGAACATCCACCCTGTTTATTTTCCTCACAAATAATTGAGGATATTCTAAAACACTCCCACATTCTATGGGAGAGACAGCCCCTCAGGGATGTGGATGCTGTGGCACAATTCTCCCACCAGAGGAGGCAGCACAAAGCTCCTCCATTCCCACTATTCCAGATCCATACCGATTCCCTTCTTCTTAAACAGCATGGTTGAAATGTGGCATAGTTGGAATTCCGTCGTAACATGGAATTGATTTTCTTAGGACTTATTTTTGAAACTGTATGGGTATTAGATCTGGAAAGTGATTGCATGTTACAAAGTTCCACCCAAGGAGCCTGGCTGCTGCAGTAGAAATGATCTTGCACCTCCAGGAACTGGAAGTGGTTCAGTATACAGTATCAGCCAGGGGAGGAAGGAACCAATGCAGAGGCTTCAGGAGAGCAAGTTCAGAAAAAATCTGACAATTTTTTTCTTCATTTCTACACAAATATTTTGACAAAAAAAGAAAAAAAAAAAAAAAAAAAAAAAAAAAGAAATTCAGACTTCGCTTTAAGAATCCTTGGATTTAAATATATATATTTATTAAAAAGAGACATTGACTCTATGGCCAAGACATCATGCGTCTTAGAACAGGTTTTTACAGCCATGTTATAAAAACCCCTTAGCAAAGCAGTTATGCACTAGACTTCAAACACATGTACTCCAAGAATGACACTGGTGTGGAGGATCTTGTTTTACATCCATTTATTTTTGTCCCTCAGCAATTATAGCATAGTTTCAATACATTTCTAAAGCTATAGAGAAATACCAGGGCAACTAGAGTACATACAAGCCAAAGTTAAAATGGTAGACAGCTGAATAAAAAAAAAAAAAAAAAAAAAAGAAAAGAAAGAAAGAAAAAAAGAAAAAAGTACGCATTCAGCAGGAAATCTACTATACTTCATTCAGTTTAGGCTTTGTTCTTTAGGGAACAAGGTGCTAACGTGCCATTTTCTCATAAAATGAATCATAATTGCTTCCAAAGAGTTTCCGCTGAAAATTTAGGTGGAAGCAAATAAGTGTAACACTAAACTTTCTCCTATAAACTTAGAAGCAACACTTTCTTGAATCAATTTCCACCCTCCAAATATCACTACTGCCTTTCTTACATGAGCCCACTGTTTTATTAAGGCATAATATGCCCTGAGCAAAATGCTGGATATTAGCCAAAAAGCCTAACAATTAAAGGCAAGCACCATGTGATTATTTTTATAGACAAATTTTGGAATTTGTTTTGTAACTCACCTGCAGTTGGGAGTAGCACTTGAGGAAAAAAAGAGAAAATATTGCTTTTAATTACCTTGAGCAGAATGGCAGTGTTAATACCCCCTTTCTCCCTCCAGGCTAAGTTTTTGAGCTAATCATCTAGGTACCTAAGTAGGGACAGCATACTAAGACATAAACAGGGACATCTGTCCAAGAGCTTAATTTTCAGGCAACTCAGCACACAAAAATAAATCAGCGCCCCACACTAAGCAATTCCAATTACATCTCGTTTTCCTCAAGAGGCCAGAATCTCACGTGCTGGATACCTCTGGTCTTAAAGCAAGATGGAGCCTGGACAGCAACATCACACGCCTTGCGTGCTCAGCCTGCCTTCCAGTCCTCCTCTTAAATCCAGGAAAGCTGCAATTTACCCAGCCCACTGCTATAAGCACAGCCTTACAGAGCCTGGGATTACGAAGGCAGCTTTCAAAGCTTGCGCCAACAGCAAGCAGCATCTCTTTCTCTCTACAAATTTAGGCAATACCAGCCCATTTAAGCTACCAGAGTATCCATGAAAGAAACACGACCAAATTATACATTTTATTCACATTTATTTTTCGCTTTTAGTGTGCTCACAGAAAATTAGAACACCTTAAGCAGGAGTTTAATAGCAATTTTTGTAAGCAAAGTTACATTCCATCTCTAAGTCAAATTGGTCAAAGCTTCTCCAGTATTTACAAAAACATGATAGACAAGATGCTACACAAAAAAAAAACATTGCATCTGAAGAGTTTTCCTTTATTTTCAAAGACAACTGGAAAAGAAAGCGTCGTCTGCTGTAATCAAAAACATACCACAGTATAAACAGTAACCATTCCACTTATCACAGCTTGGTTGAGTTTAAAATTTGTGTTTAAAAGGTCCAAGATGACTGCAGTTTTACAAAAAATGGGCAGGGTGGAAAGAGTTGCAAACTTCATGTGCTTCTGGATATCAAGATTTGTTTTTATACAATAGTCACAGTTAAAAACACCCTGCTGGTAATACATAATTACACTTTATTAAGGTCATAAACCAGCAATAAACAATAAAGCCTATACAACTTGTATTTCTACTTAATCACTGACTGATACAGCTAACATGAGATAAGTGAAAAGTTCCTATGGTTTAAATGAATTCCTAAGACTATGATCTCTTTATCTGGGTATTGATTTTTTTTTTCCTTTCCTTCTTAATCAAGACTTGTAGTGTTGTAAACCTTATAGAACATCTGCCTCACAAAATACATCGTAATAACTTTCTTTTAAAAAAAGACTAACCCCTCACATCATGTCTCGTGGCACGTTCTTGGCAATGGATGCGCCACGGATCCCCCACTGTGGCCCCTATCACTTCATCGAGATCCCTTATCGACCCACCCATCTCCTTCATATATGGGCGCGTCCACAGACTGACAAAGAAAGTTTACATTTCGAATAAAGATGCAAAGTATGCAAAACAAAACAAAAAAAAAAACGAAAAAAAAAAAAACCGAAAAAACATTTAATACTGATGCAAAAAAAAAAAAAAAAAAAAAAAAAAAAAAGAAGGAAGGAGGCGGAGGGAGGCGGCGAGGCCCTCCTTCGCCCGTTGGAATGGTGGTAACAGAATGATTTGAGATGGGAAATCTGCGGGGAGAGAAAAAAAAGAAACGAGATATCTTTTAAATCAATCCCTGGTTGTAGACAAGTTCTCCGAAACCAGTACCTGGCACCACTCCAACAAACAAACAGGGGGAGAAAAGTTCGTCGGCGCGGAGCGGCGGCGGTTCTTACTCCGCCGGTTCGGCGGGGCCCTCCGGACTGCTCTCGGACGGGGCCTCCTGCCGCGCCGCCGCCGGCTCCTCCGCGGGGGCCGCCTCCTGCTCGCCGCTGCCCGCCTCGCTTGTGGCGGCGGCACCGGCCTCCTCCGCCGCCTTCTCCTGCTGCTGCTGCTGCTCCTCGGCCGCCGGGGCCTCTTCTCCCGCCGCCTTCTCGGGGGCGGCCTCGTCCGATTTGGCCTCCTGCGAGTCCCCCACCTCCTCCTTCGTCGCCTCGGCGCTGCCGGCGGCGGCCGCGCTGGCCTCCTCGGCCGCGGCCTTGCCCTCCTCGCCGCCCGCCGCCTCGGGGGCCGCGGCTGCCGCCTCCTCCTTCCCGCCCTCGACAGCGGCGGCGACGCCGCCCTCGCTCTCCGCCCCTTCGCCGGCCTCCTTTTTGTTCTTTTTGAAGGAGAAGCCGCTCAGCTTAAAAGACTTCTTGAAGGAAAAGCGCTTCTTTTTTTTTTTCGGGGTCTCGCTGCTGGACGAGGGGGTCGCGCCCTCCTCAGTCTTGGGGGAGGCCTCTCCCTCCGCCGGGGAGGCCGGCTCGGTGCTTTCCGCCTCGGCCGCCTCCTTCTCGGAGGCGGGTTCCGACGAGGCCGCCTCCTCCTTGCCCGTCTCCTCGGCGGGCGCGCTGCCGTTGGCCTGCACCTCCTCCTTGCCCGCCTCCGCCGCCGCGGGGGAGGCGTCGCCGTTCACCTTCACGTGGCCGTTTTCCTGCAAGACAGCGACCGCGTTACCGGGGGCGCCGATGGGGTGGCTGCCGCGGGGCGCGGGCCCGAGCGCCCGGCCTCCCTCCCCGCGCCCTCCGCCGCCCCGCACCGGGAGCTGCTCCCCCCAGCGGCGGGTTGCTCCGTCGGACGGCCGCGAGGGGGCGCCATAGTTCCACGCGGCGGCGGCGGCGCGCACCCCCGCCCCCGGCGCGCCCCGTCCGGCCGCCGCCGCCGCCGCCGAGGCGCGGGGCGGGGGATGGAGAGGCGAGGCGAGGCGAACAAAGCTCGCCCGGCCCCGGCCCCGCGCCCGGCTGCCGGTGCCCCCACCGCCATCCTCCCGGCCGCCCCCGCCCCCCGCCCTATTTGCATGTTGCAGGCGCCCGCCAGCGCGGCTGGCTGCCCCGGGCGGCAGCTGCGGGGGCGGCGGGGGGCAGCCCGACAGCCGGGCGGCGTGCGGCGGGGAGGGGGTGGCGGGGGACCCGGCCGTGGGGAGCTGTCGAGCCCCCAGCCCCGACGGCATCGCGCCTCCACCCCTATAGGCTTCGCGCTCCTCGCCCGGCGCCGTCGGAAGGAGGTGAAGCGGACGGAAAAGCCGAGCGATATAAGGTCCTTCCGTTTAGAAGCCATCGGGACGCTCGGAATACACGAGGGATTTGTCTCTCTTTACAAAAAAAATATTAAAAAACAGTCCCCCTCCCCCGCGACGCAGGAAAGATAACCATTCAGAGAAAGAATCATTCAAAGCCAAACCCGTGTTTAAAATATAAAGAAAGGATCCCTTTGCCTTGAGTCGCAAAGATAAAAGGATTGCCCGTATTCTCCATTGAACGTGCCACCGGGGTATCAAAGGAAGAAGAATTAGACAGGATGCAAAAGAGAGTCCGTCGAAGTCGGCTTAAAAAAAGGAGTAGGTTTAATTTTTTGGAATCTTTTTTTTTTTTTGCTTTGTTTTTTTGTTTTTTGTTTTTTTTACCTGTCCATTCGCCTTGGAGGGAGATGCGGCCACCGCTTCCCCGGGCTTCTCGGCGGCGGCTTCGCCCTTCGCAGCGGTCTTGGAGAACTGGGCACCCATGCTGGCTTATTCAACAAAGAAACTCAACAGATCCAAAAGGAGGGGAAACAAAGAGCGTCGAGTCGGTATAAATAGCGGGCGACCGGCAGCGGCAGCGACACACACACACACCAGAGGGGGAAAAAAAAAAAGAGAAGAGAGAACAGAACCGATTATAATGCACTCCTTTTAAAAAAATTTAAAGTTGAAGAGATCAAAAAAAGCAGCAGCAGCAGCAGCACAGGAGGGAGGGGAAAAAAAGGGAGGAAAAAGTCGAGCAAAAAAAAAAAAAAAAAAAAAAAAGGAGCCCAAGTTTAGTAAAAAGAAGTAATAAAAAATCCCAGATTTGTAGCCGTACTGTAGACAAGGAGAAAATGGAGAAATCTCCCTGGTTGCTAATAAGATGCGGAGTCCAACGCCCAAGTGCACAGATGAATGGGCTTCCCGAGCGGTGACGGCAGCCCTCCGCCCGGCGCCGGCCAATCGCCGCCGCGCCACACAAAGGGAGGCGGGGCCTGGCCGCCCTGCGAACAATGGAGCCGCGATGGCAGCGGTTTGAAATCAGCCCCCGGCCGATAATGAATGTGCCGCTCCGGCGCGGGCGGGCGCGCGGAGCTCCGCGCCGAGGAGCGAACAAAACACCCAAATAAAGCGGGGCGGGCGGGCAGGGACAATGGTGCGCGGGGCGTGCGAGGAGCCCGGGCGGGAGCACGAGTGTGAGCCCGTCCGCCCGCCCGCCCCCACCCGCTGCCGCCGTGAGAGCAACAGATAGTGCGCGAGCCCGGGGCGGGGGGAGCGGGAAGGAGGGGATTTTCTTTATTTTATTATTATTATTATTTTCCTCCTCCTTTTCTTCCCTAGGTTTAATTGGTCGCGATTGTTAAATCGCCCCCAATTTGGAAGGTATTTCAACCACGTAGATCGGGTTTCGCCAAACGCGATCACGAGGCGCGGGGAGTGGGTCTGTAGGCCAGATGTGGCCGGGCAGCGACCGCCCCCTCCCCCCGCGCGATACGGGCTCGGAATAAAATACGCGGCCATCAGTCCGCGGCCCTAATTAAGCTCCGCTGTCTGATTATCCTCGAGTTGTGTTTTCAAAGTATTTTCCGCCGCGGTGACCCACTTCCAGTCCCGCGTTTCCGCGCAGGAGCAGCGGGTGCGCAGCCCCCCGGCGAGGTGCCGCGGTGCCGGAGCCGGGGCGCTCCCCTCGGGCGGCTGCAGTCGAGGCGGCTCCCAACGATTCCCTCTCTCGAGGGTGCGAAACTGCCATCGCTCCGCGCTGGGAAACGCTTTCCCGACCCCCGCCCCCCTCCACCCATACACCCCCGGTGCCCCCTCCGTTTAAAGCAGTAGAGCGTCAGAGCGGCCCTTCCCCAACGTGCGGCTCATCTCTCCCTGCACGCTCGCTGCTTATAAGCGCGGAGGGAGAAGCGATTCCCATAGTGAAGGGCTGCGAAGCGGGGACGCGCGGCTACGCCGCCCACCTCCCTCCCCCTGCTGATCGCCCGGTGCTGAGGGGCTTTGTGTGACCGCCGCGTCCCCGCAGCAGTGATTTGCAGGGAATCGGTCCAGGGAATATTGAGGGTTGAGGTCAATTTTTTTTTTTTTTTTTTTTTTTAATATGGGTTTTTTTTCGGGAAAAAGGAAGCATCTGCCATTGCACATCGCCCCCCTCCCGGCCCCATCGCTGCCAGCCGCTCCCTTTGTCTCGGCCGAGCAGAGACGAGCGGCTCCCGCGGGGAGCCCTCGCGTGCCCGCGCCCTCCGTGGGGCGGGGCAGAAGGGGTGGAGGGACCGCCGCGCCCTGGGGCTACCCCAGAGCCGGGGCGCTTTCCCCGCCATGGTCCGGAGCCGCCTCCCGCGGGCGGCGTCGCCTGCGGCCCCGCGGCGAGTGGGAACGGGGTCGTGGCGATGGCCGGAACCCCCCAATCCGGACACGCCCGCCCGGGGAAGGCGGCCGGGGCACCGCGGGTGCTCGGCGGCCGTTTGCGCGACGGAGGGGCGAGGAGAGGCGGAGATCTTCGTGAGCCACTTCCCGAGGGAACTCCGAGCTTGGGGCTTGCTCTGTTCCCTCTTCATTTGGATCGTGATTTTTTTTTTTTCTTTTTAATTATTATTTTGTCTTTTTCACACTAGTCGAGATACCAGCTCACAGGAGAGACTTTGAAGACTGTGCCAGGACCTCACAGCCAGCACTAGAAGCCATCCATTCGTCAACCTGCATCAGGATTTCACCTGCGTGGGCATCTGCGAGTTCCCTTTCTGCTGTAGCAGTGTGTGGATCTCAGAGCGGTGGCACTGAAAGACTGCACAGAGCGGCTGTGGGAGTTTTGGCGGCATATGCTTTGCTAACTCGGTGTGGTTTTCAACCGTTTCTATGTTTTACAACTTCGGAATAAAGAAAAAAAAAAGAAGGAAAAGTTTTGTTTGAAATTATTCTGGACTCTCAGATCCTTGAGTTGTTCTCTAAAGCGGACAAACAAGAAGCCAGGAATACCTGTACACTGCCTGTCAGTCCCAGTGCTTTGCAACCTGGACAGTTCTGTTCTAACAGAGACTCCTTGATGTGAGGTGCCACCACCAGATGTAACCCCGTGGCTGGCCTATGGCCCAGTAACTGCTGGGCTGCTCAATATCACACCACACCTTTAGGACTCCAGAAGAACAGATACGCTGCAGGGGAGATTCCTCATTCTTAATCTCGCACTTCACTTTAGTTCTTGATCTTTTCATCTCCTTCCAAAGGGAAAAAAGAAAGGGAAAAAAAGAAACAAAACAAAAGAAAACCCGCCAACAACCCCCCACCCTGATTGGTGTATTGCAGAAGGACTAATGAGATATGAGTGTGGAACACACCGTTGTGCTGCAGCAGCTTCCACACACAAAGGTCATAGAATCATAGAATATCCTGAAGTTGGAAGGGACCCCCAAGGACCATCTTGCAGCGTTTCTCTGGCAGGACCAATGATGTACCAGGTGCTTACTGATTTAACATTTGAAAAAATGATTCCACTGTAAATGTATTTTGGCATCTACCACAAGAGCTGTGTCAGCAAGTATTTATATCCCTTGTGTACCATGGCAACATTTCTAAGAACATCAACTGAGGGACAGCTCTGAGATGCCCAAAAGTGAACAAGAAAGGGCTCTGGGTTCCCCTCCCATTGCCATACCAAAGGCCATGCCTCACCCTAGCCCATTTTCTGATCCCCAGTTGCACACTGTACCCCCAAAATCGGCTTGTCAGCAGTGCTTCTACAATGACCCCTCTCAGCATGCTTTGCCCGAGATTGGTTTCACGCTCTCCTGTTGGGAAGAGCTGAGATAGGGCTGATGGAAAGTCAGGGTGGTGCCGCCCAGCAAACCCACAGAGCCGCTGCCTCCCAGCTACGGCTGCTCACCTGTGACACAGTGTTTGCTGATACTGAGTGTGTGCCTCACAGCTGCTCTCAGAGCTCCAGAAAATCCATCTGTGACACCCAGCCCCAGCCAGGGTAAAAGTACTGCAATCAGCACTTTTAATTCCAGTTAGATGTTGAAACTTTCAGAAACTTGTCCCAACTTGTTACCTGTAGACGGGACACAAATGTATTTTAACACGTTTGCTGGCAAATGCGCTAAAATGTAACACACCCCATCAACACTGCGGGTCTGAAATCATGTTAATTAAAAGTTTTTCACTGACACTTTTTTTTTTTTTTTTAAATACACCTTTATCCTCGTCCAGACAAGCCTTTAAAGGAAAGTGAATCTCAGGGCGGTTTTGGAAGCAGGAATGCAGTGTTTACAGGAATCCTGATCTGGCATATGAGTTCTGGTGGTCCTGGCTTTGCCTCTCCTATCCAGGCCTTCTCCGAGAGGTGCTGTAATCTCAGGGCCATGGGGAGCTTCTCTCTGCCCGATCAGGGCAGTAGCTGCACCAAAATGATCCTACCAATAGATAGCGTTCCCTATGTGCTTGTCTGCCCTGCAGCCCTCTCCTGGCTTGTAATTAGGGAAAAACAGTGTAACATATGCATAAAGAAGAAAACACCTTCCTTTCCTATCAGGCTGGGAATAGTGAGGAAACATCTTCCTTGTTTTAGTTTGTATACACTGATATGAGAGAACTGGACTGCATGAGCTGAAAAATATATAAAAAAATTCAAGTTCTGAAGCTAAATGCAGATTTATAGAATAGTTGCATCTTTTCCTGATTCCAAGAAATGAATATTTCATAATATCCTCATCAACACTGAGATTTCTCATTGGCCCATTGTTTTGGTTCCTTCAAGCTTCATTTGGGCTTGGTACGATGCTATCAAAGCTTTTAACCTTTACATCACTCCCAGCCATTACAAGCCTTTTACTAATATTTGCCAAGCTTTTATTAACTGAATACATTCTACAATGTTTGTTAAATAGAATCCAGACTGTTTGAATGTCCGGTGTGCTGTGAAACTGGAAACTTGTCCGGTGTGCTGTGAAGCTGGAAACTTAACACAGCTTGTATGTTTTAAAAGTACCATGCAGTTTGTGTTTCTCATATCTAATAAAAATATATATATCTTCCAAACAACCAATTAACCAGGCATCAGTAACAAGGCTTGTTACTGTTGGGAAAAAAAAAAAAAAAAAAAAAAAAAAAAAAAAGAAAGGAAGACTTGCAAACTAAAATCAAAAATAAGAAAAAATAACAAAAAATCCAACCCAATCCAAACAAAAATTCCTTAAATCATAAGACACAAAACCACTCCAGTATAGCTCAAGGTCCTCTCTCAGGAGCAATCACTGCAAGAAACAACAGCTTCCACGCAGGGTGTGAATGCACCACAGAGTGACTGCTCCCTGATATGTGCTGCTCCTGCTTTTAAGAATTGCATTTCAGAAGCAAAAATTGGGCATCAGGCTCCATTGTATGAAGAACTAAACGGGCAAAAAGCAGAGATAGAAGCCATGCAGTGGGAGTTACACACATTTTACATCTGTCAGTTCCAGGGACAGATGTTTCTCTGGCTGCAGCTTCCCAGAAGTTTCACCCAGGCTGGGTTACCACTCTGTCAGTCATTTGCTCCCTTCATTCTTGTGCTCTAGCCCTTCAGCTCCACTCCTTCCATTGTGTGTGGCTTGGCTTTCAGTTGACCTCATGATAAACCATTTCAGAGAATTACACCAGATGAAAACTACTCCCCTCTCACTTCTTTCTTTCTTTCTTTCTCTCTCTCTCTCTCTCTATTTCTCTTTTTTTCTCTCTTTTTCTCTCTTTCTCTCTTTTTCTCCTTCCTCCTCTCTCTCTTTCTTTTGTGGAGAGGAAGGGGGAGTAGCAATTTCCTGCATGTTTAGCTTCTATACTTCTTGGTGTGGCCAAACAAGCAGTAGCAATGACATGCAAATGATAACCTGATTTGGCATAAAGGTAAGCTGTAGTCCCAGTGATGTTTGCTTTTAACAGCACCATTGCCATGCATAATCTCCCTCTCTCTGCAACTTCTATTCACTTCCATTTTCCTATTCCTCTTTCCATTTTGCTGGGAGGACTGATCTGAGTGAAAAATACATTATAACCAGGTATTCATTAGAGAGACACAGGCAAGTGATGTTTCATAATGTTTGTTTGAAAGGGCAGGTTTAATGATGAATGCTGTGTAGCTCCAGCATTTTTGCTCAACAAGCCAGCCCAGTTTTTATGAATTTCAGCTAAAGTGGGAGTGGAGAACAGAATAAGACTGTCACTATGCACAAATGACACTAAGAAGTGTCACAAGGGGAGCTGAAACTGATTTTCTGAAATCAACCAATGGAAGGGCTCAAGCTTATGAAATTTTCAACCTCCTCTCCTCAGAATCATAGAATATCACAAGTTGGAAGGGACCCATAAGAGTTATTCAGTCCAACTCCTGGCTTGAGATAGGGCCACCCAAAGTTCAGACTCTAGTCTGAGAGCATTGCCCAGATGCTTCTTGGACTCCATCAGCATGGGGCCTTGCCCACTGCTCTGGGGAGCCTGTTCAGTGCCCAACCACTCTCTGGCAAAGAACCTTTTCCTGATATCCAACCTGTCATATATCTAACCTCTCCATAGGGCTCTTGCTGTATGGAGAAAGCCAAGTGCCAGTCTATAAATTGCTGATAGGTGGAGGCTAATATGCTGGGCCTGGTTTTATGGCTCACTCTACCTGAACAAATGCACTGCAGCCACAAGGTGCAAAAGGCTAAGTCAGTACATGTTTATTATTATTATTATTACTGTTATTATTAATAATTATTATTATTTTTGCTCAAGAAGGCTTCTGCTTCAGATATCCAGAATAAACACTGTACAGTGTATCCCAAAAGCTGGCAGAAATGCATGGGATCTATATTGCCAGGTGTGCTGTTGGGGTGCAGATTTGATATCAGAGATCATCTATTCCCCAGATATACGTAAAGCTATCTAAAATAGGAAATAGAAAGCATTTGTGCCTGCCTCAGATTCTTGGATTCCTGATGCTGAGCTGTTGGGAAGTACTTCCCCTCACTCAGGAGCAGGCATGCTGACCTCCTTCCTGCCGTGAGGTGCGTTAGCCCCTTTGAAAGCTTAAGAAGCAGCCCCCTTTCATCTCGTAGCTCAATAGTGGGGCTCAGGAAACATGGCTTTAATTCCCACCTAAAAAAAATTGAATCCCTTCATTTACCTCCCTCTGCTTTTCCCATGAAGTTCTAGGGTGAGAGAGTAAGAGCACAAATGTTTTCATTTTCTCTTTCTGAAGCTGTTCAGCAAATGAACAAGAGTAGCTCTTTGGCATGAGGAATTACATAGTAATTGCTCAAAAAACAACAACAACAACAACAAAAAAAAAAACCACCACAATTCTGCAGCCTAATTGCTCAGTGTGTTCTCCTGGGAGCAGGAGAGAGCCTGCCTTAAGCCCTTGCTCCACTGAAAATGCTGCCATTTTGTACTTGTTAGGTCTTGGAGGAAAAACTTGCACCCAAGGTCCAGTTTTGACTGCAGTACGTAACCACAGTCTCCTTTTCTCTGATCCCTCAGACTCCCAGATAATCAGTTCTTTGCAACGTGGGGCTGGTGCAGCCTGGAACCTCACACTCCATGCAGAGGTAGGAGTGGATCTTGTGCCATGGTCCCTACCCCAACCCTGTGAAAGGACCTTCTCCATGAGCAGGGTAGCTCAGTGCCCAATGGGCTGAGATCACTGCTCTGGATATCAGCTAGTCAGGGGCTTCCTCTGTGCTTCTCCTGGGAATGCCTCAGGAGCTTTAAGATGAGACATGGTGCAGTGGCTGGGCACCTCTGGCTCTGCAAACCCTTAGGAGAGTTCAACTCACTTATACAGCAAGTCAAATTGTTACAGTGATATGGATAAATAGGATGAGAGCCACCAGTCTAATGGGTAACACAAATTATTGTCTGTGTGTTGAGGGGATTGATGCAATATCTTAGTGTAAGGAATTAGTAGTTAAAGCTTTTTTTTTTCTTTTTTTTTCCCTAACAGCAGCTTTAGCCATTTGCTGTATAAATGTTTCTGCATCCACATACTTAATCCTGAGTATGCAACAACTGGAACAATGGAGAGGTCATCTCTGTAGCCGATATTGCAAGAAACCACAGCTATGAGACCAAAGGCTGCAGGCCATTAAATTAAGCGTTGCTAAAACAAATAGACTAACTATTACAAATTCATTTGTTTGATTTAGAATGGCACATATGCTCAACTCAAGAGACAGGAGAGATTATTGGCTAAAGAGCTAGTTTAAGACAGGGATATTTGTGTCCATAATTCTGCCTGGCGACAATTGGACTAAGTTGCTTTAGCTACATCAGCCCTGTGAACTAAGGTGCTGGGCATTATCTGTAGTATATCTTGTGTGAGTACTGGAAGAAGATGTGGAGATAAGCACAGATTAAATTACTCCCTTCATTGATGATGTAAATTTTCTGCCTTGAACTCTCTTTCTATATCTATGTTGTTAAACACATCCTGTTCCCAAGCTGCTATCAAGCCACTGACAAGCAAAGGCAACTGGCAGGCTGTATGAATAAACAAGAGGTCCTAACTAAATACAGACTTAAAAAAGAAGCATGTAATAGGTGGAAACAGGTACAAGTGATCCAAGAACAATGCAGGAATGCTGTCATAGTGTGCAGGGATGGGGTTAGGAAAGCCAAAGCCCACCTGGAGTTGATTCTGGTGAGGGTCAAGAAGGTCTTCTACATGCGTTATCAGCTAGGGAAGACTGGGAAAAACAACAGCCCACTGCCGAATGGGACAGGGGCCCTTGTGGCAAGTGATGCAGTAAGGCCAAGATGCTCAATCTTCTTTGCCCCAGTCTTTACTGGTAAAATCAGCCTTCAGGAACATCAGGCCTCTGAGACAAGAGGGCAAGTCTGGAGCAAGAAGGCATACCATTGGTTGAGGAGAAGCAGCATAAAGGACATTAGAGTAAGCTCAATGCACAAGTCCGTGGAATCCGTTGGTACATGCCCAGGAGAGCTGAAGAAGTGCCTGACATCACTGCAAGGATACTCTTGATTGTCCTTGAAAGGTCATAGTAATCTGTGGCAGGATCCTTAGAACTGAAAGAAAGCAAGCATCTCTCCTAGCACCAAGTAGGGCAAATAGGAAGATCTGGGTAAATACAGGTTTGTCTGCTTCACCTCGTTTGTCAAGGACAGATTGTGAAGTGTTTGTTGCTGAAGATGCTCAAAAGCTGTCTGGACATAGAAATCAGCTCTCAGTGGTCCTGCATGAGCAGGGAGCTTAGATTGGACAGTACTCACCAGCGCCTTCCCATCTCAGCCATGCAGTGGCAGCATGTGATTCAGTGTGACGTATCATCTTCAGTGGGGCTCCAGCCACACCTATCCTCACTTCAGGCTCTGCCTCAGCTAAATGGTTTATGAAACATGGATATTAATACAAATTTGTATGTGTGTTGGTAGAGTAAATGCACCAAAGATTGTGACACGCTTTCAGTAAACAGGATGTACAGATGCCTCCTTTATATGTTTATAGGAAAGAGAGACTTATCTTTTTCCCCCATGTACAGTACAATTTACACTGAAAAGCAAGAAAACAATGTCTGTAATAGTGTTCTTGAAATTAGTTCTAGGAAGCTGAGAAAATCATAGGTTTAATGTGAACCCCTGCCTTTATAAGTTCCCATGACTTCTCCTGTGCTATGTTAGAGACTATACAGAGTAGAAGAAGTTGTGTCATAGTAATTTTTGTTTATTCCTTTTAAATTACACTTTCTCACACTGTGGTAAGGTTTCCCATTTCCTCCATGCAGCTATAAAAGACTAGCTTAAATCTGTTTAGGCTCAAGCAACACACATGGTCTTTTATTGACAAAAGCAGATGGTAATTTCCCGCACAATCCATTTCCTTTCCACTGGTTGGCATGTGAGATCCAGGGAATGTACTGGAGGATACGCTGTCATACCTCTCCCGCCTCTGGGTGCCCTCTGAGCATGGGAGAGCGCACGACCTGTGTGCCCACAAGCAACCTGAGTTACTGGAAACTATTTTACATTTGGCTTAGATCTATTTTGGCAGTCTTCAGATGTAACCTTTATTTCTTCCTTCTTTGCATGTAAATGCTCTTTTTATAGTTGCTATTCCTACAGAATTTATAGTTCTCTTTTCTTAAAGCTTCTCATTCCCGCTTCCTCATTTTTATTTAAGTTACTCCCTTCTCTCAGGCATGGTGTATTGCCTAAAATGTACAGTATGTTTAAGTGCTGATATCTTGCATTTTCCTCAAATCATTCCACACTGTGGCCTCTACTATCCAGTTTTCAGTCTTCATAGTGACAGTCAAGATTTCTAGCTGTTCTGCCTCTTGAGTTTATGAGGAGCATTATTTTCTTTCTACATATGCTTCCTTAAAACTCTCCCTCTACACCTACCAGCACAAAGCAATGCCCAGTTACTTCGTTGACTTCCTTTTTTTTTTTTCCTTGGCATCCTTTTGCATTTACGGATAGTTACTTGGAGTATGCAAGCTCTATAGCGTCAGGCCTACCTATATGGGCTGGTGGCACTTTGTCAGTTAGCACACGGACATAAAAAGTGCAGATTTAAGCTGCTGAGGTGCTTTAATCTTGGCAGCTTTCCAAGGTCCCTGGGCACAGTTCCCTTTTTTGCATCTTACTCAGCACTGCCCAGGAGTACATGCAGCTCCCTTGCTGTGTGGGCATAAAGCCTGTAAAGAGCTTTGGAGCAACAACTGGTTCAACACAGCACATGCAAGGAACAATTTATCTTTCATTCTTAATCCACTATACATCATGGGCACTTTCATTTCTTTAGCTCTGTCAGGATTTTTAGATTGCTTTTCATATAGCTATGTTCAGCACTGTTTCTTTCATAATCATTTTCATTTAAATTTTTCATTCATATACAAAGAAAAATTTCTGAAACAGACTAATAGAGCATCTGCTCATTTAAATGTTTATAAACCTAATACTGCACTCACAGTATTGAGAAATGGTGAAACTGTTTTCTTTAAATAAGAATCTTATGAAACATTTATAATCACAGGAAGTTTTTGCATTCTTAAGCCTTGTGCTGTTTGTATGTACAGTAGCATTTGCGATGAAGCCATTGCTGGTCTAGAAGCCAGGAAAGCAGCAAACATGAAGCACCTCCACGCTAGTCAGGGCAGGAAAATCTGAAGCCAAAAATGACTGGAAAGCCACAGTTCTTACTGGATGCACAGTCGGGTTTTTGGTGTCCGATGAAAACAGGTAACATCTCATTTTTAGAGAACCTCTTCTCAGCTCTGCATGCTTGCATCCTTCTTCTTAATACAGCCTGTATCTGCTGTGCTGGTAGCAAATAGAAACTCATATTTAGACAGAGTAAAAATGGAACCATACCTGGATTAAATGTGCAAATTGTGAGCAAGTCTGCAAAATTTTTATGGAAAGCACAATGTGAGATTTCAATTATATTTATACTAAAAAAGTCTTGGGGTATAAAAAAATCTTTGTGCTATTGAGCTTTTCAAGCAAAGGGCCAGAGGGATTACTGGGAGATTTGTACAAGGATAGTTTCTGATGGAGATGAAGAAAGATCTAGGGCTTGGCCAGGCCTGACCATGGTCTATAAGGGACAGGACCAGTAAATTACAGCTGCTCAGCCCTGTAGTAGTGCCATAACGCTGTAGTGTCAGTGTCTTTTGGAACTGTCCTCAGAAAGCACAGCCTGCTACTCACGATGTGCTGATTGCCATCACAGGAAAGGACATTTTCTCTGCTTAGTGCTGTCAGGTTGCACTTTGAAGCAAATAACTTCCTTTCAAATAGTTGTAGAGAGCAAAAAAGGTCACCCCTGAGCCTCCCTCTGCTCCAGACTAAACAATCCCAGCTCCCTCAGCCTCTCCTCCTAAGACTTATGCTCCAAAACCATTACCAGTTTTGTTGCCCTTCTCTGGACATGCTTCAGGGCCTCAATGTCTTTCTTTTAATGAGGGGCCTCAAATTGAACACCATACTGAAGGTGCAGACTCACCATTGCTGAGAACAGAGGGACAATCACCTCCCTACTGCTGCTGGCAACACTGTCTCTCCTACAAGCCAGGATGCCATTGGCTTTCTTGGCTACCTGGGCACAGTGCTGGTTTGTATTCAGCTGAGCATTGGCCAACACCTCCAGGTTCATTTCTTTTACACAACCTTGCAGCCACTCTGCCCCAAGCCCATAGCATTGCCTGGAGTTGTGGCCAAGTGCAGGACCAGGCACTTGGTCTTGTTGAACTTGTTTCTTTGTTTTTGTCTACTTATTATTATATTTTTTTCCTGCTGAAACAATGTGGGAAACACAATTTATGTTGCTTGGGTTTTGCAACAGACTGGTGGTAGAAGGCTGTGGTATCCAGCTTGTTGCTGCGGTCAGACAAATGCTTGGGACAGTACATTTCAGTCTGGAGAAAAAGCACACCTCCAGCCTAGGCTAAATATATTCTGAGGTGTTTCTACCAGTTTTGTTCAGAAACTCTAGTGAGGGAAACTTCATCTCAGTGCCCCCGTTGGGTGGCCTTATGCGCATGGGTTGGAGAGTTGAGGGATTGGGCATGTAAATTATTAATGGAACAAAAGGTCCCTGGGCATTAGGAAAAAACAGGTATTCTCACCAGCAGTATTTCTGGGTGTATCATAACATAGTGCCTTAAAACGAGGTTTGGGGTGAGCTAGCGTACCTCTTTCTCAAGTCTTCATAAATGGCCATGTAGAGATAGCACCACATTTGTGAAATAAATGAAAGAAAATTTGATTTTTTTTTATGTGTATGCATATCTGTTTTCATTTTGAATTATGCTACTTGAACATCTCTTTATATGTAAATGCTTTGCAATGTCATTTGTTTCATTGAACAGAATTCATCTGCAGTTCCTCACAAACACTATACCAATGTGATACTCCAAGCTATACATGACCAGTTACCAGTCTTCAGGAAAAGTAACAGAATATAAAATCGAAGCATTTAGACTCAATATTTCTTAATTTTATTTTTAGTAAATGGTGGTAGAACTAAATATTGAGAAAGTCTTCCTAACAGTGTTTTTAAACTTTGTATTTCAAAACGCAAATCTGCATTTGCCTACATCTACATGCAAACATATGTTAGGCATTGACTCACGAATCCATTCATCACACACAAACCTTAACAAATATCACAAGGTTGCTGTAGTCAGAGATAAGAGCAACTTAATTCTGCTTTTAATTCTGCTGTATTCAGCATGTGTTTACATATGTCAGCTGTACATGATATTTCTTAAATGTGTTTTTTGTAAATTCAGTACACATTTTAAGGTACACTTCATTAACAAAGATATGGTTCAGTATTTTGTAGATTTTAATCAGTGAAGAAATGTATGTATGGGATGAGGAGAAAATGAAAGGGAAAGTGCTGCACTACTCAAATCACTACCATTTTTGCCAATTTCTGATATAGCAAATCAAGTCAGCTCTAGTTTCCAAATAAGTTTTATTGAAGTTATTGAAGAAATTACTGAAAACTTCATTGACTGCTGCACTTGAGTTTCATGCTTTTGTCAGCTTTGTTAATGATCTTAGGTAGATGGATATTGTTCTCTTTGAAGCAGTTTCCACAGGGTTAGTACAGAAGTGTGCCATTTTCTGACTATTTTTAGTGGCAATTTATAACAAAGAATACATGGAAATTGTAGAAATTGGCTTTTCAGAGAACTTCTTTGTAATCAGGTCTAAAAATCCTGTAGGACAGTCTTCCACTCCCTGTCTCAGTCTCCTCACTTCGTTGTATCTTTTTAACAACAACTGTATTTATTAGAGTAGAAGGAGCAACACAGTAAAGCTTCTCAGAAGGGTAGCCAGCAGACAAATACTGAGGAATGGATGAGTTGCCCCAAGCATGAGGTTCCCAATTAGATGAGACAAACACAAGAATGGGGAAGACAGGGCACCAGGAAGCTCTCTGCAGATGCATGTGCTTTGTGCTTCCTGGGTAGGTTCCTGTTATTCTTAGCAGCTGCCATCTTCTTTACAGCCCAAAGCCATATGGAAGTAGAATTGAGGTGAGTGGAAACCATCACCTTTCTCTTCAAAATCTCAAAGCTTGGAGATCTGCTTTGGACAGCTGAGAGCCTAGCATTACTGCCACCATCTGTCATCTGCTTCTCTTCTTTATCATGACTGTAGTGATGTTCAATGGCTACAGACAAGATCCACTGTCTACAACTGAAGCAGGAGACAGCTGGGAGGGCTCACTGTCTCATACTGGCAGATTGGACAAAGAAAATGGTTTTGTTCTGTTTTTGGAGATGAACAACGAAGGAGTTAAATGATTTCCTGGAGGTCACACAAAATGTCAGCAGCAGAAGGGAGAACAAAACTTCTTTTCCTGAGGCTAATGCTGCACTTTGAGTCTAAAATCTCAGCAGCTCTGGTATGAACAAAAGGAAGTCAAGGAAAGAGGAAAAAGGATTAGTGGAGACAGAGCATGCAGCCTCACAGCTACTCCCATGCAGCGTGCTAATGGAAGCTGAGCTGCACAGCAGCGTGGCAAGCAGCATAGGAAATGAAAATACTGGCAGAAATGTAGCCTGGGATGATATTTTATGCCCTGTTTCTAGGGCCTTATCTGAAAACCTCATGGTCATTAGCAGATTTTATCCTCACAAAATCATAGTGAGGAACAGTTTTATTCCCATCTTGGGAAGGCAGAATCAGGCAGGCGATTGATGAAATGTGTTATCTTGGGGTCTCTGGGAAGGCTGAGGCTGGGTTCAGCAGTAGAGCAAAAACACTGTAAGTTTCAATCCATATTCCTCAATCCCTTAAATCACCTTTTCTAAATTGGATTTTTATGAATCTGAAGTCCACTGTATTATCTGTGTTTATATTGCTCTCTGAGAGGGTAGCACGTCTCCCACTTCCTTGGCCTGAGAATTTGTTAGGAGCCTTTTTAGTAGAATTACACAGAAAGGTTCAGGCTTACTGCAAGACCTGGGAGGTTGAGGATGTTTAAGCCAAAGGAACAGCACCTTTTGCTCACCAGCCTCAGGGTATTTGGCTGTAGGAGTAGCCTTGGAAAGCTGCCCTAAGGAGCTAGAGAAGCTGAGTTTGGCATTGATGGAATGAACACTGAGAAGGGGCAATTGCAAGAAGCAGATTTATAAACATTTTATTTTAGGCAATGGATCTGAAGGAAAGTGGGCATGGTTGCTCCCAAATGATATCTCTTTTTCCCAAGCAGTACCATCATGTCATACACTTTCCATGGCTCTAGGAAATGCTGCTGGCTCAAGAGGCTGGTATAAAGGTTGGAATCCTGCAGTTCCCTCTGTAGTCCTGTCTGATGGAAGAAATTTCAAGCCTCTCCCATAGATTTTCCTTGCCATTACTCTCTCAGAGAAATATTTTTGGATGCATTCTCAGCACTGGAATGTACTGGTTGTTGTAAGCTCTTGAGATCCTGTGTATTCTTGCCTTCTCCTTTTATACTGAGTCATGGCACTGCAGTTCAGTTTGCCCACTGCCTGAGTATCCTTCCTCCCATCCCAAGAACACAGTGGCTCACTGCATATAAATCCCACTGCTTATAAATGCAGTGTTCCTGAGGCTTCAGACCAAATGATATTTCCAGGTTTAGATCTGTTCTTCCCAAGATAAGACTCAGAGCTCTGGAACCACTCTGAACTTACAAATGGGTCCATTAACCTAAAAGAAGATCACATTATTTCTATACCTAGCTTCATACCTGATTTACAACCACCAATAGATTTGTGAGAGTTCTTGCCATGTAGGCTTAGGTGCTAGCTGAAATGCGTAATGCTCTGGAAAAAGGATAGAGCATTGTGTGGGCATTAAGTAGACCTGTTATTTGTATTTCCTTACTAATATGTTGTTTGCAGGTCTGAACTTCAGTTGTTGGTTGCTTGATGACAATGTAGGCAAGTATACATTTTGTTTATTTTCACATTGGAAAGAGTAACTCATCAAGCTAAACACTGAAAATTTTATCCCCCCTTATCACTGCAGGATCATGTTGTGTCCTGTTAGCTGGTATCACAACAGAGTCCTTGTTTGTGTAATGTTAGACTAGAGTGTTCAACATAATGAATACTCTCTTGCTGCTGGTTTACACAAGGATAGTTGCCATCTTTCACAATGAGGTTTTTTAACATATGCCTGTATATAAACAGTCAACACAAACTGTTGAAGTTTGAAACTCCCATCTGAACAGTGCATCTGACTCTTGTATTAAGGATTATTTATAAAATGTTCTATAAGAAATGTTTTCTCATTCTTTCATTTTAAATAATTAGTGAGAAAATGTTTGGACACTAGACAATTTCATTTTCTTTTGCTTACATATTGGTATTATCATTTTTTATTTGCTACTAATTCATTACTTTCTCAAGAGCCTGCCAAATTGCTAGTCACTTTTCTCAGATTTTCTGTTCTATGAAGCACTGTCCACTGTGTTGTTACTTTTTTCTAATCTGTGTCATCCCTGGCAAGAGAATAAACATGGTAAGTTCTCAGATATCTCGTTATCATCAGAAGAGAAGAGCTTTGGCATTAGATTGCTTGTGGTTTTGTTCAGGGTTACAGAATCATGCACAGAAATTAGAGCATCTAATCAGAACTATCTTCTCTTAGAACAGAAGCTACCTTCAAGTATCATCCATTCACAACTTTTCTGCCTGTATAGCTGGTGTAGTACACTCAAGCATAATCAGTATTGTTACCACAGAATGGAAGACATAATAATACATTTATGTCTCTACACTCAGGAATAAAAATATAGAGAGGGAAAGGCATAAAGAGGTCATGCCAGTACTTGAATATACCAGCTGCAAGGCAAATGAGCTGGGGAGAGTCAGTGTCTGCACTCAGAGTTCTGTGTCTCTAATTGTGGCAGCATTCACAGAAGCTGCTTTACAGATTAGGGAATTGTTTTCAATTAGGCCATTGTTTTCAGCGCTGACTACCTAACCCTGCTAACCTTGGGGTTAGAAAACACAGCAGTAGAATGGTGAGTCTGGATAAGCTTTGTCTGAACTTCATCTTCTACTTCTTTGTAGTCGGCAGAGCTGAAGTGGAGCCATGAAGAGTCCAGAGGAAGGCAGGACTAAAACATCTAGGACAATCAAGAAATACAAAGCACCACTTCTTATGGATATACTGTGTGTAATCAGACAGCTGTCATTAGCAGCTGATATATCTGAAAAAAAAGAGGTTTGTAGACTTTGGCAAGAAGCATTTTTTTCATTTGAAAAAGAAAATTTGAAAAAAATTATGTGAATATATTGATTTTTATTTCAGACGGATAAACATTTCAGTTCAGCATGAAATTCATGGTCAGAATGAAAGTGAGAGAAAGAGGATGTAAATTCATATTGGTTGCTTTGCACTGTGGTATCAACTAAGTCAGATTTTTTTGCCAGAGGAGAACCTCACTGCCTGTAGCATGCATTATCTTAGATGCTTATTCAGTGCTAGAAGACTAGATTACACCTTGCCATACTATTGTGGAGAATCTTCTTTCTTTCATTCTTTCCTTCTGTATATTTCCAACTCTATAATTATTTTTTGTGTTTATAGATACAGAAAAACAAGTAATTGAAATTAGAAAAGTTTAATAGATGGTAAAACTTTTACCTGTCTCAATACAGCAACAATGCAATTTTTTAATGAAAGTCCACACAAAATTGACTGTTAGTTCTAATTAATGTTTTGTAAACTGTCAGCATTTGTCAAACTCATTTCAATATGTCTCAATAATCTTCTAAAGCCATCCTTTCCTATATAGGCTATGCCTTGATCTGCTATTCTTCATCTGTTCTATTAATATTCTTGATATTTTTACCATTGTTGTCACTGGTTCCTCTTTTGCTGGTACTCATAGTCGGAAGCAGGTATTATCAAGCAGGTCTGCTGAGAGAAGATGAGATGGTCAGAAGACTGGTCTGCTGATAGAAAAAGTCTTGAAGAAACTGATAAATAACACCCTTCTTTTCCATCAGGTTTTCAGTGACAACGTAAGGATCAAGTGGGATTTTAATATCTGATTGTACTGGCAACAATCAAACCTATTCCACAACTCCCAGCCCATCATCATATCTTGTAGATGATGCATCCTAAAAAATGACAGTCGTCTACCATATGGAATTTCTTCTCCTGTCTTCCATTAGAGGCAAGCATAACTTTGGAATTGAATAGGCACACCCAAGATCTAATGAGTAAACTGAGTAGTCTCTAAGAGATCATTTTCTAACATGCTAGAAGACTCCTTATCTGGATGAATACCAATTGGAATAAAACTTTTAAGCGTTAAATTGGAAGAGCATTATCATGCAAAATCACATGAAAATAATAATAATTGATTATAGTCTTCCCTTATTTATTCTTTTGCTCAATCTGAACAAGTAATCATCATGAAATTCTTTTCTTGCCCACCCACTCCTTGCAAAAAAAGAAGAAAATAAGAAAAAAAGCTTGGCTAAGAAGAAACTTAATACTGAAGAGGCTGGGAGGGGATGCTGATTTATGGCTTTGGGTAAAGATGTCTGAGGGGATGCATGACTCTACAGACAATTTTTGCGTCTTCAAAAAAATGTAGTCAAAGGGATAAATATTACCACAAACTTAAAAAAAAAAAGAAAAAGAAAATGTAAAAACACTTTCAGGCTCCTGGAAGCTAAAAAGACAGGAGGTGTTTGTTCATATATGTGTCTAGGTATTTAAAAAAAGAATAAAAGTTGCCTTCTGAGGATGACAGCTCAGACACAAACTGCAATAGGAGTTGTGGTGTGATTAAAGAAGAGTACATACCACTGAGGATAATAAAGATCTGATTCCCTTAAACATTGTGCAAGCTTTAAAACTAGTGTCTCAGTGTCTGCCCTGGACAGCATCCTTGGAAGCTATTCAGATGTGATAAATCAGGGAGCAGTGGCTGAATATCTGGGGCCTTTTTTTTCCTATTATGTGTTCAAAAAAGTTACCCTGAGAGAGTTTGCACAAAAAAACAGTGACAGAAAAATGTTGGAGCTAAAACAAAACAAAACAAAACAGAACAAAACAAAACAAAACAGAACACAAAATCAACCAATAAAACAACAGAAAAGCAAAGCAAACCAAAACAACAACAACAACAAAAGTTTTTGCATCAGTGAGAAAGGATCACAAACAGCTTTGCTTGAAATGTTTGAATATGGACCTGCAGGCAAGGGGGTTACTGTTCAGGTGCTACTGCCCACAGCACTCTGTTGAGCCTCACCCGTAATACCTGCTCCAGAGATTATGACTGATGGGATTAATTTACGGTGCCTCTAAGGGGTTAAAACCAAATCTAAATGTCAGAAGAGGGAGCTCAGATGCAGTTGAAATGACAGTGGTGAAGATTAAAATTCAACCTCTGCTCTTGACAAGTCTCTAGGGCTTGGCAGTTTCTCACTAGAAGTCTATAAAATGCTTAGGCATGATTGCTACACTTTCTTGAGAGCCAAATTCCTGAATTCTCCCAAGGGAACTGAAAATCAAGAAATTATGCTCATCATATATATTTAACTCCCATGAGAAGGTTTCTCAGTTGTTTGTATATTTTATATCAATTCATATCACTTCTTAAAGTTGGCAATGCAACCAGTGCCAAAACTTTGGCAAGCAACTAAGAAAATGTTCTGCCAGACACCATTAATACAGATCAATCTAGTTTCCTTTGCATGAACTAGAAGATTATTTTCCTGAGGCAAATCACAAGCAGGTTTTTTCCTCAAAGACTTGCTTTTTCAAGCTTAAAAGATGCCAACACATCTAGCATAATTCATAGACTCATAGCAGTGAAGACCAGAAGAAAAGGCTAGATCATCTCTGACCTCCTCTAGACTTCATAGCTATACATTTCACCCAGTGACCCTTGTACTGTGCCCAATAGCTGGTGCATGGCAAAAGCACACCCTCACAGTTACTCACTCTTGATTTGGAGACATCAAAAATAAATAAATGAACAAATTCATCACTCTATTTGCATCTCCCCTGTTAATTAACTCCTCTCACAGAAAAAATAGGATTTTCTTTGTTGTCGAATTTGTCTGGCTTCCATTTTCAGCCACTGGTTCTTGGTACATTTCTTGCCACTAGATTAAAGATCTCAGTGTTTTCTACTCATGAAAGAATTTATTCATTGTACTTCCCAGTCTTTGATAAGCTACACTGGACTGCTTTAGTTTCTTACTTTAAAGCACTTTAACCAGCCCTCAAACAAATTTTGTGGTTACTTTCAGTATTTTCTCTGATTTTAATATTGTCCATGAAAACTGAATGAACTATGGTTCTTGTGAATATCAAATACAAAAGAAATGCCCCTTTCCCTAGTTTTATTCACAATCCTTTCTTTGATAAACGATCAGGTAGCTTTATGCAGAGCACTTTCTGACATCATCACAGTGAAAAATCAACAGCCATGAAATAAACTAGATAGGAGAAACTGGAAATATAACACAATTCTTCAGGTAGAAGATAAAGTGACTCGCACTTGGAATGTCTCCTACTCAAGGCTGGAGGTCTTTCTTGGAAGACCTGAGTTGGTTTTGACACCACTTGTGACTGCAATTGTTCAGTTTAGAAACCTAAACTGACAGCTGAAGTGGGAGAGCAGAACAGATTTCTCTCTCTTTTACTCCCAAAAACATGAAGGAGCAACACTGCATTTCCAGGCAGTCCCATAGAGAAAATACATGACCAGGACTAAAATCAGCCAAACAGGACTTTGAAAACATAATCCCAGTAACCATGACTATTCATTTCAACTGTGAAATTCCAGTGTTTATGGAATTTCAGTCCAAACTATAACAAATTTGCAATTTGTTTTTAAAATTTCAGCCTCCAGTGATTTAAATTGAACATCTAACACAGCAAGACTTCTGGCACCTGAAACAACTTTGCAGTTGAACTAGCTGGAAATAGTGAATACTGATTTGAATTCAATTTTTTGCAAAGTTCAGGCATATTCAGAGTCTAAGTTTACCTTCACAATCATCTTAGTCAGAGACAGAGTATAAAACAAGGAAGAAAGGTAATCTATGCAACATTTTTTCAAGTAGGGAAGCAGTCTGCAGTCTAATCTACAGTCTGTTGCAGTTCCTATTCTGTTTATAGGGCTATGCAATAAACCACATTAGTGAAATGATTCCATTTATAGAGAACCGAATAAGCAAATCTTTATTAAAGGATGGGGGAAAGTGGAAATTGCTTAATGAAACAATTTGATTAACAAAAAACAGAACAATCATGTCAACCAAACAGCAGCAACAATAAAAACAAAAGGCAAATTTTAAAAAAAGTTTTGGATAATAATTATTAAAAAAAAATACTTCAAATGATTTCACAAAACTTTCTTTCAGTGGAGATCTGGAACATGCCACAGATGAAGGGACAGGAAAGTATGTTTCAGGGATATAAATAAGTTTGGCAGAGGGGAGGAAAGTGAGAACTGAAGCACTGCGGTAAACACCGTTTTTACCTGAAAAATGATAATGTGGAATGGCAACCTGATGTGAAGGATCAGACCAGCTTGGGGGTTGGTCTCGATGATCTCTAGAGGTCCCTTCCAACCCCTACAATTCTGTGATTCGGTAACTAGGTTAGAAGCGTAATAACATAGCAGTAGTAATCAGTAAAAATTGTAACAAGCTTTTTTACTCAAGGTAGACTTATTCTGTAAAAAAAAAAAATGTATGTATGTTAGAAAGCTATACTTCAAAACTTGAATCTTGAAGGCAGGCTGCAGTATTGGTTTTAGTAATAAATTGCCACTTTTAACCTCAAAGTATTTAGCAAGTTTCTTTGGAGAATGTTAGATTACCCAATAGTCAGAGTTCTGACAGCCATTTTCCCCCAGCATGATAACTAGTGGTAGCAAAAAATATCAAGTTTTTTTTTGGGGGTGGGAGAAAGTGCACAAGCTGCTCCATTTGCTTCGCTTCTTCAACAGCAGGCACAGGCCCTTGCCTTTCTTATCAACTACTTGTTTGCTCTTCCTGGTAATTGCGTAGCTGAACTGCAGATGTTTCAGTCTACTCTTGTTTCTACAAGAAGTTACAAGCAGTCTTGAGATTACCCTGCCTGCTTTAAAATACATATTTATAAATATAAATAAACTTGTATACACATATGCATACGTATAAACATATATATGTGTTTATATATACTCAAATATACGTATAAACATGGCCTTTAGAGCAATTCCTCACGGTCTGCTTTTCTCCATGATCTTTGCCTGTGACCTGCTTTTCTAGGAGGTGATATGGCTAATCTTCAGCTGATCACGTATAGGCCAGTTTTCCTCAGTATGGCTACTGTGGATCATCCCTGTATGGTGATAAATGTCATGCTTTATTCCTTCTTTTCTGGGGATGCTCTACATCCTTGTCAGGTCTCCTGGAGTTCCCCAGTGTAGAGAAACACCCTGGTGCCCTTGGCTCACTCATCCTTTCCTCCTGCAATAGGCACACACATGATATCTGCAGTACTTTGTTAAATTAAAAAAACAACTTACAAATGAATGTAAAAATGGAAAATATATTTACTTGTAGCAAATATTTTCACACGGGTTGATGTAAATATCACTGTTGTGAATCTGAGCTAAATTCTGTAATCTCAACTGAGCTATACAGAATGTTTCGTCAGCCTGGAATCTGTTTCCTAATTCACTAGGAACTTTATCAGAGTCCACCAAAGGACTGGAATAAATTCTAGAAGTCTCTTTACAAATTTACATCTTATTTTTCTGCAAACAATCAAATAGGTGTAGTTACTCCTGTCTGAGGTCAGGTGGGTGGAACATACATCCTGAATTACAGGTGCAGGTCTTGAAAACCACAGTTTCATTCTTGTCTTCTGTATTACCTTCTCCTTGACTTCACTAATGGCATTTGAGATGAGAAATAGAGAAGAATAAGAGGTGCTACTCTTTTCATCAGCTCTTTTTAATGAACTCCCATTTATTGCCTGTAGAAGTCATTTATAAAGCAAAAACGAGCCCTCTTGCTAGAATAATTCCATTGTAGTGTATTTCTGGAGAGTAGAAAAACTTATGGCTATTACTGTTAAATAGATTAGAACAGGAATTGTAGTATATATAAGCAGCTCAGTACATAATTCTAAATGAAAATAACATACTAATGTGTGAGTGATTTACACCAGCATCAACTGTCTCTGAGAAAAGTAAATGTTTGTTCTCATGCTTTCATTTTCTTGGGTGGAAGATTAACTACATTTTCTAATTTCTTTCTTGAAGTGGTTTCATATTAACATAATATTCTTGTTCCCACCATTTCACTCACACCGATTAGTAAGCTGGAATACACTATTTTTAAAATATAGTTCTTATTCATCAAGTGTGTTATTCAAACCTCTCATATTCACAGCACACAAATATAACTGTTGCAAGCAAATTTTCTCCTTGCTGCAAGCAATATTCTTTTTCGTTTTGTTTTGTTTTGTTTTAGATAAGAGTATAAGACTGTTGTAGTGATTTAATTCATGGACTTAAGTGCTAATGGTATTTTTATGTACTGGATAGTGTATGAGAATATTGCAAGTGGGCCTAAATACAAGAATAACTGCCGTGATCAGGAACAGAATTTGTTCCAGTGCAAGTAATGATTTTTGTACGTGCCATTAAGGGAGCTGCTTTCAAAGCTATGTGAACAACTGAATGCCAAGTTACATGAACATGTTGTGGGTTAATGAGATAACCATGGATCCAGGTGGATGTGCTTCTTGCCTGTAGCAAAGGAAAGCTAATTGCCTAGCAGCAAAAAACTTTTTTCAGAGTTTTGCTCACAGAGTGCTGTACTGCAAAGTATTTTAGACTTACTATGGGTTCAGTGAGATACTTACACATTTTATCCACCTTTTAACACTTTCAGGAGCAGAAATGACTTGATGAGATATACCTCACATAAAGGCCCTAATCACTGGCACAGAAGGTCTCACTTTTTTCACTCTTTTCTCTCAATCCTTACCTGATTTTTTTTTCGGAGTAAAAAAGTTTCAACAGGATTTGGAAACATTCCTCTGTCTCTTCTACTGTCCCTAAATAGCTGCAGTCCGATAATCAAGGATCTCCTATAGAAAAAGATGTAGTTTTTTCTCTTGTCTCCTCTGAGTTAAAACAGGCAGTGAACACTATCTTATTGTAAATCATATTTAAGTGAGAGAGTGAAGGGCTGTTATTTTCAATATTCCGTGGGCTCTGGCTGATGCTCGTGGCTATACAGTCTTCAGAAGGACAGGATTTAAAACAAATCCATCCCTTGTGAGTTTCTGGTGACTAGATTTGGCTGGCTTGCTCTGCTAACCACAGGGCTGTATCTTATGAGAGAGTTGGCTGTGTAATATAGCTAACATAACTAGCCCTGCCTACAGAGCTGATTGTCTAAGGAGCTGAAATGGGAGTCTTACTCTGATGAAGGTCGATGTATCTCAGCAATTGGTAGAACTAGCCATGAGGACTGGTGCGAGATGAGTATATTAAGAGCACACATTGCTCTATTTTTCTTCAATGTAAGGAAGAAAATCAACAAAGATCATCTGAGCTCTATTAAAAACTTACTACACGGGTAAATGGTAATTTCCCTGATATTGTCCTATTGCTTATGATCCTTTACATCCTAAATGCAAAGGAGAGGTGCAGGGTCTTCCTTATGAGCTGGTACTTCTTCCCACAGTTTCTTATGAATGTTTTATTGCTGGCTGAAGTTTTTTGAAGCTAGCTGCTACAGAAGAAGTCTGATTATGACAGTTGCAGAGATGTTACTCATCTGATAACATCAGTGTAATTTGAAAGATCAGGATGCCAAGTTAGAGACATGGAGTTATTAAAATGCATGGAGTCATTAAATGAGTGGAGGAATAAAAACTTTTGGCAGAAGAGGGCAGGATAGAAACTGTAACAAACTTTGAGGTGAGTCTTGAGGGTAAATAGGATTGGCGGAAGAATTATTAGGCTGGAAAATGGGATTCAGTCCTAAGCTTTGGTTAAGGAGAGTTTTCCAGGCACTCAATGTTAATAGAAATAATGATGTGGGAAAATAATAAAAACTGAACTGGAAATGCCGAAACCTTCAATAGTCATTTCAGTGCTGGCACAGACACTAACAAATAAGAGATTTACTTAAGTTTTCTGAAAGCACAACAGCTATTTGAGTCTCTTGAATGCTTTCCCTTTAATGAGCACTCAGGTGTCTAAAATGTTACAGGAGAACTTTGACTTCATTATGCTACTGAATATGAACCAGGAAGTATGAGGGTGTCAACAGGCTTGCCTCCATTTTCACAAGCATTTAAAAAGCAGTCATTGCTTTCCTTGCCTGCAAATCGCAAATCATTTTTATCTGAGATCACACTGCTGTTTTCAGAAATCTGTCCCCAAGTATAAAGTTTGATCACTGCCTTTCTCCTAAAGGAGCACAAGAGACTGTTAGACCCATATTTTCAGATCCAAATGAAGGAAGATTAAAACTGTTTAGGCGTACCAGTGACTGGGGAAGCTTTGGGGAGAGTGTTCTGGGGTGTGTCAGTGGAAATAACAGCTTGCCTGGGGAAATGAGAGACAGCAAGACAGCACAGCCAGGTAGGCTGAGGGAGAGGGGGACAAATATGAGCACTCTGGCTAAGCTGCTGGCTAAAAGCACAAGCACACAGTGCTGTCATCTATCAGGTTTTCAGCACTGAGGAAAATGAAGCACTGTGAATTCTTTCTGAACAAGGTTGCATTAAAAAAAAACAACACAACAACACCCACTTCATCAACAGTTTTTGTCACCGGCTAGAAACATCTACAAATAGCTAGACCCTTGGATCAAAGGAGCAGCAGTAGTAGCAGAGAATTCGCAAATGGCAGACTGAATCAAGACAGAGCATTTTTATTTATTAACTTACCTATTTTAGATCTAAGCTGCTGCAAATTATTCTGTGAGCGTTTGATTTGGGAATTTTCTAACTAGGAGTTGTCAGAATGGTGAAACTCACCAGAATTTTTAACACTTGCTCATAGAATCATGGAATTACTCAAGTTGGAAAAGAACTTAAAGATCATCAAGTCCAACCACGACCTAACCATACTACCCTAGCAAACCTTGCTAAATCATGTCCCAACATTTTTTAAACACATCCACAGATGGTGACTCAACCACCTTCCTTGGGAGCCTATCCCAGTGCTTAACAACCCTTTCTGTAAAGAAGCATTTCCTGATATTCAGCCCAAACTTTCTCATGAGATAAGGTGCAGCTGGTCTTTTGAAGGCCATGGTTCTACCTTCAGCTGTGGTCCATTAGTGTATTGCGCACTCCTGCTGAAATGTGAATCTTGCTTCTCATTCTTCCTTTCACCCTCATCCCTCTTCTTTCTGCCTTTCTTGGTCCCAAGCTATACCATATTATTTATTTTTTTGATAGGTCAGTTTTCAGCAAGTTTAGGTCAAATCGCAGAAAGCACTGGTGGGCATGAGCACATAGGATGGGACAGAAATCTGCCTGGCTGTAAGGGTGAGGCATATTCTGCTGCTTTCACCTGCTTTTGATGAGCGATGATGTCCATTCACTCTTTGTAATGCTACTGTATGTAAGAACAGAAATATACTCTTCCTTCAAGTTCAGTAAAAAAGGGTGGAGTAATGCTCATCTAGCAGCTGCTCAAGCTACATCCAAGTAGACAAAGAGAAGGGTTTACTTTGGGTTTGCTCAATGTCTTCTCGTGTTGCTACATCTGTTTTATGACAAGTAAACATGAGTAAGCTCAGGAAAGTAGCTAGCTCTCACACCTCACTTGTTGCATTGAGCTGATTAGCATTGGCTTCATAAAATGCAATCAGGTAGAAGCACACACAAGTCTGCACCAGGCCCACTTGGGAGGCATGACCCTGTCAGCATTTGTGTTATAGTGAGGGAGGTACAGTGGCAGTTCAAGGTGTACATTTTTGTGACATTGAATTTTATTCACTAGGAGTTTGTCATCTAGATTTCTGCTCTTTGAACACAGATGCTATCAGAGGAGACAGGCAGTCTCCCAGGACAGTTAGGTCCTGTCTGCAGTACACAAGCAACCACATGTAGCATCTTTTATTTTTTTTTTTACTCCTCTTTCATACAAGATGTAGCTGCTATGTGTTGAAACTCCATCTTCCTGAATGGAATAGAATGCTCTTATGAATGGTCTGCTAGAGGCTGTTCTACTTTAAGCTACTAAAGCAAGTTTAACTAAACTTTATTGTAACAAATAGGATTTACAAAAGGATTTTAAAAGTGATTTTTTATTTTAATGTTGTTAAAATACAGATGCAGGTGATCCACACAAGAGGCTAGATGCCCAACACTTGTAAGCTGGCACAGATTTAGTGGAATTAATAGCATTACATTGATCACAGGTAGAGGTCTGGCTGTTTTTCAGAAGCTGAAGTATTTCACGGGACAAGCTCCACCGCATATCTACCTAGTGAGTGTGATCCTCTTCAGCTGCAAGGAACCACAGCTTACACCATATGATTCTTTCTAGAAACTGTTCAAATGCCTGTGCTAACAGCCTTTTCTGTGCAGCCAGTTCTCATCATTGGGCCCTGTTCCTCAGTAAATCTGACCTGAGCTGCTCAGAGCACGCTGGTAGCCCACCAGACATGAGCATTTTTCTGGATGCAAGTCTGTGCATGGGATTTGTTCTTGTTTTGCTCATAGCTGGGCCTTTGGAAGCTCTAGAGGAGCCATGTGTTTAGTGAGTGTTCCCAGAGTCTCACACTCTTTTAGTGTTTTCAGAAGTTATTCTCCCAATTTACAGCAGATGTTTCTGTTACTTACCCGTAAATCCATTGCCTTGTTCTTAGTGCCTTTTGCATGTACTCTATTATATTACTATTGCTCTCAAAGTCATTCAGTTTTCTGCTTGAACTCTTCAGTATCTCCTGTTTTGTGGATGTCCCTTATTTTGTATCACTAGTGAATTTTGTCATTGTCTCTCTGTTTTCTGTAGTTAGTGAAAATATTAAGCAAGATTAATACCAATCTTATGCAGCTACTAGAGTTGCTTGGAATCAGACTTCCAGAAGCACTTATGTGTCTAGGCTGAAGAGGAGTACATTTCAGGTTTCCAAAAACACTCAAGGTATTGCAGGGCTTAAAAATGCAGCAAAGTTCTGATGTGTGGCTGTAAAGCACTTTGTCTTTGCTGGAAGAAGACAAGCAGTTATTGTGAGTGGAAATAACAAGTATGTACAAACACGGTAGGACATATCAAATCTGCCTGCATTCTTGTCTGCATCTTTAGGTACTGAATTATTTTCAAAATTGTGGAGGGGACCGTGTTCCCATCAGGCAAATGCTAGTCAGGGCAACAGCTGGGGTAGATACTCCCAGCAAATTAGAAAATTTGTAATTTAGATTTCTGTGAATCAATGTTGTAGAGAAAAAGATAATTTGGCAACATCAAGGAGGCTGTTCCCACAATATGGGAGAAATACAGTAGATACTCAACACTAGAGAAATGTGATTTCCATTATTAAAAAGACGTTTTCAGTTTGAGTGTGGTGGGTAAGACATGCCTTACTGAACATTAGCTGTAGCAAGTAGGTGGAAGAAGTAAAAACAGTTTGGAAGGCAGAATGTGCTGCAGTTCATTTCTTGAAGGAAGTTCATTTCCCACAGATGAAAAGGTTACTTGAAGCTACTATTTTCTGCTCCGTGTGGTTCTTTGAACTCGGCGTACAGCACATGTGGATGACAAAACAGGCCACGCTGAAATTCAGAAGTTGGGCTGTGCTACTGCTGAGACTCACTTTGTTACTGGAGCCAGTTGCCCTGCGTGCAAACATTATAACGTGGTTATTAATGGCTGAAACGCTGTGTTTTTTTCCAAAGGGCTTCTCCAGCACTCCTGGAGCAGCATGGGCAGTGCTCACGATGCAGGCAGACAGCCCATGGCTTGTTTTCGCCTCACTGTTCTGTGTGTGGCTGCATGCTTTGTAACCCCGCTTTAAAGGCAGAACTACTAATTTCCATATGGGCTTCCCTCACTGCCCTGTGAAACTGTTTTTCCAGCACAGGCTTGTGGAGTTGGAGGGTTTGTTTTTATAAAGAACAGAGAAATTAAAATGAAAGTAGCCATTAATTTTTGGTGTCCAAATGGAGTTCGTAAGGAGCTGATTTTTGACAGTACCTTATGCTATACAAAACTATCTATGTTCATAGTTCAGTTTCTACTAACTCAACTCACAAGGCACAGTGTTCTTTTGCACTGGATCCCTGGTTCTTGTCTGGGGTAGGCTTGGACTTCTGGCTGTCACCAGGGTGGAAACACTTCCCCCAGAGCAGCCTCCAGCCTGGGATGTGGGATGGCCAAAGGCACCTTTGGTTTGGTGTTTGCTCCCTTGCCATGCAGTACACATGCTGTCACTAACACCAGGCAGAAGGATGGAGAGGCAATTTTTGTTGCATTTCTCTTTGTATGTCTCTGCTTTTTTCCCTTGTGTGCATATAACACAGCACATTTTTGACATCTAAAAAGATATTGTTAAGTAGGAAAAACGCCCCTCTGGCCAGGCCTACTCTTGATTTACACCCTCAGGACTTGCATCAAGGGAACACACAGGGTGTACATTATAACTGACTCCTACATAATACGATGATAACTGCAGTGGATTGCTTCACTGAATTGTCCCCATTTTCATTCCTCCTTCCCCCCATTCTTCCTAATTTTTTTTGCTTGTGGATGAAAAGGAAAATTTTCCCCTTTAAATATCCTCATGAAACTCTTCTGGGTTCTGTATTTGAAGTATGTCATATTTGGAAGCTTTTCATGATTTTCCATACTTCTAGCCACTGTAAAAATTATATATATATTTTTACTGCTAAGCCATTCTATATGAGTTAAAATTCTTACATTTTATAGTATTTTAAAAGAGATAATTTTGTCATTAATCCAAAAATTATGCAGCAGGCTATTTTTCATACCACATTACAATTCTCCTCCTACTCATTCTTAAGGGCAATCAAAAACCCCAGATGTTTTTCCTGCAACATCTGGCTCCCTGGCACAGGCTTCTGAAGCAGTGTTTGCAGCCCTGAAAGTCATGTCTTGGTTTTGTTGTTTAGTTTACAGATGGGTTGTAGGAGTTACTGGTGTGAGGGAAGCTGGTGAGTTTAGACAATTCTTTCAACCTAAAAGCATGAGATGGCCTTGCAGGACTGTTGTGATTCCTCTCAGAAATTTTTGGTACTCAGGAATGTGACGAGCTCAGCTGCCTCAGCTTCCTGTCTTGCAGAAATACGTGCAGCGGGATAAATGCACGTGGACACAGAAGTGTTCCCTGCTCAGCCTCAAAAATGAGGAAGTTGGCCTAGTGTCCAAGTAATTAGCTGTGTTCTTGCAGAACATACTGTCAGGCTTTCAGAGTAACCATGCCAAAGTCTATCCTGGGAGAGAGGGACAAAACAAGCAGGGAGCGAGCTGGAAAAGGCCATGCTACTACAGCTTTTATATGTATGTATATATATGCATATATATTTATATATATACATATATACAAAAAATATATAAAATCTTAGTTATCTCACATCTCTCTTCTGTGCTTTGATCACCAAGCTATGTGGCTGGGATAATTTTTGCCTTGTCTTTCACAGGGTGCAGATGATGCAGTAGGTTTCATTGGACACTTGACTTCCTTATATCAATTGATTGGCTGAGCCTCACCTAGTATTTAAGTTCCATCTAAGCTGAGGGGATTGACAACTAAACTTACATTGTAGGTGAGTGTCCTAGCAATTGGCTTTTAACTTTTTCAGAAGAGGAGAAGCTCTCTCTTTCTTTCCTTCACATCCATTCCACTCTAAAAATCTAGAAGTGTTCTGCATTCATGCCAGTGGAGAAACAAATACTGCAATGATTTTTCTGGAAAAAGCTGTTCCTACTTGAATAATAAAGTTGCTGCTACCAAGAGCACATGTGAGAATAGTGAGAACTATTGGTGATAGGTGGATGGTTGGACTGGGTGATCTTGTAGGTCTTTTCCAACCTTGGAGTTTCTGTGATTTCTGTGATTCTCCTGCCCCAAATATGTCTCAGCTGAGGGCAGAGTCTGCTCACAGTCTTGGAAACAGCAGATGGAAATGGCTATGGGGCCTGTTGAAACCTCTGAGAATGGCTCTGAGTTTCCTGCTTTGAAATATTTTGCTGCTCTGGCAGAGTGGTTCTTGAAGCTGGCATGAGCCAACCACACCTCTCTTCTGGCCTCCAGGATGCTTTCCCATATGGGCAGGATGTGGCTCTCTGTGTTCCGTCTCCTCCTAGTTATTTGTTTGTGAAATTAAATCTTTCACATTGACATAGCACTCTTGCATGCTTTTATGTGAGATATACTGTTTATCATCTTAAAATACCATCAATCCCTAGAATTGCCATGTACATGCTCTCCTGTCTTTGTTGGTATTATCTGTGCAGTAGTGTAAAGCTTTCAGAGATGTGTTATTCTGCTAATGTTAATATGTGCTTGTGGCTGGAGCTGGGTTACATCTTTTCCATAGTTGTTAACTGAGAATTTCAGTTTGTACAGACTGGTGTATTAAAAAGAATGGCCAAAACTGGGATCTCCTTTGCCCAGCATGCCAAATAACTCATCATGATGAGAGGTAGTTTAAAGTCCTAATCCTCACTTAAGACCAGAAGCTCAAAACGAGTCTCTGCTGCTTTGCAGTATTTATGCTGGACACAACAGAGTGGGACACAGACTGGGACCACAGTTGAGCTATTCAAAAAAGCACAGTAAAACATGCAAGGTACAAGTTTGCTAACAACAGTTCCATCAGAGGATGTGTGCATAAGAACAGGAAAAGTAATACAACCAAGGAGGTAAGGAAGTCTCTGCAAATAAAAAAAAAATGCTGCAATGTAGATCTGAACAAAGACAGTGAAGAACAGTTTGTGCTATTTTACAGATTCTGGAGCTTTCGTAGATTGTGCCAGTATTTATGCGCTGTAGTGTCTGTGCCATTGTAAGATGTGTGAAATGGACTGGTTGTTTTACTTCAGCACATGAATTCAATACTGAATACAGTTTTTTGTTTTGTTCAGTACAGATAAGGAGCCTGCCACTAACATATCCTGGGCATGAGTCAGGGTAGTGGTGTGACAAGTTTTTTTTATCTATTTACACATAAAAATGTCCATTTCTTCTGAACTACAGCTACTAATACCACTGGGATGCTGGCTCCATCTCTTACACTCAGTGCAGTATCAATTATTAGAATCTCTTATTTTCAGTGATTTAATTAGTTTGTTGCTAAATATGGTGCTATGGCAACATGCCTACTCCAGGATTCCCTATGCTGCTAGGCCTAATATAGCTGAATGAATCAACAAGGCTAATGGCAAAGCCTAAAGACCATTTTTAAAGTTTAAATACCTGTCATTTAATCAGACACTACACAGGCTGCTGGTTGTTTCCTTGATGCGTATATGGAGTAGTTAAATGCAAAAGAAAATTTGCAGTCTTTGGACTGTTTCACAAATGCTCTGCAACACTGGAAATTTTCAGCACTTCCTGAATATAGTATTCAACAAATGATATCTGACTGGCTTTCCTCCTCCCCCTCAAAAAAGTTTAATGTGCACATGCACTGCCACGATGCATAGGAAAAATCGTATGGAGCAGTCCAGCATACACAATCTGTCAGAACAAGAAAGAATAAAGGTCTGTTGTTAATTCAGACAAATGGTCAGCAGCTGCAAAATAGTTTCCACAAGAAACAGAGCAAAACCCTCTCGGTTATGGATAGAATTTTTTACAATTTTCTGTTGCTTTTTTCAGAGCCAAAATATACTGCACATCCTCCTACATAAGTTTTATGCATATTCTCTGCTAGTTCAGAGTTGTAAGCCACAGCAGCAAAAAGCCTGTTTCAGGGTAAGAAGAGCCCTGTGACTTTTTTACTGCTTTTCAATTGCTTTATACTTCTGTTATAATTGCCCCTGTCCTAGGATTGGAGAGAGCAAAACTGCCACAGCAGTGCAACTGAACACAGGTTCTGTAGTCCCTAGTAAGACTGGGCTATGGTAGCTAACATGGATTTCTGGTTGCAAGGGGTATATGGTCATTCAGTTAGAGAGTTACCATCATAATTTACCCAGTGGGCCAGGAGGGCCTTAAAAGACCGTTGGATGATTGGACATAAAAATATTCCTATTCCCATTTGTATTCTGATAAAGGCCATATCATCTGCAAAATTTTTTGAAAACACAAACAAGAAAATAGTCCTTAGCTGTCCACTCAAGACACATTCAGTAGAGTTCAGATGTGTTTGGATGTTCCATAGAGACATATTTTCTCCAGTTTTAGAGAGTGTGGGATTGTTTCCTTGCCCATTGCTGTCTACAGCACCCAGCAAATTTTAGACTATCTACTAAGACACAGGATACAATTGCTCCCCTATCACCTATGTCAAAATAGACAGTAAAGTTCTCTGAACTGAATGTGTTGATTCAGTAGCAGAGACAAGCAGACTGTGAGAGGTACATGGAGCTATGAAGTCAAGATTTAAGAAGAGCTTCACTCAGTGTTAATACAAGTAACTTGATGAAAATGGACTCCATGCCTGAAACCACTTCCCACATTGCAGTATCTAAGACAGAAGTCCTACTGGTCCTTTTCAAGGTGGCACTAATGGTGTAAAGGTGCAAGAATGTACTGGACAATCTTTTTCTGTGAGTTGTGATGAGCTTGGAAACATGCCATCCATCTCTCCAGTTGGCAAAGAGTGTTCAGTTGGTTGCAGTTTCTTATGGGACTTCCCTTCCTCTCTCTTTAAGTGCTGGGTGTTTAAACTACAGGATTTCCCAGACATTTCCCTTAAGAAAAGGGTAGTAATTTTTTCTTTACAGAGAAAAATAGAAATGAATCCATGCTGAATTGTTTCACGGGAGATTGCAACTTTTAGGAAATCTTGTGGCATCATTTGTTCTCTCTGTTGACATGATATGGAGCTGCAGAAAAAATGGTTCGAGGTTTTGTGCCTCCCCTCCCAGCAGCAAAATAAGAACACTGCCTCTTTTTTGCTGTTTCACTGACTATTGTAAGAGGAGGTAGAGAGGTTTTTCTGCAGTAATGATTTTACTCAGAAATGACAATGTACCTAATGCTGGCATATGTCTGCTACGCTGGGAGATTGTGTTCAGTTCGCTGTGTTATTTCTCCCCATCAAAGAATAAAAGCATATATTTGAAACCTCAAGTAAAATAAACAATGATCCTACAGCAGGTCACACTGACTTCTGTAAATCAGTCTGAAGCAATGGGATCTCATGCAGTGGCAGTACAGCCAAGGCAGCGTGTGAACAGGAGTGGCATGTGGACGTGCTGAATTGGAATTTCCCACAGAGCAGCTAGAGACAAAGCAGGGGAACTCAGGATGAAATCCATAAAATAGAAAGCTAAAAACAAGTGAATAAAAGTACATCTTCCTCTGAAGTAGAACTTTTGTAAAATATCTGATGGGTTGGGTTTTGTTTTCCTCAAACACTTTTTATTTGTACCCTGGTAAATATTTTATAACAATAAAATATTTTGGTGACTTAGGAAATTCCATCACATGTATAAGCAATCAGATTTTATCCATGAGTCAGTTGTTATAAAATCTCATTGAAGTCTTATTTGCAATTTTTCTACAAGTGTATTTTGAACTGATAAATGCAGACATTTGTCTTATATTTTCTCATTCTATGCAGTTTGCTATCACTTACCTTATTCCAGTACAAGTGTTTAGTAAGTTGAGTATTTCAGAATGCTCTGGAGTGAACTATTGGATTTGATTTTAAAGGTCTTATTTTTTTCTCACAATGTTTCAATCTCTTCACTACAGGTTAAAAAGGAACAAATGCAATTGTCCTGCCCTACCAATTACTTCTAGATTTAATACATATATTTTGCTTTGGTTGAACAATAGATGCAATAAATATTTGGAAATAATTGTATTAGGCATCTTTCAGACCCCACCCCACAAAAAAGAAACCAAAACCTACAAGACCTGTACAAGCTTAATCAAAGATAAGTAAATACTCTTAATTAAACACTTATTGTGAAATCAAAACAGTTGTACAGCATTTGCTGTAGCGCAATGGATGCCTCAGTACTAAATAAGAGAAATTACTCTGGCTAAGCACCTACAGATGAATTATGTTAGGATTTTTGTAAATTGTGCTTCACAAATGGGCATAGTGAAAGCCACAGCTGCTTCACCCCTTCTCTGTGAGTACCATCATTTGACAGAGATCTCTTTATATTTATATGCGTCTTTGCTTGACAGGGCTCCAGCAGATCAGCTTGCCTGGTTTCACCATGGGAGTTCCAGACCCCTTTGCCCCTGGGTATTTGGTTGGCCCCTGTTCCTCCAGCAGGGAGCCAGCAGCTGGGGGCCCAGACCCAGCAGGGCAAGCTTGCAGTCAGACCAACCTGCCTTCAGTAACCTTTGGAGCTAGGCCAGACTTTTACCAGGTAAAACATATGACAGAATCCTCATTATAACAGCTTCAATGGCAGTGTCCTACATGAGTGACCTTCTCAATGTGAAAACATGCTTTCCATGATGGTTCCTCATGATATTGCAATATCAATGTATTCCCTATGATGCCCAAGGAAGTTGAGATGTTTTGTTTATTTATCTTTGCTAATTTGTGCTCTACAGTGTATCCAGAAAATGGAATCAAGTGCTAAAAGCTAATGGAAACTCTGAGGGAAAACATATTCATATTTGTGAGACCTCTGACAAAGCCAGAAGTCAGCCTTAGAAAGCAAAGCTTTTGAAATTCTTTATAAAAAGAAAACAAACCACTTATTTGCTTTTCATGGATATCAAAGGAATTTTGTATGTGATTGAGAGCATCTGGCTCTAATTGTTTTAAATTGCTTTAAGCACCTGACTTTAAACATAGAAGCTCAGAAATTCCACATTGGCTATTGCTTCTTCATACACTTTTCACATGTAAAAGGAATCAGCGTGCTGTTTGTGTTTCAGCAGCCAGCCTTAAAAAAAGAGAAATGTGACAGAAGCAGACTATTACAGTAAGTTTTGATTTTACAACATATAACATAGATCAGAGCAGGAGACTGATACAGAAAATAAAGTCTCCTCTCAAAACAAACTGACTTGGCCTTATGTTTTATGTTTTCAATGTCAGACATTGGGAATGTGGAGTATTATGTATATGTTTACACTTATTATTTAACAGTATGAGTAGCACATGCTGTACTGTGCATGATTTAGGTTTCAGATCACACATATTGCAACCCTGCTGCTTTAAACAATAGCTTTTCTGTATAACTGAACTGTATGTGTGGCTAGTCCTGAAATTCTGTATTTTAGGGAATTATTTTTAAGACTAGGATGGAGGACAAAGTGATGGGGAAGAAAAAAAAGAGTATAAAATTAACTTTAATGGCAGGCTGCCCTTTAAGGTGAAGCATTTTATTGCAGTTTTCATTCACTTCTATGAAGCGTGAGTAAACAGAAAGGAAGTAGCTTTTGGCATGATGAGCACTGAGAGGATGTTTCTGTACAAGAATACTTTGTATGCTGTACATCTAGACAGTTTTCATTTCACTGGCTGGAAAAGATTGCCAGGCATTAATGTTGTTAGTGAAAAATGCTGAAGCTGAATAAGATAAATCCTCACCTAAATGTTATAGCTCAAGCAGTTGAGAAGACCAGTGAAACTGTGATATAATTTTGAAATAAGGAGAGCATGAAAAATGAGTTTGTAAGCAGAAAATGTCATGATATACAAATGATTTTAGTAGCACAGAATTATACCTGCTGCAGATGTGTTCAGCACTGGCTTCTACAAATTATGGCACACAGTACTTCTGATCCAGTAAAGATTCTATCATCTATGCCCCACTGATACAGTGACATATAGTCCTGATGTACAGAGGAAAAGCTGAACAGCATCAAAGGCTTTCTCACAGAGAGCTGCTAAACACTGGGCTGTGTTAAGGCAGCTTTGAGCACCCTGCTCAATCCATAAAATTGCCTTTCAATTTTAGAAAAAAAATGCCTGAGGTTTACACCTAGCCCAGAACAATCCAAGTAATGCTTGGAAATGGAAGAAAATGAGGGCTGACTGCATGCTGAATTATTAAAAATTCAAATCACTGCAAAATGATTTAAACAAAACCAACAAGATGTGACAGTCTTTTTTTTCTGTTACTTAGTTTCACATGGAATATCCTTTGTGTTTTCAGTCTGCTGTTCAGACTGTTCAAGGCCAATTTAGTTGTCCTTGTGGTATTTCAGATTTCACATCTCATACTGTAAAACTTTCCAGGACCAGCTCTGTGCTTTGAAGTGTGTAATGTATGGCAGTAAACATTAAAGAATCAAATATATTTAGTTAAAAAAATGTTCTACAGATTATACTTGCATTAGTCTGTATGATATTATTCATTATCTTGCAATTTCAAGAATGTGTCAGATGGCAGATATCAAGACAGTCTGATTTTGAGCCACAGCAATCAGGCTTAATGGGTAACTTTTGTCTTAGAAGCTTAAAATAAACAGTTAGATATTGAAACAAATTATTGTGGCCATTTGTGGCTTGGTTGGGATAGCCAGTAGTCTTTGCTGCTTCTTAACTGTGAATGAATCCCTATTCAAACTGTCAGGAAACAAACAAACTGAAGAATGTGACAGTTAAAAGAGTGATGTCTAAAAGCTAATATTTTAATCAAGACAACACTCACCATCTTTTGCTAAGGGCTAGTCTAACTAAAACAGTATGTAATTGCTTGCTCTGGATGCCAGATCTCAATGTGCAGACACCCCCCGCTCAGTTACACTGAGCTGGAGAAAAATGCATGATACTTCGCAGAGACATTTGCTGTATAGCTGTGCGTGTGTGCTGAGCCACATTTCTGGGGGCAGGGTGCATACAGAGATACACTGAGGCAGCCCCTCAGCACTGCAGTGATGGAGGAGGCAGGGAGGCACTGTCACTCAGGGCAAGCTCTGCTGGGAGCAATCTGTCTCCTTCACCCCGATAGGAGAGGTTGGCTTTCCACTATCCCTAAAATATGTAGAGAACATGGTTTGACCTGCCGTGCAAAGTGAAAATACCAGATCGGTCAGAATCACAGCCACACTGATTTCAGTGCCTGTCATTAAGGCTGGCCAACTCCTGTGTGCTGGTGAGAAGTTTCCACAGTTTCTGCGGTGAGATCTCAATGGAAGGTCACCCCAAGGCTCAAGTGTTTTCCTTCTTGCTGTTTTCTCCTAGCCTGCAACGGCAGTGACATCTCTCTTAGCTCATTCCACCAGTGCATTCCTACTCCTTCTGTTTCTCATGTCATCCCACTTTTATTCCTGTGCCCCTGGGTAATGTTAAACATTCTGCTTCCTGGCTTAATTGGTGAGGCCTCCTCACACTTATTTAAGGTTTTACTCTTGTGATTAAAGTCTTTGCAGGCTGGCTCGAGAGATTTCTGTAGACTTGCTGGGAAAAAGATTGGCCCTCTGCATGGGTCCACTTGCAGAACTATGTATTAAGCTCAAAATCTTCATAGAAAGAAACAGCTTAATTATCACAATCCTAGAATAAAACTAGAAAATTGGAAAAATGCATGTATGTATATATGCAAATGCACGTACTGAGTTGTATATATAAGGAGCAATTATTTTTTTTTTCCCACAATACAACACCAAGAACAAGAGATTTATTTTTTAATTACAGTGTAAAACATTCCAACATTGTCTAATTGATGGATGGGAAACTTCAGCAAATTGTTGAACATAAGGGAACCTGACATTAAATGTTTGGTATTCTGCCATGACATTTGCTGAATTTTATTTTTGTGCTGAATTTAAACCATTCGTGCTGCTAAATTTGATTCTTAGAGGAATAATGCAAAATAATGGAAACAAAATAGAAAAGAATGCAACTCCTGTGAATGTGGCCAGATACTATGTTTTGTATTTGTGAAAATGTTCAGAAAAGACTTACTTTATTTTGCTCTGAGATTCCTCTATGTAGAAAGAGTGGATGGAATGCTCCTTAAGAATCAATGTGTTCCTTTAAGGTCCTTTAGCTCTCATTTATTTTGAATCTAGGCTTTTCAACGTTTACTTTCTTTATTTTACCTCGTCTTTTGTGGAAGGAAAAAATAAATACCACTGATGGATGTGTTCATATTCATCCTCAAGAAGATAGTGTAATGTTTTTGAACTCATACATGTTTACAGTCCTAGTACAAAAAGAAGCAGCCCAGGATAGTCTCTGTTTTCCACATGTTTTTCTCATGTGGGCACCAGTTTCCCTAAGAATCAACATGCACCTATGTCCTGGTCTTTGAAGAAAAGATAGTTTTCAGACAAAAGATTCAAGTAATAATGACAAAATTCTTCATGCGCTTCAGTGAGGTGTTAATTTCAAGCTTGTTTGGAAAACCTAGATGTTGTCCCTATTGAACACACCAGTCTAGCAGCACTCAGAGAAACTTGCGTGGTCTCTTAAGGGTAGTAAGCCTCAGAGCGTAGTGTGCTTAATGTTCCTTCCAACACACGGTGTCCCTTCTGGAATTACACTGAAGCATGTTGTTCACTCCATATACTACTTCCCAAACGTGAGAATCTGTGCTCCTTGCTGACTATTTAAAGAAGTGTTTATGTGGTCTCTGTTAGGAAGGCTAGATTTCACCTTCCCCTTTCTTTATTGCAAATTCCCCCTCTCTGCTTCCTGCCAGTAGATAACAGAGAAGAATAGTTTTGCATCTTTTGGGAGGTGGGGTGAGGGAGGGAAGTGCGAGAGGGCGGGATTTCACCCAAGCTCTTCTGTGTTTGCACAGATCCTGGTATAATGCTGCAATGGAAGTCATGTGAGTGATGACAAACTTACTTCTAGAAAATCAATAAAAGACTGAGACTTTCTACTTGAGGAATGAAGTTCTCAGGATCTGGCAGGGTCCTCAGACAGCACATTCTTAATCCAAGTGAACCTAATCTAAAATAGCTAACATGGATTAAACCACCAATGAAACTATCTTTAATTCAGATTAGTGGCTCAAATTCTGCTCTATTCAGCTGCTCATTCGGCAGCTTTGCATTATTCCAGCAACACAAAGCAGTCAGTGAATATGTCCCAGTACATTTCTTGTGAAATCATGGATTTGTTTAATAATGCTCAGCCAGCTTGATTTGCCTCTTTCAGGAGTCACCTCAGCGAGACAGCAGTAAGCTGGGAAGGTTTTGCAGTATGGCAGCTCTGGGAAGATTTTTGCCTAAGGGAGCATCAAGTGTTACAGAAGTCATGAGAAAAGCCAAACCTTTGAATGTTTTATTCAGTTTGATTGCAATTTCAATAGTGCTTGCTGCAAAATATGCCAGCCTAATATTTCTCCAATTTTCTACGGGACTTGCTTCTCAGCCCCTCTCACTGTTTTACCTCAGTTTAAGTCTATAATTCCTCCTTTCAGGTTGTGGAAAATCTCTCTAGAATAAGCACCCCATGGAGCCAATTATTTGCATGATTTGAAATGAGGAATTTGTCAAACGTAACCCTTTTTTCCCATCCTTCAATAGACAAGCTCCCACAAATATGTTTGCTGCCTAAAATTGCCTGTCAATGTAAAGAAAAGACTTGTTAACAAGAACTACTGGAAAGAACCTTGTAATTTCTTAAGCATAACAAGCTTTAGGGATGTCGAAGTTGTGTGCCATATGTACTTTCAGTTCTGGTACAAGTTCTGTCTTATTCCCAAGTCAAGCATTTCCCAGGACTTGCTCTCACATAGCGAAATGTTTAGTGCAGCACTATAAAAAGTGGTGTATGCAGTAAAAATGACAATACATAAAGACAGCTTACAGTAATATGGAACTAATTTATTGAACATAACTATAATTTTCCATACCATACATGTTATAATTCAGCAGTTTTAGAAACTGCATATGCAGCAGTAGAAGTAAGAATATGGATACCCTACTGAAATCAGAGCAAATTTGTCAGTGATTTTTGTGGGAAGGTGTTGAGGCCTGGAAGTGTTTCTCAAGGACTACTAATAAACTGAGAAGCTTATTCCAAAATGATGATTGCAGGTAATTGGTACACAGTGAGGATATAATTTGTTGAGCATGGTCTGAAATTTACAAATTGTATTCACAAAAAGAAAAGTAGATTTTTAATCCAGATAACATTGATGCCTTTACAGAGATATCTTTTTATACTTCTACTTAAGACTAGTCCATGATCTGTTTGTGAACTGATGAGATGTTATGAAATTTTATGAATACATGATAATCTGCTCAGGACACTTTTGTTATAGTTAAGAATGTAGATGCATTTGAACGATTTGCAGTGATTAAATGAATCGAGTTTTATAGTGCAGTCATTAAATCTGCTAAAAACACCAGGTATAAACAAACTTTAGGATGCTGTTTGATGACATGTCAGAGTAGAGCCTAGGTTCCTCTGCTACTACTGGCAAAACATGAACTGCACAGTGTAATCTCTCAGGATAAATTAAAAACATTCTTTTGCAATTAGGATTAAAACCGATTCTTAATTATAAAGGATTTGAAGTATTAATTTGCCACAGAGTGGTAAATACAGCATGAAGAATTTCCTCTAGGAGGAGAAATACTGAATGAAGTCTAAGGTATTTTACGTAGAAGTTTACAAGCTGAAAAATGGTAGAGTTTGCCAATGCAGAAGATTTACTTACAGGACAGTGAACAGAGATTTTATTCTTAAATTTCCTTTGCGTGAATTAGTTTTCTCAACTTTAAAAGATACAAGATATAGAAAAGATAGTGCAGGGATATTGACTGCATTTTAAAAGAACAATTCTTGACAAATCCAGGGATGATGTGTGAATCTGTGGGAATATATTTCTTTACAAAAGCAAAAAACTGGGTCTGACTTCAGAGTAAACTACAGGTTGTCAGCAATAAATCTAAAATTCCTTCCTTTGTTGTTTTTCTCCAGGCACTTGAATTAGCCAGTTTTAGGCTGGGCCTACACACCATATTCACTTTGTGGTTATCTTTGCTAAATTTATTAAAAATGAAATGTGTTTACCAGTTACCCAGCTGTTGAAATTGGGATTTGTATGAATAAAACATAAGTTATGTTTATCTTGGTACTTGGCTTCTCCTCTGAAATTGAGAATTAGTGTATTTAAGAATAGGAGCTGTTCTTCAGCAGAGCAAAACTGAATTAGGACAAAAGCATATGGAGTTGTAATGTACACATTTCAGCAGTTGTTTTCAAATTTAAGGTGATGATTTAGAAATAGTCAAATTAAGAAGAACAAGGTTCTTACTGAGTAATGCTCCTTGTATGCTCAAGAGAATGTCCATATAGGGAAGTTCTGTATTAACCACAATGTTTTACATTTATTTTAGAAAGATAGTGGTTTTTAAGTAAAGTTTACCTTCTTCAGCCAGTAACTAGGGGGGAATGGTTGTAACAGCTACAGAAAAACTAACCTTGTAACTTTTGGAAATTCTCATCTTCCATCATTGTAGGATTTCCTGATACTGCTTTAAACTCTGCAGGCTGGAACACTATTCCAGACAAGTTCTATTAAATCTAACTGTTCTAATAATTATGTTTATTACCAGATATTGTAGGTCAGCACCAAGCTATGCACTGTGAAGAAACATGACCATTGTCTCTTCAATAAAGTTTTATTTGAAACAATTTCCACTGTACACAGTTTGGCTAGAGCGAAGCAGAATTTATAGGTTTTACATTGACTCTGTATGATTGTGTGTAATGGAGTTAGTTTCTCTATAATAAAATACCTGATTGCTCATACATCACTGTGTGAATGCCAAAAGCAGTTTCCCGTTGTACAGAATACAAAACATGTGCAGTTCTGTTTAAATCGGATAAACTTTTTAAAGCATTTCTTTAAAAGGCATTGTATTACTTAAGCCTCACTGCTTTGTACTTTTAAAATTAATTGGTTTTCTCCTTATTTTTTTTATATTTCTTTTCTTTTTAGGATAAAACATCTTAAAAGAAAGATCAAATAAAATGGAAATGATGATAAAATGAGCATAACTTTTAAAATATTTGAGCTAGTAGAATTCATGCACATCAAAGAGCTGAGAGTAATATACAATTTAAGTTGCTTGATTCCCATAAAATGCCTCACTTGGATTATCTGCAAGTATGTTAATGTAGATAAATAACCTAGCTATGTGATGGCTTCTTCATTGGAAACAACTCACATTTCTCTATATCTATCCATAGCATTATATATAGAGAGAGGGAGAAATGTCTGAAAGTGTACATAAGCACACGATGCTTATTGTGTATATACAATACATAATGCAATGTATTGTATATTACTCTCAACAAGCAGAAGGTGTAATATATAACATGGAAGGCAAGGGAGCAAGCTAGATATCAAATAGAAGATGAGGAGCAATATGGTTATGACATGCATAGCTTATTCTAGGCAAGGCCTAAAACATAGGTGGATTTTTAACTTTATACATTAAAAAAACCAACATACACTTGCTGTATTATTTCTATTTCGTGTCACATGTGATGAAGGCAGAACAAGTGAAGACACAAGCAGTGGTACTGAGTTCTAAAGTGGCTTTCAGACCTGACAGAAGCCATTATATGTGCACTGTCAATTGACTTCTATGAAAAACATGGGTGTAAAAGGAGACATTTCTGAGGAATTCATGATAAAGAATATGGTGTTAAATGTGCTATGAGTATCCACTGGCTAGTCACTTTTATTGGTGTAGAAATGCCAGCCAGTTACCTGCTGCGACACCAACTGCGTGAACTCACCAAATGGCATTGGGTACTAAGTTTCTGTGGCTTTTCATGGGTGGGTTGAAGAGTCTTACTCTATTCCTCTACTGCATATTTCCATAGATAGTTGCTCATGATGTTATTTGTTTGAGAGTGGCCTGTACTTATCAAAACTTGACATAACCAATGAATATCAATTTTCTGATCTCTCTGATGACATTATAATATCATATGGTGTTATTGAGCCTTTTTTTCATTATTTCAGGAAAACATTTAATGAACTCTGGGCATGTTTCAGGTTTTGATGGCACTAATTCTGATCAATCACATGTAGATCCTAGAAAGAAATGCTTCTCCCTTGAAATGCTGGCATTAAAATATGGTCATTCAGACAGGAAACAATTCTAGTGTCAATACAGACAGAATGTATGAAATACATAAAGTGAGATCTGAGACCCAGACTCTTGCATAAGATGATGAATTTTCAGAGGTCCTGATGGAGGCCACGCCATTGCTGAGTTAAATAGAAGGTTAGCATCTGCGGTGCAACATGCCTGTTCACCGGTTGTATTGGTTGTGCTGCATGGATACACACTCTGTTGCTGTTCAACAGCCCATGGGAAGAGGTGTGAACAATTAGCTAATGAAGAGCACACTATGTCTAGACAGCTAACTGTTAGCAGATGATCGCTGTTTATATCTGTAAGTATGCTGAGTGACACGAGCAAGATAGATGTGCATCAGGAATAGATATCACCAGACTCCAAAATATGTCCTTGCTGCATTTTTTATCTTCTTTTCTTCATTCTCAGATGTGTACACCACACTGAATACCTCACTCATCAACTCTCCAGTGATAGAGAGACATCATGACGAGTCTTTTGAAATATTTACCTTCTGCGCAAGATTTCCTCTTCTGTTCTTGTGCTCCAAAAATAGAAATAATGGTATGTTTTTTATATTGCTTTTTACCCACTAAGGATTAAAATATCAAAGCTTAAATATTGTACCAAAGGCACTGTAAGAAACCTTACCTAGACTAGATGGTACGTTCTAGGTATTTAGAAAACAACAGGTCAGTTCCTGGCTTTATCACACATTTCCTGTTTGACCTTGGTTAAATCATTTTCTGCACTTCACTGTGCCATGCTTTGTTATCTGTAATGTGTGGATAGTGGTGCACTGTGCAAGGACAGTTGTGTGAAAAATATTACTGTGCTGCAGTCAGAGGAAGGACTTCCTCTCAATGAACTTGTGTGCGGACTTCTGTAGTACATTTTCTTTTACATGAAGACTTTGTTGAAGATAGATCCAGGCAAAAGTGAAAGCATGGGAATAGTTGTTTGTGACTTCATCTTGATGAAGACAAGGCTGCAGAGCTAGACTGCTTTGTTGTCCTACAAGTATAAACCATTATTTAAGTAAATGTTCAAGAAATCATATAACTGTATTGTTTAAGTTGTAATAACTAATGGAGTCCATTAGAATATGTATTACTATGGTGAAGTAGAATTTTAGGTACAAATAAGAAATTTATGGTTCTGTCTGGTTTAAAATGAAATGGGAATGTTTTTAAAGGAGTTGTTATTAGGAAACATTTTGGCTTTTCTTTCTAGCTATAAACAGATGCTTATTCATATTATGCCAGATTTACTAACTAAGGCTGCTCTTCATCAGCAATGCATAAATCCCTCTTGACTAATTGGCAACGCACAACAAATAAGCTGGCATACAATGGGGGAACTTGCTTACTGTCTTTCCACTGATCTTACAGTTCTATTCCTGCAATATGCCTGTTGACCTTGGTGGTCCTAATTCAGTTTCTGTGATCTGTCCACAAGAAGAAAAGCTGTGCTTAGTCTGCTAAGCACAGAGTTGGATGTGAACTACATCTTATACAATACAAAGCAAAGGGACTGAGCACACCCTGTCTGTTTTGTGGTCATATTTCCTTGAATAAATAACATGGAAGATACAAAAAAAGAAGGAAATGTTATGATTCTGCTAATGTGACCCTGCATTGTCTGTGTAGGTTTTTGAGTAGCTGTCAGTTCAGCCTTCCATTGTTAGGCTTTACCCTTGCCAGGGAGTGCTCTGAAAAATGATGAAACAAAACAGAACATCATAAATCCTTAACAGACTGATAATGACTGAAAATGATCACCTCTCTAGGGATGCTGTTGTTTATTATATTGTCAGATTTCTACTTTTCACCATTTTATAAAATGTGGCATTTTAAAATGTGGTAATGCAAACTAACCACCACAGAGCCTTCAAGGGCAGTCCTTGGAGATGGAATTGCAAAAATCCTTTATTCCCTGGTATGGTTTCTTCTCCTAAGAGCTAGAGCATTTCAGCTGATTACTGGGACTTGTACTGTGGTAAAACAGACCATGTATATCAGAACTGCTTCTGTCCCTCTTAGGCAGAATGAAATTCAGTCACAATACTGAGCTGAAAAAATTAAGTTTCAGCATTTACAGCTAGATGTCTACTTCCTGAGTCATTACCCTCTACTGCTTTTATAGCTGTGCGAAGACAAAAAGTCACTTTTAGGATAAGACCCACATGATTCACACCTCTTTGTTAGCATAAGACAAATATGAAACTAGAAATCCTATGTTCTCTCTGTTAATGGTGACAGGAGCCCAAGGTGACTCACTAAACTCAGATGTTAACACTGAACACTTCCTCTAGATTAGATTGACACTCAAAATGTTTTAAGTTCTGCAGTTTGAGAATCATGTGGATTATGTCTCCTTTTAATACCAGTACAGCTTTCAAATCTCTCATCCAAAGGTCACAGTGACAACTGAATTAACAATCTTGTTTGAACTGGGAGGACCTCTCTCTTACTTGCTGTGCAAGATGAAGAGTTCCATTCTACATGCTTCTTTAGTCCCTGAGACCATTAGAGGACCTGACACTAAAATTCTTTCTGTAGGTCAGGCTGTTTGTTTGACAAATCTCTGCTTTGACTTAGGGGAACTGGTTTTTTAAATGTTGCCAATTTTGGACATTGCAGAAGGGGTAGAGAGAGGTCAGCTCCAGTTCAGTAGGAAATAAGCGGAACGCTACTGGACTCACTTTACCAAGGATCCCTTACAGACCTTTAATCAGAATGGATTTTTCTTCAGTCTCATCAAGGCTGATAAACTTCATGAGAAGGCCAAGGCATTTATCTGCTATTAAAAGCCTGAGATTTGGAAAAGACTAAATGAAGGGAACCCTCCTTATTTGTATTTATACGGCGTACACAATGAACTATTTTTAGCTTTCATTCTGTACTCTTAACATATTCGAAGTATAGAAGTGGGAACTGGGAATAATTTGTCTGTGAACTACATGCCTGTGGGGTGTAAGCTAAAATGCCTTCTTTGATCTAACAATGAAATGAATTTGTGTCATGGACCACACACTGGAAGCAAGGCAAGCAGTAGAAAGATAGAGGAAAGGGTTCAAACATGAATTGTAAGGTCCATGTGGAACATGACTTTTCCTCTCCACTATGCCCTGAGATTAAAAGGCAGTTGCTGGGGCATTTTGCAGAGTTCTGTGTAGCTATGGAGCACAGCAGGACTTTCAGCTGAAAACTAATGCACAAGTGGAAAAAAAATACCCCTTATTGCTATGCTGGTGTATGTTTTAAAACAATTTTGTTGTCTTTCTCTAAGTGCTCTTTGTTCAGAGGTGAGGGAAATCAGTTCATTAGGTGACCTCTTTAAGTGAGCTTCTTCCCATTTTTTCTGTCTGACAGTCTAGTAGATTTCAGGAGCCTAACCTTATTTTGATATTTGTCACAGAATAGAAGTGCATGTCTGTGGCTATGCAGGATGCACATATCCTGCAAATATGTTTGCACTGAGAAAAAGAATCAGATTCATTACTATTTTTACTACTTTTGATTTCACTGAGGTTACATCAGACTTGGGTTTGCTTCTGCGTAAGTTAGCTGATGGTTTTCATCATGAAGAAGAGTCTGAATATATGTATTGCTTATTTGGAATATCTTGCCTTCCCCCATCTCAAAGAAATGAAAATATTGTCCTGATAGGGATTTTACCATGCTCCCTTCCATTAGTTACAAGCACTATCTTGCTGACATGAAATATTGGATATTTTTTTTTCATAATAAATTGAGCATAAATGAAAGAGTGTCCTTATGCTGGAGTACAAATGGAGAAGAGCGTTAAGACTGTTCTAACTGTAATAAGTAAATTCTCAGCTGTCCCAAAGTGACTTAGGCTCACTACTGTAATTAATTTTTCACAGTATTTATGCTCCTGAACCACTCAGTTTTTTGGAAATCCAACCTACTCCCAAGTGCAAGTACATGAAAATAAGAACTCTGCCTGACTCACTGCAGTAAATTAAAATCAGATGTCTGAAGACAGCCTCAAGCTTTGTGCTATGCTGGTCTTCTGGGTGGTGTTGCCCACAAATCTGCTATAAATGAGCATCTGAATTGCTACATTGGTTTGTGCAATACCTGAAGATAAACTGAAATCCTTATGTGACCACTGAAAACAGGAGACGAGTTGTGAGCAGTTCAGATGATCTTGTCCCATGGCTAGCAGAATCACACTCAGGACTGGGGTGAACAGCTCTGGGAGTGAACAGCTCAACCATTCAACTTTAAAATGTCACAAGTCTGTCAGAAGCTCTAATTGAAAAGAACACCTTTAGACATGCAATAACTGACATTTTTAAAGGAAGCCACCATCTTAGTAGAAGGCATGGTCCTGGTCTCTTGCTCCCTGGCTGAAAACAATAGAAGAAATTTTGCCCAATGAAGGACATCATGGTTGTGTCTGAGAAAGAGGGCAGAAGAAAATGTCAGGTAATTTTAGAGGGATGGAAGACTTCCCTCCTTTGTTGACAGCTTTTGAACCAGAGTCTCAAGTGAAGTAAAATAACCAGCACGTATAATATCAAGTACTGACTGTTTCATCTTGATGCATTAAGGGTGTCATGGTTTTATGATTTTGTTATCGCTATTCCACATCATAACATCATGTAGTGCACTGGGAGTTAAAGAGTTAATGCTCCAGTTCTGTGGATCATGGATAGTTCCAGGTACCTGATTCTCGGAAGAGAAGAATAACTACATCCTACATACCCCAGAGGACTTTGTGTTGCTCTGTTTCTGTTTTCCATTCAGAGGGAAAGATAAAACTGTTTGCATACCACAAGATGTGCTCTCTTTTCCCTTCTCCTTGGCCCGGCTAGACATCTTGCCTCAGTGTTAGAGCAAGGCCTTTGGTTTTTTGGATACTTTCTCTTTTTATTTGATTTATTAGCTTTAGATCTAATTATATTGCATTATATTGTATTATAGTGTGTTATCTTACATTCCAATATCTTACTTGGTAAATTTGCTGCTGTTTTGTTTTCAGGCCCATCTCCCTACCCTTTTCTCCTTTCTCCCTTTTCCTGGGGCATGGGTCTGTGGGTCCTCCTACCCCATTAGTCACGGAACTAGACCAAACCAGTCCATAAGCCATTGACAAAGGGGACAGAAAAATTACCTATACCACCCCAAACTCTCACCCCAACAAAAAAAAATCGTAAAAACATTTGTGATCTGTTGGTAAATCTGACAGACATAGGAAAGGTGAGGCCAGAAGTATGTCCATTTTGAGAGCTGCCTTGTGAAGGCATGATCTAGTACAAGTGCCAAAGCTCTGGGAGCACCAGCTTTTGCTCATGTAAAAAAAAGGAGAGGGACAGAAAAAGGAAGGGAGGGAGGAAGGGAGGAAGGAAGGAAGGGAGGAAGGGAGGAAAGGATGGAGGGAGGAGGAAAATTAAAGGAAGGAAATAAAAAAAAGGAAGGAAAGAAAGAAAAAAGAAAATGGAAAAAAAAAGATACTTTTTTTTTCCAATTCATCAAAGATTTTCATTAAATATTCTTAAAAATACAGGTAATAAGGGATATTTTATCAAATAGAGATCTGCTTCTGTTCAGCATTCCCTTGGCTTTCATGTACCTTCTCTGCAGAGAAAAACAGTGAGGGAAAGAAATCTAAGATTTGAATCTCATGGTCTGAAAACAGGAGTCTGGAAAAGACCTTGCAGAAAATATTTTCATTTATATTTCAAATGATTTCAAAACCATCCTTAGTGTGAGTTTTTAAACTCTCAATGGTCACTTTCAATCATCTTCATAGTGAATTTTGTAAAACTTACTATTAATAGAGAAAACTGAAACATTACAAGATTGAGAAGGGGTAACTCAGGTCCAAATCATTGGCAAGGAAAATTTGGACAGGGAAACAGGGAAACTAAAGATGCTGGAACATTCTCTTCTTTCATCCTGTGGCACACAGCACAATGTATTGATATATTCCCATGCAGCGGAGCAGTCTCACCAGTCTCCCTGTACCCCACACACTAGCTGCAACTCCATACCACTCTCAGCTCTTCACAGCCAGCTCAATGGAGACACTGTGAGAAGAGATTTGAGTGTTGGCTTCTGGACTGTATTCATCCATTCCTGGCTTGGAGTCCACTAAAAGCAAGTGCAAATGAGACGCTTTGCCCCTTCCATTCTTCCCAAGCGAAGACATAGTGTCTGTGACATATTTTCTGGCTATATATTTAGACTTTTTTCTCAGTCTTTTTCTCCCATCAAACTAAGGTGTAAAATTGTCACAAAGCTCGCAGTAGCAGAAGTGTGATTTTAATTTTCTCATTTCATTAAGAGTTTCAGATTAGAAGTCAAGGTAAAATGCTTTCGGTTTATGTTGATTATTTTTAGAAAATGACAGTTTTTGAGGTGTGTTTTGACTTTTTTGTCCCAGTTTAGAATGAATTTTTTGAAATCTTACAATCTCTCTCAGGAAAAAAATGATTTCTCAGCAAACCTAGCTAATATTGCTAGCCACATCAGAGTGAAAGACAGAAAATTCTTTACCCGTTATGAATAATAACAAATGTGATCTGTGGATAAATGTATTATAACTCCCACTAAGTGTTGATGCTGCTAATTTGTTTTTATCTATAGCATGTTATTTGAAGCTAATTACTATTTAAGATTTGCTTTCTAGGAAGTAGGTGCTATGAACTCTTACAAGCTCTATATAAAACTCAAAAGGGCACTATTTTTCTTAAATTTTCAGGAAAACAGAGAATCAGGACTATGACAACTGGAGTCCAAAAACCAAGAGGAAATACAGTTTTAATGACAAAACTGTCCTCAGTTTTGTTGAAGTTCCATGCTGGTACTGAAAGCGGCAGAAAGTCACTCAGTGCCTGTTCTTTTAGCTTTGCTGTATAACAAGGCGATTCTTTAAACATATTCAACCTTTGAGGCAACAGTGTGTGTATCTCTTTTGACACTTAACAAAATATTTAAATTAATAGTCTGCCAAGAATCAGAGCAGTCAAAAGTCAGGAACAGCTCTAGATATTTGTTTTCTTGCATGGGAGGCCATCAACTGGGAAAAAATATATTTTGGCTTCCTCACTCAACTTAGACCCTACAATCCATCCAAACTCTACAGCTAACCCTAGAACTAACTTCTGAATTTGAAAGCCTCTCTAAGACCTGAAATGAATCCTGAGGTTTAAAATAAAAAGGTGGAAACGTGGTGCTTATATTGCTCCTTGTTTACATGATTTTCATATAATTAAAGCTGCAGGTGTGCTTTTGATTATGCAGGTATTCTGGTGTGTGTTTCTTTCTAAATAATATGTTTGCAGTGCTTGCTGGCACATTGTCCATTTTGTGCTCATTTATTTGAGTTCCCCTGTGCAAATAAATAGATGCCAAATTCTGGGCTAGTTTTCCTTGTCTTATAAGAAAGCCTACACATAAGGGCAGAAGAATTATTCTTCTGAGCTCACAGTTCTCTTGCTCTCTCTTCATGATGTCAGAGAACTCAACATCTCTAGATAAGCAATTCTTGAGAGCTTTTAAAGGAGTCATGAAGACTGCCCTCTTGAGTTCTCTGTTTCCAGATAACCAAGAAAGTGGCTCTGTTACAGATATGCATTTTTTTTTCCTAAGTGAATCTGGTAATTTATGTTACGTAAATTGTGAGTAGCAATAAAGTCCATGGACTTGATCTGAGATAGAAGCTAACCTCTTCAAACATTCTCCTACTTAATTAAAGGTATTTCAGTACTTCATGTGGAAGGAGAAAAAAAGAAAGGAAAGTATATTGCTTACCTGATCAGACTTATTTGTATGTTCCTGAAATGCTTGTACCTTATTCTACAGCAGTGACTTAATTTCAGCCTCTAGCTGTACATGTGTTTGCAGGCTGCATCGTGTTTTAGACCACAGCATACCTTCTGTATAATATTCAATACTCAGTGCTTTGGATTGTCTGATTTTTAGTAAGATGTATAGTAGCAGCTCACCATTTCAGTGGTCTAGATTCAAGCTTGACACCATGGCCTAATATCAGAAGGCTCCATACACCGTTATGCCTTAGCAGAAGCATATTTTTTTGTAATGTTCATTCTTACTTTCTCTCCCCTGTCCTAAAAAAGGCATATGTGATTTGGTATGAGATTAAATAGCTCTTCTGTTAATTAGATTCAGATCTTTTGATTGCTCATTCTGTCAATCCATCTGAGAGGAGACCTGTTCCAATGTCATTTTTAAGATCCAGTTTAAAAGTAACCAAGATTACAAGGAAATGACCCAATTAATGAGCTGAATATCAGGACCATGAATTCAAATAATCTTTTGGAAGGCACTGATGAAATTCCTTTTCCATTGTCCTTAGATACTGGCTTTCTGACAACCAGTTAATCATGGAAATAATCTTTTAAATATGCGTTAAACCATAGCTATGCCTAATCATCCCATTAAACGTCATCAGGTCATTCTTTGCAAAGATAAACAGCTTAAGGAGCATTCTTCCTTTGATCATGTTATCCTCTGATGTTTTTGAAGGGAGGGTGAATGTATCCTCCAGATTTCATCAGTTCAAATCTTCAGCAAGGTTCTGCATTGTGCTTGTAGTTTCCTCAGCTGACTGCACTGTGCAGCTCTTCACATTCTCAGAATGAAATGAGCACATGAGCACGTATTTAACTACTCAGGTTCTAAATTCGTCTCTGATCTGGAGGGGATACCAGAGCACACTAGTAAGAATGAGGCTCCCCTTATGTTAATAAGCATATGGCTCAATTATTAGGAACAAATTCATCTATTACTTATAGCATAAATAAAACTGATGCTTTCCTCAGGAGTGAGTTGGACCTCCAGTGCCTGAAGAGCTAATCTACCTTCTAGCTCAATGGAAGTCTGTAGATGTATGGAGGAAACAGACCTGGCAATGTTGGTCAATGCTCAGCTGAATGAACATGAGCCAGCAGTGTGTCCAGGTGGCCAAGAGGGCCAGTGGCATCTTGGCTTGTATCAGAAATACAAGCATTGCCAGAAGGAGAAGTGACCTTCTGTACTCCACCCTGGTGAGGCTGCACCTTGAGTACAGTGTTCAGTTTGGGGCCCCTCACTGCAAGAAAGACATTAAGGCCCTGGAACATGTCCAGAGAAGGACAACTAAACTGGTGAGGGGTCTGGAGTACAGGTCTTAAGAGGAGTGACTGAGAGAGCTAGGATTGTTCAGTCCAGAGGAGTCTCAGGGGAGACCATATTGCTCTCTATAACTGCCTGAAGGGAGGTTGTAGTGAGCTAGGTGTCTTGCGCGTAGCTAGTGATAGGACTAGAGGGAATGGCTTCAAGTTGCACCCAAGGAGATTCAGACTGGACATGAGGAAATACTACTTCTCTGAAAGAGTGGTCAGGTTCTGGAACAGGCTGCCCAGGGAGGTGGTGGAGTCATTGACCCTGAAGGTGTTCAAGGAGCATTTATATGTTGTGTTGAGAGATGTAGTTTAATGAGAATTACTGGTAATAGCTAGATGGTTGGACTGGATAATCTTGTAGGTCTTTTCCAACCTTGGTGATTCGATGATTCTATGATCCGCAGAAACTGTGCATACATCCACTTCCTTCAAAGCAATGGTGTTTTAGTCCTTTTCTGCAAATGTGTGAGGCATTTGCTTTTCTTTTCAGTGACTATAAGGGGCTGAAGTACCAGGAATAAGGCATACTCAAACCTCATGATGGGTCATTTGCCTGCTGCTTAGGTATCACTGTGAATTAAGCTTGGGGAGAAACAGCTTCTCATCCTCTTTTATGTTATTCTGGGTTTTGCAACTTCTTAGATACTTAGAGTTTAGGGAATGCCATGTCTTATAAACTGAAGGGTCTATCTTAAGTCTCAGTCTCCAAGAAGTATCCTGTCTTGGGACGAGAACAGAGAGAATAGCTCAGCAGTGTCACTTTCTGTGAGTTGAAATACGGAAAAGTGGGAAACTGTTTGCCAACAGCTTTTGCATCAGGAGCGATACCCCTGGTCTGTGCTACTGTGTGAAATAAGGAAAATTAAGGTATTTGACTTGTTTAGAAGCAGATGTCACAGTAAACCCTGCTGGCTACCTCAATGTGAGGAATGTGAGCATATATTCTTTATATATTCTTTATCGATAAGGTACAGGGTGGCATATGGACCTGCTTTCAGGCTGCAAGGAAGAATACAAAACAGAGCTAAGATGATGACAGAAATTATTGCAGCTTTGATAGCCCCACTTAGAGCGTTCAGTGCAAATGCAGGCACTTTCAGACATTGATGTTGAAAAGATATTACCACTGGTTATAGGAGAAGCCTGTCTATGCTCCTTATGTACTTTTCTGGAAGAATAATCCTTGCAGGGCACTGTCATACAGCTTGAGCACACCATGAGAGGCACAGCTCTGACTGACAGGAAAAATCCAATCCGCCACTCAGGCACCAGTTGTGTATTGCTTAGTGATGGATGTCTAGCAGCTTAGTGGATGGTTATACCAGCATGTCAAGGGGAGGTAATTACTCTATTTTAGAGGCTTCAGAGCTGCACTTGAAAGTACAACTGCCCATCTGCTTTTCTTTGCAGTTATTTTATTGATGTGTATACATAAGAGCAAAGGTCTACTGCTTGCATCTTTTATGATATATTCATTATTTTACAGCCCTGCTTGGCAGATTGTAAGAATAGTTAACAGGGAGGTAATTTCCCTCTCTGCTTTCAGCAGGGATTTTGAAACAAGAGATTTTTCTTCATTGTATCCCAGAGCATTAAATTCAGCATGGCATAATGAAAGTTGGAAATGGATATTTAGGAATGCTTAATTAACACTGTGTGGGTCAAACTCACCTTTTTCATTAGCTAATAGCTTTTCATTGATATGCATTCAAGCTACTTTAAACACTAGATTAAGAGGTGCTTGTTTGAATAATTTGAGTGGCAACACATCAAGTATGGTGTTCACTAAAGTGTATTAGGAGAAGCATGGGTTATGATTAGCAGAGGCATTTAAGTCTGCCACATGAGTCAGTACATGTCTGAGTTCATTTGGCTATGATTTCTGAAGAATGCACATGATGCTGTGCAATATCTCGTAACATGTTTGCAATTCCTACAGAGATGACACCAGAGAGTGAGTGCTTGGTTCTTTGTTCCTGCAGCAGGAAGCCTTGCCTTTTTTTTTTTTTCTCAGGCTATTTAAAAGTTTTCTATGATGATATGATTAGAAAGGTGCAGGTTCTTCACTGCTCTGTGTAGAAAAAAATCACTGACTTTTTTTTTTTTTTTTTTACATTTTTCGGGTTTCACCTCTGTCTTTACTGACCTCCGTGGAAGATGCTGCTCAAATGATGGTCTACCTTTCCCTTCTAGCATTACCCATGTGTTTCTGCAAACATTCTTACACCCATGCTAACAGCCATGAGGCTGGACCATGAGCTGTGTCAAGGAGCTGACCCCAGCAAGAATCTGTCAAAACCAGCAAAATAAATAATAATAATAATAAAAGAAAAAATTTTGAAGCTGCAGCCTGAAGAGCTACAGGTTTATATCTCTCACCTTATTGGATCCAGGTATGAGAAATTTCACAGCATGGACAGACAGTTGTTTTTCCCTTTCTTTGCTAGACAGTAATTAAATTCCAGGTATGCAAAGTGATGCCAGTAATAACTTATGTTTAGCTACAAAATATGCCAGGAGTGCAACCAGGTTCAGTGTAAAACCTCTTTATATGAGAATAAATACTTTAGGCTCTGAGGATGGAAGAAAATAATTTCAACTATAATGAACTGGAAGGTTCAGCAAGTGTCTCCAATATGTCAGCTAAGGAAAAATGATATGAATGTTGTTGTGAATTGCACCTGTGATCCATCTACTCACTTGCTCTCACAGTTACCTTTAGTTCAATCTCAGAGAGAGTGTAACTGTATATAATTTTATGCATATATATATATATATATATATAGCATGCCATACTTCATTACATTTTCCAAGTTTCCTCTGATCGGTGTTTTGGATTTCCTGAACAGGAATTTACACTGTTCTTCAAGCTTAATAATGCACTTCTACAGTTATTTGTCTATCAGTATCTAATGCTTTTCCTACACTACTAACATCTAAACAGTTTGTGGCAACAGGTGCTACAATATAATAATTTAATATGTAAAAATTAAGGTTTTGCTTGTTTAAACCTGCTGCCTGATTTTATTAGGTTTCTCCTAGTTCATGTTTTATGAAAAACTGTGAGTGATCACACTTAATTAATTTTCTCTAGACTATTCATATTTCTATTAAGCTCTGACAAACTTTGCAAAGTTGAAGCATTGCAGCCTGCTTAATTTTTCTTAGAACAGAAGCAACACGACACCTCTGCATCTTGTCTGTAAACTGATCTTTCTTTTACTTACTCTAGCTTTAATATCTTCTGTTTTCTAAGAACTAAGTGGGACTGCACACAGAATGTGAAATTTATGCATGCTATGTATCTGTAAATTGTCAAGAAGATATCCTGTACTTTCTTCTGCATCCCTTTCCTGGGGATTTCACAGTCCTGCTCAGCCACCTGACTGACTTTTTCAAGAGATTTCAGTGGGGCTTTCCAGACTTCATTCTTAAGCAGGAATAGTGCATTTGGATCTGCCACTGTGTACAAGCAGTGTGATTTTTGCCTCTGCCATTGCTTCATATCTGTGAATGCTGAATTTTGTCATTTTATTGCCAGGTCGCACAGTGGAGTTTTCTGATGCGACTGCACAGTTGTACTGTGAGAGTATGGTTACAAACACACACGGTTTTATTTTTGCATACCATGAATTACTTTATCATTAATGAGCTTTTCCACAACTGTTCTCATTATTTCCATGTACTTCATGAACATAACAAACATACATTAAGAGATTCTAACAGAGTCCGTGTGCACAAGCAGTATTACTGCCTGAATACAACTTTTATGAAAACCATCACCAATTATTATTCCTACTTTTACAAAGTTATTAAATTATATATTAAATGAGTTATTATATTTATCCCACAATTTATTTCCTTTTTTTTTTTTTTTTTTTTTTTAAGTTTGAAGAGGTTCTTCCAAGGGGAATCCCAAGCCCTATTGCTTCCTGGCAGCAGCACTGGTTTTGCGTCTTCAACTATCTGCAACAGCTTTGTCCAGGATAATATCCTTTTACAAAAACTAGACTGACTGCTTTTACTGTGTTATTGAATTATCTGTAAATGGATTCTTACTGTACAATTGCTTGTCTTCTTTTTTTTTCTTTTCTCTTTTTTTTTTTTTTTTTTTTTTTAAATTCTGTCTCAAAGCCTTAGAGCAAAAGAAAAGTCCTAAAATAAACCTTTTCTAGGATAAAGCCCAGTCTTAGTGACAAAGGTATGCACCACAGGGTGCATATTCATACCCGATATTTGTTTAGGACAAATAGTCCTAAATCTAATTTCTTGTATTTTTTCTTGAATTTCCTCTAAAACTGATGAGACTTTAATTTTAACCCCTACCTCGAACTTGCCTCTAGCAGAAACTTTGTAAACTTATCTGTAGAAACTTATCTGTAGTAAATATTGATGTAAATCAATCGTTTATCTTCTGTTATACTCTTAGGGTACTCTTACTGTACTTCAGTCACCTCTGAGGTCTGAAGACTCGCTTCCTGTTTTAAATTTTTGGAAAAAATACAGAACATTCTTTCTCAGAATCTCATTTGACATCTTTTTATACCTTAAACCAACCTTTTCACTCTTGTGTTTTTCATTACTTCTATGAAGTTTTATTTTTGAAAGACATCATTATACTTTTAATAGTTTCTCCTAGTTTCCCTTTTAATTCTGCTGAATTTTCTTAAGTTTTATTGTAGTATACATTTCCTCTGAACATCTCATTTTTATTTTATAAAATGTTTCCATGGCAACTGTATGCATTTTATCCTTTTAGTTGCTCCTTTTAATTCAACATGCTTCTTAATTTTTAGTGATTCCTTTTTCTGAAATATGCTACTACAGCTACAAGGTTTCAAGGTTGTAGGGTTTTTTGTTGTTGTTGTTGTTATAGCAAGCATGCTGGATCTGAGCATACTGAATACAGTATATCAGAGCAAAACAGAACCTGGACACCATTCATTACTAAAATAAGGTTCCTTTTTTTCTTTCCCTTGTGGGTTCTCCGATTAGTTGCTTCAATAAGCAGTTGGTTTAGAACCTAGAAAGAAATTAAATTTCTGAATCACCATGTTCTGTGATAGCAACCTGAAGTCTACCTCTGTTATATTCCATCTTGCTCAGTCAGTAGCACTGCTCTAATATATGTATTTCAGCATCAATATATAACATATATATTTATGCACAGAGGTGTATAGGTGTTTCTTATACTTACCAATAAATTGAATTTACTCATTTCATCTGTTAAAATACAGCACTCTGCACAGCTGCACAGTACATTTCACAATACAGTGTTACCCTTATATCAGTGTCTCTGATAACGTTGTTACTCTTATATCATACTGCTGTCCTCTCACTAAGTTTTCTGAATGCCTACTACATCCAAACAGATGTTTGAATTTACTTATTCTTTGCTTTTGTCTTAAAGCACTCAGCTAACCTTTTTTCAGCTATTATAAATAAATTAACTATCTTCTGCAAGAAGCATGCCTCTCTAGTGCATCTATAGCTTTCCCATCCTTTTTAGCTTAAGTTCACCCCATAAGCAGTTGAATGTCTGAGGCCAGAACTCCGGTTCCAGGATGTTTTACAGACCTATTTCTTTTGAACACCGGGAATCTGCTTTACTCTGCTTTCCCATCTTGGGGATTTCCCCCTCATCTGTAGCTTAGCACTATTGAGGTGAAGAGCTTTGTGCTAAATGCAAGCACGAGCTTCCAGGTCTTTTGGCCATGGAGGAATTGTTCAGAGAAGGCAGACTGTTTCTGATATCTACCTCTGCTCCTGTAACTGCACTAAGCCTCATTCTGCATGTTGATGACAGCTTCAGCCTAATTGCAGGCTACGTTTTCTATGCACTGCTATTAAACAGACCCTGTTTTCCTGCAGGATTGTAGTTGCCTGGCATGTCAAACCACTTCTTTACAACAGAGCTTATCACTGTGTTGCCTATACAGACCCACTGATCCTTCCCAAAAGTCCTTTTAGCACATGTGCAGACTTATTTCCATCCTCTGATGTGCTGAGAGCAGTAATCACTGAGGCACAGGGTAGCTTGCCATCCCCCAGTTTGCCCAGCATGCTGTGATGGGCAGATCTGGCAGCTGGGTTATGGCATATGTAGCTGGGGGAGGAAAACTCCTGGGTTTTTTATTTACTTGACGATTCTGGTGGGATGTTAGAAATGGTTGAAGGAGAAGTGACAAGGTGTCACTGTCTTCACTGCCTCAGCTGCTTCTGAGGGCTTATGCAGCTGCACAGCTGGATGTCCAGGGGATGAAATGGAAGCTCTGCTACTGGCTCCCTTCCAATTGGCTCTAAATGCACTTGAGAAACTTCCATGTGATAGTTAATGTAGCACCTGCTCAACAAACAAAAAACAAGTTTCCCCTCTGCTGTTATACCGTACATCTGTTATTTTGCTGACATGGAACCTGGCATAACAAACAGATTCATTACTTGCCCTCTAAGTTGTTTCCAGCTAAGCTGAAAAGACCTTAGTGTGTTAGTCTAGTGATTGTTTGGGCAGCAGCACAAATTAAGAAATTCTCCCTCCAATGAGATTTCTTCTACACTGTAATTGCACTTGTATGTGCATGTTTATAATCTAGGTGAGACTGAAAAGCAACATTTGCCTCTGTCCAAATACAGATTCCAGCCCTCAGCAGAGTTGTGTTTGCATTTGGAATTCTGATTCCAGATCTAATTACAGATCAGAGAGGGCAAATATGCAAATGCTTGATAAAGATAGCCACATCAGAAATGCATAGATACACACAGCCAACCACCTCTTCACCTGTCCTCTGCCTTTAAGACTTCTCTGTTGGGACTAAGTGGGACATTCCAAGTATCTGAGCGGTTTCAGACAGCTGCTATTAACAAAATAATGTGTCAGAGAAACGTTTCCTTTTTTTCCACTAACATGGAATTTTTTCCTTCTGAAAATCATACTCATACAAGCTCAGGACAAGGAACAATCATTCCTGAAGGAGTGGCAAGGTTAAAGTCCAGCTCCTCGCTCACTTTCTCCTCAGCTCCCCTACAGCTTTTACTGCTGCTGTGTGACTTTTAATAACCTGTTCTGCAAAAGCTCGCATTCTATAAGCACTCATGCTAAGGACAAGTACATGCATAAAAGTAGAGGCTAAGTGGTCTCTTTCTAACCTCTTTGAATCACTTCATATTTTTGTTGTGGCTTAAACCTCCTTTTGAGATCACTCTTTAGCTTCAGAATTAGTGCAAATAATATAATACCCTCAAGCAAAGGACTAAAACATGCTACAGTTCACAAGGTTTTTGTTTCTATGCACTGTGTTCTATATGGTTCCCTAGAATGTACATTGTTCTGAAGTTGACATTTAGCAGCAACCAATTGCAGGATCTCCCATGCGGTCTGTTAAGAAAGATGCACAGGTTTTTCTGTTTCCCTTTATTGTATTACTTAAACTAGCATGGTACAAAATAGCAATTTTATTCTGTGCCCTCATTAAGAAATTATCACAGAAATATTTTCAAAAGGTAAACAAACCCACTAGAATGCCAACTTTTTGTTGTTATTATATGCAAGCAAAAGAAATTCCTAAAGGCTTTCCTATATCTGCCAATTATATGCTAAAATATTGAAAATGCTAAATTCAATTTCACCAACATGAGAGCTCTTTGCTGAGCATACAACATCTCTCTTTGTAAACTCTGAATAGAAAAGAAGGTGTCTGAGCATGAACATCTCTGTATTTTAGACTATGCTTTCATTCATATATTAGCACTGTTTTCCCTTACTGCCTTATTTTTGGCTGGGCTGTCCTGAGCCAAAAGCTGGAGTGAGATCTCTTACTACTCAGAAAGTTGCCACCGTGAAATCACTTACCCGGGATCTAAGAGAGTCTTAAAGCAGTCCTAATATCTGGTAAACAAAGAATGTAGCTGCTTTTCTGCAAGCCTTCATCTGTAATGAACCAGCTCCTGTTCAATTTGTATTCCCTTTTGTTATAATCCTGAGGCCTGCTTGTTTATGAAATATTGGGCCACCACCAGCCCAATCAGCAGGCAGTAGGGATCTATGCACTTCATCTAGTCTTCAAGACACCAACTCACCCCCATGGGAGGGCTTCAAATAGGTCACAGAACATATCTGCCACTTTGTGACTCTTGCTAGCAGTGATTCTACGTGCTCCTACTGCTGTTCAAGAACAAGGGGGAATGGTTTTAAACTAAAACAGGGGAGGTTTAGGTTAGATATTATGAGGAAGTTTTTCACTCAGAGGGTGGTGACGGGCTGGAACAGGTTGTCCAAGGAGGCTGTGGATGCCCCATCCCTGGAGGCATTCAAGGCCAGGCTGGATGTGGCTCTAGGCAGCCTGGTCTGATGGTTGGTGACCCTGCACATAGCAGGGGAGTTGAAATGAGATGATTATTGTGGTCCTTTTCAACCCAGGCCATTCTATGATTCTATGATTCTGTATGATTTTTCTCTTCCCTCCCAATAAGACCAATCTACGGTAAAAGGAGAATTTGATCCATAAATGCTTTCCTTTTGGAGGCAGGATGGTAGAGGAAATACCCTTCTCAGTTCTTTCAGAGTGCTTAGGCAAAGGTGTCCTATGAAACTGGAAGCATTTTTCTTTCTTTCTATTACTTTTTTTTTTTTTTTTTCCCACTATGATGTGTAATGGCAGAGCAGGAGCCGTCCATCTTACAGTAAAAACTTGATTTCACTCAGGATGTGAGGCTTAGTTATTCAAAAGAAAGCAACATAAAGCTTTGCATAACTATTGAGGTCCTTTTCAGAGGTTAATTTGTTACATCACATAGATTATCTACTCAAATACTGTACATTCCCTTACCCTGAGGCATGGAGGTTCATTAAATGAGCTATGCAGTGAAAAAATACAGTTTTCTAATATAGTTTCTAAGCCTTCTGGCAGTTCTCTGCAAAACATCCTTCCCATGTTCTCAGTTATGCAGTCTTTCAAAGGGGACCCACTGCGCATCTGTCATAAGCTTTTTCCAGTGTCACTAGTAATAAGGATTAACCTCCCTATGCCTAGCTCTTGAGAGCTGGCTTTTTATGGAGACATAAAGAATGTCCAGGGGCAGAAAGCAAAGCTGCATTGGTGCAGGATCTTTGGCTTTAGTACTTGCATCATCCAGTGGCTTGACAGACCCTGAATTTGTTGACCTTCAAGGTATGGTGAAAGGCCAATCTATTTACTCAGCTTTGTGCCTGAGGGAGGTAATCTTAGGAATTGGAAACATATTAAACAAAGCGGAGCTCAAGAATGAGGCCCTATCTAAGCCGACATTTTGTCGATTAACTATGCAAATTGTCTGAAAGTTCTTGGTGAGTGAAGGGAGTGTGTTGGGGTGTGTTATGCAAACACCTAAACAAACAGACAAACAAATAAATAAATACAGCTGCATGGTCTAACAACAGAGATGGAAGTCAGTGAACTCCTGACGAACTGTTAGGAAACCACTGGAGCATTATTATAGCTTTATTATTTATTAATAGGCAGCACACAAAACTGCACTGCTGCAGCTGTATTATTCTAACTTACCATGCAGTATGTATAGTGGGCCAAATTCACTTTCTCCTGGCACAGAAGCTGCACAAAATTCTGTCAGGAACTGATGCTTCTGAATGATTCAGCACTTATCCTCCTGGACTCAGTTTTATGCTCCCTCTCAAACCATGGTCTTATATTTTTTCCATGTTCTGGAAAAAAAAAAAAAAAAAGTATTCCCTACAATGAAGAAGGGGTCCAGAAAATGTTGGATGGCCAGCTCTGTTTACTGGTAGGTTTTGCACAAACGTCCCTCTGTAGATAGGAACTTGAAGCCTTTGTGTTGCTGATGGACATACTCTTTTTGTGCACCTTTTTTGTTGCCCCAAGAGCTGGAAATGACATTCTTCTTTGCTGTAGCCCAGAGTAGAAGGGGAAGAGTAATTTCCCTAACCTCTACAGCCTATCCCAAAGCCAGACACACTCAAATATTTTACTCAAGGATGCCCAAGACTTACTCTCTGCTGCTTCTAGGGTACTCCATTCTTCCTGGAGCAGTCACCTGTTTGTTCTTCACCCACACAAGACTGAGCAAGGTAAATGTTTCCTCCCATGGACGGCTTGAGAGGGACAGTGAGAAATACAGCAGGCATTCTGCCTGTGCTTCTTCACTATCCTCTTGGGACAATCATTCTGTTTAGAGCTCAGCTCTTGGTTTTAAAAACTTTTTTTCTTGGGTCCCTCAAAAAATATTATTTATGAAATAGATGATTTTACTTTCTTGAAAATATCAGTTATGCAAGCAGAAGTAACTTGCACTGTGGCAACAGAGCTGTTTTGCACAAATGTGACCTAAATTTGTCTACCCTGAGGCTTTTGGCTGGTTTCAGTACATGTACCTAAAGGCAAAAGGAAACCATTTATGTTTTTTGTTGTTTTATGAGGTATTTTCACCTCTTTAAAATCCCTTAAAATAACCTGGGCCTAATGTATGAAACTGTAACCATGTAAAGCTAAAGTAACACAAAGGAAAACATATAATAAATGCCAGCAGACGGTAAATAACATCCATGTAACTCTTCTGACTCTATTCTCACTTCTGAGTAAAGGTGGCTGGGATAACCACAAGTAGGCAGGGACTTACATTTTGATTCCATGTTATAAATGTTAAGTATTAATTGTACTCTGTCTTTCTGAATGTCATAGAGGAGTACAACAATGTTGCTAACTATTGCACTCCTCATTGGCAGCTCATCTCCATCTCAAGTGGGAGAGTGGAAAAGGCTGAAATAAAGAACTCTTAATTCTTTATTAATTCTTAATGAATTCTCAATTAAGAATTAAGAATTATTTATTCCATCCTTGTTTATTGATTTATTCTTCACCTCTTTCAATTACAATGCTCAGTATATGTATTCAATGATACACAGTCAAAGTGAGGATTTTTTATCCTCCGTTCTTTGATAAAGTTGCTAAATGAAAACCTAATTAAAACAGCTACTTAACAGCTGTCTGAACAACGTGAGTCAGATAGACTGATATCTCTTTTTTTTAAAGAAACATATGCCTTCTATATTTGAATTGACTACCTGGGAGTTAATGCATACAGAAGTCTTCAGTTCTTTACTTTGTGTGAGTAAACGAATGTTCAGCCACCACTGTGTGAATGGATTCAAGAACTACTAATAATTTTGGAATTAGTTTACATACTGGAAAGCATGGACTTCTTTATTTATTGGAGTCACTAACAGGCTTTGTTAGCCTGAAGTCTGTGAGCTTTTGTGTGTGCATGCACTAGCCATCCAGTGCAGATTCTCAAATTGCATTGACTTTCTTGCCAAAATGGCAGGCAGCTGTCAATTTGGACATTAGTAAACACAGATGGAACAAGTCATTCAGGATGGGATGTGATATTTGCCAATTCAGATTTCCAAGGGGCTTAGCAGGTCAGCAGCTACCACAGTCCTACGTTGCCTTATTCTCTCAGATCAGCATAACGAATCATGCCTGGGAGACCAAGTTAATCCCTTTCAGGTTCCCTTGACTGTAGATCTTTCTGTATTTTCTTTTTCTTAGCCCTTTCTTTACCTCTTCCTTAGTACTTAAAGTTCACTTGAACAGCAAGAATGCTACTTGGAATATTTTCTTCAACTCATCCTGCCTTGTTTTTACACAGTTCAAGCTGCATCATGAAGAACTTCTGGAATGACTTAACAAGGCATTTTATAAAACGCAACATCTATACACGCACATAAAAACATGAACGCGTAAGTTGGAGTTGCCCTTGTGCTTGTTTAAGGGTAAATGCAAATCCACTATTTGAAGTCACTATTTGCCAAAAGGCTGCACAATCTGCTACTGCCAATCCAAGGAGTTATTAACACCTTTCTGAGTACTTCCCCAGCTTCCAGTGCATGGCATGCAGGTGGCCTGCTTCAACTAGTTAGATGCACCCCTCATCACTTCAAAAGCAGTTACAATGCCCTCCTCTGCAGGCTTGGGGCATTCTCCTTGTATGAACAACTCCCATTGTGTCCTATAGAAGAGGATATGGGATGTCTGAGGATTAATCTTGTCTTCACTAAGGCACATTTGTTTTCTATTAGATCAGAGAAAGGAGCCTCAAACACCCTCTGAAGTTAGGAAAGTCTGCCAGTGCAACTATATCCTGCCATATAACTAGACCTGACCTATTCTGACTAGACTCATCACAGAGATTTCTCCTCGCCTTGTGACTGTTGGATGATAGGAAGCGAAAAAAGAAAAGAAAAAAAAAAAAATTGGGTATTCTCTTTACAACTAAATAGCATGTGAACAAATTTCTCTGTTTGGGCAAAATGTGGGGTTCCTCATACTTTGGCTATGGTTGTATAAGCCATCAGCTGGAGACAGGTGCTTCTACATAACAAGTGTTGAAGAAAGATTAACTTGAATTTTTCATATATAAAGTATAGAGATACATAATTCTTAAATTAATGCTAGATTTGGATTATCCTATAAAGATCAAAAGTAATTTCAAGCCTTCTTAGACTACATCAGCACAGCTTCACCATTTACATTAGAGCTAGAATGTTCATGTAAATGATTTATTCTTTATATTGAATGAATATGTTCTCATTTAACCTATGTTTGAATCAGGCTGTGAATATTCAGTGGCCATAAAGCATTTGTTTTTCCAACTAAAATAGTATGAAGATATGTCGTCTGCTATGTGAACTGTGTTCAGTAACAAGAAAAAAATCTACCATTGAAGTTGTTGTGTCCTAACTATGCCCTGGTGAGATTGTAGCTGATGAGATTTCATACCAATTTTACAGTGCTGCTAACTATGAAGATAAACATGACGACCTCGGAGACACTGTGAACCATGGTAGTGCTCTAGTGCTTTGGGAATCCATGCGTTAGCCAAGGTTACCAGAAATTCTTTCAGATCTCCTGAAGCATTTAGACCATAATATTATAACATATTGGCAGTGAACAGATTAAGTGATAACTTTTATATATTATCAGGATGATAGTGAAGGTACGGTGAAGATAGTAGTGTCACAAGGAAAACTATTCTGTACAGAAACTCTGAAGAAAATAAAGAAGACCTGAAATATTTTCCAAAAGTCAAGGAGGCAGGCAATGAAAAAAAAAGATTGTGCATAAGTAACATTTTGTGTGCAGTTTAGGTAATGTCTGACCATTGGAAAACATTCATTGGTCTTGCACTTCGTTTAACATCAAGTGCTTATGTTTGGCTATCACCTATAGAGGTATTTCAAAAGATTTGTGACATATTTGCTTTGGATCATCATTATATTGCCACCGGTAAGGCATTCAGTAAGGCATACGTTATCATTATTGTAGTGAACGTGTAAAACAATGCAAGTAAATTAAATGCTATTTAAATTACCCCCAAATCGTCAGGTGTAATTTTCTTGTCACTATTTCATTTAAGGCCAATCTGATTCAGCTGTTCCCTTTTGAACACCTCTGTTTCATCTCCAGGTCATAAAGAAAGCAGGAGAAATGTTCCGGAATAATGATATACAAACAGAAAAAAAAAAAAAAAAAAAAAAAGGAAAATGGGCAGAAGGGTGAAAATAAATAAAGGAGACTGATAACTTCAGGAGAAAGAAATTTCTTGAGTAATTGAGAAATTTCTTGAGTATCTTTTGATAGGAGAAAGCAGCAAAATCTTTGCAGATGAAACTAGGACAACATGAGAAATTGATTTTATTGGTTCAGCAGTGGAATTTATAAATAAAAGTAAAACTAGTACACATCAAAAGGAATGAAAAATTCAATTTTTACTTGACAAAGCAAAGCACCCAAAAATGTCACTTTGAATTCCATGTCATGTTCTATTCCACGTGGAATAAAATACTTAAAATTTTCAGTTGAAAAAAAAAAAAAAAAAGAAGCAAAGAAGGATGCATTAGAGTTACAAAATGATCAAAAAGAACTGCCTAACTCCAATTAGAAGAAAATGGATCACAAGCAAAACTGGAATGCAGAGAATTGGTAAGACTGGATATTAAATACCACAGAATTATTTTTTTTATTATTGGTGTTAAAACATAAAAAATAAATAATAATTTGTAACAGCAAATTTTTCTATACAATGTTTGGTAAGATTTTCTTATATCCTGTTAGCTAGCAGACCAAGTAGACAATTTCACTCAAATTACGCCTTTTCTCCTAATCTATTACCCTAGTAAAAAGAGGGAAAAAAGGATCATATTTGAAACATGATAAGAATAAGACTTGGTATCTAGCAGGTATCACGTATACATCCGGGTGGATGGTGGCTGCCACGAATCTCCATAAAGAAAGATTATTGAAGTTTGAATAAAAATTTTGCATTTTGAAAAATACGTGGCAGCACTGCAGGCTGGGAGAAAGAGAATTGTAAGCCACATCACAATGACCTAGGAATGACCAAATGACCATACTCATAAAGCTATTCTGCTGCTATTTCTTTGTCATCATCGTGTGCTAACAGATGAGGACTGCAAGCCTGTTCACTGTAGTCTGCTGCTTAATTTTTATATAACTTTAAATTATGAAACTGTGTGGCAAAAAGAGTCTTCATAAAACCCTGAAGTCATATTCTCTGGCCTCAAATGGCCCATATTGTACCTGGGATAGCCAGTGGTATTGACAATATATTCTTTGATGTCACTTTTACAGAGTTATTTGCTGTGCATTTAGCTGGTTCCACTACTTTTCCCCCTTTATGGTTACAAAAACTGTTAGTTTTTGTTCTTTTTTCTTCATTCAGGATCTGTAATGATTTATGCCCCTTTTGTTTGGAAAGCAGACTGTGGGAATTTACCTGAGATGCATATTGCCATGTGAATATTCTTGCAATTATTAGACTAGATTCATTAGTACAAGTTTGCAGGGCAACAGCTAAAAGGTTCCTAAAGGCTATGCTATACATTAGTATAATCTATACATTAATCCCTAGTAGCATCTAAGATCATTTAATTATTCATTCCAGTTTCAATAGATTGTTTTAATGTTTGAAATGATATCATGGATAGACCAAAGTTCAGCATATCTGGAATTATTGACTCAATCAGCAAAGCTATTATTCGTGAAATTATGAATTAATATATTGTAATATTCCTTCTATTACTCAAGCCTTTAATTTGGTGAAAATAGCAAATTGGGAAACTTAGTCACAAAACAGACAGAGTAGAGGAAAGTTGTTGTCAGGTTTTATCCAAGAACTTTTCAGATATGGTGATAAAGTTCAAAAGGAGGTTACTTGCAACTACAGTGAATAACTCAAAGTGTCAGCAGAATGAAGGGAAATAGTTCTGTATTCATTCTCATCAGGTTTTGTCTTTTCTTAATACTATAAGGATGTAAAAAATGTCAGAAATTGTAATTTTATCAGTTTGTCTCTTACATAATTTATTTCTTTATGGAAAGGAAAAGAAAGAAGATTGTATATCAAATTGACAACAGTATCACTATACTGCACCACTGTGTTAAATGTTGATAGCTTTATTTCCAAATGTGCAAGGAGTTAACTACTGTTTCTAGTTTAACTATACAATAACATTTCATGGAAATATTGACAGAGCTCTTTATATATTGTCTTACTCAGTAATTGTTAGCTATCAAACTAGTATTTACATTTGCTGAGACAGATTTCTTTTGGGATTTGTCTTCTTTAGAAATATATGTAGTAGAAAAGTCATTCTCACATAGTTTTAATTATACTGTATATCAATCCCATAACATAAAACAGATTTCAAAGTGAAATGCAACCATTATTTATAAATCTTCTGAATGTATCACAGAATCACAATGTTCTAGATGATTATCCCCCTGCTGAAGCAATATCAGCTAGATTAAGTTGCCTTTGATCATGTGCAGTCCAGTATTAAATATGGATATAAATATCAAGTACAAAGAGTTGATAGACTCTGTGGCAGTTTTTTCCAGTGTTTGATGACCCTCAGTAAACACTGTTCACCTGAAGAATGCTGATATTCATTTGTATGTTTCCAGTTGGGTCCATTGCCTTTAGTTCTGTCACTGGGCTTCACTGAGAAGAGTCTGGCTCCCTCTTCATCATGTACCCTATGTTAACTAAAGGTAGGATCCATCTCAGCCTTAGTTAGTCATCTAAAAGATACCTATATTCATCTCAGTATGCTGTTTCATCCTAGAATTCATGTGTAAGCAACGTGTTGGTAAAGGCCATTTGTATATGGAATATTTATCAGTGACTATCAAGGGGGCCTATAGTAGCAAGCGTAGATAGAGGTGTCTAAATCCTATAGCATTGAAGTCTGCTTTAAGAGAAGGTAGCATACACAACTGTCGTTTTGTTTGCTTTTCATTTGTTTGTAATTTGTATGATGATGACTTCATATATATATTTAATATTTATGATTGTTTGCTATCTTCTGTTACAAAAAGCTGATTATTACTTTTCCAGTTTATGATAGTTAGCTATGATTACGAAAATGACACTCAACCACATTTGCTTTTATGTCCTGAATGAGTTTAAGACAATTGGGAATAGCCTCAAGTAGTGTCAGGGTAGGTTCGCGTTGGATATCAGGAAAAATTTATTCTCTGAAAGACTGGTCAGGCGCTGGAACAGGCTGCCCAGGGAGGCTGTGGAGTCACTGTTCTTGGAGGGGTTCAAGAGATGTTTAGATATTGTACTAAGGGGTGTGGTTTAGTGAGGAAACTGGGTGGACAGTTGGAGTGAATGAACCTGAAGGTCTTTTCCAACACTGGTGATTCTATGATTCCAGAACAAATACCTGAATAATTTAAATTATTATTATTTTTTTTTTACATTGAAACTGATTTTAGAAACAACACTATTTATCTGAGAGAAACAAAGGATACAGTGGCCTACAGAGGTGGGTTTTGTGAGCTGGCTTGAAACAAAACACTGAGTTTTGGCTAAGCTGCCCTCTTCCTTGACATTACACTTCCTTGACATTGTAAAAGAAATAAACCAGCAGAAGAAAGGAACACTATCTATGTATACCATTCCTTCAGATTTGGGGGAAAAATCTTATTTCTCTTTACCCATATGTGTGTGCAGGTACATACATATTTGTACAGAAAAGTGAAAAAGGGGAACAGTGGGGCTTAGTGTATTATGATAACTGTTCATTTCACTCAGATTTGGAACAGCCTTCCTGAAATTTTCATGTGTTCTGGCAATGGTGGAACCTATATAAAAACTTACAGGAGATGAAATCATATTCTGAAATGTAAAAAATATTTTTTAATGAAAAAACATTCTATAGAAAAGGAAATAAGTTATCATTTGTATATTATGTGGAATACATATTTTAATTAGTCAGAAGCTAGTGATCTATCATCTGTATATGCAATCTTAATATGCAAGATAATAATCCACTTCTCATTCATAGCTGAAAATGTATGGCTTACATTTGTTTAAATGATGGCTTCCATCTACGCATACCTTTAACATATATAGGTCATATAATACTGCTGTCTGCTTCTTTTAGTGTATTTTTTCAAGTAAAAAAAATGCTGCTTTGTTGAAATGTAATCAGTTCATATGTAGGGTTGTGAAGATCTGCAGAGCTTTGAAGAAAAGATCAAAAACAACTATCTTTTCAGATGGACTTGAGTGAACAGTTTCAAGGCCTACAGTTAGCACTGCGCTGTTGTAGAAACTAAAGCTATGAACAGAATGTTATGAGAGCCAAATATAGTTTACATTTGAATGTTTTCTAAAAATCTTATCAAAATTACTCATTCCCAAGGATGTTCAATAATTGTTTGCATGTGTGTAGATTGCCACAGTCAAACAATGGTGATTTCTAGTGGTATGTACTAAGCGTCAACATAAAATCCCTGGAGAATGATCACAGTCAAATGCTAAAGTTATGTTAAAAGCCAGATTTATGTCATGTGGTGTTGAATCCTTCTCATCTGTTTGGAAAGTCTCTGAATAGAGAGTAGCTGCTGAAGGCTGGCTCTGTATCCCAAACAACAACAACAAAAAAAACCCACATCACACAAGGTGTTAGGTAGATTTTCTATCTAGTTACTTTATTTAGTCAAAATTCATCTGAGGGACAGCACAAACTTCCTTTCTATGACTCTGTCTGACCATCAATGACAGATTGTAAGTACAGATTACTCTTCCATGTGTTATTTCCCACTTGTCACTGTAAGATGAAGTGACACAAGACAACATGGTATGACCAGGCCTGTGTACTATTAATGGTGTTTTTCTCAACTGGAAATGGACATGGGCTGCTGTGAGGTTGTAGAAGGGAGAAGCAGGCATTTTGGTAAGACTGAAACCCTCAGAGTCACCCTGAGTGTGATTCAGATCATACTGCTCATTTAGGTAAGAAGTGACCCCTGCATGGTTCTGCATCTGCACAGAGCTTTAGATTTCTTGATTTTTTTTATCCCAGTTCTTCCCTGGAGTCTTCAGATAGATCGTTATTTCACCTAGTTTTGCTTCAGTATATGGGCCATATCAGTCTGAAAGAACTCAATCAGTCAACATGTGCAGATATGAAACCTATTTCCTGTATCTGCAAAATTCATTGTGACTCATTTGTTTGAATAATGCCAGTCACTGATCAGATATTCTCTAAGATGAACTGTTGTGATATAAAGCTGCTGGGTTACTAGGCTGTTAGTAGTTTTATAATGTCATTAGAAGCAATGCCTCTCCATGTTGAGCTAATCTTGCTAGCTTTTTGCCTGTGACAGCAGGTGAGGGTACTGAATCATCTTTCTCTGTAAGTGGCCTACGTCTGACTTTTTGATTCTATTTTTCAGAAGCTACCTTCCAGTTCAGCGCTGGTCCTGGCTATGAGCTCCAGCCTGCAGACTGGTGGCCTTGGCATAGTCTTTAAGGCTTTACTTTTCTACCGTGCTCAAACTTCTCTGATCACTCTTTCAAGAATTAGCTCATCCAGTAAAACAAAAGTTAAATTTAGTCTACAAGTATCTGATTGTTGGGACAATAATCTGTTTCAGTCATGCTGGCTGGCTAATTAACAGCCTTTGAGCTGTTACCCTTGGATTTGTAATCTTGCCTCATGTTGACCTTTGAGAGACAAGCAACTCTTTCTTCAAAGACTAAGTTGCAGAGCTGTAAATGATTAATTCAGCGATCATAGTTAAATGTTGTCTGCAGAGGACACACCTGAATGAGTACACAACTGTAACAATGAAAAGTAGATGGAAAGTTGCAATGCTACTGAGTTAAGTAGGACCATAGTTTTCATGAGATCTGTAAATATCAGATGACTTGCTGATAAACAAATTAAAAATATAGATTAGGTTCCTAACATGAGATCTAGCAAAATGCATAATTTTTCAGATGAAGATTGTAACTGTGGTTTTATCTCATTACATAAATTCCAGTTGCGATGGCAAGGTTAATACTCTTCAGGGTTTTTGTTCATAAGTTTTGATGAAGCAAACACAGTAGCTCTATCATATTTTGAAATATTCCTATGCTGGTTTAGATTTGCTGGCTGAAGTGATTGAAAGAACATTGTTCTTGTGATTGCTTTCACATGGGAACGTCTATAGTCCCTTACGCCTTTTGTTGCCTTTCTTGCAGCCTAAGAAACAAATCATGTCTCTACATTTTTAGCAAACTTGTATCTCAAACTGAGATATCTGGCCCTCCATAGAGGAATGGCACTGCCTACCACATGCTTACTGGCTGAATTTTGATGGGAGAACCTATTTTGGGATATTTCACTTTTACCTATTTCCAGAAATTAGTTTAAAGTGTAACTGTACTTCCTCTTCTGTTTGACTTTCAAAAGCACTTAGACTACTCTGGGAGGAATACCAACTACCAAAGTTAAACCTGCAGCCAGAGTATCACAAAAATCTTTTACATAATTAAATATAGAAAGTACTCATCATGTCGCATGTATCAGCATGAGTCATTAAAGTTCAAAGCTTGGAGAAAACACAGCTAAGGACTAGTAAACAGCAGTGTGCTTACAGTAGCATTATGGAGAGCAAGTCACTTTCACACTTTAAATGCATTCAATCTAGGAACAGAACTGAAAAGGGATAGAGCTGAAAGTTGGTTGGGCAAGAGGCAGTAATCCAACATTAGCAGCTGGACTGAAAATGCAACATATATCACTTTTCCATCATTCAAAGTTCATCTTGCTGTCCATGATGGAGCCACAAACCAGATGTTCTGGAGGGGGCTTTCTGGCTGGATGGTTTCCCAAGGATGGTTCAGGGTCTGCCACCTGTGCTCCAGGAACTCTTGGTAAGTGAGTAAACTGCAGGCAACCTGCCTAGATAGTGTGAAGCAAATGTTTGGAAAAGAAGCAATTAAATTAAGCAGATGACATTACTTACTCTACTAAACATGTCATTTTATCTATGATAAAGCAATTTTTTTGAAACTAAACATCCTATATGTCCCCTAAGTGTTTTTATAACTGGATTTAAACAGCTTTGAAGCATTTTTCATAACCAAACAACTGTGATAGTCTGATGTTCCTCCTACAGTGGAATGGAGTGCTTGGAGAGAAGATCCTGCTTCATTGATGACAGTAATTTGGAGACCAGTTTTGACTGTAACACTTTTGAGTTAAACTTTGCTCCATCCAAGAAAGAGAAAGCAGAACTGGATTAAGTGAAATCCCCACCCCAACTTTCATCTCCTTAAGGACATTTAGATGATTCCACTTCAGTAATTACTCAATACAAACCACATCTCATAGCTGCCAAAAATTCCTGAAGACAAGAAGTGAATGTGCGGAGTAAGCACATAGGACTCGGGAGAATCACACCCCAAGCAGGGAGAAGAACCTGCGTGTACGAGGTTGTGGTTTTAAGCAGACAGAAGTGCAGACTGTAGTCAAAAGGAGTAACATTTCTCCTATCCTTTTCTTTTCCCTATTTTCCCAAGGCGCTAGACTTACACTGCTGCTACATCCCTGCTGCTACTAGTACTTCTGAGAACATCCACTTGAGTAGAAATCTGTTGAAAATAATACCTTTTTTGTCAGGTCTATGATGAAATTTGCTCTGTGGCCACACAGGGGCTGAAATGAGAGGTTTAGAATGAACAGGAAACTGTTTTAAGCATCCATACAAATAGGTTCACACAGTACTTTTGATTCCAAAGGGACAAGTATGGGAGTTAGAGATGACCTCATGAGAAAGGCAGAGTAACTAATTCAGTCCTACCACCTAAAGATCAGAACCTCTGCTAGTCTTGGTTCTGCAGACAAGCAATTTCTCTTCATGTCCAGATAGCTCAAAATATATTTTCCATTGTGAACTGAGAAAGGATAAATCCGTATTCCAACTTTTAAAGAAAAATCCAGCTGGAATGTTTTTGCTTTTCTTACTACATTCCCTGGTCTCTAACCATGGTGCAGTGCTGCAACCATGGCTGCAAAACAAAATCTTGATTTGCCTTACACCATGTCAAATTTAATAGAAATGTCCGGAATGGCTCAATGAAGAGATCATGCAAGTGCTTAAGAGAAGATCTAACTGGTTCTGAAGAAGAACGGTAGCCTTCAACCTTTCTTGTCTGAGGAACAAACACAGAGATGATGTAACTTTTGCGGATCATAGGTGTGTCTTAATTAAAAGACTACACGCACAATGAATCTTCCCACTAAGGGCAAAATGAAACACAGGCCCGAAGTTATTAAGGTGCAGAGTCTAGCTCTTTATGGAACTGCCAAAGGCATTTGATAAACCCATCTTCATTTACTAAGCTCTATCTGATCATCACTCCATAGACAGTCATACCAGTGTACCTGTAAAACCTGTACAGTGACTCTATAGCTCTCACGATAACAAAGCTATTAATTCTGAGAGAAAATGTAAATAACTGCAACTATATCTTTATCTGCCAATAACATACGAAAATGTCTAGGACACAGAAGAATGATTGAATGATTTCTATTATCCTAACTTCTCAAAACTGGCTTTCCCTTCAGGAACAACGGAGCTAGAGCATTTCAGATTTCTATTTCTATTATGTTATATTCTGTTCTGTTCTATTCTATTCAACGTCTATAACATTCCATAACATTCCATATCATTCCATAATGTTATTTGTATTTTATAGAGCTAATTAAGTGGCATTTGGTTCCCTGTTTATTGCTGATTTGGATTATGAGACATGATACAAGAGGAGCAGTACTGAGCTGTACGTTGTTTCACACGTGGACTATGAAGAGAAGCAAGTTCTGGGCTTGGCAGGAGCTTTTCCAGTCACACGGTTGAGTCGTAGGTTTTAAGCTGTGACTGCAGATAGTTACAGACCAAAAACTCAATGAATTTATTCCTGAAACTATAATAATATCAAGTGACACAGAATGCAGGAAGTCAGGCACACTCAGAGGAGAGGGCATGAGAGATGGAAGCACTGCAGCATTCATAGTAACACCTTGCGCAGTCTGCCTGGCAGTGAGACCTCCTTTCACACACCCAAAGTAACACTGCTGCTGCTTTAGAGATGTCTCAGGGGATTTGATGTTGGTATTTGGGCAGCTATGAGGGCAAAGGTTGCCATTTTCTAGTGAAAACATTCAAAGCAACAGGACAAATGTTGCAACTAGATTCATTCAAACTGCAAGTAAAGCAGGCAGTATAGTAGTAAAAGCCATTAAACACCTAAAGTGCCATGCTTGTAATACTATGGATTTTCTGACAGGCATCAAAACTTACAGCTCAAACAAACACTTTATGTAATAAGTGAAAGATGACATTTTGTGGTCTATAACCTATCACTGCTATTCATCTGATCTTCGTTTACTTATTTGAGTAGAAGAAAAGTTCAGGGGAAAAAAAAAGGGAAATATAGGTACTTTTTACATTCTTTAAACTTCTTCAGATGAGTTATATTCCACCAGCACTTCAGTCAAGCTTAAAGTTTCTAATCCTTTTCCTCTGACAGAGTCTCAGAAAGTGTCTCTACTTACTGGATTTAAAATTGCTGATGTAAAGCTGAATGCTGTACATTTGCATAGAAATGCAGTTACAAAACAAATGTAAATGATTTCAGGGCTTTACTCTGTAGCATCAGGCCTCTTTCATCATCTGACATAACCCAAAAGTTGTGGGAAGATCATCAACTGCTGCTCTGTACTAGAAAAACACCTTTCTCAAAAAACAGAGCTGGTCTTCTCTTCCTGTAAATAATATCCTCTGTATGCAACCTCCCTTAACCTCTGTGCTATTAAATGTGAAGTTTGAACCCATAAACGCTCAGAAAGACTGTTAATTTTATGAAGCACTATTAAACTATTTTTGATTAGTGTTTTAAGAATCTTTTTAATGTATTGACATAGCATGGAAATATTGGCTACAAGTTTATATTATACTGATTGTTTCCTTTTATTCTGTGGTAATTTTTGACTTGTGGTATTTTTCTCATATAGCTGTAACGTACAAAAGGGCATACCTTCTGCTGGTGTATGACTGAGTAGAACAATTCTGGTCTGACTTCCTGGCATGATCCTGCCCTAGAAGGAAAAACTGCAGGCAATTCCTAAAGGATGGTTCTAGAGTTTGTGGCAGGCCTATTCTAAACCTGTTCACAGAGCACAGCAACTTGGATGAAAACAAATGCTTTAATTAGGAATTATTTCTCATATGTCATTAAACTGAAGATACACATGACCTTATAAGACCACTGAAAATTTAAAATAATGAACCCTCTGCTCTGATTGAATTAATGATAGTCACTGATACCAATGGACTTAACAGATGATAAGTAAGATGAGTATTTCAGGTTGCATACGTGTCTCTCCGTAAATCATGGGAGTTAGAAAAAGGAGTTTTTACATTATCTCATGTATGCCATTGCCAGTAAAGCCTGGAATGTTATTGTAGATAGAGAAAAAAATGTATTTTTTTCTCATTGTCTCTTTAGTGAGTTTAAAAGCCAGTTCAAGTGGTGGCTGTGTTTTGGCACTGCTATACCTAAACTGCAGTCATCAAAATACACAATGAGGATCTTCAGCTTAGTGAGCATATATGTTTTCAATAACCTTTAAAATACATTTGGAGACAGCCAAATCTATGACCCCCCTTCTGGTCAGGTTACAGTTGTTGGAGAGTTTTCTTCTTCTTAAATGGGAATATCCAGAATTCGGGAAGTTCTGGCTCTCAGGTGGCAAATGTTACTGGTGGGTACTTTAACTAATGGTTTGCTTCCCCTCTCTCCCTCCCCTGGAAGTTTTATGTAAAGTTTAAATAATCAACTAATATCGTATTTACATACTTGACTGTAATTTAAAAAAGAATCACTCTTTAAAAGGCAATTTTCTTGAGCTTGTTTATAATGGCAGCACTTTCTCAATTTGCAGTATAGAGATTTCTACACTATTTAACTAGGAACAAAAAGGAAGCAGTAGGTCTGATTTTCCACGTTTACCTACACAACTGTTGTGTAGTCTACTTCCAAGGAATGCTATTTCACACATTATTCTTCCACATACTTCTCACAAGGCCATTTCAAATTGCTGATATGAGGGAATTATTTCCCTTACTTCCCTCCGGCATTTATGTTGGAAAAGAGAGAAAAACGTTTTCAAAAAAGCTGAAATCTAAAACAAATAAACAAACAAAAAATGAAGTACACATTAAAAAAAAAAGTGTGAATTGTGGGAGAACAGAAGACAGTGATGGAAATGAGTATTAGGGTTTATGACATGAATAAAACCTAAAAAACAAAGGCAACTTAAAAATCAAGTATCAGCATTAGTTTTAAGTGTGCTTTTGAACATTCTTCTCCATTTATAAGAATGATGGAATCCTCCGTGTATGACAGTGGTACCATATGTCATTAATTACATACCTGGCCAGATAACTCTTAAATTACTGTGTAAATGTCTTTTTCCTAAAGACTGATAAGAAATTAACTTTAGAGGCAGGAAATAGTGAGCCAAAACTTTGTGAAATTAATAAAACAGCAGTGTCACACTGGAATTTTACTGCACAAAATGGTATTCTGAAAACTGTCTTAGGCACAAATATGTTCCATGATTTTACCTTCCAGTTACGTAACTCACAGATAGGTCTGCATTTGAGAACTGACAAGATTCTTTGGCTTCTTGAAATGCAAATCTTTAAAACATCCTTAAATATGCTGGCTCTGTGCCAGCAGCAGATTGTCCTATGTATGCATAAAAATTTCAGTCCGTATGAGAAGTTTAAGAAGCTTATATAATACCTAATGTCTTCTACGTCAGCTAGATGAAGTTTTGGTGTCAGGGACCTTATGTAAAATTTCACTTATGAATTTGAACTCATACAATTAATTCCTCAGCAAATACTGAAAACTAGGATGATGCAAAAAGACAGAAAACAAGAACAAAATAAGGACATCCTTCTTTCTTCTTTACACCTCTATAAATTTCAAGCCCTCTTGTACTGCCCTGAATGAGAAGAAATGGCTTCGGTAGGCAATTGACTTTTCTATTTGCTAAAACTGGCAGCTTAGACACTACATTCGAACTGCACATCAAGCAATTATACCATCAAATATTTTTCCTATTAACTCATCTGCTTAAAACATCAGACAATATTGCCTGCAGCAGTAATTTGTTTTCAAAAATCATTTTAAAAGTCCTAATTATCAGAAAGATTGAGTTTATGTTCATCCTACTCTCTTTTCAGCTCCCTGTCACTTTCTCTATCAATAGCTGTAAAGCTTTTCTGGATACTCACCATGCCACCAAAGGCTTTTAAAGGTGAAACATTTGACTTTTAATGTGCACTATTTCATAGGAAAGGAAAAAAATCAAACATACTATTAGGGAGGTTTGAGCAAACATTGCTTTTTCCACTTCTGCTCAGGGAAGAGGTTTTTTTTTATGATAATCCTCATCACCTCTCTGCAACCCCTCACTCCAGCCTCTGGAGAGCCATCTTGGCTTTGTTCTGTCCAAGAGCAGCAGGACTTAAAGAACAAAGTAAAGTAAAGATGTAAAGATACCTTACTGGTTACCATTACTATGTTCACCTTTTTTAAAATTTTTTAATTTTTTTTCTTTTTTTTTTTTTGTCTCACACATAAATTAACTAAATAATGAAAAATAGATCTTCACCTGAAATGGATTTTTATGCTCCAACTCTGTAACATCTCTTATTTCCTATTCTGTGAGCTGATCAGGTGCTCCAACAATTGTAAGCACTCTAGGTAACAAAGCTAATGCTTGCTTTAAAAAGTACAGGAAATTCAGGGAAACCAGACCAATCTTTGCTAAATTATGCTTTGGCTTTTGTAGTTTTTATTGTCCATATACCTGATAGAGTCTGAGGTTAAGTAATAACATATGGGCTCAGGCAAACACTCAGATGTACATAAAAATACATTCCTGAGGAAAGCACATTAAGAGTCTTTGGTTCCATTTTCACAGCTGTAATTTATAGACTACATGGGGTATTTTTAATGGCTTGTATCAGACATCACCATGCTGCTATATGTAGCTGTACTGGGGCCTCAGTTCCTCCAAAAGAACTATTACCAAAACTTTATGGTTTTCATTCTCCTTGGTTTCCAGGGCAAGGGAATTGAAGGTGCGGTGGCAGTCCCCATCAATACTCCTAAAATGGAGATAATTAAAGTGTCTTGAGAGAAAGGAGAGGAAGGCACACATTTTCAGTAAATTAGTTTATACTTTATGTCTGCACTTCTCTACTTTTCAAGCTGTACTTTTCTCTAATCCAATCTCTGCTAAAGAAGACTGGGTGAGATTTTGATACATTTACTGAAAATGAGTAGTACCTACTCCTTGGGTAACTTAATTAAAATCCAGCAATCATGACATGTTTCTCATTTGAGTTGCAAATGACTGTTTAACACTTAGATAAGAAGAATGAAGTCAGGCCCTGTTTGAATAGCTCCCCAATGCACAACTCTCAGCTCAAGGCATTTTGTTATCTCATGCTTTTCCCTCTCTAAAAGGACATATGAAGTACAGGGACACAATGAATCTGTCACAGAGGGTGCAGGGCATTGAAAACAAGCTGAAAAATGCACTGCTTTACTGCATTTCAGGCATGACCTTTCAAACAAACAAACCTACTCTACTTGTTCACCTTTGCATTTCATGGTTTGCTTCTGTGGTGCCCGGACAGCATCCTCAAGGAAAAGGATCAAGTCCACCCACCTCATGTCCTTTTCCCAGTTTAGTTGGTGAGCTGCTGCAATGTATCCAGGCTGTGCACTGTGCAGTACTTCACTGCATCAGCCTCGACTGAGGGAGGCAGTCCAATGAAAACTCCATGGGGCCATGCTGTGTTACAAACCAGATAGGAAGTTAAAGATGTATGTGTTCATGAAATGGTGGTGATAATAATTAAGCTATGTTATTTTGATACTAAATTTTCCACTAGGAGAGTCATTAATTAGGCTGAAGTTTTCTTGTGCCTCTAGACCATTTCTTTTCTACCCAAGTGAGAAATCTCATTGTTGTTGGTGACCCTGAACATTTTCTTCCACCAACATCTCCCTCTGGGTCGTCACTGTGGTTGGACTCTTGCCAGAGTTTGCCCTCACCCTGACCCTGTCTTTGATGAAATACTTGTTTATACCTTACTCAGTTCTCCAGTCAGCTAATGCAATCCTCTCCTTTAAATTCCCTCCTGAACGGCCTCCTTGAATTGTCTGGATTTAATTCAGCGTTGCCAGGAGAGCACAAGATGCATACTCCTCTTGTAATAAGCTTATCTGGTATTGGATAAAGAGGGCAAGCTGAGAATATAGGATTACCATACCTTTTATTTCTTTATTGAACATGCTTTCTTTCTCTGTTGTCAGAGCCCTGTTTGGACAGATTGTTATTGAATATGTCTGGAGTTTCAGAGACCCAGCCAGACGCAGAAGCTTCTCTTTGGCAGGAGGAGGCAGGCAGGTGGACAGCCTCCCTTAATAACAACAGCCTGTGAAAGAAGGGTGGGGAGTGCTGGGGACTGTGAGGACTACAAGGCTGGCAGCTGGCACAGATAAATCAGATGCCTCCATGTTGAACATATTTGGGTGGGGAGGGAGAGGTTCGGAAAGAGAAGTGTGTCCTGGGGCATCTTTGGCTCTGGAGCAGTAATAGGAGAGGGAGGGCTTGGTGAGCTGCCAGGATCAGGAGCAGGTAAACGTTTCCAATGAGAGCTTTAAGAATGAGCTTGTTACTCATAGTGTGGTTTTAAGGATGTTAGTATCTTCATTGAATCAAAAGAGATTGTGATTACTTTTTTTTTTTTTTTTTTTTTTTTTTTTTTTTTAATTAATTTCTGTGTATGAATCCAGCTTTGAGGTGAGGATTACGGATGTCCCCATGGATGGACAGTACTTGAGGCGAGAGGGAAGGATTTAGTGGGAATGAGAAAATGAGGGACAGATTTAAAGAAACTGAAGAATATGAAAAATGTAGTTGTGAGGCCATGACTGTGGAAGTGAGCATCTGCAAGTCCTGGGAAGGAGAGGACTATGAAGTGAAATTTTTTCAGAAAGGAAATAGGAAAGTGTCAGAGGTATGACAGCACCTGCCTTAGAAAAGACTTTTCCTACAGCACTAAACATCTCTGACTGGACATCTAATCTACCTTCTATTCCACCCACTGCTATTTTTGAGGAACTTGTGAAATATTTCCTTTGCTCTCCATATCTCAGTAAAGATAAGGGACTGCTAATGAAAATGGCCTTTCACTGGAAATGAATGGCTTAGTATATTTTCAAGACTACTTTCAATGGCAAGACTCCTTTAGGCCCCAAAATTAAATTAAAATGTTTCTAACAGCGCTGAAGTTAAAACAGCAAATCTCCTTGCTTACTCAGCTGTCCCACTGACTCCAGCATATGCATATGCTTGACTTCCCATGCTGAAGTCCCTTCCTGTCTCACAACAAAACTAGAACTGAATCAAACTCTAGGACTGAGGTAAATGTTCATAACTGCTCTAAGAGAAATCTGTTTTATGTGTTGGAATAAGTTACAGGGTAGAGGTCTGTGTCTTTTAAACCTTTGAGTTTCCTCAACAGTTAGTCCATGCTGGCAACAAAAACATCAATCCTTTAATCAAATATTATCAAAGAAGTATTTACTGGCATAGTTGCTTCTGGATTTAAACAATGACGTTTACAGTAGGTACCAAGGTACTCTAAATGCCATTTGGAGATATTCAAAATTCATCTGGAAAAGACACAGTGCAACACAATCTCATTTTGAAGTTGGCCCTGCTTTGAGAATGGGGTTGAACTTTTCAGGCTCCAGAGACGCTTTCCAAACTAAATTTTCTATGATTTTATAACTGCAAACTTGCACTAAAACTATAGTTAATCTTTCCACATTATATTCCTGTTTGAATAGCACTAAATCTGAAAGTGGACTGTCTAGTTTCATATTCAGAGTATCTATCTCTCAGTTTGGATTTTAGCCTTCCTCATTTGTGACTTAGGCTAAAACTGGTATGAGATACTCAAAGACCATGCAGAAAACTGACTGCTGTCCCCAGGCCAAGGCACAGGTCAAAGCTGAGTCAATGAAGGGATAAAGTGATACATGGTACATTTAGTTCAGCCTAAATACAGACAGCATCTTCTAGGGGAACTTGCTTTGTCCTTCATTGACTGTATGTTTCTGCTGTCTTCTTATCATCCAGCACAGCCACTGAGTGGCCACAGAGTCAGCCAGATTGGTTTGCACTTTAATCTTCTACAAAAGGTGGTTAGCTAGCAATATGCTAGGGCTACCAATGTGTTAAAATCAACCTAGAATTAACACCTTTTTTCTTGAACATGTCAACTTGTACTTTTAATCAGCAATTTATGCAGAAACTCTTAAGTCCATTGTTCTCTCTTATACATAATATACATTAATTTTCAGAACAAAGTGTATAGTTAGGGACTTATTATATTTCCTAAAAGGGTATTTCCAGCACGCAATTGCAGAACCAGCACAAACGTAATCCTGTGTGGCATATTTACCTCAAGTACTGGGCAGTGCTAGGGACTTGTTTTTGTCTCTGGGGTATCTGGCTTATGTTATTCTACCATTTTCCTTTATCAGTAAAAGAGATGGGAAGGAAGATGATAGTTCAAGGTTGTTATTTCCTGTTTTCCCGCTGAAAGTTGTATCTCAAGATGCACCTGCTTCCCTGAGCAAGGTTGTATCTTAAGATACAAGACTTGCAGAAAGAATGCAACTTCTCAAGGTGCCATGATGCTGTTGGTTGAAAGAGGAACCAGATGGCACACTGAAGTCTCCCTTTGAGGCTCTGTTTGTATTCCCAGACTTTCCCAGTCTGATTATCTAGTCATCCTTCTACAGGTTATTCTTTCCTTCTACCTCAGGAACAATTTCAGGATTAAGGCCAACCTTGTGATGTTAGAGTAATTTTCAGCATTTAGTTTAAGTGGTGTCATACAATGAGAATTACTCTCTTAATTACCCAGTGAGCTCTAGGAACAGGTCCGTACCAGACTAAGACTGTCAGTTTCTAATGAAGTGATAATGAGAGACTTCTTCAAGAAAAATACCTTCTTGCTGAGTTCTTCTGTACAATTCTATAAATTTCCTCAAGTTACTCTAATTCATATCTCTAGTGATGAGAGGCTCTGTGAGGTGACCCTCTGCAAAGTTGTTTTTTTTTTTTTTTTTAAAAAAAAAAAAAAGCAACCTACAGATTTCCACCAGAGCTGTCTTAAAGGGGAAAAACAAGCAAACAAAAACAGTCATACTTTTTGTCACATCACCTAACGCTGAAATCCCAGCGTTGCAGCTTTCCCCTCTCTAGCATGTGTAAGTTCTTGTGCATATTGTAATAAACATATAGGGCCATGATACTGTCAAAGGGTTTTTCAGTTCAATGTAAAGTTGCAAGTCTTCCAAGTCCTACATACTGCAGACACAGATTAATCTCAGGTGGTTTGACATGCTCTAATACTACACTTGTATGTTTGTGAAGACTTAGTGAATTGGTTATTACTTATGCTTTGTTAGTTTCAGGGTGGACAGAATTGGCATGCTTAAAAAAAAAAAAAGGTCTTGAAACAACTATTGAATTTTTTTCTTTTTTTTTCTTTTTTTTTTTTTTTCTTTCAGCTGCAGTTTCTTCAGCAGGAAGATTGATTTTTCTTTTTGATTTTGTAGTGTATTTAGGGCTAGGGGTATATATTTCTTATCTCTCCTGTTTCTGGCCTGTTTAGGCCCAGAGGTTTGTAGGCTAGTTGTTTACTTTAGCTCTGGTCACTGTGAATACCTATTCTTTCTCTTATCTCCCATGTGATATCCTCTCCATCTGTTCAGTAAGCACTAAAAATTTTCAGCCTTATCTCTCAAGACCATCTTCAGGAGCTGGTTTGCAAATGTTTTCCTAAAAGGACTTGGCACTGCTGCAAATGTCCAGCTGCAAAACCATTTAAATGTGATTTCAGGAGAGACCATAGAGAAATCAATAAGAGTGCTGCTGCCTTTCTTTGTTATGTAGATTTTTTTCTTGTATTTTCACTGTTTTAGTACCCTCCACCTATGAAATGCAATTAATTTGGAAAGGCTGGAATATAAAAGGTAAGGCTAAATCTGTAGCCTTAACTAGAGTGCACTCATCTGAATTTGTTCCACCAAACATTTTTTTAATGTAAAAATATATATTTTAATCTATATGTTTTTTATATTTATATTATTAATATTATATTTTAATATTACACTTTTAATATTTTAATTACTTTAAATTATTTTAATTAATTAAAATTAACAAATAATTTTAATATTTATTTTAAAATATTTTATTAATATTATACGTTTATTAATATTTATATTTATATTATATGTATTTTTATATATTGTAATATATTTTTAATGTAAAGATATGTAAAGTAAAAACTATTGAAGGAGGTACACAGGAACTTTAATCCCAGTATCTTTATAAGCAGCAGATGAAATATACATAGGTTCTTCCAAAAGTAATATCTCCTACCATGGTAGCTACAACAGGTACTAAGAGCACAATAGCACTATTTGATTGAACAAATTCTCAGCTACAAAAAACTATTTTTCAACATAGTCACAATCTTTAGCTGTGCATTTTTTGTCAGCAATAAGCAAGAGCCTGCAAGCTGTGCTCATAAAAATTTGCCCCAGTGGTGATTGTGTTGCTGTCACCAATGCTGAAACACCTTGCTTCCAACTCACTTCCACCATTTGTTCTTCATAAATTTTCAGCAAGCATCAGTGAATGTCAGTGGCTGCTATTATTATTATTATTATTATTATTATTATTATTATTTTTGCATGGAGAAATTAAATTACACACCTTTGATTTGTATGCACTTCTGTGTCAGACACCATTCTGTTAAACAGCCTCTGTTCTGCCATCTGTCCCATGGTAATAAAATACAAGAGAATATTGGTGAGAAGCATTAGTCTCTACTATACTACTGCCAACACCTGCCTCTGATATCATGGGCCAACGTGATAAAATAAGAGGCATTACTTTTAGAGCTGCCCTCGTATAATATAGATGAGTGAGTATATCTGTCCCCATTCTTTCTTTGAAACTGTTTGAGACTGTTCATTTGCATTTCTGTATTCACCTTCAAGCAGGCATAGAATATCAACATAATGTAAAGACTATTAATACAGTCTAATTAACAATCAATATAATAAATCACCTGGTTTATCACTGTGCATCTTAGGTATTTTGACTTGCCTGAAGGAAGGAGACCGTAATAGTAAAGGATACTGCATTAGCCTGATAGTTGTCTTTCCTGTGCTGGGTGCCACAAACTGTAGGAAGCAAGAGAAAGGAAGAAAAACTGATCAAAACTGTCCTAAAGCTTATAAGAATTATGGCATTTCCAAGCGTGTTTTCATCTTGAATAAGGGTGAAGAAAATCTAAAATTTCACTAAAGGAGTTACATGTCCATTTAAATAAATTTCTAAAAAAAATTGTTCACCAAAGTCTCCTAAGGAAAAAGTAGTGGGAGAATAGGGAATCTTTTAATGTGGGTAAAATGGACTAAAATGAAGAAACCTCAGAGTAGAAATATATGGTCAGCTTTAAGTGAAGTGAGATCATCACTGAAGTCTCCTAGGGCCCTCTGCTTGGGCCAGCATTGTTCAAGAAGGCAATAAAAGTTTAGAAAAAGGGGTGGGAGACTGATGAAGAGGCGAAGTTCTCTGATGTTACTAAATTATTCAGGACAGTAAAAATAAAATTTGACTTCAAATTATTTCACAAACACATTCTTACATTGATTAAATAGGCAATAATAGCTGATTTTATTCAATGTGCCTATGTGTAGAGAGGAAAAAATCCTATTCCATTATAAAGTAATGGTCTCTAGTCTGAGTATTATTAAGAGTGACATTTTAGGACTAAAACAGATAACTCCATAAGAACATCAATTCAAGACTGGTTCCTGATCAAAAAGATGAATTAAACGTTGGAAAGTAGATAGGAAGTAGTGGGGCAGGAGAAAAGGGAACGTTCATATGCTACTGTGTGAATCCATCTGAGACACTGAACAGGAAGGCAAGTGGGAAGGCAGCAGTCTATCACAAGGTTTCCCACATCCTGCTGGCCTCCTGTCATTCAGAAATCTAATTTGTCTTCAGCCACTGACACTTATAAACAATTTGTGACATGCAGGAGAGGAATCACAGGAGTTAAAAATCCAGTTTGCTTATTCACATGCAGGTATGGAGATTCACACAGATGCAGAAAGTCATACTGAGAAGTAAACAAACCACTCCCACCGTAAGTATAGTTATATAGAGGAATACATTTTAAGAATGGAATGAGAATAGCTGTAATTTCAAAATATATCCACTTGTAATGACCTGTGAAATCCAAAATGACTGACTTGTGTACATACAGAGATGTGCGTACAAATAAAAATATTAATGAGAATGAAACACTTTTTAGTGGAAATTTTAAAATTTGTCAAAGGAAAAATATTGATAATGAGTATCAGTATGGACTAGTTATGGCCTGAAAGTTAGTATATTTAACAGCTGATTTAACAACTGTAATCAAGATACAAATAATGGCTGATTTCAAAACATTCCTTTTTAGTGCGGACTATTGGGCTTTATGGATTAGTGATGAGAGAGCAAGGTTTTCCTACCATATATTGAACAATGAATAAGGCATATGGAAAACCTCGCAAAGCAGGGAATATGAGGATAATGAAGGAGTTAATTTTCTCCACTTATATGCTGATGACTTGTCTGGTGAACTGTAAAAGTGGCTGGTTGGAATCTTATTTCTGAGAGAAAAAGTAGATGTTTGCATATTTGCACCTATTCCACACAGGCCTGTTCTGCTTAGTACCAGTAACTGTTATTGATTTCTTACAAAACCCATTTCTGACAGAAACAAACACAAAATATTGCTGTTTCTGTTATTTATTTGCAATGTCTTATCAATATTTCTTTTTTTCATTTGGTTACATGTGAAATTTATACAACAGTGCCATCAGTGAGACAATCTTTTCGAAGAGCGAAAAAGCACCTGGGGGCCTCTGTGAGCTTTGAAGTCTTTCTGAGAGGAGAGAATAGAGAATGCATGAAAGTATTATTATATACCAGCATCGAGTAGAGAGGAATCAGTTTCACTGTTGCATTACTTGGGGAAGGGCAGGGATTAAAAATGTGTCTCATCATTTTTGTCAGATGATGGAGAAAGCTCTTGGCTTTCTTGTAGAAATTTTTTTGCAAGGTCAAAAAGGCTGGAGTTTAGGGCAATGACTCAAGGAGAAAACTTGAGTACAGAAGAAGAAACGGAGAGTTCAACTAAAGCGTGCAGAGGAGCGATGTCAGAGAAGGCCAAGTGCATGAGCACCTAAGTTTTAACATCTGCTCTTGGGCTTCAGAACATATCACTAAATATTGCTGCATCACAACACAGAGATATGAGGTTTGGATATTTTTGCAGTATGTCCTCTTTCTTCTTTTTTAGTGAATTGGATCTCTAATCCAAAGATACAGTTTAAGTCAATCAGGCCTGCCATAGTTCCTTCCTTGAGCTATTTCAATTAATCTACAAATATAGATTAAATGAATGTTCCCAACTGGAATACTGGAGCACATCTGAGCTCATATTCAGTTGAATTTGGGATCAAAAGAGTAGGTATTAAAATGAATATAAAAACACATTTATTTGTTTATTTATTTGTTTATTTATTTATTTATTTGGAGTTAAGGGCAGGGCCGTAACTGTTCTAGCTTGGTCTACATTGCCAAGAAGCTGCATCCTTCATCTCTTATAGCCACACGGTAGTCTAGACCAACATTTCATTCACTTTGTTTCCTTTTATGGCTTAGATTTGCATTGTGGAGTAACCTCCATGCTCACGCTATGTTCACTTTAGATCAAATTCAGTGATTGTTAAACTCTTAATGCACTCTAACCATAGAAGGACAGTCCACAGAAGTGTATTAGATATAGAACGAACTTGTCCTACTAAACAAAAACAGCTTTCCTCTCCCATTCCCATGAAGGTCACATCCTCAGTGCGAACACTTGAGCCTTGCAGATCTGCTCCTGTTGCATGCTAGCAGTGCAGATGTAACTACAGTATTTAGAGAGAGGGTAAACTTGTATAGAACTGGGAGTTTTTTACTTCTAATTTTGGTCATTAGCCTTCTGGATCAGTGTTCTGAGAAAAATTATCCCATATTATACAGCCAGGAGTTTTGTTTTTCCCAAACAGGAATCCCTAAGTTAAATACTTAGTCTTGGCAAATTATTAAGACACATAATATTAGATGGGCAAATCACTGGGCTTGCAAAGGGTCTGTCATTACAAGGCTCAGGTTGCATGGCATGTATAATGCTTGTATCAAGACCTGTCTATTACAGGCTGCCTCCATAGGCCTAAAGATAAGAAGGTTTGTAGAGCAGGAGAAAGATATTACTGTATGGCCAACACAAATGTACAGCAAAGTTATGAGCAAGGCCATCTAAAACAGTACTGCCTAATTTACAGGTTGTTAGATTAAGACCTTACTTTTTAGTTGGATTTTTATTTTCATTGTTATTGATGTATGCTAAGCTTAAAAAGTAAGAACTAAGAAAAGGTGGAAATATAAAGTATATATTTGTTTACACAATTCTAACTTCTTGTTTACAAGTTATTCTGAGATTTGTAACAAAACCTCAATATGTGGAAGACATTAAAAGAAAGGGAAAAGTTCTGAGGACAAAAAAAAAAGTGCTTATAGACATAACCTTGTAAGGGATTAAATAATAGTGATAAGTTGTGGTAATTGTAGCATTTAATCATTTCCCTCAATCTGATTATTCATATTGAAATACTACTTAAATCAGTGGCTGCACTCTCAAAAAATGGGCCTTTTTTATTGAAAGTATTTTTTTCTGAGCTCATCTCATCTGTATCTTATACCATCCTGATATACAATGTATGTATATGTATGATAATAGGTCTACTGGTTAACTTTCCTATCTTTAAATAAAGCTTTCCAACTCTATAGCTTCATAACATGCAATTGAAGTCACAACCACAGTACCTGAATCTAATGAGTTTACTGATTACTAACCAGAGGAACAGTAATTCAAAGCAGATGTTAGCTGACAGTGAGTATATTGTTCTAACAGTCTGATGTGAAAAGGCATCCAGTTATTTAGATGCATATCCGTATACTAAGATGTACTCTTAGATATCTACAGCCTATGGTATTCTAATGGCCTGCCTTAAGTCACACTGAGATTGCAACAAAGAAGGAAAAAAAAAACCCAAACAACTCCTATTGTAAGATAGCATCATTTAAAATATATATGTTTTTGCATCTACTGTTCTTCCCCTCTATTGGTAACAGAAGCATATTTTTATTGTTTTGGTTGCTTATATAGTCGCCGGCTAGACCCTTTTGCTGCAAAAACTCTGTAATTCAGTCTCAGCCAGTTTTTAGGTTGTTTTGCCAACATAAGCACTTAGGGCGTGACCCTTTGTTGTACTCTGTGTACTGTTTATTGACTCTTTTGCACTTAAAATAATTTCTTCTGAAAACTTTTTTTTCTGTATATTAGTTCAAAATATCTCCCAGTCAGACTGTTTTAACTACTGCTGTGATTAGTATGTGTGTTAAGTGGCAAGTAGTCAGAATTTTCTTGGTTTTGCCTTATTTCACAGTTGTCTAGGATTTCTTCTTTTCCCTAATTTAACCATTTCTTAGTACGTATGTACAAATGATTTGATTGTCTCTGATCCTATATAGGTGCTAATTATTTTAAAATGATAACAGAATATACCTCTATTTTGACATGAAGTGTGTTTTGCAAAAGAGATAAGAGACTCAGTAATTAATTAAATTAGATGATATTTCTGTAACTTTCCTATTATATAGAAGCTCTTCATTTCACCTAATTGCTCAAAGAGCAGAACCATTTTCCCAGCAGTCTGTAAACATCTGCTGAGAAGTATCTTTAAAAACAAGACTGTTTAGTGAAATGTTTCTAAGAAGCTGTTTGTTTTTCTGAAGTTCTTCTTTTTTACGTGAATCACTAGAGACCAATCAGATAACAGAAGAGAGAGCCTTTTCATCTCTGGACAACTCTTCAAAGAGGTGGATGGGAATTTAGCCACATGACTTTCATTGATGGAGGACATACAATTTGATCTAAGTATTACTTAACCACTGTTCTTTGACCTTTGTCAGTCTGGAGAGCTGTAAGCTTTTTATGAGGAAGATGTGATCTTTTTAGAAATTTCACACGCATGGAGAATTCCACGAATATATGAAAGCATTTTTCATAATCATCTTTCCTGTTTGTATTAGAAACAATATTTATGTCACTTTAGGCATCTATAGACCATTCTCCAGAGGAAACTTGTGAAGCTTTTTTCTGTGCAGTTCACAGAGAAGTGAAAAATGCTTTGCTAATTTATCTGTCAGCTTTCTGTAGCATTAAGAAAGTATAAGTTATAAGCAATTCGCAATTTCAGGGTTTTTTTTCTTGAGTAGGAGAAGAACACGTAGCACCTTATCCAAAATCTTTTGGGACTTCTGGGATCCTTTCTATCAAGGAAAAGTTTTAGAGACCTTGTGGTGGCATTGAAGAAGAAGAAAATGCCTAGCTTTTCTTTTCTTGAATATATTGTCTGTCCTTCGGCTGCAGCTTCTATTGCTGTAAAGACTGTATTGTCTGTGTTCATAATGATAGTTAGGCTTCACTGAAACCTTTCAGACAGTAATGGGATATTCTCACTAATAGAGGAGAGTTGCAAAGTCTAGTAAGAACTGCAGACAAATCTTGCTGCTTGATGAATGTTAGGCACCTCTCCTGATAAATGAGAGCTTGAGATGCCTTAAGTCATCGTACAGTTGCAACAGAGAGGGTTTCAGAGATACTTTTTTTTTTTTTTTCACCACTGATTCTTCTGTTATATATTGAATCTCCTTATGAGCCTGTAAGGACTGATATAACCCAGAGCTAAACTGATTTTGTAGTTGGCAAAATGCATTGGGAAACTTCTGGATAAAAGGCATTCTCTGACAGCAGCTTCTAGCTACTGTATGTGATTTTCTTTGCTTACTCTCCTAAGAATTATCTAGTTTGAACTACAGAGGGAATAAATTTAGGTCATTCGGAACATAATTACTCAGGCTGAGATTTGGCCAGGAGACAGAGTTTAGCAACATCAAACCTGAGGAAAAGTGTTTGTGATGTTCATGTATTTCCTCTCATTGTAATATAGAAATTCCTATTTCTGTAGTGATGCTTCAGGTGACTGTACATCTAACATTCCCTGTATGATGCATTATAGCTGTGTTTGTGTTTACACATTGCTAGAAAGATCATTGGCCAATTTGCTTTTATCACTGAGGGGAAAAAATTTAAATTGTGAATAGGTTGTGGCTAAAGATGGAAAAGGAGATATTACTGCAATGTAAGCTTCAGCTGTGATGGTGAAGAGAGCTGCCAAATGATGTTTAGCTACTTAGTAGTTTAGTATAGATTGACTTGTTCTGGAGTGTCAGGACTCAGCCATTTATTAGCTAAGTGTGATGTGTCTTTAGAGAAGTCACTCAGTACCTGCCTGCTAGTTACTTCAAAAACAATGAAAATTCGGGTATTGTTGTATTTTAAGAAGCCAGGATCTGGAAGACCTCAATACTGTGTTCACCAGAGACTGCCTGTGTGGCTGTAGGCAAAGCACAGGCTAAAATCAAAGTTTAGATTTTGCACGGAAACCAGAGACTTAAATGTGAGGTTCATTTTGTAGATCTGAACCTTAATCTCTCTGTTAATTCTTTAATCTATCTGCTATTGTCAGAATATAAGTGGCTATCTTGCACTACTGAAAGTGTTCAGGTACAAATACTGTGTTTAAGATGGGTGGATAAAAGCAATGTTTCATACAGGAAATACGTTCAGCTTTCATTGAGGAATGTCCATAATGCTAAACATATTCTGTGCTTTCTAGTAGCTGATCTACATACAAGATGAAAGCCTGGCCTTGCTGTCAGGAAACAGGATGGCATCCATTTCATTTGATAAGCAAGTGTAGAGTCTTGCATCTGGGGAAGAATAATTCCATGCACCAGTACAGGTTGGGGGATGACCTGCTGGAGGGGAGCTCTGTGGAAAGGGACCTGGGTGTCCTGGTGGACGACAGGTTGGCCATGAGCCAGCAGTGTGCCCTTGTGGCCAAAAAGGCCAATGGCTTACTGGAGTGCATTAAAAAGAGTGTGGCCAGCAGGTCGAAGGAGGTGATCCTCCCCTTCTACTCTGCACTGGTAAGACCTCATCTGGAGTACTGTGTCCAGTTCTGGGCTCCCCAGTACAAAAAAGACAAGGATCTCTTGGAAAGAGTCCAGCGGAGGGCCACGAAGATGGTGAATGGCCTGGAGCATCTCTCCTATGAGGAAAGGCTGAGTGAACTGGGTCTGTTCAGCCTTGAGAAAAGAAGACTGAGAGGGGACCTGATCCAGGTCTATAAATATCTAAGGTGTGGGGGGCAGAATGGCGAGGCCAGACTGTTTTCAGTGGTGAGTGGAGACAGGACAAGGGGAAACGGCTGGAAACTGCAGCATAGGAAGTTCTGCACAAATGTGCGCAAGAACTTCTTTACAGTGAGGTGACGGAGCACTGGAACAGGCTGCCCAGGGAGGTGGTGGAGTCTCCTTCTCTGGAGATGTTCAAGACCTGCCTGGATGCCTACCTGTGCGACCTGCTGTAGGGAACCTGCTTTGGCAGGGGGGTTGGACTCGATGATCTCTGGAGGTCCCTTCCAACCCCTATAATTCTGTGATTCTGTGATTCTGTGATTCAGCTGACAAAACACAAGGTGTCTTGTCTAGAGTACAGATTCAGTGTATTGTGAGGGAAGGGCTGAGTACCTCTAGAAAGCAGCCCATACCAGCCTAAAATGGGCATCTGAACCAAAAGGGCTTAGGACAGGCCCTTCTAAGGAGCCTCTCTCTCTCTCTCTTCACAGACAGGGAGAAGGTTCTCTGGGTGGCTGGCTCAAACAGAGCTCCTCCCTGTCTGATGGTCAAGCGAGATTAGATAGATTCCTCTGTGGCCTCCCTCCAAATGACAAAAGACTGTTGAGGATGACTGAAGGTTTAATCTCTCCTTATGATCCACAGGATATAACAATATTTAAAATCTCAGTAAACAATAAAATTTAATTTTATAAAGCATTCTTGCGAGGTAGCCTTGATGAATACTTTCTCCTCAGCTATTGGAATTTTTTTTTCTTACAGTATGTGAAATCAATTGAATTCTGATAAACCCTCTTCCACCCTGAAGGAAAGGCGAATGTAGTTAAACTTTATGTCAGATGGACAACAATGTATCATATTCCTTTTGTATCAGCTAAATAATTAAAGCTTGATCTGTGAAACAGTACTCAGCTGTAATAAATCACCTGTGGTTGAAATAGAAAGCAACAGCAACAAGACTTCAGTACATGGATGTTTTAGCTTGGAATTTGACTCTTTATGCCTAAGCTGAAGCAAAATCAAATGAAGCCACTGTAAGACCCTCTTCTGTTCCAGAGTCATGTATACAGCCTTGTGTTTGCACTTCTGCTGTGATCTGAAACCAGGAAATGAGTGTGTTGATGCTGAATCAACTCAGGAGAAAAAAACCTGCACATGGCTTACTCATTTGTCTCAGTTTTCATGCTGTACTATTTCCCTAGCTCTGGAAAACCAAGATAGGCTTCTCCAAAGCAGACATCCTAGATTGTATGCCACAGCTTGACTGACAGCTTGAATTACTATTTCATACAGCTGATAATTTGGACAATTTCTTAAGGCTTATTTGGCCACCACTGGAATGAAGCATATTCAATACTATAATTCCAGTTGCAAAAAAAAATATTACCCTAGCAAGGTATACTGTGGCTGAGAGACTGATATTTCATACATACTTTTGTTTTTTCATGTATTTTTGTAATCCTTTCAGACGTCTTGAAAATATACTTAAAATTTAATATATTTAATATCAATATAATGTATTACTTGAACATCACAGTAAAATTAAGCATGAATAAGGATTCCTGTAAGTTGTTGAGAAAGTTAAACCAGATGTGTGAAACTTTTTACTTTTTTAGTCTTATCGTCTATATTTTGTATTATCACTTAAATCAATGAATATATCTTCTATTGTGGGGACTCCTTGATACCCTGAAATGCAAGATCTGTGAAGCTTTTATTTATTTTCCTAAAATGAAATAGAAAAGGTTTTTTTTTTTTTTTTTTTTTTTTTTTTTAAGTGATGCAGATGGATCGATATAAACATATATGACAGTAGCTTGGAGCTGCATTCAGTAGCCTCAGTAAACAGAGTGACAAGATGACTTTTCAAAACAAGCTTGTCATGTTTATGCTTCTTATCAGCTCTCCTGACAACCATTTTCCCATCAGCTAACTACAGACTTAATTAGGGCATTAACACAGTCATGCCCCCTCACATCTTGCCTTTCCCCTGCTCAGCAATGGGCTTTTACTGGAGAAAGAGAAACAAACAAGCAAGCAAACAAATGGGAAAGAAATATCAAGAAAGAGAGAGAGAGAGAAAAAAAAAAAAAAAAAAGAAAAGGGGAGAGAGTATGATTTTTATTGTATTACACAGGGTGGAAGGGAAACAAACAGTGTTTTTCCACATTTGTACCATATTTTTGGAAAATGATCATGGGAGCAGGCAGGCCAGACCACGCCATGAAAGAAACCAGACTCATTTCTGTGACTTATGGAAATGTAAGAAATGTGAATTCCTCCATTGTCTGTTAAGATACATCCTTCTTGCAGAGTAACTGCTCTGTGTAAGGAAGATCCTTTCTGTGCACAAGCACTGCATATCATGTTGTAAGATGCTTTTGGCAGGCTGTATTTTTGGAAATAGAGACACTAATTGCTCACCTAAGACTTGTTCCATGAATTTATTTTAATTAGTTAAAAAAGAGAGAGAGAGAGAGAGAGAGAGAGAGAGAGAGAGTGGCTGCCTTTTGCAGTATTTACTCTGTGAGAAATTCTCACATGTCATACCCAGACTAGAGATCTATAGCAGACACTTACTGATAGTGACTGGAATAACCCTGTGCATGGTCATCACAATGCTGTTCTTCACAATGACAATTTCAAACATGCTACTACTTTTAAGCCTAGATTACAGCTTGTTGCTTATGACCTGTCAGAATTGCCCAGCAATCATGAATTTAGACCTTTCTTCCCCCCTTGGTTTTGTTACTGAAGTGCACTGCTGATGGTCACTGATGTTGCATCTTGTTGAATACACTGGGCCAGGACAAGCCCCAGAACTGTGGTACCTAGACTCAAGGCTAAGATACACCACAGATGGCCCTGCAATGAGCATGGGAGTACTGTATCCATAGGGTGGAAAATTAATAGAATGCTTTCCATGTGAGTAGCCAGGAGGTGTTAAAGAGTAGGTATGAGGGACCCAGGAGATTTTAAATCCACATGTCCATATAACTTGTTTCAAAGGAGATGTTAGAGGATCTCTTGGAATGGCTATTAATATTCAGCCTAACTTTGGGAAGGCCTAGGAGTCTTCTGAAAGAGTCATGTTATCTTCAAAAATTATGATTTAATCTATACATTTGTTAGTCTAGGACAGAATAATTGAATGGTAGTCTGAGTCTCCACTAATATGGAGAACAACTAAACTGGCACTATACTAGCTTATTATTATGGCTTAGGCAAGTTCAATTCATAGATAATGGAATTAATGTAATTGGTTTCTGTAAAGTGTCTGACTGATATCCCACTGCATTTGGTTTTAAAACCTAGATGAAATAAAATCAATGTGACATTTATTAAAGGAACTAGAGTTTGGAGAAATACCAAATCTCATAACTGTAAACAGGGAACAGATCATCAATGAACAGATTTGTTTCCAGCAGGGTTTTGAAGAGATCACTGTTTTCCCAACAATATTTAATGTTTTTATGAAGAACCTGGAAGGAAAATAAAAATTACCGATTGTGATTACAAAAAATTCATGGAATAAGGAAAGAATGATAAATTGAGGTCTAGTTGCTGTTACATAAAAACATGAGACAGTATGGGGTTTAATTGGGCTAAATAGAAAATATGGTAGCAAGAAAGAAGACACATCATATGCATAAGAAGAACCTGAAGAAGACAAGCAGGGTAATATTTTTGCATGCTTTGCTAGTGGTATGATCATGACTGCTATTTGACGTGGTGCCTAGGAAAAACTGTCATCAACAAGGAGTGCCTGATGCTGCAGATATACATATAAAAATTCAATCTCTCCAGAAACTGCCAGTACAATTTTACGTCCAAATGTCTTGTGCCATTTTTATATGTATGAAGAGGACAGTTTTATCCAGTTTTGAATGCACTCTCCCTGGAAGCATTCAAGGCCAGGCTGGATGGGGCTTTGAGCAATCTGGTCTAGAGAGAGGTGCCCCTGTCTGTAGCAGAGCGGTTGGATCTAGATGATCTTAAAGGTCCCTTCCAACCCAAACCATTCTATGATTCTATGAGAGTGGAGCAGGGAAGAAACCAAACTGGGTTTTAAGGTGACAGGTGTAGCGGAATGCATTGGAGCCACAGACATGATTATAGGACTAAAAAACTTATCTGAAATTCTCATGAACAGAATGTCTATGAGTTTATGACTAATAATAATAATAATAATAATAACACTTTGTATGTATGAAGATTGAAAAGCTGATAGTAAGGGTCTTTTCCAGGCTGTAAAACAAAGTGTATATAAAATACATTCAAACTTTATAATGCCTCCTTTTAATCAGCCTTGATAAAACTCATAAAGTCTAAGGGGTGAATCAAGGCTTTTTGAGGTATATGCTGAAGTTCAAACATATTAATTCAGAGAAATAATTTGACCTGTATTGCTTAGGAGGCCAGAATACCTCAGTCATTTCTTTGGCTTCATTTGCCTATTAATCACTTATCTTGTTCTTTTAATCTGATTCTCCTTTTCTTTGCCATGCAAGGTTACTGTTATACTCAGAACTGAAATTTTAATGGGCTTTGATCTAAACATCTTACTTCCTAGGGTAAAATACATCCTTACAGGGTTAAAAGAATTGATAACGTTCTGGACAATTTACTCTTATGAGTTACAGATATTTTTTAAGATGAAAATGTCAAAGGTAATTCAATCACATTGTTCTCACAGTGTTTCCAAGAAGACTCTAGGTACCAGATGTTTTTATCTGTTATCATTGGCTTTCACAATATTCTCCCAGATGAGAAAGTCCCATAGAAGTTATATATTCTTTTAAGATGGGTCACTTAGCTGAAGGAAAGCTTGAAATGCTGCATGCAGTTTCAGCTGCATAATTTCCAGTGATTGCTGTAGGACCCTACATTCCCAGGCCTTGGGCAACGCTTTGAAAATGAAGGGGCTATTGCCCAATCTTTATATCTTTGAAAGGAGATAAAATTAGAGCAGTTTTCAGAGTAAGCCCTGCAGGTTCACTGAGCAGCTGTCTTCAAAGGAAGTATTTTTGTCTCGATAAATAAGAAATCAGAAGCACCTGGGTTTGGACACATAAGTCTTCTACCTTGGAATTCTAGCATTTAAAATTGTATTATTGAAAACAAGACAGTGGGATCATCAATAAGAAAATATTGTATTTCTGGATATGCTTTGTCCTAAATTGATTTGAAGTAGTTCTACTTTTATAATCCAACTGGAATGGAGAAAAATCATCAAGGTTTTCCAAGCTGAAGGATAGCTGAGTTATTTTGGACAATGCATCTTAGTTTGCAGCTCTGCTTCTGATCCTGTCTGTGAAAGTTCCCAAAACACTAAGCTCAGTGAAAATGATTTTATGTCTTTTTAATGCTTTGAGAAATTTTCATTACATGGAAGAAGCTGTGCTACTACCATATTTTTACAGTTCATTTAAAATGCTCAGATAGCATAGGTGTATTTTGTTCAGACAAATCCAGTGTAGAGAAACTATTCAGTAGAAATTGTAATAATGGAAGTTAAGTGTCACACATCTCATAAACGTAATTAAATTACAGACAATGTAGACTAATCTAACATAGTACAGAATATGACCAGGACAGGTAAGCCAAGATGAAAATATGTTTTTGTTAGTTGATTGGATTTCTGTCATTCAAAAATTGTTTTTAGAATATAATATGCTTCTGAATGAAAGGTCTTGGTTTTATCTACTGTCAATCAAAAAAAGTAGGCCGGGTTTATATTTAGATAGAAACTCGAGTAGGGAAAATAAAATGTTCCTTTCAAAATATAATAAACTTTTTTTAATCCCTAGGACTATTTTAACTATTGTCAATTGGAGTATGAAAGATCAGGTTCTAGTGGAAGTTAGATCATATAGGGTAATGGAAAATTTGTATTTATTTCAACAGCATCAGTCAGCATCTCCTTACTGGCCATGGTGAGGATGATTGACAAGCCTGAAGCCAGAGAAAAATGAGACAAATTACTGTTTGCTCATTAGTTGCACACACAGACTTGAATACTGCTTTGTTCTTGACATAACCAACTTTCTGATTAATGAATAATTCTTGCCTAATTTTATTTAAGGTGTGCTTACTGTCAAGAGCCTAGCAGGAATAGTGGGTTTTAGAATGGAAGACTTCGGTGAGATTTTAATACATAGGTACTCACACAAAGTGTCCATGAGCATCTCCTAGTAATATGACTAGACAAGAAATGACTCAGGCCTTTTACAATGCAGCCTGGTACTGAAAGTCTGCAATGTTCACATCACATTTGCTTTTTCATGTTCAAGCTGATATGGTACAGTTAGGCAGTTTTAGAACTGATTCCTCTGAATTACCAATTGCCTAGCTGTCATGATGTGCAAAAATCAGCTATATACATCTGTAAGCAGCCTTAGAAAACATCGTAGACTTACTTTTTCTGATCTGCTCACCTAGAAAATACTACTTTGAAAACAAGAAGATATTTTCAGAAGGCATAAGGAAAATTTTTCAGCACTTCCAACAGGAAACTGAACGTGGTCATTCCAGCTTTAGCAGTGTAACAGAGTGATACTGATTTGTATCATCAGAAACATGTCTGGAGGAACTGAAAGATGCCATCTTGCCAATTCTCTCAAATAAAGAAGAGTGATAATGTCTCAGTGAAATTTCTGTGAATTCTTGTTTTCTGCTTTCTTATAGCTACAGAGACATATTCTCTATAGCTGTAGCCACAGAGAATTAATGCTGTGTCCTAAATCCAACTGGTATTTTTTCTCCTTCTGTATAGTACACTTTTCAGTTGACAGCTTTTGTGCATTTAACATTGGTCTTAATACTGCAGACTGGCCTGGGAATTAGGACTGTCAATCTGCTGATTTACTGTGATGTAGGGTAAACCAGGAAACTAAAATTTTAAAAATATCATCTTAGTCTGAGGCTGTATTGGCTACTGTGGACTCCTATGACTTTATGCTAAGGGTGCCTGCTTTAAGAGCTTGAGAGATATGTTAATGGCATCTGCTAATGGAGATTTGCAGGCTCTGTTCTTCTCTGTGCAAGGCAAAGTCTCACTTTCTATAGATGGATCAAGGGAATGAACCATAGAATCACAGTATCACAAGGTTGGAAAGGACCTACAAGATCATCTAGTCCAACTGTCCTCCTTTCACCACTAAGCTACTAACCCATATCTCATAGCAAAGGAGTAGGCCTTGACACTTAAAGCCTTGCTAAGAGTCTTGAATCTGTATTGTAGAGCAATACTGTAAATATTGTAAATATTGCAAGAGACTGCTGTTACATGCTTTGATGCAAGTGGTGATAACCAGTCTCTTTCAAGCTCTCCAGACCTGAGGATTGTTCCACACATCACTGGTATGATGTTAATGTGATTTCACCTCAAAAAATAAGGATGTAAAGACAATATATATGAAAATTATGACTATAATAAAAGTGAAGGAATAATAACAATGACAGTGGCAATAACAACTGTAGTAATAGTAATGTGTCAGAATCACATAATGAATGAATTTACTGTATTTAAACCAGTAGAAAATGAATCATCCCTATTATGTCAGTCAAATACCAAGTAACACTATACTTCCTTCCCTTTTCATCTGCTCTACCACTTCCAATACCCACTTTTTCTAAGCTGGCCTCCAATGTTTATTGCCTCCTCTCCCACCTCCTCCTGTGCTCCATAGCCCCCAAGCCCAGCTGGTTGAGGGAGGGTTGACAGCTCTAGTTGAGCTGGCTGCTCAACTGAGCAGCCAGCAGATTATGCAAGTTTACAATTACCTGGCCCTAATTGAGTAGACTGTGCCTGCAGGACCTGCATTGCTTGCAGTTCAGTGGAGATCTGGGGAGGCTGTCTCTAGGGCCCTAAGGTTAAAAAAACACCGATGTGATTCTTCAGACAAGCTTACTTCTTGTGCAGAGGGAAGGTACAACTGAGTTGTAAGAAGCAGCCAGCGCTACGACATCTGCTGAAATTTAGACTTCCTTGACCTTTAACGTATGTGAACGTTACCAAAGAATAAAGTCGATCCTGTCTACAAATAACAAGTGGGCAATGTCAGCTCAGTCCTAGTGTTGCCATGTAAATTTATCTCTGCAGTAATTTTGGTGGTGCCCCCAAATTACAGATGAAGCATCAAAGCCAATAATTCCTTTTCCGTAAAGGATGATGGCTGAATCCCTAGGAACTTTACTTTTGTGCAGTCTTTTCCAAATGACTTTAGAGGTAACTTATCTTTTCTTGGAAACTGAATGGCTGAAGTAGCCATTGATGCTGCCACAGAGGAAGATCTCCTTTCTCCTTCCTCCTCTGAGCTTTCCCTACTTGTTCTTCCCTCTCACTGTCCTGTTCCCACTGCTTTTTCTCACCTATTCCCTTGAGCCCATTCAACCAGTTAACTCAGAATTATCCAGTCTTCTATTTTCTTCCAAGTTAAGGAGGTGAATTGATTAATGGAGAAATCTGAAGAACTTTCTGCAGTCAGTAAAAGGTATGTGACAACCCTGCATATCCAGGATCACAAGTTGAAAATATGTTGGAGGAGTTGGGATCTATGCTTTCTTTCAGCTGTGAGCTGTTAGATGCATGCACTACATCTTATAGTCATGGACTATAAGTAACATTGTGTCTAATTCTCTGCAGCCATGTAAGTGACTGTACAAAATCACACAGAAAATTGTCAACAAGTTAGAGTAGCAATATTTACTCATTTTCATTTTGATTCCTTCTGCACTCCTGTACAAGTCCTGAAAAATCAGAACAAATATATCTACCCTTGTCCTCTTCAAGGTAGTAGATTCATTTTGAGAATGTCACCTCCCTTGACCTGCTGGCCATGCTTCTTTTGATGTAGCCCAGGATATGGTTGGCTTTCTGAGCTGTAAGGGCACATTGTTGGCTCATGTCCAGCTTGCCATCCACCGATACCCCCACATCCTTTTTGGCAGGACTGTGCTCAGTTGTTTAGTCCTTCAGCTTGTACTGATAGTAGGGGTTGCCATGACCCACTTGCAAGACCTTTGCTGAACCTTGTGAATCATAGAATCACAGAATCACAGAATTGTAGGGGTTGGAAGGGACCTCCAGAGATCATCGAGTCCAACCCCCCTGCCAAAGCAGGTTCCCTACAGCAGGTCACACAGGTAGGCATCCAGGCAGGTCTTGAACATCTCCAGAGAAGGAGACTCCACCACCTCCCTGGGCAGCCTGTTCCAGTGCTCCGTCACCCTCACTGTAAAGAAGTTCTTGCAGAACTTCCTATGCTGCAGTTTCCGGCCGTTTCCCCTTGTCCTGTCTCCACTCACCACTGAAAAGAGTCTGGCCTCGCCATTCTGCCCCCCACACCTTAGATATTTATAGACCTGGATCAGGTCCCTCTCAGTCTTCTTTTCTCGAGGCTGAACAGACCCAGTTCACTCAGCCTTTCCTCATAGGAGAGATGCTCCAGGCCCTTCACCATCGTTGTGGCCCTCCACTGGACTCTTTCCAAGAGATCCCTGTCTTTTTTGTACTGGGGAGCCCAGATCTGGACACAGTACTCCAGATGAGGCCTCACCAGGGCAGAGTAGAAGGGGAGGATCACCTCCTTCGACCTGCTGGACACGCTCTTTTTAATGCACCCCAGACGTTCACCTTTGCCCACTGCCTGAGTGTGTCTAGGTCTCTCTGAATGGCATTCCATCCCCTGTGTTAACCACATCACACACAGCTTTGTGTCATTCACAAATTTGCTGAGGGTGCACTTGATTCTGTTGTTGATATAATTGAAGAAGTCATTAAAGAGCATAATAATATAATGCAAGCAATGGTCAAAATGATACTTGGCAGTTTTACAAGAATGTCCTGTGAATTTCTTTTTTTTTTTTTTAATTTTCCACCTCTTACATACTGTGCATTCTTCTGGATAGTTAGGTCTGAAAGCTGATGGTCTCTGTCACCCTTACTGTTTAATACTTGGTCCCCTCACAAATGCTTTCATGCTTGGGCTATTAGATCAACTGAAACTGGTTCTAAGAATGCTCTGTCCACCCTACAATGAACAGTTTGTTCCCATTCAAACCAGTAGAAATAAGTATTTGAGGACAAGGGAAGGTTTTTCACAGGACAAAGCTTTAATTAACTGTTGCATACATATGGACAAGCTTTGGGGGAAAAGTACAGTCCACCAAGAGGAGCTGTATGTAAAAAGAGAGGAAATAGATTTGGGCTAAATGACATAGTTTGCCTATCTCTAATATGGAAGATAAAGCTGCATCTTGCCAAGTTTGCTAATAATTTTAGGTCTTCTCACTACGGTTGACAAGATCCTTTGTTCATGTTGAAGGTAAACAGTCTGTCTGCATTTTCTGCTACATTATTGTCAAAAACAGGTCAGAACAATTCTGCGATGAAAGAAACTAAAATGTAGAATATAATTATGTACTTTTTTCCTGTATAGAAAAAAGGGGTTAACTACTGCTAACAACAATAACAACAAAAAACAGGGCAAGCACCGTGCTTTAATTTTGAAGCCAATTGTCTTGATGTCTCACATCTACACAGCTAGTCTCTCCTAGCTACCCAAAGGGTGACTGTATTCACATTGCCTGTTGGGAGTGGTCTCTGCCTATGTTATCTCTCACTTTATTTTTTTTTATTTAAAGAAAAGTGCGATCTGGGACTGTTGACTCATATCAAAACTGTGCTCAAAGGTTATAGTGTTTTGAAGCCCATATAGCAGTGTTTGGGCTGGGCCCACACTTGATTAATAGCGGAGATGTAGCCTCAAGCTTTTTGGGTCCTTGGTCATATATAGTCAAAGATAGTCAGCATTTGCTCGGCCAAAATTACCTTGACATACAGAGGAGACTGAAAACTAACAGAAAAAATGCTGTTTTTATAGCTACTTCTGTACGGATTTTTTTCAAAGCTTGGTGAAAGGGAAATGGATTTGGACACTCTTGTTCAATGACACTGAACATGAATAATTTCCTTGTGATTTATCCGTAACTTCAAATGTCTACATGACTGATCCTAATTGTGAATGATTTCTGTTTTTTTTTTTATTTTATTCCTGAGATATTCAAACAATTTAACCTCTCATAGACAGTGGCTGTGCTTATCTTTTAAATACAAAGAGAGACAGATGACTCCACCTCCTCAGAAATAAAGGAGAAAAAAGTGTAATTAATATCAGCTTTTAAGAGAAAAAGGGTTTTTTAAACAGTAGTGATACAAAACTTTAGACAAACTATGTAACATACTTGAACTTGTTTACTGCAGAAGTAAATGTGAGGCTGAAAGAGCAAAGAACTTCTTTGAACTTTCTGCTCTATGTAAACATTACATCATAGTAGATAGTATAGAAGGAAGGCTTTGCAAACATCAATATGCTCTGGTAAAGATACTTTACTGAAGAACTTGTGTCTATCTCCACATATGGATTTTTCTCCCTCTTTGATCAAGAGAGCTGCATACTCTCTAGAATACATAAATGATTGAAGAATTACAGACTCAAAAAATCTGCAGAAAGTAAGAATCTTCAGAAATGGAGAAAATCAGAGCATTTCTGGAACAACTGGTTTAAATGAGTTCACTTTCTGAGTAATGTAGTCCACATTGAAATCAGTGAGACTACAGTAGAAAGCTCGTCTTGTGTATAATCATGTAAATAATTAAGTATTTACATATTGCAATGAACACTCACATGTGTAGTCTCTATCTCAGCTATATCCCAAGCATATTAGAGATAAACATATCAGTCACTGAGGTTGTCATTAACACAGTTGGTTTTAGAACAGGGAATTTACATATTTTTAGATTCTGAAATTCAGAGGACTTCATCATTTTTATCATCCAGCAGTTTCCTGTCTTTGTTAAGGCCCTGTCCATTTTAGCAAATGGTATATCCAACAAATCCTATTTGTAGGTCAAAGAAGTTGGTATTGAGGAGTTTATGTCTATAATATGCACATTTTGGAAGAGTTTATTTTGAACTAGCTCACCTGCTCCTGTGGACTGAAAACTTGTTCTGATTTCATTATGTTAGTTGATCTACCGAAGCACAACTTTTGGTTTTGTTTTGTTGAAATGGAAGCTGTTTGTTGTGTCCTAAGACCACTCCATGGTATGAACTGAAGGACAGCAAGTGGGGAAAACTGCGAGAAATAAATTTTTGTAGTGTGGTACTAGTTCCTAGACAAATAATGCTGTTATAGAAAATTCTGTTTTCATGTTTGTGATCAGCTTGCCAGGCTCATGACTTTTGGGTAGATTTTCAGTGGCCAGAAGAAAAATATTTTCTGGCAGAGCAGGAAGAGCTGCTTTCCTATGGATATGTGTAGAAACGGCTGCAGCCCACTCTGTTCTCCTGGACTAGAAAAACCTCATGATCTTTTTTTGTCTTATGGGATATCTTTTCCCAACCAATGCTCCAATAATGGACATGACGGAAAATAACAGCTATCTCCTAGAGAAATACTCTATGAAATGTGTGGAGCTTACCAGCAGTCACAAGCAAGTTTCCCAGACTGGCCAAGTGGTGATAATACAATTTACCTTTATAATAAAAATGAAAATGGAAGACAAGGCAAGAAAGATGTTACCCTGTTAGTACAAAAGGTAAAAAGCTTGATTCCCTGTGGTTTTCTGTCTTTTGGTTAGAGATTTTGGTATCTAGGAATTAGACTCTGTTTGAAGTTTCTCCCATGATGTGGCCATTTACAAGAACACTCGTGGGACTTTTCCGTTGATTTATAAGGCATGTGTTCATGCTTTTTCTCACTATGAAACACATTCTTACGCAAACACAGAGTCTGCTTTAATGACTTTATTTTCCCACAATAAGAGATCATCATACGTTGTTATAATTTGTTGAAAATAATTTTCTAAAGGATACAAAAATTAAGGTAATTTTTATAATTTAACTAAACATCCATATTAAATATTCTAAACAAAATAAACATGTTTCATTTGTCCAAAAAAGTGCTAATATTCACAGTGATTTTTTTTCCAAGTGAAAGATAAAGGCACTGCTGTGAAGACAATCCCATACTTGCATTTTTGGTCAAATTCTGTTGATAGGTTAGTGTCATTAAGTTTTCTTGCCTTGGATTACTAAAACAATTGTGATGTGAAGCATTTTGATTGTCCATAAAATGAAATTCCGGAAAAAAATAAATGCATGTGAAAGGAAGTGATTCTGTAGTGGGGATTTTACGGAATTTGACTGTGAGGGCTGTAAGTGGGAGTATATTGAAATATTATCTCCTCCTCACTATGAAGAGGCTATGTAAAAAGCTACACTAAGCTGGTTAAGATCTAAGAAGCAGTATTCTCCAGGGAGAACAGGCACTCCTTCATGTCTCCTTCATGTCTCATCATCTTTTGCTGCCTATCTCCACAAGGATGTAGTCAGCATGAAACTAGAATGATTCCTGACTGTCTTGGATTTTGCCTTATTTTACTTTGGACTGAGCCATTGCTTTCTGTTATTTCCCCTGGTCACAGAATGTTTAAACTCAACTGAGACATGAAAAATCTTTTCGTGTTCAGGCTGACACATCAAAACCAGATGATTTTCATAACTTTCTAGTACAGCTACGTGCTGAAAGGTCTTTCTTTCATTTGATCCCACTAACACTTAATGCTGAAGAACAATAATAGCAGGAATTGACAATTATAATCACATACTCATTGTTTTCATCTTATCTGTCATTGCTCTAAGGCATTGGTTCTTATCCATAGTGTAACCTTATTGACTGGTGACATGAGGATGCAAGCCAAGTGAACTCTGTAATTAAGCACACTTTTCTTTATAAACATGCTTCTTTTTTGAAATTTTTTTCCATTTATTTTTGCTATAATCTGACTTTTTTCATATTTTCATTTCCAAAGGTTTTCCTTTCTTCATTAAAAAAGCTAGAAGAATTTCCTCTAATTAGGTTCTAATGGCTTGCAACATCTTGACCTCATTTGTCAGAAAATGCAGAGCTGAGCTGTATAATTTAACAAGGGAACACCACACATGTATGATTAATGTATAGCACTTTCCATGACCCTATTTGACTCCCTTTGTGAATATTTAATGGATTTAGTATTATATTTTCAATCTCAAATGACATAAAAGTCAAGAGCTCATGGCATACAGTGCTTCATCTTATCAAATAAGCAATAATAATTGAAAAACAGAGCTTCAAGATATTTTTACAATAATTACAAAAATAAAATATAACCAAAGATTGTAGAAAAAATACATATTCAATTTCTCTTTGTCCCTCTTTTTTTAACATTCATCTTAAATCTAAACAGAAATGTCCTGAGACAGAAGGGATAGACTGCAGCCTCAGCAAGTTTGCTGATAATACAAGGCTGAGAGGAGTGGCTAACTCATCAGAAGGGTGTTCTGCCATTCAGCGAGACCTGAACAGGCTGGAGAGTTTGGTGGAGAGGAACCTTGTGTGGTTCAACAAGAACAAGCGCAGAGTTCTGCATCTCAGTCAGCTCCTTTTGGTGGTGTCCAGCAACAGGATGGGGGGCAATGAGCACAAAGGAACACTGGAAGTTTGGAACCTGAGAAATAACTTCTTTACTTTGAGGGTGACAGAGAAGTGGAGCAGGCTACCCTCTGGGAGTCTGTTGTGGAGTGTCCTTCCCTAGAGATAGTCAAAACCCACCTGGACATTTTTCTGCACAGTGTGCCCTAGGGAACATACTTTACCAGGGGGATGACCTCCAGAGATCCCTTTCAGCCCCTATGATTCTGGGATTCTGTGAAAAGGGAAGTGGGGATGCAGAGTTTTAATATAAAACTAAAAAAATAAGTTTTGTTCATGTTTTAAAAATTGGCAGGGTATCTGACTTCAGCCTGGAAAGCAAGGCACAGTAAGAATGTGCATTGTGGAGAACATATTTCATTCCACACAAACCAAAATCCCTTTGGCTGGCAGACTGGGATGCCTTATTACATCAACAGTAATAAATGAGTTGACCTGCTTGAGACCATGTCATTTGGGGCCTGTAATCTATTACTAATTTTTATGTATCTCTAGGATGGGGTCAGCTTCTCCAGAATATAAAAACCCCTGTTGAAGGAACAACAAACACTAAAATACAAATACATACTTCTTTGTGTTCTACAGCATACACCATTTTGCAGGAGGATGATGTCATTTCATAGTCTTCACCTTTGTACTCCCAATCCTTCTTGGAACAAAGCCATGCTCACTAGTCAGACAAAACTCTCATTGAAAGCATTGGAATTTTACTGGAATCAAACATTAAGAATCAACTCTTGCTTTGTCTCAAAGACAAAAGGACAAGGAAGATTCCCACTATTTTTTGTTTAACTTGAGGCCACATTATAGTCTCAGACCTATCCACGTCCTTTAAGAACCAGAGAGACTATGCAGTCTGTGTATCCTTTTTGAGGTTCAATCTTCACTACACTGAGCAAGTGCCATTCAAATGGCTTACACACCCTAAAGAACAAAGAAATAATGATAGGGCTGGTGTATACTTTTGTATTAGCACATAGGTGCTGTCATTTTAAGGCTGGATTTTCTCTGCAAGTTTCTCATTCTACTATTGACAAGGCTTTGCTCCCTTCATTCATTTAGTGGATTGCAGTATAGCTTCATGCAGCATGATTTATTTCAGCTTAACTCATCATGGCTCAAATATGTGAGCTCACAATACTCAAATTCATGTGTAGAATGAATTACGTTCATGAAGATTACACTATGCTACTGTGTCTGTGTAATTTGTTTCTAATCAGTAATTTGTTGCAGCATCAGTATAACTTGTTGGTTTGTGGTCATATAAACTGTACCAAAATTAGTAGTATAGGACATGTGTTCACATTACTTATAAAAAAAAATTTAGATATATTATTCCCTTGCATACTTCTATTTTCTGTGTTAAGTGAACATCAGCAGGAACAAACAAAATGATCAATTAAATTCTGGCTTTGTAGATGTCAATAACAAAATTCTAATTGAATATATTATGGATAGATTGTTTTCCATTTGTGTAAATTTACTTAAAAAGTCTATTTGTTACAATATGCCAATTTGTCTACAGATGTGCAAACTTTATGTATGCAATATATTTTTAAAATTTTTGTTCTTTTCTTATTTCCATCATATGCTATTCATTTTAAGTTTAAATGTCTTCCTAAAATGTAGGTTTACTGACATGAAGAACGATAGAAACACATGGATTAGGTTTGAGAAGTCCATATAACAGACAATGATTATATTAACAGCCACTTTAACAATGTGATGTGCTTATGGCATAATGCATCCTTAACAGCACAGACTGAGTCATTTTCACAGCAGTTTGTTACATGTCCATACTTGATTTCGAAGCTGAATGGTATTATGTATTTTGAGGCGTGAAATGTGAATTATGGATGTACTGAATGACTGAATGATCCATGAGTAAGCTCTATGTAACTGGATCCTCATAGCCTTCTGCTGGATGCAGGGACCAGGCCTTTGGAGAGCAGTGTGGAAGACTGAAATTAAGTTATCTTGAAGGAAAACATTAAATTGTACTTTCTGGTGCCATGAAGATCCTATAAACACTTATTCTGAACAAACATAATACATCCATTGTTAGTAAATATTTTGTGGCATTCTGTGGCAAAACACAATCAGATTTTTGGAGAAGGAACCACTACAAGGTGATAATAGCACCTGTATTTTTTAAGCCAAGCTTTGAAAATTGATATCTTTCACTCTATCTACATTCATCTTGCAGAGCCATTACTGAAACTATTCTTAGTGCTATGCAGTGTCTTGTGGCTGTTTATAGGCAGTGATACTGCCTCAGAACCTGCTACTGAAATATAGTTAGTGTATAATATTAATTGACAGTAAAGCTGTCACTTCCATGTAAACCTAGCATCTAACAGAGAGATCACATTTATAGAAATTAGAGACCAGTGGATTCATATTTTTCAAAATTCCTTAGACCACCTTGAGTTTTAATGGTTGTAAATTAGCTTTGTGCTTCATTGCAGGACGAAAAATTCCCTTCTAAGATAATCCTTTTTCAGGTCAGGAAAATGTTAGTTGGCATTTTTTATTACAGATGTGAAGAGGAATATTCGTGCTCTCTAGTGCTGCACTGCTGGGTCAAACCAGATTAGATCTGGTTGATTAACAGACACTACAGTGACAGACAGAAAAACGGTGCATCCAAAGCGGTGGAGTGACAACGGTATGCTGTTAAAGACACGTTGCTCCAGAATATTAAATGACTAACACTTGACTCAATATTGATTCACTTGTCATTTATCATTCCTGAAATGTTTCAGGGAATATCATGACATGCAAGTGATTAGTGTTTTTAACAGATTTCTCACTGGAAATGGTTCATTTTTGTTTGTAGCTTTTATTCCAGCTCTCTGGAGGTCATTTCATGAACCCCACAAGAGCTCCTTGTGTACATAGAGAGCTTCATGTTGCCCTTCTTCAGCTACAGCCCCATCAGCTCTGATGGGAAGGCTCCTAGCTGCAGATATTCTTTACTGAGCTCAATGTCATGCTGTCAATCTGCTCTGCAGCATCATTTAATAGGACACTGTCCTAATAGCAACTATGCTAAAGCATCCAAGAATTTAAGGCTAACAGAGATTTTGCTTATTGCATTGAAGTAGTGCCAGAGGGACTAATAAAAAAGTTATGGACATGTCTCATGCTGTTAGTCTCTCTGATGTGCTGTTAGTCTCTCTGATGTGGCCTTGCACATACTGTTTAAAATTTTTTTGTACGTTAACAACAGTGGCAATGCAGTCTAGCTTTTACTTTTCCCTTACCTTGCTTTTTCTTAAACGTTGCTGAGAGATTTGAGCTTCTCTGCTCTATGTGCATGCATATTATTTCTGTCTTGCTTTGACTGAATTTCAACTTGGCTTACTGCAAGTGATTAACACTTCTCTGAAAACTCATATCTGTAGTAAAATAGTTCTACAGAAGAACTGTTATAGAATGGGGAAGAACACAAGACTGCAAGATATGTAGCAGAATGAACACAAATTGATCATACTACAAAATTGCCCAGAGACTGTTAGTTTATCTAGGCTTTTTAGCATGTTATGGCACTTCCAGCAACTCTGGATTTTGTATTATTTGAAAGCATTATAATCACATTACATTGTTTGATACAACTAATTTAAGAAGATACTAAATAAACGTTTGAAAGAATGTAAAATGAGGGCCAGTTTCACTAGGGATGTCTCACCATATACATAGATTTAAGAGAATAATAGCATCAGTTATGCTGGCATTCCTTAGTGGGATGCACAAGCTGACTGTGATGGATTACTGCCTGGGTGTTGTAACGCTATGTAGAATAACTACTTAGCATGGGATTTAGGAAATGTGACTTGAGTAAAAATGATTGTCCTGAAGTTTTTTCATAACCTGAGAACAAAACTTCCTTATCAGAGATGTATTGTGTGTTAACATGATAATGACTGCAAGCTTTTCAAATATGAGTGTGACAAGGGTTATTTAGCTAGGGTGTTTGGATTCTTCAGAGACATTTCCATTCTACTAGAGCACTACAGTCCTGTGAGCTGCAATGATGGTTGAATGGATCTTGTCAATGATTTATGGGTTGGTTCAGCCTGGTTCCATGACTATAGGGACAGGGGGACCCATGGACCCATGCCCTGGGAAAGGGGAAAGGGAAAAACGGAAGGAAGATGGGCCTAAAAACAAAACAGCGGCAACAATCTGGGGATAAACAAACTAATTTACTAAGTATGATATCAGAAAGCAAGATGCACTATGATACAATATAATATAATATAATTGGAATTGAAGATAAGAAAGCAAATAAAATGAGAAAGAGTGTCTTTAAAGCAAAAGCCTTATTCTAATTAAGCTGAGGTGATATGGCACCCACAACAGAAACGAGCTGGAAGACTGAAAAGGAATGTTTCGTGATCAGTGAACGGCTTTTATCTTTCCCTCTGACTGGAGAACAGTAACAGAACAGTGAACAGCCCTCCAGGAGATGTAGTTCTTCTCCTCTTCTGAGACAGGTACTGGGAACTACTCACGATCCACAGAACTGGACCATTAACTCTTTAACTCCCAGTGCACTGCATGATGTTACGAGGTGGAATGTAGATAACAAAAATCATAAAACCATGACAGTCTTCACATGCGCCTACTGGATATTTGGAAGAAAATAATTATATGTAGAGAGAGACAAATTTATGAAGAATAGTTGATTTTGCCTATCAACTTTTGCAGAAAGCTTTTTATTTGAATGCAATGATATGACTTATTATCCTTCCTTAAGTAAGGTAAAAATTTTCAAACTGCATCTTTATTTGACTTTTGTAAAATATACAAACATTAACTGTTTGCATTTTTGAGACTCAGTGTGATTTTGGAATTTGTAATCAAACCTGAAGACACGTGATTTTCATCTGTGAATTCAATATAAGCATGTGCAAACCTATTATCTGAAAATCATTGTTGTATAATGTCACATACATAATGTAATATCTCAACGTGATGCATGTTGCCGTATTTGGGATCAAATATAAAACAAACACTATCATGTAAATGTAATAGAAAAACTGCATACTAGAGATAACAAAAATATTTCAAGACATTTTTATCATAGCAGAATTGCTGGCCTGTTTAAACACTTGAAGTTAATCAAATGTTGTGTTTCTTCAGATAGTTTCTCTTCAAAAAGGCAAAGCTGGTGGTAGAACTAGACCTGAATAGTGGAGTCATGTTTGCAGGGAATGCACAAGTGTCTGCTCATATGCCTTCAGGACAACACAGAACAGTCATTTCTTGGCACATACTCTCACAGTCCTGTAAGACCACATTCAGCTAGTGCCTTCAGGCTATTCCCATAACCCTGTCCCTCTCTGTCTCCTAGGTTGGCTTTCATATTTTTCCCTTTTCTTTTACAGGCAGTTGAACATACACAAAAGTACTTGCAGCAAAAGATCTGTTTTCAGGTTGTCTTCTTTTTGGGCATTGGTCCATTCCTGTTTGATGGAAAATGTGTGTGGCTTTTTGCCACTGTCTTTTTTCTCAAAAGGAATTCCTGTAGATTCTCACATTTACTCCTGAAAAGTGTAGCAGGTTTGCCCATTGTCATCAACATGTATAAGTCAAAACATAGCAGTATGAAGCTTTCTTAAAGAACTGACCTAACAGTTCTTAGACACGAGTAACTCTTCCAAAATATCAGTCTGATTCATCACTTTCTGCCCACATAACCCCCCCTCTAATTTCACGTGGTTTAGTGGCATTTATTCCTTCCTGTCCTTAACTATCAGAGTGCAAACTGTAAACAATGGTAGGGTTTCCACCTAAGCAATTTCTGCGGTAGGTGATGTGTATGAACAGCGTAAGCAGAGCATGCTGGAAAGTTTTACTGTGAGACATATTAAGGGAGAGGGGTTCAAATCAGTTTCACAGTCCTGCAGGGCCTTTCTTTTTTAAATTATTTTTATTCACAGGAAACATTAAAATAGGACTGTCTCCCATTAGAGACAGATGATTATCCTAACTAAGAATAATATTTCCCTTTTATTTTTACAGGAAAGTTAAAGAAGGTATTCCATCCCCTTTCCCACTTGATTACAGCAGTTCTTTCTCTCTCTTTGTGCCTTGTTGCTTGGAGAATGCTCATCTCCCTAGACCACTGTCACAGGCCACTAGCCTGTGACAAAGCTCAGTCTCAATCTCCCACAAAGCTGAAAAAGGAAAAATCACAAAAGAGCCCTTTCATTTTTCCCTTTGGGCTTTGCCATTTTCTTCACCATGGCTGTGACAAGGATTCCACACAGCACAGGGATGAATGAGGTGAAAGTAGGATGAAAGCGCCAGCAGTAAACCCCCAGGTCTAGATGCTGTGCCTGAGCATGTCGCATCAGGGATGCTCCTGCTACTTCTGCCTTTGACATTCCTGCCCCATTTGCCTTTGCCTGAATCATTTCCTCCATCTGCACTGTATTTATTTTTTTTTTAACACGTTTTCTGAAATGTGTCAAAGAATTTGTTACAACAAATGGCATTTTTTTTTTTTTTTTCTAGAATTTTCTTCGTCTTTACAGTGTCTGTTCTAAAACATTCAGATCAACTTTTTTCTTGTTCTGATTGTGAGTAGCAGAGCGGTATTGACATAAATGCAATTGATAAGATAACATATCTCCTTCAGTTGGGTACTACTGTTTGCATCTGCTTACCATAGTCTTCATGAAAATTATCTTGAGACTTCTGGGTTAGGAGACTTCAGTGCATCTAAAGGGTCCTTTACTGAATATATTCAAAGTGACATCGCCTTCGCTCCTAGCTGTTTGCTTCTAATCAGAGAGAGAAAGATGTTTTTTTGCTTCATTCAAGGAAGGAGAAGCAGGAGAAGCAGTCTGTTTCCCACCTGAAGACAGAATGTGAGAGATACTAATTTATTTTCAGTTGATGCATTCGCCTGGTAAAGGCTGAAGACTCAAGCTCCTATCTTCATCTCACCAAAGACCTTCTCCAATGGCTGTTTCATTCAACATCAAGAACAGTTAGACACAGGCATACAGTATATCTATCTCATTTTGTCTCTTGAATCAAAATTTGATTTTTATTTTATTAATCTGCTTATTGTCAAGCTTATTTTCTTTTAAGATGGCACAGCTTACATTTCTAACTAACATATTTATATTCATGTTTCCAAAGTTAGATTACATTTAGGAGCTTAAACGTGATTATTTGTTTAGTCGTTCTTTCTGTACACGTACTTCTGGAAGACAGTTGTATGCTGGAAAATATGATTACAATATATGTATACTCTTAAGCTAAGCAGTATGTTATTTAGATAAGTTCTGTTATTGCTTAGTTTCACATGGTGGGGAACACAACTTGTCTAAATTCTTTTTTCTTTTTTTCCTACGTAGTTTTATGCAGTTAGTTGAAGTAAGTCCTGGAGTAACTGCATTAAATAGAATGAAATTAACTTCAGCATTGGTTTGGAGCAGTGTGTTTCTATTTTGAAGTGATAAATTGTCTATACGAAGTATAATCTTTTATTTTGCATGTGGTTAATTTCACAAGAATGGCAACAGTCATTTTTGAGGCTCAGCATCCTTGAAAGTATCTTTGTGGGAAGTGCTGAGAATGAAAAATATTGATATATAGCATCAAAGGCACCAACATAAAACTATAATTTTAGAAGTCAGCATTCCTGTGGTATTAAAAAGAATTCATCTGAGGAAAATGGCATCATTCCTCTGAAAAGAGCAACACTGAACAAATGTATGCATGTTAAAATGTCTGAATGCTTTACTGTTGTCCATAATTGAATTAGGTTCCAAGTGAATGAAGGGAAAATAAGACTGTCTGGAAAAGGACAATCAATCACACTAGTCAATGAGGGATCAAAGACAGAATATGACAAACAAATGAACTTGTGGCTCTCATTCACCTGAAAATAAGGAGACACTTACCATGTTTAAATTCAGCAATCAAAGAAGATTTTCTCCAGAAAAGCATTCCAGGCATTTTTGCATGTACAAATATATGCTCATCTTTATTTGTGAGTGCACTGACCAAATCAATAGTTTATTAAAAAGACATAAATGACCTCATTTCACACTGATTCCTTATATGGTTTTCGAACCATGCCAGGGAACTCTGTACAGAAATCAGGACATACAACAACATTCTTAAAGGCTAGATTCAGTACAGAATTAAAATGCCTTTATTTACTGAATGAAACATGAATTATGGCTCTGTTTTCAACACTCTTTCAAATAAAGAAAATAAGGCATAGAGCTGTCAAGTTCCTATCTCCCTCATTCAACTATTACAATATATGGCCTGTGATAAACTCATTGGACATCCTGAAATTACCTTCCTTCTCCAGTAATTTTGTACTGCTCTGTAAAATTCTTCAAAACACATGCATAGAGTAGCAAGGCAAATGATACTAGCTGTCTAGTAGAATGGCTAGTCCATTTCCTGAGGAGATGCAACACCTGGGTTTCTGTCTTTGGTCCAGAAAGTGCTTACTGAAAATAGAAAACCAACCGAAAATATGAGAATAAAATATTCCGTGGTCTGATGGCTAGGACACCTTCTTCACGAGAAAAAATAATGAACAAAAACAAGATTATTATGTTTTCTCTTAAATACAGTGCTTTAGCATAGTTTGAAGGAATGAATTAAACATTTCTTAAGGAAACAAACTTTTTTTGTTGTTGTTCAGATTCATTCCAAACATTTTTTTGTTTCTGATTTGGTTTTCCTAAGGACATTGACTTTAAAATCTGGTCTTCATAAGCTCCCATGGCAGACAAAATCATTCAATGATAAAATAATTTAGATCATAAGTGAGCTCTGGAGGCTATCTAGACTGATCTCCTGCTTGAAACAAGACTAGCCTCTAAGTAATATCAGGATGCAGGGGTATTATATCAGGGAATTATCCAGAAAAATTTTCAAAATCTTGAAGAAGACAGATTCATCTTAATTGTTCTTAAAAAAGGTTATTAGCTCCTAATTTATTTATTCAATTATTTTGGGCTGGTATTTGATAAAAGCTGTAGTAACGAGACAGTCTATCATGGATAGTCATAGTCATCAAGCATAAGTTTCCCTTGAAAAGGCTTGGGTCTCTATACAATAAGATATGTCTTCTGCCTAGTGTTTCAGGATAGAAACATAGATTAGCTGAGCTGGGTCATCCTCTGAAGGAAGTTCCTTCTCTAAGCAAAAGGAACTCCCCTAGGTTTGAGTTATCCTTTGATCTTCTGTATTTGTAGACTGTTCTTCAAAACAAGCCGGCAGGAAGCTTCCTGTCCCATTATTTTGAAGTGTCTTGATGGTATTTATTCTCCTACAGAAGTGCTTGTATGACTTCACTGCATGGATTCATTTCATGCTTACTGCATAAATTAAGACTTGTTTTGATTTTGAGCCAGGCAAGTCACTATTTAGTTATGTGTCACAATATATTTGTTTGTGTTTCCAGAAATTACACTGTAATCAGCTGTACTATTTATTTTGAAATTCATTCATCATTCATTTGGAAGAAAAACAAGTATTACCTTTTAGGCTTCTTTTACGAGCATTCAGCAAGTAAATGAATTAAGACAGTGGCTTGACTCTGACTCATAATCAGAACTTAATTCTTTATTTTCTGTTCTTGAACAGATTACGATTTTTCTCTGCAATTTCTTAGGAAGATCACATGGCCTCTGCAAAAAGGTTACTTTCTTAGGAGACAACACACAGCCTTATGCCCTTCTGCTGTGACTGCCTCCACATGTATTGGCTATTGCTGATTCTACAGACTATTTGCCTTTCTATTCAAACTTTCTGACTTTCTATCCATTCTGTACCAGATACACCTCAGTCTCTCTACTATCTGTTAACAGTTTCCAGTTCTGTTTCATAGCACTGAAACCATTCCCTCATTTTTTTGGTGTCAGGTCAGTTTGTCAAAGTGACATTCCTTTGATACTGCTGTTCACCAAATAATTTCATTTCTAACTGTACTCTTTGTTAATTGTCACATTCACAGTACCTAGTTCCATTGGTTAGTTTTGCAGTGTAATGATCAATATTATTAACTGACTATTCTGCTTAAAAAAGAACTGTCTTTCCTTTGCCTTTTTCCATTTGCAATTTCTTCTCTTTCCTGATATCATACACCATAATGTGAAATCTCTTCAAAATTTACTTTTACCTTTTCAGACCACGGGAATATTTCTTCAGTCTTCTTTCAGATCCTACTTTGAAAAATTGAGTCAGACTCCACATGATTTCTCCACTGCCTCTTGAATCAGTCAAGAAGTCTAACTGTATGAATAATTCTTCTTGAGATTCTCACCTGATGTCCACCATCCTAGCTTTAACATCCCACTAAAGATAACAGAACCTGCAGATTTGTCCAGTATTAAATTTCTTATAGTTTTTTTTTTTTTCTTTCAGGTTTACTGTTTAAATTCTGTGGTTTCTCTTAATGCTTAAATTATAAATCCATACTTTCTCATTCTGTGTCTTTGTCTAGTTCTCTTGCTTAATTAAGAAAAATATCCTTGTATTGATCTTATGTCTTTAGGTTGGTCATTCTCAGAGTATGGCTCTGCTTGACAGTGGAGAAAATCTAGCAGCTCACTGTCAGCAAAAAGAGAGTATCTTTTTCTGTTTTTTTGGATTCTTTGTGCTCCTCTGTTTCTTAACTACTTGATGAATGGACTCAGCTGACTAAATAAGCTGGAAAATTATTCTGTTCTAAATTACTTTTCTCTGAGTGTAGTGATTTGAATAGTCTTGCTGAAATGCCAGGTGAGTACTAGATTCAGATAAACAGACATAGGAGGAGGTGGCTGAAGGTGACAAGAGTCTTCCTTTGTGGTGGCAGAATTTTTCCTAAGATGAATTCATGGAACTGAAACATTCATGGCAGTTTTATAAGCTAGGCATTTTTTATGGAAAAACAAGAAGCTTCCTTACTTTTTTGTGTGTGTGTGTGTGTGCCTTAATCTCTTGCTTCATAACAATTATTACTGATTATTTAAAATTTCTTGACATTCACAGTCATAATGTGTTGATATATATAATCACATTTTCCTAGATCTTCAAAATTAATGTAACCCTGTGTATATGACTTTATGCACATTGACAGAAAGCTATTTTTGCTGTTACTTGTTAAAAGAGTTTTAACAAATTTTATTAAGTCTGTAGCAGATTATCATTTTGCAAATTGTAGATACCTGACATTTGACTGTTCTCTTTTCCTTGTAGCTATTTCTGATCTCCATTTTCTCGTGTAATTTAATTTCTCAAGTACTGAAATTAGTTTATTCCTTCCTTTTCATAAATACACAATGGAAAGGCTAACATTTCATGGTATGGTCACTGTCCATTACCATTTTGAGTATTTTTCAGTGCTTTCCAATGTCTGAGTCTTCCATAGATAAATCCTCTCATAAAACTGAGTGTGTTTTTGCTACGTAGATTTTTTCTTTTTCTAACTCATTCTATCACTCCACAGTTGTAGGCTAATAGTAAAAAAGGTTTAATTTTATCTTTTCTTGCTGTCAATCTCATATCTTTGTTTCACACATAGTTATCTTTCAAAACTGCTTTTCAAAGAATAATCTTATACCCACATTACAGAAAGACACGTTTTTTTCTTTTAAAAGTGTTTTCACTTTTTATTTTTTGGATTCATTATGTGTCTTTATGGAAGATGGACTGAATCCTTCAGATAAACAAGAATCTTTGATGCATGATTGCTCTAGGTAATTTTCATACCATATTGATCACATCATTCATTAAACATAGTTTATAGTTTCTTCTTCAACTATCCTTATCTCAATCTCTGATAGTCATCTATATATTAGAATCCTCTGCAGTTTTGACACGATCTTTTAAATTTTCAGGTCTATTAATCTGCTAAACCAGTCTTTATTTTGTCTGTCTTTGATATCTCATGTTATAACAGACTCATGGCTCTTTTATGTGGTTCTTTCATGTTGCAACTCTCGGTTTTACTCTATTCCTTATTTACTCTTATGAAAGAGTTGCATAAGTCACAAATGGCTTCCATGAGGCTTTCAATAGTCTGACATTACTGGGCTGATCATAATATTTAATTTTTCTTTTTTTTTTTTTTTTTTTCCCCAGCAACTTTGGTTATCAAATTTAAGTCTCCATTTATTTTATTGGCCTCAGTTTCTGATCCATAAAATACACTTTCAGGAAATTTTGGAAATGTTACAATCATCTTTACCACTGTCTGCCACCTTCCTCCTCCATAAGTCTGTGGAAGATTTTTTCCTGCCACTCTTCTCATTAGAAGTTTGGTTTTCTTAGAGACCATGCAATGCAGCTATGATGAGAAGGGTTATTTCTAGGAGACAGTTCTGTGTTTTTTGGCAATGCTGACCTAACACGTGTCAGTGAGATTACCAAATTTAATATTCCCTCATTATATGACACGAGTCAGTATTGGCTTGAAACAAATGGCTACTAGCTGAGGTAGTTCTTGGCAATTTTTGATTTTGTAAGTGAAAAACCATTCTGTAATAACACAGAACATAAACCCTTTTTCCTTTTTTTTTTTTTTTAATTTTTATTTTTAATTTTTATTTTTTTTCCCTTTTTCTCTTTTTTTTTTTGGTATCCATTAAAGTTTTATGGAAGTCCTTGCAATTCAGTATTAATTAATATCCATTCATAGCAAAGTGTTGACAGTAACTTTCCAGAATTGTGAATATGACATTTAGCATATCCTCTAACAGAGCAACAGAAGCTTTCTAAATGAGAGTTGAAAGTAAATTAACTGTGATATAAATGTTTATAACTTTAGTCACTTACTGAGTGGCTAAGGAAGCTTTTGTTCCAACTGGAGACTTCCACATGGATGACATGAGATACTTCCTCCCCAGTAACCTTGCCAGATATTATGTTTTGCCTAAAGTATTTCTATTTAAAATTCTCATTATTTTATTTTGCACAGTTAGAACCCAAATTCTCTGTACCAAGGCCAGCGTGCTCTAGCAATTTTTCTGTTTATTTCAAATTCTTTGTCAACTTGCTACTGATTTAATCCATAGCCCACTGTGAAGAATTCCAAAGGAAAAGGTTTGAGGATACCAGAGATAATACTTCTACAGCAAGTATCTGCTACCATTGGACCTTGTAGTCATTTACTGAGTCAAAACTGTTACTGACTGACTGTAACTGCCATAGTACCATTAATTTACACACTTAATGGCTGAATCTTTGTCATGCATTCAGTTTTTGGTATATTCGCAGAAAACTTCTTGCCTGTTTGCTGAAGAATCTCTTGAAATAGTATTTGCCTGAGTACTGAAGATTCTCCAAAGGGTTTGTTTTGTAGAAGAGGGATTTAATCCTTTTTACGGACTGAGGGACTGGTCTTTTCCTAACACATTCCAGAGACAGGAACGAGCTTCAGATGTTTGCTTTTTTCCACTCCATCAGTATCCAAAGTGGTATGAAGCAATAATTGCTCTGTTAAGGCATTCCTTGATATCTGTAAACAAGAGAGGAGTCCACAGTTACACTAAGTGATTCAGTGGGAAACTGCCAACACTATTTTGATGAAATTCATAATGTCATTGGTAAGACAGTGTATACTATAGTATACACATGAACAGTCCTGAGATTCAGGATGGAAAATTGATCATATGTATGCTTGCATCCTCCAACATAGTTACTAGTTATAAAAACAGTTAAGTTAATCTTCCTGTTATTTCATTCTAGGTAACAAAAAAATATGGAGGAATAATATATATACTAAATGACAAGGAGATGAATGCTAAAGTTTCCATGTGCATTCAAGTGTTTGGTGTTTCTACTTTTCTCCCATGTGAGAAGACCATACATATGATATTGCTCCCATTATAATGCCATTTTTCAACAAGGAAGATGCGTCTTTTCATGGGCATCTGGGCACAATCTTACAGGATTCACATTTATGCAAGTCTTATCTGTATTTCATTTAGATAAAGCCTGAATAAAAGCTTTGCTCTAGTAATTATTTATCCAGCTAGATTCCCTTCCCTTCCCTTCCCTTCCCTTCCCTTCCCTTCCCTTCCCTTCCCTTCCCTTCCCTTCCCCTCTGTTCTTCATTTGAAAACAGTTCCCACTTTGTATGGTTAGAAAAGAAAAAAAAAGAAAAATGTTTATCAGAGTGCCTTTCCTGCAGCCCTTCTCCAGTGATGATCATTCCACTCTGCTCTGAGAAGGGAGTGTGACAGAAGCTTGTCAGATACTTCATTCAGTTCTTCCAATACATAAGAGTTAATTAGCTCTTTTCCATGAATTGCCAGTTTGTCCAGGGGTAAGAAAACGACCCCTTATCAGGAACTCATGGCTCTTTAACAGTGGAATGTGCAGATTGACTGCAGCTTGGGATTTATCTGGTGATTTTGCTTCCATGGAATGTTTACTTTCTGCCCATAAAACTGTTCCTCCCTCCCCACACCCTGGGATCCTTCCACTTGGTAAAAGGCTGTGGAGTCCCCTGAGTTTGTGATTTACTGCCTTTTTTTTTTTTTTGGAAACAGGAAGGCTAAAGGTATTTGCAAGTATAAAATTATATTCATGCCAGAATTATGAAATGATTTTTTTTTTACTTCTCAGCATTTTTTTTTTGCTTTTGTTTTCCTGTTTTATTCACAGATATTTGTAGGCATGCTGTTATAGGCAAAATGCTTTCAGAACATATTTGATCAAAATCAAACTGCAGATTCTATGCTGTGTATATAATGATGGTATCATGAAAATCACAACTCTCTCACTCCCATTCCACCCAGGTAAGCCTCCCCGCCTGGTCTCCATGCCTGTCATTCTCTAGACTTGGCTATTGGAGTCTCAGTGGCATGAAAAGAATTTTATCAACACAAAAGCAGATCGTTATATCTGTGGGGATATCTTTTAATGAGTCTGTGCTGGTGATATTAGGCATAAATCTCATATGCAGAATGCTTAACCAATGATGAATTTGACTCTCCTTTGAACAAAGTGGTGTTTGTTTGCTTTACTGAGACAATGCCTGGTAGACAAATATTTTCATCATTTGGCTTTATCAGATGAGTTTCCTGAACTATTCATGTATCATTGAATAATCATGGAGAAGAATGCTGAAGCATTTGAGAAAAGTTTTGGTGGAAATTTAGGAAAAAAAAGGTGAAGTGTATGTGACAGAATGTCAAGGCTTTTATGATATAAAAAATCTTTCTTATTGCTAAGAGAAGAGGCAAAGTTCTGAGTGACTGTCAGGACAGGAAGCTGTCCTTGAACATGTGACATCTTTTTCTCGTTGCTCTGGTCACCAGCTTCTTGTCACGCACAGTTCTAAAAGTTGGTCTTCAGCTGTGTAAGAAACCTTTCCTTTGTGTGAGGGTTGAAATACCTCCATTAAAAATATGGATTGTTAAATGTTTTCTAGGAAAGCAAAATTGATTTTAATTGTTTAGTTCGTTGAATAAGCTCTAATGCCTCTTCTGTCTATGAATGTTGACCTTGTCATGGATTAGTCCTGGTCTAGTTATTTCTATCACGTTTCTATTCTCAGCAACCATGTGGGGTTTTTAGAATGAGAACTTCCTCATCATACCAGATTTTTGCAGAATGCCACTGATTCTGAGATTCAGAATTATTGTTGTCCCTCCTACTTCCTCTGCCCTCATGCTTGCTGGAAATGGGCAAAAAATCTTCATGCAATAAGAGAGATGTGAAAAAAGAAAAAAAGAACAACCAAAAAACAGTGGCACTGGCTGTGCTTGGTCCAGTGTAGTTGCCTGAAGTGGAAACATCTACTTTGTGTGGTTATCACAGGGAGAAGCCACATCTATCCAGTACTATCCCAAAACCACATCCAAATCCAAATATTTACTTATTTCACTAACACTTTTTACCTGTAAGTCTCTGCCAGATTGTTACAAAAGATGGAAAAAAAATCAGAGATATGACAGCGACATATTTGGCATTAGGTGTGTCAGACCTACAGTGTGTAGAAGATAAGAACTATTCATCACATATGTCATGAAGCTAAGGCTCCTGGGGAGCTGCAACCCCACATGTGCTTCTTGTGGATTCAATCACTGCATGCACAGCAAATCTGCTTTACCTGGGAGCTCCCATCTGACCCCATATCCACTGAAGGCTGACACATCTGTGTGCAGGGGATGTATCCAGAATCTCTGCTGAGTATCCAGCAAAACCTTGTTTTCCTAGACAGAATTTCTCAACATAAAAAGGATAAAGGCAGGAAATCCCAGTGACACCATAGCCTGTGTACTGAAAAAAAGTACCCACTCTGTCGTGTATATTGATGTCCTTCCTGTGTTCTGTGTGAATCTCTGTTATGGGTCATTTCGCGTCCCCTCGAGAGAGGACTCAGATGTGTCCATTCTGTAGCCTAGTTAATGTTGTGTACTTCCTTCAGCATCAGTGGGGTATGCTGGCATACTTATGCTCCTGATTTGGCCCCATTCCTTGGCTTTTTATTAACCAATTGTAATTCTCCTTTTTTTTTTTTTTTTTTTTTTTTTAAAAGAAAAGTAACAAACAGGACAAAACAAAAAGCAATCACCGAAGAGTAAATTATAGTGAGGGCTGCACTTAAATTAATTCCTCCTTTTTTATTATATTGGCCCAGATGTCAGAGGAGGATGTTAGTGGTATGGCAGTAGAAGTTGAACCTTCCCAACAGTATTCCATTACATTTTGTTGCCATGTGACAGAGAGCAGCGGAGGGATAGTCTGACAGAATGGTATCTGGTATGGAAGTGCATATGAAGTAAAGATGTGTCATAGAATTCCTCCATGTAGAAAGAATGGCTCCCACTGACATTCATAGATGCTTGCTGAATGTTTATGGAGACCAAACGGTAGATGTGAGCACAGTGAGGTGATAGATGGTGCATTTCAGCATTGGCAAAAGTGACATGAAAGACGAGCCATATTCTGGACAGCCACTCACAGCTGTCACATGGTGAAATGTAGAGCATCTCAATCAGCTCATCCATGTGAATCAGTGGATTATAACCAGGGAACTATGTATGGAGCTGAATATCTGCTTCAATGCATTGGAAATGATGGGGGAAACTTTGGAATATTGCATAGTTTGCTCCAGGTGGGTCCTATGAATGCTTACAGAGAAACAATAAGAACACCATATGCAAGTTTGTCAGGACCTATTGAACCAATATGAGGCTAAAGATGACAGTTTCCTGAATCTCATATCTACTGGTGATGAGACATGGTAACATCAACAAGTTAAAGTCAAAATGGCAGTCCATGGAGTGGAGTCATGTGAATTCCCCATCAAAGAAACAGTTCAAGATGCAGCCCTCCGCAGGTAAAGTCATGTGCACTGTCTTTTGGGATAGGAAAGTGGTGATCCTTCTGGATTTCCTGGAGCTTGGATAAACCATAAACACTGCTACATCACGATGCTGGCTAAGCTAAGTGCTTGAACTTCCAGAGTCAAGCCAAAGAAGCAGATAACCTTTCTCTTGTAACACAGTAATACCAGACCTCATATCAGTGTGAAGACTGGAGCACATTGCCGATCTTGGCTACCCTGTTCTAGCACACTCATCCATGTAGTCTGGATTTGGTGCCTTCAGACTTCCAACCATTCAGGCTGTTGAAAGATGGACTGCATGGGCAACATTTTCCTAGCAGTGATGCTGTCATAGCAGCTATGAAGCAGTGGGTCACCTCTACTGGTGCATGTTTTTATGAGTGCAGCATGCAGGCTCTTCTTCATTGCTGGCAAAAATACATAGCTAATAGTGGAGACTATGTTAAAAAAAATTAGCACTTTGTAGCTGAGAATTTGTTCAAACAGTGTTATTGTGCTCTTTGTACCTGTTGTGGTTTCCATTGAAATAAATAGGAGGTATTACTTCTGGAGTGACCTATGTAAGTTACTGATGGATGTATCAGCATATGTTTGTGAGAGACTGAGCTGTGGGACCTCCTCCCTGACATTCTCAAAAGCCTTTTTTCTTTTCCCAGGCTTTTTGGGAGGGCATTTGTCTGAGGAGGGGGGATTCATTAGGTATGCTGGGGGAAATACTTTTTATGTGTGCTTGCAGATCTCTATAGCCTTCATGGAGTGGGATGCATAGTTCCCATAAATATGTGATAATGATCATTTGGAGTGTGAATGTTAATTTGTGTAATGGGTTCCCAAAATATGGGCCATGTGCCTGGTGAGTATGTTTTATTTTAAAATAAGTGTGCATACATAATAAACACACAGACACATGCTGCCTGCATATGCATCCATAATTAAAAAATCTAAAATTATAATTTGTTTCTGAAGGAGACAAAGCAGCAGCTCCCACAGTACACTGGTAACCGTTGAGCAGGAGCCCAGCCGTCATGATAGTTTTGTGAGCCCTGCCGGAGATCACAGTCCCACACGGACAGCTGCAGCTACAAAGCACCCCAGTGACCTAGATTCAGCTGTAGATTACTGTCTGCTTTGGCCTGTGCCTCCCATCACTGCACCAGGAGTCTGATTTTGTTGCACAAGCTAACTTGCTTACTGCTCTGACCCATTTTACCATAGCAACATGGTTTGCTGCACCAGAGGCTAGAAAAAAGCATGCAGGCGACTTTTTAAGGATTCCAAGATTAAGTTCACTCTCTGCTCTTTTTTTCCTTCTCCACCCTTTCTCCCCCCCCCCCCCCCCAAATGTGCTTAACAGACATGACAAAGAACTGACACTTTCCAAAAGCACTGGAAGCCAAGAAAAGATTTAGGGAAGGTATTACTTATGTGCTTCCAATACATTGTTCATCCTGATGAGTCTTTTTTTATTTATTTTTCTTTTCTTGTCAGAATTAGACAGATGGTTCCTTTCCTTTAAATATCTCATTCCTGATTTTGCCTCATCCATCCCCATTCACTGTCCCCAATACCTCAACCATTTTACCTTCCTAAATACATTTCATTATGTCTGATTTTTTTTTTTTTAATTTTCTGGTAATGCATGAATAACAGCAATCAGATGTTCAATCCTATCAGACGTTCAATCAGATATTGCTCTTGTAGTATGTTAGCTGTTGTCTCTGTATGTTTACATGTGTGTGTGATAGAAACAGGAGAAATTTGTTCTTTGCAGACATGATTTTGACTGGGAAGAAAACTAAAAGATAACCAAAATACTGAGGATAACGATGGTGAAATATTAGAAAACCAGATGTTTATATTTTTTCAGAACTTTTTATTTTTAGTTGTTGTTTGTTTGTTTTGTTTAATGTTGCTACAGGAACCACTTATGTTTGTTAAACTTGGAGGCATACATGTAGAGGTACAGACGCACAAAACCAATCAGTATTGCAAGGTAATCAAAAAGAGAAACTCTTTACAGAAGAAATTGCCTCTTCTTTCTATGCTTCATATATTTCTGAGATGTTCCTAAAACACCTGAGCACTTTTGCTATTAGCCAATGGAACCTTGTTCTTCACCTCCCAAGTTCAGCTCTGAGAGTTCCTGCTCTCATGGGTGCCAGGAGAGTCAGACTTTAAGACTGATGGGGATCAGAAGTGCCTTTTATTTTGCAAAATATTTTGTGAATCTGCTTTGCAGCTCACACTGAGAATCCCAGCTATTTTACAAGTCACAACATTTTTGAGCTTACTGGTGGTGATTCTGCTCCGAGTGAATGGTTTGCTTTAGGGTCATTTCTGTTATTGACAGCTGCCGGTTGTACTGGTTAATTTATTTTTCGCTTCTAGAACTGGTAAACATGTTCTTGTTTTGCTAATCAGTGCTGGTATTGTATAACACTTAAGCTCCATATCTCCCAGCTGGTTAGTAAAAGAAAATACATAAGTGATGCTATGTAAGAGCCTCACAAAATAGTGTAAGTTGCCTAAATGATTCTGATGAAAAGTACATCTCTCAACATTCCACTTTCAGAAGGAATGTCCTTATCTCCAGGCATGCATTTATTTGAGATGTTGGAGAAGAACGTCCTTTCAAGCATTTCAGTTCTCACATGAGGAGGTTTCTTACACAGTTGATGACCAACCCCTTGAATGATATTGGACCAAGAACTTGGGGGCCAGAGCGAGCTGTCTGACACCCTTTGTGTGAAACATCACTGATGGCATGAGCAGAAGAATAGATCAGCACAAACTAAGGAACTGTGCATGTGTGAGGTCATAGATGCACCATGAACACTGCTTGTGTGCACACCTTTAATAGACAGTGAATGGAAATCCATCTATATTGTGAATGCAGCTCTATCAATGTGTCATAAAGCCATATTGTAAGGTTATCTCAGGATAATGTGTTTTCTTGTCTTCAGAATGTTAAGGGACTCTGAATCCTGTAGAAGTGCATTTTTGAAGATATTTCAAAATCTAATTGCAAGTTGATCTTACCTGAGCAATTCACTATAGAGAAGAGAAGAAAGGCAAAGATAAGTGCAACTGTTATTTATTAAACTCATGAAGTTGCTAATTTTTGTCACAAATGAAAGATTTTTTAAAAAAATCACATCATTTAACCCTGAAATAAAGACCCAAGCACTTCAGACCATGCACCTTTTTGACAATTCTTGCCCAATGAAAGTTAAAAATTATGTTGAAAGAAACCACAACAACTACTCCTTCCTTAACTCAGCTTCTGGATATTTGCTAGAATTTCCACTCACTTGTACTGAAAATTATCTGCTAGTCCTTATCTAGAGGATGTAGATCTGGCTTTTGGCACAGATAACTCTGACAGCTGCCAGGGGCAGCATACAGCTTTGGATGGGCAGCAGTCCTAACATTTATGCTGGCCTAGCTCTATACCTTCCTCCTTTCCTATCCTCTTTGTCAGACCTTACCATGAGTAACCTTGCCAGGGTTTGAGATTTTGAGAAAGCTTGTTTATCTCTTAATTAGTGAAACAGACTTGAAATACTCCATGCAACCTAAAATACATGATAAACAAGTGTCAATAAGAAAGCAAATTGTAAAGCACAAGGCATGAAAACTTCAAAGAGTGATTGACTCTTTCTCAAAAATTTTGAAGATAAAAAAACCCCGTATATTTAGTCAGATGAATTCTATTCTATAAAGGTTGGGCCTGAGAGTCATTTTTCTCTGTGTTAGATTTTCAAAAGCCATTGTGGATAAAGAGAGAGATGTCATCCTTCTTATTTCCACTGCCAATGTATCCCCTTCAGTTATTTCATGAACTGCATGGGATTCGTCAACCAGTCTTGTGAATGGAATCACCTAAGTGAACTGATCATTTCTTTGTTGCTGCCTGGGACTGTAGACCACAGTGTTTCTAATCATAGTCTCCATGAGATTTTCTTCAAGATAAAGAACCACTAAAAGTACAATTTGACAAATGTGTATTTTAAAGAAAGGGTAAGTAATCCAAGTTGAATTTCATTGTGTGTCAGTCCCAAAGGTTTTGTCATTTTGCGGGGCCTTGAAAACCACATAAGAATTAAATCTTTCCTGGCACAAGTGTTTTCTATCATATTTCAAGTAACATGGTTCATGCTGTGGACAACTGTGTAACATACTCTTGTAGGATATTTTTTGTTATGTCACTGAAAGTCTTTGGAGACTAAGAGTTATAGATTGTATACGGTAAGTGTAGGAATTGTCACTCATAAATAATTTTCTCTTACTGTGGACTAGAGAAATGTCCAGTCCAAAAGCTATCAGACTCAGCTTGTAACTGGGAATCCTGCCATGACATAGACATACTCTAAAGTTACAGAACATGAAATCACAGTTGTAGAAACCTGAAACTGGTATCAGATGCAGAGTCACAGCAGAAACATAACAAAATGACTGACAATCAAGGACAATGCCTTTTTTGATTTTCTCTGAAAACTGAACTCAACCTCTTTTGCTAACTATCTATTGATAATTTATTTCTTACCTCAAGGACATTGCCAAAGCACCTAGAGGCTCTAGGTAATGCCAAGAACGTACAAATGAAGTTTTTTTTTTCTGGCTTTTTCTAAACACATAGTTAAAATTTGGTAAACACTAGCTGGATACAAAGTGCAAGTGGTTTAGTTAGTTAAGAAAATGTAGAAAACACTAGAGAGCTGTGGAAAGAGACAAGTAAAGGAGGATATGGTAAGCAGAAGCTGGCTCAAGAAGGCTAGCAAGAGGAAGACGGGAGGGGTTGGAAACACAGGCCTCAAGAGCATGAGGAGGAAGATCCTCAGCTGGGAACAATGAAGCTGGAAAACACTGCTAATATCCACTGCCTATGAAGGTGTACATCTGCTTCTGCTTTGGCTGAATCTTTTATGCAGCTGCTGGATCTGCCTAGGATTGTCTTCTGCTTCTTAAGATACACATCAGTGTTGGGAGAATTAGAGCACTGGCAGGACTATTTTCATCCTATTTTGTGCTGACACAAAGGATGAAGAGAAATATTTATTGCCTGAAAAAGGATTTTTAAATAAGTGTATTTATATTTCATTTTAACTAAAGATCCCATATTTATTTTTGTTCATGTCCATTATCTCCAGCTTCATCCAAATCTGCTCACCTTTCCCAAAAGTCTTTTCATAGTAGATGTGACAACAGTCAGACAGGTACATTTAAAATCACATACAAAGTGCAATTTTCTTGGCTAGTACTCTTGCTAGAGGGGTCCATCAGTAACTAAATATAATAACAATAGAAATAATAATAAAAATGTCAAGGTCATTTGCAAAATAAGCACTTCTGGACAGGTGATATAAGATTATTCATTTTGTGCACCAGGCATTAGAATCCTACCAGAAGAAGAGAAAGCAGTGGAAAAAGGAGTGAAGGTGAAACATAGATCTTTGAAGTGCTAGGTTTGCTTTTTCTGCTGCTACTGAGAGGGTGTGACCACTGTCTCTGTATGCAGCACCTCTGTCATTCTCACCTCTTTACACAGTAAGATGATTCTGCTGTCACTTAGAATAATGTGTGGAGCAGACTCTCCAAAAATGTTTGTTTCAATAAAACATTCCTCTTTTAGACTACACGTTCTTCGTATCATAAGTACAACGTAGCACCTCTCCCGATGCATAACACTGAGTAAGAGAAGGATGGACCGAACATCTTAAAGTAAGAATGGATGTTGTGGTAGGCAGCTGAAGCGAAAAGAAAAATGGAAGCGCCAAACCAGTTTTTGTGGGATAGAATGAAAGGAAGTAAAGATTTTTTTTCCTGCAGTCAAGGTGAAGTTGATGGAGAAAATGCAAATGTATTTAACCATTCAAGCATCCCTACTCACTGATTAGTCCCTTGTGGGATGTATACTTTTCCAGACACAACAGCACTATAAGTCTGTATTGCTAAATACTAAATACCTGTGAAAAATAACACATGCCATCCCATTAAAAAGTGGATTCCCATTCTCCCAGTGTAGCACTGTATTATTCATAGAGTTGTAAACTATCAACGTAATCAGCTTTACACTTTACCTTTTGTCTTATGGGAAATTGTAGACAAACAAATGCTTCTGATTTTATGATGGAGGATATGACACTATTAAAAGCTTTTCAGAGCTTGTGCATATGACATTTGTGTGTAGAATTTTATAGAGAAACAGTGAATCTGAAGAGTATTAACTTTTAATAATTCTAGGCATGTAACATAAAGAATGGTCCAGTCAAGTAAGACCAATGGTCTAGTCAAATAAGTTTTAGATTCCTGTACATTTGATGGAGCTGTGTTAACTGAACAGTGAAGAAGAAATCAGTTTGATAGTTACTGTCCTGTCCAATCTTTTTTAGTAACAGAAATACTCAGAGGGAAAGTAAAATATTAATAGGTGGCAGAAATACAAAACCAAAGACATGCATAGAATGACCAGAATGCTGAGCACCAGTACCTGCAATATACATTTTTTTTCAGTGGAGCTTAATTTGAATTAGGTTTTTTTTTTTTTTTTTCTGCTTCTATAAATTAATTTAAATTGTGATTTAGAAAACAAGATGAATTCCTGAAGAATAATTTTTGTCCTAGTTTCATTCAAAACCTAATCTAGTTCAGATGCTCTGAAACTGCTCAGGGCAAACCAAGCCATTCCTTGTAAGGATGCACAAGCAAATTTTTAAAATTCACTGGCATGCTAAACTAGATGTATCCCATTTTACTGAGGTTTACATGAAAATTTGATTCATGTGACACAAGAGGCAAAGAAGTTCATCTCTTAAAAATTATTCCTAAAACTCCGGGAAAAAAAACCTATATCTCAGTTATAACAAATCTGTCATGCACACAGAGCATGTAAAACAAACTCCAAGTAATAGCATTGTTGGTTATCAATACCTAATTTGTAGTTTGAAGTGAGCTAGGTATACCTTCCAGAGCTGAAAATGTGCCATACTCTGAAAAATCTTGTCTCATTTACAATGTGCTAGTATGTTCTTCATGATAATTATTCAGAGGTTAGAGGTCTGGTCTCTAGAGGCAGCTGCTGTTTAATTATGTTTGGTTAGCAGTGAGTCATCTTCTGAAAATCTCAGAACAAAAATGAGCATAAAGGTGTTATTTTCTTTTTCCACTTCATGGAATAACTTAGGTTTGAATAGATCACAGAAGACCGTATGTGCTAGCCCCCGTTCAAAGCACGGATAACTTCAAAGCTTCATAATCATAAGGCTTCCTCCAACATTTTAAGGAAATCTTTTCCTTTTTTGTTGACTGAGTAGTTATAGCAGATGCCTACCACCACATCTGCTTGTTGGCCTTGCTTCTGATCCTAACTCATAAGCTCTTACTCTGTCCCTCATCTAGTCTACAGTGAATCTTCATAAAGCAAAGATGCTTTATGGTAAACACTTCCATCCTTATTTTCACCTGCTTCTCCTTCCAAAGGACTTCCTAAGGACTGGGAGCACTCCTATTATGTGAGATATTCCACAGTGTCTCTTTGATCCCAATGAGGTCATATGTTTTTGACTATGCTTGGATTCCTAGTTTTTCCTGTTCTTCTCCCATGCTGCATATGCTCATGGACATATAGTTAATATGGACTACCTGTTGCACTGCCTTCTCAGTGAACAGTGAGATGCAACATGCTTCCCTCTTCTCATTCCTCATTCTCTGTGGTTGAAGAAAGAGACTTCTTCCTCTTATTTGAAGCCATAATCTTCCAAAATTAACTGTTATCAAGTCCCAAATCTCCATAGCTTCTCATCTGGCTGTCCTATTTTTCTTTCTTTCTTTCTTTCTTTCTTTCTTTTTTTTTTTTTTTTTTTTTTTTTTCCTGTGAAATGAAGGATCTAGCATCTTGCTCCTACAAGGTTTCAGCAAAGATCCTGTTGATCTTTCTTTCATCCTGTCTTACACTGCTTAGTCTGGATGCCTCTACTGTCAGCTCTTTCATTGGTCAGTTAGGCAATGTGGCCACAAAACACCTTCCACCGATGAAGTAGCTCTTTACAGGGCAGCCTGTAAAAACAGCCTAAGGTGTCCTATTAAAATAAATATGACATTAAAATTGGAGATGCTGAAGGAAATGCAGGTTATGAACAAAATTTGATGTATAAGAATGTCATTGCCTCTCTGAGAGGGTTTTTTTATGATTTTGTTTTTTGTACAAATCTTTTGGCAATTCAAGCTAAGATGTAGAAATCATTTCTCTTCATTTGAATGAAGATTTTAAAGAGAAGAAAAAGTCAAGTGTAAGTGCAGATCTTGAGATAATCAGCTTTGTCTTTTCAGCTAGTTTCTCTGTCTGTGGTTCCTAGCCTTGTATGTCATGGTATGTCATTTTAAGTCTCTTATGAAACATCTTGTCGCCAGGTATATAGTACTGTATGGACAAAGGTAATTGGAGGTCACAAAGAGCCTTTGACTGTGAAAGTGTACAAAGATGTTACTTTTTTTTTTTTTTCCTATCATGCTCAGAGAGTATCAAGCAGATGAAATACTGAAATTTTCAATGGAGAATTAAAAAAACACTCTATCCTACTAACCAATGATCACCACAAAGTAAAAAATTCTGGTGTACGCTTAGCTGGAACATAATGTAATTTTCTTCTCTTTTTTTAGCCAGGAAAAAAAAAAAAAAAAGTATTTGTTCTGTTCTAATTTATTTATTTTGTTTTATACCTTGAATTATACGAATTAGTGGAAAAAGAACACAGAACTGGCATAAAATATGACTTCACTAGAAGTTAGGCTTTAATAGCGTCTAGGAAAGAAGATTATGTTTTCTAGGTGCCTCTCTGAAGTTGTTTCCAGAGAGGATGAATATACACTGAATGTGAGAATTATACATTTTATTAAATAGCTGTTTATCAGAGTTGCTCAGTCAGAAAAGAGAGATTTCTCATAACAATTTTTTTCTTATGCTAAGTTTTCATCACCCTCCCCTGTGAAGAAAGGAGGGAATGGAATGCAATAGTTTTCTTACAGCAGCTTTGAGGAAGATGGTATGTCACTTCCATGCTGTATACGCATGACACTTTTGTATATGCTCACAGCAAAAAATATGCCACGAGGAACCATTACAGGTTCCTTGTGAAAAATTCTGACCTTCCAGACATTTTCAGATGTCTGGAATAGAAATTCTCATCATCAAAGTAAACATATTAAGTTGCCTTATTAGGTTTTGGAGGCATTCCTTGAATATTTTATAGCCAGTCTTTGCAATAAAAACTTCTGTTTTATACCAAAGCCCAATTTTCAAAAATTTATTTTCTTTATATCTTTTAACAGCGAAGGAAATGGGGAAAGTGCAAGAATTACTCTTGTAGCTTGATCAATTAGAGTGGGATTTCTGCTACATAAGGTAATGGCTGTACAAACGGTGTTGGGCTTCAGTCTTACAATAACTATGCGGGAAAAAAAAAAGTCTTTATCAGAGGTCCCAGCACCAATATTGCCTCTATTTACAACAAATCAACAGCTCTGCAAGAAAAAGAAGCTTATATACTAAGGAGAGTGTATTTCTGTTTTCAGTCGTTTACCACTTGTTTTTGAAGACAGACTCTGGAAATTAGGCGTGGAAATCTGCAATAAAGTCAAACATATGCTGAAAAAGAAAAGTCTGCATAAGAAATTAGGCAAGAAAAACTCTACTATGCTATGACTTACGAGGCAATTACAATTATTTTGGTGTATACATAGTCCATAATTGTAATGGCAGTTAGAGGGAAGATGGAGCGCGGAGTTTATGTAGTTAAAAAAGAAGTAAGAATCAAGGCATCTTTAAGGAGAAACACGGGATGGGAGTTACCTCAGAGCCTGTTTCATTCCACAGTTTTTGCCTTTTACATGAAAATTGAAAACTGTTCATGGCTTTAGCAACAGGCTTTTGGGGGTTTTGTGTGAGGCTTTTCATATGATAATTAGTAGATTCTATGGCAACCATTGAAAAGGAGGGACAGAAAACAAAAGCTGCAGCAGAAGAGAATCAGTACATTTTCTCTGTGTCTGCAAGAGTAACGGCAGAGACTCACCCTTCAGAAAGGTATCTGATGGCAGCCAGTGAAAGGCAGGGCTTCTTTTTACTCGGAAAGAGTTAACTCAGCCTGTAATTAACGCCGGATTTTATGACTCTGATTTTCACTCTAGATTTTTTTTTTTTTTTTTTTTTTTTCCACACAAAGTCACATCTAGAGGAGATACGCAGATAATGAGTGATTAATACTGATCTGATTATACTTTCGGGTGAACAACTGGAATGGGAGACAGAAGATTTAGAGCCAAATCATGTGACCTTTCTCAAGACTACTTACAGTCTCATAAGCGACTTCACATACAAATAACACAAACAGGATTTGACCTATAAGGGCTGATGTCACGCAAAATCAGTGCTTTTTATGGATTAAGTGCATACATCTGTTTGTCCAAAACAAGAATTTGCCATTTAAGCAAATGGAGAGGTGAAGTAGCAAGCCCAGTTTTTTTGCAGAACAGCAAATCACTTTTTTGGAGATTGTATTTCTCCCAGAAAAATAGGCTCAAGAGGAAAATCGTGTTGTGTCATGTAACATGATGAGGCCAGACAGTAAACAGTCTATAGGACAATGTACTATTGACTGTCGAAAGATTATGTGTTTAAATCAAGTCTACCTTTGCAAGAAAATCTATCAAGTGAAAAGCTATAAAACAAGATATAAATTTAAGGGAAAATGAAAAGATCTCCCTTCATATTTGCTCTGTGATGTCATGATTCCAGTACTATTTTGCCTAGAAATCATTAAAATTCAGTGACACATTTAACTGATAATTGCATAACAAGAATTTTACTATTTTTATTTCTAAACTTTTTGTTTTCCTATAAGTTTTCAATGTTCCCGTGACTATATCATAAGTTTTCAAGAAATCAGCTTATATAAATATTAAAAATTTTGTTCATACCGGAGGAAAAAACAAATCTGTTAATGAATAAGATGTTATTTTTTCTATTCAAAGTAATACTGCATCTTTACTATCATGTGTAGCTAATAGAATTCTGTGTTACAAGAATGGTACTACAACAGACAAACAAACAAACTATCATGTTTCACACTCAGATGACTCATGATAGTATTTATGAGATGCAGAATGATATGCTTGTTGCTGAAAATTATAGAACCATAGTTTCATAGAATGGTGTGGGTTGGAAGGGACCTCAGATTACACCCAGTCCCAACCCCTACCACAGACCAAGCTGCCACTCCTCAGCTAAGCTTCCCAAGGCCCCATCCAACCTGGCCTTGCACGTCTCCAGAGATGGGGCACCCCCAGCTTTTCTGGGCAGCCTGAGAGTAAAAAACCTCACCACCCTGAGAGTAAAAAATTTCCTCCTAATATCTACCCTAAATCTCCCCTCTTTTAGTTTAAAGCCATTCCCCCAGTGCTAGATTTTCCTAAGGAACTTGTTTTACAAAGCTAAGGTTAACCACTGTATTTATAAATAAATGAGTAAATAAACCCTCAGTGAATGAGATCCAGGCTCCTAAATCTAAGCCAAGGTAGGATTAGGTTTAGATTCATTAATTTCTTTTGAAAAGTTCATGCTTGCTTACGCAGAATCCAGGTAAAAAGGAGAAAAAGAATTGAAAAGGTAGGTTGAAATTTTTTGAGAACAGTGATGTGAATAACAAGACTTCATTATCAGAGAAGGATGATTCATGCTGCAGATTTATTTTTCCAATGTAATCAGTTTATTTAAATATTTATTCTTCTTCTTGTGATGTATTCTTAAGCTTTTTACAATTTGCACAGATAGCTACAAATATAAATTGTTTTCTTCTTACATGTTCAATTGTGTCCTTGTTATTCTGGACACTGGTTCTTTCTGGTCTGTTAGTCCTTCATGGACAGGTGATCACATAGCTCTATGAAGTCACAGGGCCCAGAGATCCCATGACTTAGGCTTCCTCACATTCTTAATAACTAGAGCTCACCATCCTCATTGTCCTTTCAGCTGTACAGTCTTCCTCTTCTTGTGCTGGGTTTCTTCACAGTGTGAATTTGCTTCCTGATCCCTCTCTTCTAGTTCCCCTACAGTCTATCATTAATGACTGTGGAAAACATTTTTCCCCTTCAAGCCCACTCTTTCACATCTCTTATCAAGGGTAGCAGATTCATGTAATCCAAACACTGTTCTTCTTCCTGTAGGTTCTCTTAATTGTACCTCCTTAACTTCAGATGTACAGTAATAATATATTATATATATTATAGTAATAATATATAATAAATCCTAAGAGATAGCCTGCATTGTATTGGCAAAGATTCTCCATCGTATGGATGGTCATCAAAGATTTACAACTCACTCATGTTAATGGTGCCACAGATATAATCGTTTCCTTTGTCAATTCTAGTATTTGAGTGAGAGGTGGAAAATAATGGAGTTAAAATCACAGAATCACAGAGCTTGCTGCTAAAAATTTCCTGGGTCAAACTGAATTCCCAAGCTGTACATATATATAGCATGTTCTTGCTTATCTTATCCTTTTTTCCATCCCACTCCCCCTAGAAATAATCAAAAAAGTAACTTTGTTGGAAATCTAGCTCAACAGAGAGGTGAATTAAACTGTATCCTGTACTGTATAGGTAACTTAACATGCATCTGATTTTCTTCCTTATCCTGTTTATCTTCTCTGCCTATTTAATTATTTCTCTTTTTAGCTGCTCCATTCATGTTTTTCTTCTGTTTTGGGTACCAAACTGACAGGTGTTGCCAAAAGACTCATTTGGTCCTTTTCCCAGTATAGTTGCTAAGATTAGTGAGGACTGAAAGGGCTTTTGAGTTCTGCAGTAACAGAATGGTTGAAAATGGAAGAGACTTCTGGAGCTCATCTGGTCCAAGCAACTCTGTTCAAGCAGGGCCACCTACAGCAGTCAATTGGCCAGATTTCTGAAGAATTTACAGAATCTGGTATAAAAGAATTTCACCACAAAGAAGCTGAATGTGCAAAGAGCTTTAAGACTGATGATTAAGTTTAAAATATTTCAGGTTTTTTCCTTCAAAAAAAGTTGTGGTTTGATCTTCAGATTGTGGAAACTCCACATTTTCACTCTTCCTTTTCTCATATCATTTAGTGGATTTCCCTGAATACATTTCTGAAATACAAAAGCAGAAGTTATGAGTGAGAATTTATAATGAATTCTTACAGGAAGAAAACCAATTTGTCATTTGTTTACTAAGAAAGATGACCTTTATATATTTATCTGTCTGTAGTTGCCACACCAAACTAGAACTTTGACTGCAAATTTAAGATAAAGCAGGATGACTAAAATGTTTGACTTCCATTTAATAGATTATTGTTCTTCAGTTAATAACAGCAGGTGTGTGGGCACTGTCATATCATTAAACATTTTAATCCCAGACTTGTTCTTTATTCCTTGGGAATAGGTTATATTTCTGATGATTTAAACAGACAATAAGAAACAATCTGGTCTTGATTTCATTTCCATGCAAGTGTGATGGAAGTGGTAAAATAGCCCATAGTCTGGTCAATGGTAACTGGAAATATACATAAAGGTCACAGGTCAAATATCTACTATCATTGAGAATGCTTGAGGCTGCAGGAAATTATTTTCTTCTTTGCTTCTATTTGTTGATTCTAAAGCAGACAATTTTCTTGTAGGATGTGTGCCACTTCCTGCCATCCATCTTTGAAATACCATGGCATGTCTCAGACAAATCTAGATGACTATACTTCTATGTCTTCTATTGAAGTACATTAAAGAATGTCAGAGAACATTCCTGGGCATTGAAATCCCATCCTTTGTACTACTCAATCTTGCCACAGGCATGGCATGGCTTCAGTTCACATCTGCTACCACTGGATAAAATTTGGGCATGACTTGGCGTTTAGCAATGGCTGAAAACAATTTCAATAAGCATTTGCATGTTGCCACTACATTTTGTTGGTTGTGTTTCACTCTATGATGAACAGCATTTTATGGTATTCAGTTTCAGTGCCAGAGAATAGTCCTTTGCTCTTCTAATCTGCTAGTACAGACATTTCCAAAGCCTACTACTGTAAAGGCAGTCATAAATATATGGACAAGTTTGACCCAACAGAGTAAGCTGACACTAGACAGTGATTTGTATCATGTGGTTATGGTGCTTTTGATGTGGTATGAGGAGTCCCAAAGCCAGTCTGGGTCTATGATTGAAGCACACCCAGACTAAGTTAAGAGCATATTTTTCCACCCAGAGTGGACATGCTTTTAACATTTCAAAACAGCAGACACGTCTGAGGTGGGAAAATTGTGTTGATTCAGCTAAACAGGCAAAGGTATAGATTTAGTGGAACCAGTACCATTGCAGCATCCAAACACTTCAATTTTTGTCATGATATATGCCATTTTTACTTAATGGAGGTCATTTCTTCATTGCCTTCACTCAGCAAAATTTTTAAGTGATTTCTTAATGAACATCATTGCATATTTATGTCATGTACCTGAATATTTAATTCTTCCATGGAGTCTCACAGGTTTCCTAACGATTGAAAGTCAAAGTGACTTTTGTTTTTCCTTGTTCTTTGTTTTAAAGGAGGTTTGTATATAGAACTTAAATTCATGCCACAGGTGTTTTCTGTTTCTGTTAGGGTCTAGAGCAGAATGGTTTTTTTCCGCCAGTTTCTGCCTACTCACTGAAACATTAAAAATGAGAAGCATTCAAGTACTGCTAAATTGTAGAATATATTCTTAGCACAATAAATCTGACTGCACCAAAAAATGCAGCTGCTCATTTTTTTTTTAATATTAAATCTCAAATAATGTCAACAACATTGAAAAGAAAAAGAATTTGTTTGAAGGATATTCTGCAAAAAAGACTTTGTTTGTCTTCTTTAGTGGTCTGAAGTACAAGACAGAGAGGAAAGTGAAGCAATCCCTTTGAAAACATATAAGGTGAACAAGACGTTGAGTCTATTCATAACTTTCTCTCATGTGATCCACAAATGTTCAAAAACTAGTTTCTTTGTACTAATAATGAACTATTCTATCAAACTCTGCCTCTTTTACTCATATTAAGTACTGTGTCATCCTGTCCTGCTGTTAAAGCAGAGAGATTCTGTCAGCGAACAGAATACCCCAAAGCAAAATAGTGCTATCAGAAGAGTGCCTTTTTACTCCTGGAAGGAAATAACAGGAGAAGAAAAGTTGATTTTGCTTTTTAAAAGTGTCATTGATTATAACACGCTAAAGATTGTGGCAAAAGGTCAAAAAACGCTGCATTTATAAGCCACATTTTTTCCTCCATAGAATTCTGTTCAGTAAAACCATACAACTCTGTACTACATTGATCTTTCTGATCTGAGTTGTTTTCCTAGTCCAGTAGAGTTGAATTTCTGATCGATTAATCTTACAGTGGTTATCTCTTAGCCCTGAAAAATTTCTCTGCTAAGTGGTTGATACTCAATCCATGCCACTGCATAAAAAATGATGTTACAATACAGTTGCTAGGAAGAAATTTTCCTGAAAATGGAAGATGTTCTAATGAATTTCATCTTAAAACAAATTTTGCTGGGCTAAGGAGACAGAAAGAAAAGGCTATCCTACAGGCAAATAACAAAAATGAGGAGCATTTCTGGTTATCAAAAAGCAATGCAAATAATGATGAAGAGAGAAAGGAGAAGTAAGACTATCTTATTCACGTTATCTTCTATTACACTCTGTTTACTTGGTGAGAGACACTGGTATGAGGCATTCTTTCATATAGAGGAGAAGAATAAGACATCAGCTATTCTAGAAAGTAGATTATTTTTCAGACACCAGCATCTCTGATCTATAATCCCTGTATGGGGGTCATTCTCTTCACATCACAAGGGATAGTGTTTGTTATGATAAGAATTATTACATGAATATTATCATGATAGAAAAATATAATTTTCAAATGTAACATTATACATACACTCTACAGAAAAGGAGTGACAACAGTCCTGAAAACAAAAGCCCTGCTGAAGGGAATGTTATATATTAAAACATCAAAACATTTAACAAACTACCCTAGTCAGTACCAGAAAAATTAGAGCAAAAAAATGGTGGAGGTCTGATTTGATTGGTAAAGTTTCAAAACACTTTGACTTTGAACCCTTCTCTGTGAGTTACCTGAGACCCTGCATGTAACTGTTCTTTGGATACCAGGACAAAGAGGCATAAGGTCACAAAAATGCATTGCAATCTTATTCTACAAGCAAAGTGGCTAGATATACTATCCTGTTCCATTTCTTTTAGTGAAAGTTTTCTAGTTCACATGTCTATTGGCCCAGAAAAGTTAGTTTGAAAGATTAAAAATATCCTATTGCATAATTCTGACTTCTAGTTAATAGAAATAAAAGCGTGTTCAGTTTCTCCTTTTTTGTCTGTATATTTCTATTTCACTTATTAAATGTACCATATCCATAGGAAGCTTGGGCTTGTATTCAGACTTCCAACAAAAACACAGAGTGAATATATTTACTTGAGTGAATTCACTGTGTTCTTGTCCCACTGTTCAGATAGCGATAGGGTTGAAAATGTATGAGCATAACCATTCTGTGTACGTGTATCTAACCTTCATTGACATAATATTCTGTGGAATAGGAGTTTATTTTAAAGGAAAGAAAAAATCTGAAAACAAAATTGTGTCCAAGGATAGAGCTTCGTATCTGTGTTTTCACAGTACTGGATGTTCTCTTCATATGGTACTTCATATTATAAAAATGTGAGCATGTACTTTGCTTCAGGAACGTAAATATTCCTCTCCAGATAGGAATTTTCAGCCATGTGAGGTTAAGTATGTATTTAAATGCTCTCCTGAATGAGGGCCATCATGGTGTTTTCTTGAGAGCATCTTTCTGCAATAATTATAGAGGCTTTATTCCAGAAGAGAAATGTGGAAATTTGCTCATATATTAGTTGACAGTGAATCTCTGACCTACTGAAAATTGTTGCCAATCTCCTACAAACTTCTTTGCTTCAGATTTTCAATTAATACTCATAGGACCAGATGAGTGAAAAAGCAAAGAGGAAAAACCGTAAAATTCCACTCCACTACCCTTTTTTTTAATTATTTTTTTATTTTTTTTTAGCACAGCTCTCTGTAACACGGAATTCAATTTTCTGTAATGGAAGAAAATAGAAACAGTATTTGTAAACATTTGCAAGGCCTGAGCACATTTCACCATTTTGACACTTTTTCACAGGCTTGCAATCACTAAATAAAAACAATTGTCAAATCATTTTTGTGCATCTTCTGGACAAAAATCAAGTTATATTAACATCAGTATTATACAACATTTGAAACAAAATAAGCAGATCTTTTTTTCCCTTGCATACTGTCACTTCTACAGAGGTATTACCAGCAACTGCATCGCTGTTGGAGACAGTAAGTATCAGAAAGAGCCCTTTCTGACCTTCAGGTCCCTGCATGAGTTCACAGGGCTGATGGATAAAAAACTATTTTCCAGCAAATGTTGTATGGCTGTTGCTAAGACTAAAATGGGATTCTATGAAATTAGCTCTGACTCCTTACAACAGTATTAGAATACTGCCATTGTTCACAGAATATGTGAGATAAAATTCATTTCCTGTGAGCATTCATACAAGTAGTGTGTTTGGGAAAAGAGTTGTGAACACAAAAAAGCTTATTAATGTTTAATTTCAAAGGAATATATGCAGACCCTCCCCACTTTCCTTCCTCCCCCCCTTCCAGCATTTCACAAGTATTCTGAATAACACTATTCTAATGGCAAGATTTCCCATTTTTATACTCTTATAATTGATCTCCCCAGTATAAATGTTGCAACAGAAAAATTCCACGTGGATTATTTTCTACCTGTTCTATCTCTTCCTGGAACCTGACAAAAACCAGTCGTTACACATCTCTTTTAGAAATTTAAGCTTCAGATTTTGTCACTGCCTTTTAATGAACTGTCCTGTGGAAAAAAGAGGCTTTCGAAGAGGGCCGTTATATAATACAGTACAAAATACAGTCCCATCTTATGCTATAGATTGCAGTGGAGATCTCTGTTAGAAGAAACCTGTTGTTAAGATTTTACTCATCACCTGTTTTAACATATATTAACACCTTTCCACAGTCTCTGTCTCTGAAACTGTCATGCATGAGAAGTTTGAAATGTGGGGTGATCTCTCATATTGCAAATAAGTGGGAAGAGTAGATGAGCAGCTCTGCAGAGACTGGCGACTAATTCTTAGAACCAAAGCTAAAGATTATCATATAAAAGAACCAAAAATCAAAATAAAACAAATGAACATGAAGTGAAAGAAAGAAACTCCAAAGGAAATGAAGAGAATTGTGAGAACATGGTTGTAGTTAATACAGCCTCCATGAAATCAACACTTTTTTTTTAAAGTTGATCTTAATATGATTTGGACTGGATGATACAAAGAACTCTGAATGAAGAGTTATTTAATCGTTAGTTGTATCAATATTCCTGTAACTATTTAGTGTTGTATATTATGGGAGCCTGGAAGACAGAAAGAAAGAGCAGAACTTGGAACTCTTCAATTGCAAAATACGTGCAGAGGTTTATTGAAAGTTGGCTTGGATGGAACAAGAGGCTCTTGGGAGATTTCACAAATTTGTATGCAAGCTAAATATAGAAAGCCATTATTAAAAGTGGGCAAGTTTTGTTTTTGTACTTCTCCAACATTTGATACTGAGTAAGTCCTTAAACCCAGTTGAATTTGAAGTTACTCCATCATAGGGCCTCTCCACTCAGGAAAGCTATTCCTTGGTAAGAGAGAGCTGACTTCTGTGTGTATTACTGTTACCCAGTCCTAAAATAGAAACTGTGAGTGGAGGATGTAAACAACATGAACTCTATTTTAACAAGATGTCCTGTTCAGCACCCATGAATGGGATGTCAGATCTTTAGAAAACACCTTGAAAATTCTCCTTCGAACCTTTTCCAAAATATCTTGTCTCACTCTTGCAGTATCTTTCTTCTGTAGTGACTCATTTACCTGAGCATCAGGAAGAGCTACAATCTACGAGTTAAAATATAATATTAACATATAAGCTCTTTGAGTTCAATTTGATATATTTTGAAATTATTTGCCAATAGTCACTTCTTAGCCATTTTATATTGTTAATCATGATACACAGCAAAACAACTTTCTTTTTACAGAAAGAGCTTCTTTTTTTTTTATGTAAAATGCCATATTAGGGATTTTTTATTGAAAGCATTCAACCAGACAACATTAGCCTAAGTAATGCCTACATGTGGGTGGCTAGGCCTGTGCTTCAAGTAACCTTTGCACACCTAGTAGAGTTACCAAACAAACAAGACATGCTCACATCCCTCCAAAAGAGAAAAGACAGGAGGAGAAGAAAGCCCTTGCTGTGTTTCCATCACTGCCTGCTCCCCTTGTTAACCTTGCAAATAGGTTGTAAGAAGCCCAACTTCTTCTCCAAGGAACTAACATGACAATTTATCCCTTCTTCTCAGCCTGGGTCATCACTCCACTGCTGTGAGTGTACATGAAAAGCCCTGTGCCTGTCAGAAGCATGATGTGTCTTGGCATTTGTTCCTTAATATAGCTCAGCCTCATTGGAACCTGTGGCTTGCTGTGTTAAATAGACTGCATTTCCTTCAAACATTTCAATTTCTATAATCCTTCATGTGCAATGTGCTGCCCTCAAGGAAGCTTACCTCCATCAGTTTGCTTCAAATTGAGCTGTTAGGTTAAGTCTTAAGCTTATGAAAGAACATTTTTTTTAAAGGATATACAGTTAGGCCTTCCAGATGCTGCTTCAAAGCTGGGAGACATATCAGTAATGGGGTGATGGAATATCATGCTGTAAATGTTGGGTGACCTGGATAACAAGTGGGATGGAAACAATTATTATAGTAGACAGAGTTAAGCACTAAAGGGCTGCTAAGGCTTTAAGATGCCATCAGTGGTAAATAATGGAGAAGTAAACTGGGTGCCTTTGTCAGCTACAGGATGAGTGTAGACTAGATCTGACAGAGGCAAAGTTAATCCTGGGATGAAAACTGGAGAACTGGAAATGTTAAGAAAATATTACTTCATCGTGCAAGACACTGGGGCAGCCCTTGTCTGAATACTGGGAAGTTTCAAGTCGGATAAGTTTCAGCTGGATAAATTGAAACTGGTATGGGTGGAGAGAAGAGAGAATTCATCAGGCAAATGGAACACCCGTGCTATAATAGAGGTCTAACACAATGCAAGCTTTTCTAGTTTAAATCTTCCCATTAATAAGTCAAAGTAGGTAAAACATAATCAGGATGAATGAAAAAATTGATATAAATGACAATATTTGCACAAGACCCTGTAAGTAGAAACATACAAAAATTTCTTTAGTGTGGTAGAGAAGTAGCTGAGATAATCCTCACAGTGCTGCACTCCAAACCAGTATGCTCAAAACAAAACACGTCCACAACACATCTTCAGCATTTATAAGGAGTCAACTTATAGGCAATTGTGAATAAAATACAAAGAAAAGTTTAAGAATCAATATAATGAATTAGTAGAAGAGAAAAATCCAATAAGACTAATTCCCAAACCTGACTTCTGGCTGAGGAAGTCCTTGAGATAGGAAGCTGTGATAATTTCTGTGGGTTGCCTAGTGCTTGCCCCATCGTTATTAACATTGGACATTCACTGTTTATCGCAGCTCAAGACAGAATTCAAAGTGACTAGATAAGTTTCAGTATGAGCTTGAATGTCTCAACTTATGCTTCTACGTAGATTCAGTAAAGCTAACTTGGTTCTTAGGAGTGTTCTTACCCTGCGTGGACTAATCCACCTGTTTTCTTCACGAAGTACAGGGAAAGCACATGGGTTACAATGTTGGTGCCAGCCAACAGTTTTTGATGCATTTTTCCATAAAACAAAATAGCACTATACATAGAAAGAAACAGCTGATCTAACAAACAGACAGCTGACCAACAAAACAACAACAACAACAAAAAACAAAAAACAAAAAACAAAAAAACAAATAAAGATACAAAAACCAACTAACCAAATCCCACAACTTCTTTTTGTTGCTAATAAACAGATATTCCTGGAATTTTCAAGAAGAGGGGCTTCTTTCCTGCCTGTGGTCTCCAGAAATTGGGGAATTCAGTGTGGAAGGAAAGGCTGTTTTAAAAGCTACGATAAGAAGCATAGAAAGAAGCAGGCTTTGCAATACGAGTAAACTTAGTTCAGAGGAGCATCCAAGATGCTGTGGAATAAGTCAAGATGAGGTATTACATTAGACCTTAATCATGAAATTCAGTTTCATGGGCTGAAAATTGAGAGTTGTAGCAACTCTTTTTGGTACTTTTACTACAGACATGACCACTCTAAAACAACAAATGAGCACAGTGGTGGATGAGATTTGTGTATGTGAAAGGGTATCTAGGAATTAATTTAACACAAGCAGGTGATCATTGTCTATGTAACAACTCTTCCTTGTCCCTTCCGCTAGAGTACACTATCCATTTCTTTATAACTTGTAGTTCTTGCTCAAGTACATAGTGAACAGAAGTGAATATCTGAGGAGGTAATATATATTTTTTTTTCCCCTGGGAAGGGGAAACCAAATTACTATTGAACTATGTCAAACTGGGATCCACTTCTGTCTCCCAAGCCTCCATCTGTGAGTGGCTAGTACTAGCTGTACCTCTCCCCAAAAAACAAAGAAACAAACAAAAAAAAAAGAGACAGAGAGAGGAAATATGTTTTACATGAGGAATTAGGGAGTTACCAGTTTTCAGAAAAACGAGTTCCTCTTCACCCTCTGTGCTTGGAAAATTCATTTCTGCAATTTTATTTATATTTTACTGTTTACTACTTTAATTCTAGATGTTATAGTTATTTATGCAGTAAAAAGTCTTTCTCTTTGTCATTTTCTTGCATTGCACAAAAATGTCCCAAGAACATCTACACAGTTCACTACTGGTTGTGTATATTCTCTGCTCAGTGCAAAAACACATTTCACTGTACATGCAAAGGAGAGTAAAATTCGGATTGCCATTCTGCTCTCCAATGCCTCTGGCTCTATCCACTCTCCAAATCTCTTCAAGATTTATATTTTTATTACTTCTCAGAAAGACCTGAAGTTTACCTCTTCACAAGTTAATTTTTTTTATGTTCCAAGACTTTCCTACTGCTTTGCGCAGTTCAGTTCAGCTGAAATAGAACATTTTAATGAAACAACATTTTTTTTTTCCTTTGTTTTGTAAATCCTAATACTCTGCATGTTAGTAGAGCAAAAATCTTCACTAAATTGCCCACAGTCAAGTCCAAGCCCATTTTTTGTCTTGAGGTAGTGGACACAAATTACTTTGTCTGTAGTTGATCTTTGAGACTTGGCTGCACACCAGGACTCTTGTCCTCCCCCAGGAGGAAGCCTGGAGTCATGGATCCAGGTCCGAGTCTGTGAGGAGAGAACATCTCAAGGAGTACCTCCTATCCACGCCTCACACACAACTGGTGAACTGTCCAATTGGCACAAGTAGCTCCAGCCTTGTTACCAAGTCCCTTCTTCTTATCTACTGAAGGAGTAGACTCAAGCTCCTTCTAAATTCTCCTGTGAACCTCGTCATTTATTCCAACTTGTTCCTCATGCAATAACACAGAAGGTGAAAATGGCATAAATATGAAAACATATGTGTTCTACTCCAAAAGTAATGTTATTATGTACATAGAGTTGTAGAATCCTTAGAGTTGGAATGGACTTCTGAGGGCCAACTATTCCAGCTCTCCTGCAATGAAAAGAGACACCACAGCTAGATCAGGTTGCCAAGTGCCTTATCTAACCTTTCCTTGTAAGTCTCCAGGGATGGGGCAGCAACCACAACACTAGGTAACGTGTTCCAGTGCCTCACCACCCTCAGTGTAAAAGATTTTTTCCTTATATTTTTTCCTTATATCTAACATATCTAACTTAAATTGAACCTCCCTGAGCTTGAAGCCATTTCCCCTTGTTTTGTCACTACAGACACTGCTAAGAGTTTGTCCCCTTCCTTCCTGTAGATTTTCGTTAGATACTGAAAGGCTGCTATCAGGTCACCTTGCAGCCTTCTCTTCTCCAGTCTGAACAGCCTCAGCTCTCTTAGCCTGTGCTCATAGGAGAGGTGTTCCATCCTATGGATTATTTCTGTGGCCCTTCTCTGAACACGCTCCAACAAGTCTGTGTCTCTCCTGTATTGAGCATTCCACATCTGGATGCAGTACTCCAGGTGAGGCCTCACCAGCACAGAGCAGAAGGGCAGCATCATCTCCCTCGACCTGCTGGCCATCTTCTTTTGATGCAGCCCAGGATATGGTTGGCTTTCTTGGCTGTGAGGGCATGTTGCTGGCTGATGTCCAGCTTTCCTTCCACCAATATGCCCAGGTATTTTTCAGCAGGGCTGTGCTCAATCCTGTCATTTCTCAGCTTGTATTCATAGTGGATGTTGTCTCAGGGAGGTACCAGACCTTACACTTGGGTTTGCTGAACCCAGGTTCACCTGGGCCCACTGCTCAAGCCTGTCTTGTTCTCTCTAGATGGCATCTCGTCCTTCTGATGTGCTGACCACACCCCACAGCTTGGTGTCACCAGCAAACTTGCTGAGGGTGCACTTGACCCCACTGTCAATGTCACTGATAGAGATATTAAAGACTATTTCTCCTAGCACCAATTCCTGGGGGCACCACTCATCACCAGTCTCCCTCCAGACATTAAGCCATTGATCACCACTCTCTGGACTCAATCCTGCAGCCAATTCTTTGTCCATCAAACAGTCCATATGTATATGTATTATGTACCAGTATTTGATTACATTTTGTTGCTGTGTGACAGACAGCAGCAGAGGGGCAGTATAACAAAATGGCATCTTACATGAAAGTGCATATGAAGTAAAGTTGTGTCCTTGAACGCGGACACAATTTTCCTCCATGTGGAAAAAATGGCACCCATTGAAATTCAGTGGCACTTGCTGAATGTTGATGGAGACCAAACAATGGATGTGAGCACAGCAAGATGGTTACTGGAGCAGCAACAGTGGAAGTTGTCACCTCCACTGGAGCAGATTTTTACAAGCGCATCATGAAGGCTCTTGTTCATTGCTGATGAAAATGCATGGCTAATGGTGGTGACTATGCTGAAAAATGATGTTTTGTAGCTGATATTTTTCTCTATCAAGTAGTGTTATTGTGCTCATTGCATCAGTTATAGTTTACATAGAAAGAAATGAGGTATTATTTTCAGAATGACCTACATACATTAAAAATTTTTCTATTCTGCTTTAATTTTAATTCTAGTTTGTTTCTTCCTTTGCAGAACTTTTCTTCAATAAGCTGTCTGTAAGATAACATAAAATCCTCAGATCACATATTTTCATCAAGCTATAATATTCAGCAAATCAATTAAAACATTGAAAGAAAAAAATATTCTAAAAATCTCATGATGTCATATTTTTGCTTAAATTCTTAAAATTTTAACTTTTAAAACTAAATTTTTTGTTCTTTAAACAGTTTTTAAAAAATACCCCTGATTTAACTGTACATTTAAATATGTCCAGATTTCAGTAAGCATATGAGCTTTCAATAAAAATACTTCTTGCTCTAGAATTCTCTGTTAAAAAAATAATCTCATTTTATAAAGCTTTTTTCACTATGATTACATTTAAACAACATATGTATTTCATGTAGATTCCATGTTGTCTGACCTGCAAACCACAAAAGGGAAATGATATGGATTTAAAAAAAAAAAGCATATTCAGTAATTTTCAATTATGTATTACAGTACATTCTCTCCAGAGAGCAATCTAGGATAGCGCGTTTTTTGCATTATTCAGAAAATCATCCATGATTAGACTTGTATTCAATTAAAATTTATTTTCACTTACACTAAGAAATTATGTACGGGGTTTTCTCTTTGGTCATGTGATATTCCTGAGAGCACTTTGAAGTTGTTTCATCAGAAAATAAAAGAACCACACAAATACAACCCTCTCCTCATCCAAACCAACCAAACCAAGAAGTACCTTAAATTTCAGCATTTCTATTTCCCTTGTTTCCTTTTATCTATTAGTTTCTTCCTCTTCTGTTATTTTTTACTGATGCGAGCTAGCAGCTTTGGCTCAGGAAAGAACTACTGAAATTATGCATAAACATGGAAAAAATTCTATTAGACTGAAAGCATAAACTGCCTCATTCTTCCCCTGGTCTGTGATCCCTTTTTCTTTAGCCTGCTGTGTCTCCCTGAATGTATTCATTTTCAGAACTGTTAATTGCCATACCAGATTCTCATTTGAAATGTAAGAGCTTTCAAACAAAATAAGTTCAGTCTTCAAACATTTACAGCACCCAGCATCTGGGTAGCAGAGACAAGCTAGGGATGTGCAACAGTACAAATCCAGGCCACACATTTTTGAGAGAAACAATTTGATTCTTCCCTCTTGTCTCCAATCTGAGTGCTCCAGCTGTATTGTGCCTTGCACTGCGGATGTGTGACACAGTGCAAAGGTTGACACAATGCTGGGAAAGCAGAATGAAAGTGAATGGGACTGTAAAACTCCGTCTCTTGGCTCAGTGGGGAGTCTTCAGAGTTTACTTCAGCAGAGAGGAACTCATTTCTAGTTTTCCTTAAACAAAGCAACACAGTAAGAGGAGCAAAACTGCCTCCTCTCCTCTCTTCTCCTTTCCTTTTGTTTTATTTAATCACTTTCTTAGCATGATTATTGTACAGTTTCTCATGCCATGAATATAAACAAAGCAGTTACTCTTCTTGATTCCTACAGGGCAACCCTGTGGAGGATTCCTAGCTGCTTTTTAATATTTTTCTATTAATGATTGCATCTCTCAGAACATTATTCAATTGTTCCCACAAACAGCATGTGTGCACAAATAACATACACTTTCAGAAGAGAATTTCTCTGCTTTAAATGACAGAAGTAATTAAAAGCTACAGGAATCTCAGTTACTCTGTCCAAATAGCTCTAGGCATGTTATAATTTCTACCTATGTCCCTTTAGGTCATTGATATTTTATACTTTTCTAGTATCTGAAGCCCCATGTTGCCCTCCTACTAAACTTTAGTCCCTATTATCATGGATAAGAAACTTTTTATGTCTTGAGAGACATCTGCAGCTGTCCTGAAGGATGCCTGCATTGGTAGGAATTCTTGTCTGCGTCTTGTCATGTAACTTTTCTAAAACATCTTGTACAATACAAAATGTAATCTCTTTGATCTTGAAAACATAGGCTTAGCTTGGAAAACTATATTAAGAACATTGTATTAATGTATATACTTAACAATTTTAAATGCAAATAGATATGTTACCCTGAAATTCCTCACTCCTATTTACCTCTCAGTAAATAGGATTTGACCAGATAGAAGAATTTTCTTGTGGCTGTGGGAAGAGTTAAGCTGTTGAATCATCCAGTATTAGTCATGATCCTAACCCTAACAGTATTGAAACTCAAGCAAAATGTAGCTCATAACCCACCAAAGCCTTATTTCCTTAGAGAACAAGGAAGCCATTACCTAATTTATATAATTTAGAAGCAGTAGCAATCACCATGGCTTGCAGGTGGACAAGATTTCCTTTGAAACAGCTCACAGCTGGGAAAAAAAAAGCAAGGGATCCCATATCAAAGGAGGAGGATATCGGAAAGAAAGTAGGAATTAGAAAAAGGGTAAAAGAAATTGTCACTTTTGCAGAAAACACTTATTTGTTCAGATTGAAGCATATTTCTAGTTCAACACTTCAGGACTCTCCTCGCAGTTAAGAATTGCATGCACATTTATCACACGGCTGGCTTAGAGTGCTGATGGAGAGAAGCAGAAACTCTCCTCACATAGCCATTGAAATACTACAGAAGATTTTGGGTAAATCACGAACTTTTTGATAAATTTTACTATCAGTAAAATGATATTTAACCTCAACAAGATGTTCAGATTGTTTCTTCTGAAACTGTCTATTGGCCATACATATATGCAGGATTAAGCCATGGGCTAACTTAGTTGTTCTGTTTAATTGTGAGCAAAGTCTTGGGCAGTTTTGATAGGTATTGAACAGGAAGCACTCTTCACAGGCAATGTTCAGGCATGATTAGGCAGCAGCCAGTGAGATGCAGAGGAGGATAATCTGAGCAGGTCAGCTGTGCCATGACACCAGCACTATGAGTCAGCAGACAGTCCAGTCTCTTTGTTTACTGGTACATTCATAGACAAAACATACTCTGAGGTTGAAGCATTTGTGTGATCTAACTTCTAGGTTGTTTAAAGATTTTACCTGTCCATCAGAACTGCTGAAGCTGAAAACCTTGGCACTGCCACTGTTGGTGCCTTATGCCCAGCCTGCCTAAGCTCCCTGGCAGCTCCTCTTTTCCATGCTGCAATTGGGCAGGAGACTAGTTTGCCTGAAATTGGAGAAGCACAGATGGTACCAGAGTTCTGTCTCCAAACATACCAGGTGCTTTAAACCTTGGAGTTTTTGTCAAGTGTCTCCAAAAAGCTTTGTTTAGAGTTTTTGATTTTGCTCTTGTCTGCATTTTGGATCTACAGTTTAAGTCTTGAATCAAAAAATTACCTTACTGTTTGACTTGTAGTAAAAGTAGATTACGAAATGTAGTATGGAAGCTAAAGAATGCATGATATGCACAGTTCACTCCTACAATATATGTGCCTTAACAGCTAAGTTTGTATATGCTAGTGTATTTCCTGGTATATACAATTAGATCATAACCTTATTGTTAGAGGAAAAAAAAACATAATAAAACTCATTCTCTGGTTATTAGCACACAATACTTTCTGGCTGTGAAAATATAAGTAACAGAAGAGAAGTAGCATATCAAGATTTCTGTGTTTGTCGTACTTAAATAGCAGAAATGCTACTTTCCTCTCTGCAATTTAAATGATGATTCATTCACCCATTTCACATATTGAATATATAAATAAAACAAAACAAAATCCAGGGAAATTAATATGTTCTTCTTTATAGTAATTGATTTGCCAGTTGGTTTAAATACAAGTTACTTTATCTGTCTATGCAAGCACGCATGCATTCATCAGTGCTTCTTAGTTACTACATTTTGTGACACTTTCAAAAAAACATGGAAAATGCACAAGAACAATTTTGTTCTGTTCACAACATGCCTCTTGTAAAACCTCCTGCTAGAATTTCATTTTATGTGTACATTGAATAATCTACTAAACCCCACCAGACGTTCACTGGCATCAAACTACTTGAGTCTTGGGGTTAATTCAGCTAACACTAAAGGATGCTTAGTCCCAGGAGCAGTCTTCTTTAATCATCCAGCCCCCTTTCTCAGCTAATGGGTACCTCTGTGAGCAAGCGCTTCTCTGTCTAGCTCTGATGTTCCAGCCTGATGATGTTGAAATGAGATGATGCACTCAGGCCTTGTAAATCACAGTGTTAACCTGCTAATTCACTGATTAGCGCAGTGTAGGATATAAAGAAAGCTGGCTGTTTGACTGAAAGACAACTGATAAAGACTGAATGGGCAGAGAAATGTTGGCCTCAATTACTTGCATTCTTGCCAATCTGCAGTGGGTGTGATACTGCCGCTCAGTCCCAGAAACTTTGATGTTAGCCGCTGTGAGAACAGTCTAATAACTTTTTAACCTCATTTGAGGAGAACTGAGGGACTGGATAATATGGAATAAAAAGCAAGGTTCAGACAATTTGGTATACTTTTAAAGCATTCAGAATCAAGAGCTCTTTTGCTGAGAAAATACTCTAAGACACTAATATAAATGCCTACATTTTCCTTGGGTCAGTACTGTCAGGAGACCAACAGTTTAATGGAAAAAAGTGTGCACTTTCTGAAACAAATGATCTTATCAGTAATGATTTGCTAGTATAAATCACAACACTCAGAGTGGAAAATTCAACATAGATAAAAACTTAAGTTCCACAAAATTTACCTATTTAGATTTAAAAAAAAAATAAATTAAATTTTACCTAGAATTCCCAAACACTAAAGAGGATGCATGTTAGAAAATGACACAAAGTGGCATAAAAATTAAACATTATGAAGATTATTTTACTTTACATGCATGCTCCCAAGAGCTAAATAGCTGAAAATCAAATGTGCAAAACAATGCCTACAGCTAGAACAAAATGGATAGTAATTATAAAATGTCTTTTAGAGACTTTTCCTTATTATTCAGAAGTTGGAAGCACAGAATATTTCACTTAAAATCTTTTTATTATGAGATTTCTAGTATGATTTCCCAAATCCAATAAGTATTGGTAAGATTCGGAATGTTAGAGTTTCCCTGTCTTGTGGCTTATCTGTCTAGATATTAACAGCCTGTGATGGATATGCAGCAACCACAGGGATGAGTCAAATGGAGAAATGAATACATCATTAAATAAGATTAATTCACTTGAGACATCTTAGCAACTAAGGCAGGTTAAAATATTCTGTTGTTGCCAAAGACAGAAAAATGCATAAGTAGGCATGGGAATAATGCCCATATTTTGCTAGCTCTAGAAAGTTATTATAGAAAATCTAAACTGACTTCTGTGCTAAGCATTTCAGATGCAGTCAGATGGGAATTACAATAAAAGTACAAACCATTTCTCATTATTGCAGGGTAGAATCCAAACAGAATTAATATCTGGAAATCCCCTGACTTGTTAACTTTCTATGTTTAATTTGAAATGCATTTGGTACAGTTGATATGAAATGGAAGAGCCAAGGCAGCTAGGCTATAAAAGTATTTATTACTGTGCCATGAATAAGTTCAGCTGTGATCTCCAGCATTAAATCACACCATCCCTGGCTTTTTGTTCCCAAAGGCTGTAGATGTACATCTCCTGTTATGTCCTGCAGCATTTTAAAGCGGAAGTACACTTTGTGAAACATTACAGCATACAAATCTGATCAGGATCATAGCTACTTTAAGGAGAGGAAGACTCTGCATTACCTCCACCCACAGGTGAGGTTATCATTTTGGCATTTTCTTTGCTCCAAATGGCAGCAATCATTTAAATATTTAACTGAAGGAGAAAAGAATGGTTCAGAAATATTGACGTGAACTATTTTGAGCTAACCTGAACTGTAATATCCCCAAATGGAAACATGGTTTTAGTTCAATCAGCAGTTTGTTGCTCAGTTTTGGCAAATGTGAGTGGAGAGATTGTGGTAGATAATGAAAAAGTATATTTGGAGAAGATACATGATCACCTGGTAGGAAAGAGCCATGTGCATTCACAATGGTGACTTAAGAGCTTGTTTTTAAAATCTAATTTCTAGACTAATTTTATTCATAACTAAATTGTATCCATTTGGCCTTGGGTTGACATCATCTGCTGCTTTAAATTATTTGTTTGCAGGCCTGCTGTTTGTCTTGTACACAAAGAACAACTTCCTCTCAGATTTCCATTTTACAGGAATAGCCTTGCTGTCTTTGTCATTTCTCATAATGTAAGCTTTATATTTCTGTCACCTGGTGGTATTCCAGCTGTACACCTGCTCCTGTGATGGATTGGAATACTCAGGCTTATCCCTCACATGCATAGAGCTATCTCAATGATCAGTGTAATTTCAAGCTGATCTCAAAGACTGGTGCTTTAGAGATACAGCTGAACTGTAAGTGCATATTCTTTCAAAAATGCTGGGGATGACCAACAGAAATTGTACATTCAATCTTATGTCCTCTGGCTAGCACACAGAAAGAATAGCCTGTTTGGCCTTTTCATTGTCTTCTAGCTAATATTTCTTATCCATCCAACACCGAATCAACATAGAAACTGGAGAGACTGTTGACTGTCAACAAGTTACTCTAACACTTTTTAAAAAGTGACCTTCTTATTTATTCCCAGTATGTGAGCTCATAATAAAGTGCATTTTATGTTTGTAAGTGTATGCCTACACTTGGAGGTAAACCAGAAAGTGCTGGGTTCTGCACTTAGGTGACGAGGTTGCCGTTCGTGCCCAAACTGACCGGCTGACTTGGGAACATTTGAATTATCCAGAGGCAATTTCAGTGATCCCAGTATTGTCATGCTCAGCATTAGGAGGTCAAGAAGGGCCTGGGAGAACTTAAAAAAAAAAAAAAAGAAAAATCAGTACCTTTCAGTTGTCTAGTTCTCAATACTATGTTGACTACCAAGCAGCAAAGTCTGATGTTTTTAACGAAAAAAATACCTTTAAGAACTTTGTTTTGATATATGCATGTTTCTAGATGTCTGAAAAGAGACTTTACAACATGAATTGTGGTGCTCTGTCAGCGCTTCTCAACACTTTGTTTCTGGGCAGACATAAAAAAAGGCCTGAACTTGTCCATGTCCTGGTATCCCCTGCCCAAATGCATGACAAAAGCACTGCCACCCTGCTACCTGCAGACAGAGACTTTTCAGGTACTTGATTAGCCCCGATTCAAAGAAAGTGCATGGGGATTTATCTTGCTGATGACATTTCATTTTCACAGATGTATAGAATTTTTTTTTTTGTACTCAGAAGAATGTGTATATGAAATTTATGTAAGCCCAAAGTGAAAAAAACAGCCTATTGGATCAGATGTTTACTCCCATGGCAAAGAGAAATCCACAGCCAGCAAGTGGTACTCCCAGCATCCCTCCCACCCCTCACACACTGGAAACAAGCAGTATATTCCCACTAAGAAATAGGTATAACCACAAAGTGAGTGTACTCCAGTAATTCCTGAGCTCTCTTTTGTTCAGATTTTTTTACTGTTATGTCTTACAACAGATCTGAGGTTGCTCTATCGGTAGAAAGTTCTTCATAGAAAAGAACTATCACCACTGAGGCCATGGGAATTTGAGACATAACTTATACAAGAATACTCTAAATCTATATAAAAATGATTTGTAGACAAAAAAATGATATAAAACTTAAAGATTATGGGAAAAGTACCTTATATCTTTCATTTCATTATTATCTTATGGGAAGAAATAATCGTAATGGTCCCACTAAAACACCTGAGTAAAAGTTTACTCCAAATATTGGTGTTATATGTAAATTGTGTACATAACTAGGTGCTTCCACAACTGCCCACAGCAGCTCTGTTGAACAAAGTTAAACATTAAGTAAGTCATATTGATAAGTTTCTTCTGGCTGCCAATACCCAAACACACACAAAGGCAAGTCAGAATACTTCCTTAATAAAAAGCCACAAAATAAATTTCAATTCATTTTTTCTAGTGACATGTAGATAAATAACTGAACAAAAATTCTTAAGGAAAAAAAAATTAAAGGATTACCCAAAAGAAAATGCATTTAAGCCCTGTGAAGAGATGTCTTTATGGTTTCTTTTTGTCCTTTTGCGAGATTAAAGAACGTGGTTGCAAGGACAGAGATTGAAGAGAGAGATTCATGCTGTCAATATTTAGTTGTTATATCTTTATTTGATCTTCCCATGATCTTGAATACTTTGAAGTATGTTGCCTGTGAAAAGACACCTATTGTGATTCTTGTGGCCAAGTGGAGCTACAAAAGGATGGCATGTTTCCTGGTACATGTGCCCTCAGAACCTGGGTTCCCTGCATATTTGGACTAGGGGACGGCTTGTGCAACCTTTTTTGGGGCAAACTGGAAAAGGGGCAGTGAAGAGGCCAGGCTATTGCACGCTCACTGCGCACTGATCTGCATGGCCAGTATGCTGGGGTAACTGAATGGAGGAAGAAGGCAAGAGGAAAGAAAGGCTCTATTGATTGGAAAAGGGGCACAGTTGGGCCAGCACAGCTTTATAACAAGCAGGGATGTGATGCTGAACAAACCACACAATGCTGCCACTTCTTTTCTTTAACTCTTTTGCCCAAGCATTTGGAAAGCAACAAGGATCAGCTTTATGGGAGATATTTGAAAACACCTTGTTTCTCGTGAGAGTCTAGCACAGACCTCCCACACCCTTTGCTGTCCAAATAAACTTTACAAGGGAATGTGCTTTACATTCCCTGTTGAGCATGTATAGAAAGGATTGCTTCGGCACAGCCCGCTCTCTGTTGACGACTGTGTTTCCTGTTATTGTGAAGGAGTCATGGGCCTGCCTCCATTTCAGATCTGTGGAGTGGTGGTGCCACAGATGTTTTTTCAGGTGTAACATTCCTGTTGGCCACACAGGCTGTTCACACAAAATAAAAACCACATCTTCAGCTTGGCTCAGTGTGTCTGTTTGCTCAGTGCAGGGCTAAAGCAGATCCTCTTCTTGTTGCAAGGATGAAACCAGGCAATGTGGAAGGGAGCTGAAAACCCTTCCTGTTGCAATAGGAAATGTTCTGAAAACCAAAAATTTCACTTTCTGTGCTCTTTATGGGTCAAGTAGGGCAAAGCGAGAGAGACAGGGAAAAGCGAGTTCAAGAGATGCATAATAGCAAAGGCTTTCCTGTTGCCCAAAGAATGTGGTTAAACTTTCTCCCTGTACAAGATTTATCCTGTTGTGATTTCAAGGACCCTTAAAAAAATGAGCATTTGAGAGCCACCCACGCAAGATAGCATAGCAGCTGCATAACAACACTAATGTGGTTAATGGCTGTAAATACAGTGTAGTATTATGAAAAGGTCACTGTGAGAGTGTATCCTGCTGTGTTACAGCTTGTGCAGGTGCTGTGGGTGTATTCATAACAATATCATGTCACTGATGGCAGGGAATTATTAGATACAAACCTTCCATGTGTCGGCTGGTAGAGAATTTTGCATCCCATAAACTTATTTAACCCCAGCACAAGAGCCTTCACATTACAGCAGCTGCTTTATTTCTAAAAAACTCATCTCCCTAACACTTTGATGTACCATCAGAAATGTGTTTTCCTCTCTCTTTCCAGATCAAATTTATTCTTACTTTGTAAGCATTCTGGTTAGATAGGTAAGAGTGCTTCTCTTTTCTAGAATTATTGTTTTGATCAAATGCAGACTTGCTCGATATTACTTTTATAGTACAATGTGGCAAGGAAAACTATAACCTATGAAAGTGAAAAAGCATTTGCTGAAATGAGGGTTTATTTTATTTTTTATTTTATTTTATTTTATTTTATTTTATTTTATTTTATTTTATTTTATTATTATTATTTTTTAAGAAAAACTGCAAGCCCTGCAAACTCCTATTGAAATGAGGGCAATCTAAGGGTTTAGCTGATCCATTTCTGCATTCTTTCACTTGATTGCATTTTAACAATGGTTCTTCTGTTTGCTGCAGACATTCCTAAAACTGACAGAATAGTCAATACTTCATATTAAGAAGCTGTTGTTAAGTATTGCACATGGGAAAATAAATGGTTATTCGGGATGTTTCTAAAATGTCATCAACCCTTCACTGCTATTCAACATACTTGCATCATTCTTTGGTAAATTCATATGAACAGAGAACTAAGACCAACGTACAAGCCCAGAAAACTATAAAGGAATGCTGAAAAGAATCATGACATTTTCCAAGCATTATCCATGTTTACCTCCCAATTTGAAATTTCAGCACTCATTTTAAGCAAATCTGTAGCTATGGGAAAGTAGTAATGATGGCAGCAAAGTCATAATTATTAATTATCCATAGTCTTTATAATTGTTTTCCCAGAGAAAAGGACATCACTGGAGAAACAACATTCTGGTTATCTCTCTGACTCATTAGAGAATTCACCCAGATGTTATTCAGATGCAATAACTCACAGCTTACACATATACACGCAAACATATGCACAATTACGGGTAGGTTTGTGTACTCATACTTTTGAATACCTATCACTTTTTTACCGCAAGAGATAGCAAGTGAAGTGACTAGATCAAATTGGGCTGGTCACGCAATAAAACACTTTATTTTTATACATTATCACTAATGCAAACATATCATGAAATTCTTCAAAGCTGCTTTATCTACACTTGCCTGAATGGTACAAAAAAATTGCTCAGCTTTACAGGAAGCATCTGTAGATGCTGCAGGGCAGGGGTGAAGATGGAAACAATGGCCAAGTTTCAAGAGAATGATTGAGTACTGGAAAACTGTGAAGTTCAGGCAATGGGATATGCACTTTTTTAGGCAGTCGAAGAGGCTCAGAGCCACTGAGCAGATGACTCCCAAAAGGAATTTGAAGAGAATTAGTGGGAATGGCTATTTCAGATGGCAGAAGGAATCAAAATAGAAAACCAGTTCCTTGGGCCTGAACTGTCTCCTTTCAAGTCTGAGACATATTTCCTCTTTCTCAGATCTTTTGTATCCAAGACCTTTTTATCCTGCCTGATGGAATGCTCAGGGGGTGGGGAAGAAACTGAAGAGCACTCTGCTCCTGACATCTCCATCATTCAGGTGGATGTGGACAAGACTTGCAAATTTTCTGTCTTTTCTGGATTAATACTGCTCAGATATTTTCTCAGCCTATTCCAGTATGTCTTTCAAGACCCATTTGCTTTCTCAGAGCAGCATTCTGCCTGCTCAGGCATCCTCCATTCCCATAACCAGGCACCACTTACATATTTGCTGTCAGCAGCAGAAAGAATGTTAACAAATATAAGATGATAAGCACTGGAAGTAGATCAGAGTGGACTTCAGATACTGACAAAGTGACTTTGTTTTGAGCACTATTATTCACATATTTCCATCATAAATATCAGCAATATCAGAAGACACTATGTGATTTGATAAAAGGCACTCTGTGGAACTAGGTAAAAAAATTTGATAGAAGTTTGTATTTTAGTTCTATTTGTTATAACGCCTTCTGTTCGTATTAGGTAAAACTGCAACAATAAGTGTTCAAAAGAAGTGGCTTTAAGGATATATGAAAATCTGCCTGTTCCACATGAAGATAATAGATACAGCAAGTGTTTGAGCTATACATTTTAAGATTGCTCTGGGAAGCTCAACACTTATATATAAAACTCAGTTTCGGATCAAACAGCAGAAATCCTGTTGGTTTCGTTCTGACAGAATTCTTGCCCTTTCCTAAATTCACTCTCTCATTTGGGTTGTGATTTCCTTTATTTTTTCTTGTCTTTTGTATAGTTTTCCTTCATTTTCTTTTTAGATCCATGGTAATGCACAGTTATTTACAATTGGCCCATTGGATATGTGTTATAGCTACTGATTTTGTAGTTGAAAAATGAGCAAACAAACAACAACAATAAAAACAAACAAACAGAAGTATGCATGTTAAAATCTTCATTTAATGTTCTGATAAACAGAAATGATAATAATATTAATTGGATTTGTAGGGCTTCAACAGCTGTAATAAATAATAAAAAAACAGGTATCTAAGTTTGGATCATTAGGGACCTTCACATCCAGCTGTTGATCAGAAATTTAAGAAAAGATTCGGGAAAAGAAAGGGAAAGGTGAAGGAAGGTTCTGGAGAGGCTTTTGATCTGCTGAACCTCCTGGTTGGCTGTGTGAGATGTTCAGGAATGCAGGTAGCAGCTGGGGCATTCTTTTGCTATCAGTGTCTGTGCCTAGCTACAGGCAAAAAGCAGGGGACATTGTTGTATTGTGAGATATATACTTTATGGTTTTAGAGGGGGTAAGTAATCACTTAGTTGGTACTTAATAAGTCAAGGAGTTTGGGAGTGATAAATTGAATTTCCAGTTATCTATTCAAAAACAGATGGTCACATTTCAAAACACTTTATTACCACCATGCTAGCTTGAAAGGTCAGTGCTCACAGCTGAGGTTTTCTATTGTTTGTGATTTCTGCTTGCAGGCTGAGAGCAATATCCTGTACATTTTTTTAGCCTGTGTTACTAGTCACTTTAATCTGACATAAGCCTGCCACCCTCAATTGGATGCTCTTCTTCTTCCTTTAGGTAAGCATGAAGATTCGTGCAGCTGTGTGGCGATCTGACTCACCCTACAAATGCTATCTCTGGTACCGTGACGGTGCCAATACGCAACCAAGGGTGTAAATAGGACCATCTTTTCTGGTATTTGGTAGCATTTACATCAGATCAAAATATCTGAAGGGTCCTTGGACTGGAATCTCCTTTAGCTTCATGGAAGAATTTGGGACATTCTGTAGCTTTGAAGGCAACAATACTTATGGATTTATTTTATTCCTGCCAAGTTTAATCAAATCTCTGGAAGAAATCTCACAGCATGCAAAGCTAAATAAGAAAAAAAAAAGCAAACTGTGACATCCTTAACAAAACTGTACCTGCTTCTGGCAAAGGCTGTTTACTCTAGCAGATGATCAAGTGCTAAATGAAAGAATTTGGAGAAATCTCATATTAATCATTTTTGTTGGTTTTCTTGCCAAGACAGCAATACAAATTAACTGTTTGGTTGCATCTAAACTTAAGTAGAAAGGAAGAAAGAACATGAATAATAAATTTTTTTCTCTATCCAGGCTGCATTTAACCTCCCAACTCACCAACACATATCTTAAAGTGAAGATTTATATTTATATAGTAACAGAGAAGTTTGTGATGAAGAGTGTTTTTTAGTCATTTGTTTCAAATGCCAATTCTCACTGCTCATTTCTACTCCATCACACCAATTTTACTTCTTCAGTTTTCTCTGAATAATTCTCCTCACCTCTTCTTATTCTGTTTATAATTACTGTAGTATTCTGTGTCACACAATTTTTCAAGCTCTCTCTATCAGGCCCAGACTTGTTCAGCTTTTAAGTTTCAGTCACTTTTCAGACTTTTTGCTAAGTGAAGATTCAAGCATGCAGAGGAGGGGCATCTCCAGGCTGTGCTTACCTACAGCTTCTGAGTCATTTTCTTACCAGACTTTTAGTGTATCCTCTCTGAGGGATGTCTGTACATGAATTTGAGAGGAGAAGCCACATAAACTGGAGCCTCCAAAGAATTAACTCTAGCTAATAGACTGAGATCTAAAACAATTAGATGTTGTGAAGCATTTCAGGTAAGTATTTGTTGCATTGTCAGCAACATCATTTTTCTTCTTTCACAAACAACTTTAGTAGATCCTTTTTGTTAGATGCTGTTAGTTACACACAAGAGGTTGTTGATTGCCAGAAGAGGCATCTGCAGCAACATAGGCTGCTTCAGTTTTTCTCTTGGCTTCTAAGGAAGGGATCTTAGAAAAAAGGGACCTTTTTAAGTTATGTTTATTATTTTATTTTTACCAACTTTGCTAGCAAACAAAATTTTAGATTTCTTCTATCTGAAATAGGATTCTCTGTAATCAACAGTAATTGTTTAGTGATGCTCACTACTACTGTAAATTTACTTGCTCTCTGTCACCTAAAGGAGAGCTCCAAATAATTCATAGGTACCAGGGGAGCCTATGCCCACTGCTACCATGTACAAACCCTCTCAGCCTTCAAAGCACTCTCCAGCTGACAGTTTATCTTTGTGTTGTTTAGTGTCAACAAAAACATAGGTTTTGCATCTAGTGGACTTCCCCTAGGTATCTGTCTGATGATAATTAATTTGTGAATGTTGTTCATAAGTAATGCAGGAGAAATCTCTAACTTCTTCTATTTTCCTTCCCACAGTAAATCTCAGGATCCTTGAAGTGATCTCAATAGGATGATGATTCTTCGTACAGAGATGGATTAAATAGCAGAAATTAAAGATTATCTTTATTCTCCATGTATGATGTTAAGAGTAAGTGTAGTAAGCTCTCCAAGTTTCCAAATTACTTCAGGGAACATTTCTATTGTCTGATGAGCTCCATATCTCCTGTAAATCCTGTGTTTTGGGTATTGATTTATTCTTTAGTATAATTTTCATGACAACTTTTTTTTTTCAATTTGAAGAAAATCTATAACACAAATTGTAAATATATAAATTTCAGATTCAATTAGAACTCAAGTCATTTCAGTATTTGTTGTATGGTGGACTTGAATGCTTTTTCTTCAGTGCTTAAGTACTTACATCTGTACTTTGTTTGCAGTGTCAAAAATGGGAAGCAGCTTTGTTCTCTTGTAGAACTGGCTTTTCTGCATAAATTCAACAGTGATCCCTTTCCCTTCCCTTCCCTTCCCTTCCCTTCCCTTCCCTTCCCTTCCCTTCCCTTCCCTCTGTTTAAGCAAACAAGTTCCAATTTGGCAGTTTTTTGTTTTTGTTTTTTTTTTCTTCAGGTGTCTATTCATTAATCATTGTCTAAGAAATACATCTCAAGGCTTATGTCTGAAGACAGCTGTAGTCAAGTAAGGACCTTGATTAACTTCCTTTCTTAGTTTGAACAATACATTCTGTTATCCGTTTCAGGGTTTTGCAATGCCTAGGTTTTTAAACTACTATTGAATGCACTATTATTATCTTAGAAAACACCAGGAGTATGATAACATCTTGCAAAGTTATTTATATTTGTGTATGGTAAGTGAGAAATGAAATTTTAATGTAAAAGAGTAGGAGTTTATGGTGCATGTACTGTTTTCCATGATGCCCAGTATTCATAATTGTTATATCCTGGAATACAAAGGCGTAATTTTTCATTTCTAAAGTAAAATTCTTTGACATTTCAAAATAAATTTCAATTGACAATTTTTTTTTTCAATGAAAAAATTTCTAATTGAATCCATTTAATTAGCATGATTTGAGTCAGAAACATTAGAAAATCTTTGTATTTGGAACTATAATTGTCAGCCGTAACACTTTGTCAATCATTTCCTGGAAGCTTACTTTGGTTTGCAAGTAATACCTCTGACAAACTACTCCAGATTTTGGGAGAAAATCTTTTTGCAAAATTCAATTTACAGATTTTCTCTCTGAGTAAATAATTTCTGTCTTTCTATTTACTTGTATCAGTATTTTCTCCTTTTATCTTATATGAGAGGATTCAGTGATAGAGGTGTTGCTGTATTTGTTTAGAGATAGCAATATGCTCAGCTTTGTACAGTGTTCAATAGCAGACACTGTCCTAGAGAGCTTAAAGTCTATACTCCAGTTAATGCTTTCTTTCAGTCCCTAATAATTCTCAAGATTCTTTTACTGTTTTATCTTAATATGCTTCGTTTTTAAACTAACAACTGAACAAATCAGTGTGATTTCTCTCTGTGAAAATAATCTGACAACAGGTAACAAATTAGTCTCTTAAATTTGGAAACACCTGCAGGCTCAATCCAGCATTCACTGAAAAACAAAGGAAGAATCCCATTGTAACTATAACCTTGTATACTTGCTCCCTGGTGGTGCCACTAAAGCATATGCAGGCACTCTGGCTGTGACACCTCTCTTCTCTGTATCTGCAGGGAACAGGCGAGTTGTGGCAAATTACTGATGCTCTGGTTGTGAATGAGTCCTCTCTGGATAAATCATATCTGATGCTTTGGTGAATGTACACATGCGTTTTGAAGCAATGAAGTGCATGTCTCTTCAGCAAGCCTCATTGTAATTCTGTGGTGTATCTTTTCGCTATCAGGACTGCCAGCAGCAAGGTGAAGATGACTGTGATCTGCCAGTTGAATGCTGAGCATATGGAAGGACATCCTGTGCTAGGAACAAAAGGACAGTTAAGAAGAATGAGGAAAAAGCAAACTTCAGCAGGAAAGCTTTGTAGTCCTTTGGGCACTGCTAGTTTATTTTGGTTGTGGATAATTTTGTGTTTGTCTCTTTAGTTACTCCTTTCTAAGAACAACATCAGCCAACATTGAGCTGTGGTGCTTCAGGTTCTTTTCTGGGTTAATCTGCAGGTTTAACTTGTGGACTGGCACGAGGACCATCTGTTTAGTGTAGTTTGCAGGCAGAGTGAAGATATGAATGTTGTAATTGTCGGTAATTCACTAAATAGAGAAGGCAGAGAATGTAATTGAATTTCTGTGTTTGTACTGATGGACATTTTGTATATATGGAGTTGTTCAGTTGAAGCTTTGTTTTTCTCTCTTTCCCTTTCCCTTTTCCTTTTTCTTTCTACTCTTGCGAGTGGTTATGCTGCTAATTTTGTTCATCTTTGAGAGTGCTTGTAAAGAATGAAGTCATCATACCTTTGTTTTGTATGTAGTGATGCGGAGAAAAATTTCTGGTTGTGCCTTCACTGTGTTTGAACAGTGAAATGACTTACAGATTTAGTAAGAAATGGAGACATTCTCTGTCACCCAAACTTCTTATGTACTGTTGTGGTGAAAATAGCTTAACACTCTGAGAAAGGAAACATTTTGTGCTGTATTTGTACCTCCACATTTCCCATCCCCACAGCTTATACCTTGTGCTGACACTAATATTGCTTCCTCCTTGGCTCCATTCTCATTCAGTTCAGTCACTGTATATAAAAATTTGCTCTTTGCTGTTCTGTAAACATTTCTTCACAAGCAACAGCATGCTTACATGTGTTTCATACTGACGCAATACCCGATATTACACTTACTTGACAAGGATCCTAACTGTTGCATAAGCCAGAGCTGCTTTGCCTTGATGTGTTCCTGGACTGCCTAGCTAGCTCTTAGACTTTTTTCTACACTTCTGTTTCCATCTTCTCCATTATGCATAGAGTGCGTTACTGTAACCTTACTGACTTACTGTTTTCACATGTTCATTTGTTTTTCTTCAATTTATTCATATGGTTTTTTAAAAATGTAAATCATGGCTCATTAAAAGAAGAGAGAAGGAAATGTAAGAATATCCCAAGAGGTTCAAATCCCAGGGCTAAAAGGCAAAAAAAGGTACAGAACTGCTGCATAGAAGTAGGTTGCCTTCTCATATTCTGCACCAACTCATGTCAACACTAAAGAAAAAGATATCAGATTCATAATTCACAGAGATGCCCTAGTTACTGACCTTAATGTATGCATCACATTCTTTAAATTCTGACTTTACTAATAATCTATCTAACTTTTCATCATGAGCCTTACTTTATCTGTAAAGGGACAGCAAACTGGAAAAGAAATTGTAGCTAAGTGGAATGCGTGTTTAGGACATTTGAAATACTCTGGAGCACGCTGAGAAAGAAAAAATGGAAAGGTTTGTAAAAATTTGTTGCCTTTAAAGAAGGGTCTTTCCAACCTTGATTTGGTATTTTCAGGTCATGTTGGAAGCCTCTACCTGAAACTACCACTATCTGAATCTCTATGAGCTACAATTCACAAACTCAAGCAGACATGAACAACAATTAAAAGCTCTGAAGCTCTGAATCACACAAATTCCATGTACCTCCTCCTTACTGCAGATTCAGTGTAGCTGATTTTGTAGTGTCTCCTTCAAGAATTACCAATTTATATTTGTACTGTTATTGCATATAGAGGCCTGAGTCTATGCTGTGGTGAGTGGGGACACATGAGAAAAGGAGAGACTGCTGGGTCATGGTGGGATTCTTCCCTGCTATGCAAAACCATGAATTGTAATTCATGAATCACAGACTTACTATTAGCAAGCACATCAAATTTCACAAAATACAAAGAAACAGATGGATTTTAGAACATTCCAGGCAGAGAAAAAATGAGAAAATGGCTTGCTATCTATCCATCAGACCTTTCTATCTGCTTCTCAGATCTTCCTGCCCAATTAGATCTGCTCTCTAAGCTGCCCCTGTGAGTGTGCTACAGTGTCTTTTAGTCATGTAAACTCATTGAATGATATATATTTCTTAATACAGTTCACTAGATTGTGTAGATTTAATCCAGATCAGACATGAACATGTGATTCCAACCCTGTAACGTTAGCAGGAGAATGTGATGTGCATGCTGGCTTTTTGCTCTTAGTCTGGTTCATGCTGGTTACAAGAGGGCAGATTTCTGACCCAGCATAAAGCTGGAGCAGCACAGACAGACAATACCTGAGGCAACATCAGGTCTGCTAGGACAAAATTACCTATTCAGGGCTGTCTAAACAAATGTGAAGTGGCGGAGTGAGTTTCTAGTAGTCTAATGCTTTGTGCTATGCAGCTATGCAATTTTGTACTCAATGCTAGTTTTACAGATGCCTTGAAACAAGCATTGTGTGCCTTCATACTTGATTTATCATCTCATGGTACCACTGCTTTGAAGAGTACAGGAGGCAGGTATTAGCTAACACTATACTTTTTCTCTGCAGCAAGGTATAAGGCAATTTCAGCTCAGCCATCAGCATAACTGGATCTGCTTATTGATAATGTCAGAAGTCAGTCTGCAAGAAAAGGGGCTCTATACATCTGTCTCTCCATTTTTTTTTAAAATATAGGTGCAACTTATCCATGCCCATATGCTTAGCAGTCTAAATTCAGTCAATATTGAAGATACATAAAATACACTGTTCCCTTATATTTGTATTAAAAAGTTTCAGGTGTAGTATAGATGTTTCTAGCTGTTGTGTGACCCAAACTACAGCATTTAAAAAAAATACAATTCATAGTTTACAGAAAGGATGCAGAAAGAAGAACAAACAAGTTAAATCAGGCTCTGTTTCTTTTTTTGGGGGGAACATTTTATTTGAAAGAATCTTATTTTCTTCCCACCTCTTCATTTTTGACAGGTGTCAGTCAAGTTATAATCCAGACATAAGAACATTATCATTCTCCACCCCTTTTCTGAACTATTTATACATGAAAGGAGGAAAACACGCTGTCACTGAAGATGATAACTGCCTAATAAGTTGTTCTTTATTTGTAAAAATTCATTTTGAAAATCATGCAATAGAAGAATATACTTAGTAGTAAATCTTTACAGAAATAATTTCTTATCTTCGCTTATTATTACAGTAAAAGGTTGTAGGTTTTTTTTGTTGTTGTTATAATATAAATTACATTCACTTGCTTCTTTATAACTTAGCTATACCTTCATTCGGTCAGTGCAAATGGTTTCTGAGGTGAGTTCAGAATAACACAAATACACTGCTAGTCACCTAAATAAATAGACAAGACAAATTTCCTGATTAATCCAACTTACAGTGCTATTATCCATAGAAGAAGTTCTTTCATACATGACTAATCTGAGAATGATTAATCTGTTCAGTAAGAAATACTGCAGTACTGTCTGCAATAACCATTTATATGCCTATCCTGCCATACACACCTTCCACCCCAGGGCACCTAGACATGGACTTATGTTTGTGCTACTGAATGCTACTTGTGTTGTAGACTAAATACTAGCTGTATAATTTAGCACTCCAATTCCTGCAGATTAAAGCACTTTGTGCTAGAGTCATGTTGCTGTTTGCAGACAGCTGTTTGTCTGTCTTTTGTAGACATATGAATGGAAGAATAGAGAGAATTTCAGGAAACTAGTTAGCCCTGCCCATTAAGTTAATTGACTTTTTTAGATTGAAGGCAATTTGAACACCTTTTAATCCACACCTGGCCATCCCATCTCATATAGGTTTTGTGATGCAATTTTGGGGGACCTACTCACAAAAACATTTCCTACTCCTCCACCAGAGTATGGAATCAGACAAAGGTGGGAATAGCACTCCACAGCCGCTCCCTAAGAGGCCAATGTGATGAACAGCCCCAGGGATCAAAATTTCATCACAGGGTAATCAGTATTTAAGGTAAAATTCTAAAGTAAGCTACTTGGACCTGAATCAAGTCATACCCAGAGAGGCAGAGAGCTGGGATGATTCTGCTGATACGTCCGCAGGGGATTTGTAAAGTCCTCTACCTCTAACAAGTCTTTCTTTCCATTTGACACCCTCTCACCTATACACTAATGCTTTTTGGAGCTAGGTGAGAAATGAAAAAAAGTACACCTGTTTGCACTTTTTAACATTAGTAGTAGGAAGTATTATGTAAAGTGACTACTGCAAACAACTGGAAGTTTAGCTTGGCAAATGGCAGGCAGTCTCTGCACAATGTTGTTGCCTGCATAGGGAAATTCCTAGCATGACTGATTCAAGAATTTAACATAGCTGACACCTTGCTGAAAAAAAAGATAGATTCAATTTCCAAGCACCTATTTTTGAAATATAACATTACTGAAGAATTTAAGCAGTGTATCCAAAAAGGAAAGAGTGAAGAAAAAAAATTCCTTTCCATATTTCCGACATCTTCATTTTATGAGAAAGCTGCAGTGGTGAGTTCAGTTCCTTTCTACATCAAAGGACAGCTGTAACCAGTTCTGGAAGTGGGTTAACATGTGATAATTAAGTGACTTTAAATATTAATCATCCTATTTAAAAGTAGCATTGGCAAAGAAATAGATCCCAAAAGAGAAGTAAAATTACATTATAAACACTATTCTGTTAAAAGGGGACCTATTCAAGTGCTTTCTTTGAAGGCAGATGAGAACTTATCCAGTGTCTGGGTACATTCCCAGGGTGCTATGGGGAGATGAATTTTTTTCATAATTTGACAAACTTCTTCCAAGACACACAGTGCACAGATTTAAAATGCATTTTTCCTGTCGTGTGTCTGTGTTTATGGGTGAATACCATATGGACTTTGGTCTGGGCTTTACTCATCTGAAAAGCACTGGGAGAGGGCTCCGTGTTTCAGTTAACTGTTTCCTGTCATGCAGACAAAACATGTTTATGTGAAGGAAGCAAAAATGACAAAGCTATGTCAAAGTAAACAAGTGCATGACTGAAATTTCATTTCCTCAGGGTTTGGAATATTTTCATTGTTGTTATTCACATCTGGATAAAAAGGACGGATTAGGTATCACAACTGTTAGCTTCAGCTTTTATCAGGGAACTGAAGCTTTGAACTGTTTACATAATTTGAAAGCTAAGCTGAGCCTGAAGGCAGCAATCAACTTAAAGATTCGTCCTACAGTAGTGTCTTGACTGTTAATGTTGAAATGGAGCGGATGTGCCTGATTGACACAAAGTCAGGCAAGGCCTTAGTAGGGATTCTGGAAACTGATAAAAATGATAGAATGTTTTTATAAAATTGTGCTCTCTTGTACAGTGGCTAAGGGAAGAAGTGGAAATATTCATGTAGATCAACTTGGATGGGTGTGACTTTGTACAGCCTACCCTCCAGTGCAGAGGATTGACTGCAAATTTTCTCATAGAAAACTGAAGTAAATAAAAATACACTGTTTGGTTAAAATTGGAAATTTGTGCATTCAGCCTTCTAGGTTTTTTGAGGGGGGGATGTCTTATTTTCTGTGATATAAGAAAGTTAGTTCAATCCTGAAGATGCTGTTTAAGCTAAATCCTGCTGTTCTTGTGCTGACATTTAGTGAAATGAATGTTGTATTTGGTTCTGTCTTTATTCTTTTTTTTTTTTTTTTTTTTAAATATTCATTGACTTTAATGAGAGTTTTGTAAGGGCTGAATTAAACTAAGTAGAAACATCAGGACCTAACTAAGATACTGACTTCTCCCACGTCCTTAAAGCTCAGGATACTGGAGTTCATTAACTCTTATAAAACACAAATGGTCGTACTGCTGAGTACTGGTAAACAGAAAGTTACATAGATGCATTAGCTTACTTGCCTTCAATTTCTGTAATGCCTGGTAAGAAGCTGTTTCTCTGCATAATTTTGTACATCCAGCTATGACTGGAAAATTGTAATCATGTAATCTACTTGTAGGGAATTTGCAGAACTCACAGGTCCTCGACAGCGTCTTGAGCTGGGCAGGTGATCATGCACGTAGTCCCAACAGATTGAAGAGCAACAGAGTGAGCAATGAAGTATGCTCCTGTCCCTACTGTGCCACATGTAGAAGTGCAGGGGCAGCAGTGAAGGAGTTATAGCATCATTTTACATCTAGTAATGGATTGTCACACTTGGAAATACTTATCTAGCTAGCAGAATTAGTTCCCAACATTATTTCCCAATTATATTTTAATCTGATGAATGATAATGTGAAGACTTAGTCTCCCAGGGAAAGCACTTTTAGAAGATACAGTGCCTATTTGTCAAATTTTCTGCTGGTATGTGCACCATTTGTTGTTGCCTATGTATACAGTATTTACTTGCAGGAAAGTGCTTTTTCTTTGCAGAGAAATAACCATTTGAACAGCTTTCTGCTCCAGCTTAAAAAAAAAAAAAAAAAAAGCCTGCCTGCATTTTTCTCTTTCTAAGAACAGATTATTAGGGCTACAATATTCGTAAGAACATTTGTCTCTGTTCCATGAATTGATTGCAATTGTTTAATGTGATTTTTGGTTTTTGTGCATTACTAATTGCAGTCTTAAGTAACCTTTCTTGTTGCCTTGTTTGAGACTTTTAGCAGACAGTGACCAGAATAATAAAACTGTATATTGTCCTAAGCAGATTCACTCCTAAACAAACTGTTCCTCAAAGATTTTCAGAAGGCACCAGCAGCTCTTTAAGAAGGAACAGCCTACAAAAATGTTATTTTTCACAGTTAAGCAGACTTTGGTCTAAAGCTGTGCAAACAAGCCTCTGAATCTTTGTCGCTCTCAGGGACTGTTTTTGGGTGTGTGCTGATCTATAAATCAAAACCATTTGAAACAATGTAAAAGAAAATGTTTTAAGAAAATAAATACAAAAGGAAGTGTTTTTCTCTTCTCCCTCCTGCAGATCAGGATATGTTCCAGAGAAGCCAAAGGCATTACAGAGATGCAAAATGAGAGTATGAGAGAGGAGGTTTAAGAGTGCCTGATCCAAATTCTACTGAATTAGTGGCAAGTTTCTCCTTGACCACAGTGAGTTTTGGATGAGATCCCAAGCTCTGATTTTGGCAGTAATCTTGGCTACCACATCACAGTCCACTTCACTCTGAAATAGGCAAGAACTAAACTAGCAAAAAAATAGGTTAAAAATAATAATAAAAAAGGCATCAGATCTATGAGAACTTTGCCAGTCAATTTTATAAATAATATGTGGCTCTTCATGAAACCATATGTAACACTGGCATTGTATAAACAGTCCAAAATAGCTTAAAGACTTTCGAGTAGCACTGATGTAAAAGGCACTAAAGTAAGATGACAGTTTTTAATGCTTTGCCAGGATTACAAGATAATATAGCCACAGGTATTTTAGAGTGGGCATTTTATATTGGATCTTATTCAACATCTGATATCAGTGGCAAAACTCCTGGAGCCCTTAGCAGAGAAAGGACCCAGGCAGTTGTGATGAGAGGAATCTATTTGCTCTGAAGGCAGCAGAGATGATGCTGAATATTACCTGATGTTGATTGATGTCATCTACCCTTGTGTTCCTGATGGCTGACATCAGTGTGCAGTAATAAAAGAGCTGCCCTCCTAGGGAACCTAAACACTGGAGCATGGCTGGAGGTGAAGTCTGTGTATGAGGATACCATCAACAATTAAAAGTTTTTCCTGCCAGGATCCACTTAGAAGGAAAAATAAACAAATGGCTAACTTGTTCTGGCTGTTTTTTTTAAATGAAATGATGCTGACTATTTTGAAAGAAAAAAAAAATCTGTAAGGTCATTTAAGCAGCTGTAGTTATATTGTTTAAAAACAATATAAGAAGAGATGAAGATAGGGCTGGGTTAGGTGATGTTAATTACAGATTCTTGTTTGTTTTGTTTGTTTTTTGTTTGTTTGTTTGTTTTGCTTTGCTTTTTCCAATTCAAAGCCTGCAAGTACTTCCACTCATAGTATTTGCTAAAAGGAATATAAGAAACACCTTACTTTGTGGTCAGCAATTAACTGTTTAATAGCCATCCTCTGACAAACTAGCTCAAGCTTATGCTTTATATTTAAATCAATGGGAGTGCTGTTCACAGAAAAACCCAATGTAGCTTTTCAATATCCTGAGATCAGGGAGGAGAGAGATTTTGCCCCTAAGGATTTCTTGTGTAACTTTTTGTTTAACTGTCAAGAGTAGAAACAACACATAGCTTTGATGAGTGTTAAAAAGTCCAGTCAGTATCAGGGAAATAATGTGTCTACATGCAATTGTCCCATAGTGCTTTTAGGTCTCCAGTTTATTCTCTGGTCCTGTGTCTTAATTGCCTGCTCTGAAGAAATCTTACTCTCTCTTAGGCTCCCTTTTACAGTGAATAAACTGCATATCTTCTCAAACCTTCTGGAGGAGGATCACACAAGAGTCTGCTACAAATAAGCCCTTTACTTACTCAGTCCTCCAGGAGACTTTGTACCCTTGGCCATCTCCAAGGGACTAAGAACATGTTGTATATTTCATGGTATAAAAACATTATGCTGAAATGCTCCAATACAGTCCTTACACTGTTTTGGACTCTTTCTACTGAATAAAACACAGAGCAAAATAATACCTATGTCTGACAGCCCAAGGAAACCATGAGGGTCCTAGGAGAGTCCCAGGGCCAAACGCTATGGAATGTAGATGCAGCTAATTGTCTTCACCTCTTGGCACAAAAGCAATTAGCAGCGTAAATATTTACCTAGCCAAAGCACATGTCAGGCATGGTTAAAACAAATCTGTATATGAAGGATCATAATTAACTCAATCAAGTGCTCAGTTTATCTTTCAGGGCTTTGTTCATCTCCCTGCATTTAGCAACTGATGCAAGCAGTTGGAAGAGCCATGGGAAGTTTAGCAGTCCTGACTCTTGGAAATCTCAAATAGTATTTTCCCATCTTCTAGGAAAAGGTGCCAGATCACTGCCATTGGAGCAGTGTCAAGGGAGCATTAAGTATGGTATACTACTGTCTTTGAAAAAAATACATCTTGCAAGATCTTTCTATTTATATTTCAGGACTACAAGTGTGATACAGAGAACAGAGAAAGTCTAGAGAAGAGACTTAATCCTGCATAAGTGAAAAAGGCCTTCCTGGAATTATTCTGGGAGTCAAAGAGGCTATGTGTCTTGGCCACCAGACCTCTGAAGAGGTTAGCGCTCCTCTTTTGTAATATTTGCATCCTGCTGGGTGGGTTATTTTCTGAGTCATATTTCAGCAGTGCATAGCTTTTAAGGAGGGCTAGGGAGAGGCAGGAATGTCCTGGTTCACAGAGACATTTCCAATAGTGTCAGAGAAAGTGTATACAAAGTATTTTATCAAGTACTGAAAAGTACAAAGGACATTGTTCTCCACAAGTATTGTGAAGCCTGGGAATGTCATCTCTAGTCACTGAAAAATGAGTTCCACAAAGTAAGGAAATCATCTTAGTCCTTTAATGTGATGGTGGATTTTCATAAGAGACTTCTGGGAGCCCCTGAGGGTCTCTTCTACCAGATCAGATGGTGCAGTTCAGCTGCAGCTGCATCCCATTAAGATTCTCTTTCTATTTTGGATGGCAGGTCATGAAGGTTAAATCTGACCCAAGGATCCTTACCAATGCAGTACTCACTACATTTTAGAAGCTGAGCAGAAATCAGTTGTGAGTAATAAATAATGAAAAACAAATCTGAAATTTGAGGTATGGGGGGGTATTTATAATTAAGCATATAAAAAAAAAATTTCAATGTTGATAACAAATTATTTTTCTGTGTCACTTCATGTCATTCTTTCCCTGTTGGTAAATTTGCATAATGAAAAGCTGAAGAGATCAAGAAGTTATAGGCAGAAATACATAAGTCTCTATAAAAGCAGAAAAGTTAACCCAATGACTTCTCTTGAGCTGTGAAAACTGAATCCTGTATTTTCAAATGTTGTTTACGTGCTTCATATCTATGAGCCAGAAAGCATAACCCTTAAAGCCGGACTTGTCTCCATAACCCACTGACTTTCTGACATCTTAAGGTCATGCATCCAAAGCATGCACAAGCAGGAAATGCAAGGCTTCTCCCAACCACATCCTGGTGTGTCTGCAGTGTAAATTAGTGCTGTGAGAGCTCTGGGAAAATTCATCTGGCAGGCGTACTATTTTTCTTTTCATTTTTTCTTGTAAATTGTGCTAAAGTGTTTGCTCTTAGTCTAAGACTAATTAAAATTAATGAGAATTAAATGTAAAGGAAAAAAGAAAGATCAGCTATAAATGATTGGTGATGGTGGGAAACCTGTATGTTGAGAAGTTATCTAGCAGGAATCTCCTACAACTTAGGATTTATGTGAATGATAAGATGTAAGACAAAGATTAGGGAATATTTATCAGAACTGTAATGCAGTGATGTAAGACTGACAAATATTAGCCAAAAAGCTGATCATCTTCAGTGTTCAGGATAGGGTAAGTGCACATTCTTATTTACAGTACAGGACATAAAATAGTATATTTTTGACAGGACTATAGATATCTTCATTTTAAGTCTTAAAGAAACTTCTCCTCTTAACTCATCTAGCAATTTATTTATCTAGCAACAGAATTAATCCTCTGTCAGTCATATCTTTGTCAGGTCAGCCAAAGCTACAAGAATCTACACAGAGATGCCATTGATCCCTATTGAGTAACTGTTATTGAAGAGTCTCAGATTGCTCTTAAAAATAATCATCTTTCATTAGGCTTATATGAATTAGAAGCCAGCAAGTAAAAAAAAAAAAAAAGAAAGAAAAAAGAAGCAACAAAAAAATAACAGCAACAAAAGCCAAACCCAAGACTTAAAGGAAAAAGCAGAAAAAATGAAAGTGTTCTATAAGCAGTTGTTGGTCTCAGGGTACTCAGCTTAGATTTAAAGAAAATAAATTATTTTATCCTGTATGATTCTTATCACAGGTCCAAGTTAAAAATAGAACTGAACTTTCAAGGTGTTTGTCTGAAGATGAGGCCATATAGCAGAATGTTAAATGAATTTCATCACAGAGGAGAGTGACAGTTTAATTCTTAAAAAAAAAAAAAAAAAAAGGAAAGGAAATTCACAGAATCACAGAATCACAGAATTATAGGGGTTGGAAGGGACCTCCAGAGATCATCGAGTCCAACCCCCCTGCCAAAGCAGGTTCCCTACAGCAGGTCACACAGGTAGGCATCCAGGCAGGTCTTGAACATCTCCAGAGAAGGAGACTCCACCACCTCCCTGGGCAGCCTGTTCCAGTGCTCCGTCACCCTCACTGTAAAGAAGTTCTTGCACACATTTGTGCAGAACTTCCTATGCTGCAGTTTCCAGCCGTTTCCCCTTGTCCTGTCTCCACTCACCACTGAAAACAGTCTGGCCTCGCCATTCTGCCCCCCACACCTTAGATATTTATAGACCTGGATCAGGTCCCCTCTCAGTCTTCTTTTCTCAAGGCTGAACAGACCCAGCTCACTCAACCTTTCTTCATAGGAGAGATGCTCCAGGCCATTCACCATTCCTTAGCTCTGTTCCTATATAAATGAAATAAACATTTACAAAGTTCTCTTTAAACTGTGCAATACATCCAACCGCCTCACTTGCACAAACCCAACCACCGGGAAACATGTCCAGTGCTTTCTGAACGGCACAAATGAGGCGCTGTTGACACAAATAAGAAATAAATAAATAGAGTTAGGGAAGGACTTACCCTGTTTGCACCAAAAAGGAAGGGAATTAATGCATCAAGTCTGTAAGTACAAAAATTCACTCAAGAAACAGCTTGGGAAAAGTAGTTATGTAACAGTTTAGTATACAAAGCAAGAACAGGTACAACTACAATTTGACAAATAAAACGTGAATTCTGAATGTCTGCAAATTCTAAGTACTGCAGTATCCAAGTGCCCATCTGCTCAGATCATGAAGATCTCAGCTGGATAGATTATCACATTTATGATATGTTGATGTTGAACGAAAATGGTCAGCAATAGCAGAGACTAGTACTAACATCCACTGCAGTATAGAATCATAGAATCATAGAATCATAGAATGGTTTGGGTTGGAAGGGACCTTTAAGATCATCTAGTTCCAATCTCACTGCCACATGCAGGGACATCCCCCACAAGACCAGGTTGCTCAAAGTCCCAGCTTGGCCTTGAACACCTCTGGGGTGGGAGAGGAAGCATTCACAACCTTGATGATCAACCTGTTCCAGTGTTTCACCACCCTCACAGTGAAGAATTTCTTCCTAATATCTACAATAATCTACCCTCTTCCAGTTTAAGGCCATAAATCTCCAACATAAATAAGGCATGAAATCTCCAACAAACCAGAGGAAAATGCTGAACTGGACAGCATGAGGTGAGGCACAGAAAATGCATATACAGCAAGAAAGAACAAAGCTGACGGATGGGATCACAAAAATATGATGATCTCGTTGGCCTTAGTACCTCCCATCACGGCCATTTTATTCATATATCTTTTGCCTACGTGGAAGTCCAGCAAATGCTACTGAAATCCATGCATTTCTTTCTGACTACTCAGAATCAATGTCTGCCATGCATAATAAAACATTGTTGCAGGTCTGATTCGATGCAGTGCATAAAACTTCCATCAGCTGAACATCAGTAATGCTGTAACTATTTCAAGATGTGACTTTATGATTCTTAGCTTCATTTTATACTTTAGAAGATTGATGAGAGGGGCTTGACTGACGTCATTAAAGACATGCTGTAAACACTCCTAATTTAAATATTAGAATTCCATAACATAGCTCAGTCCAGATGATATTTATTAGAAATAGACTATTGTTTTCTTTATTTGTACATTTTTTCGGAAGTCCTTATAGCCTTTCCTGGAAGTAAAAAGAAAAATTCTATATCTTTAAATCAGACACATCTGGTATAAAAGCATTCAGCTTAGTGCAGAAGGATTATACAATGGATGAATGGATGCCTTTAAATGCAAACTGATCCAGAAGCCCTCCTTGCTCCTAGAGCAAGACAGACAGTGTGTGAGTGACAGCACAGAAAAAAGAACCTTTCCCTGGCTGTGTCTGGAGCTCACACAAGTCTAACACAAGTGTACCTGCAGATAACAGTTAATTTGGAAGCAATAAAGAGGTCAGGCAAATGGAAAGATATTCAGAGTGAATAAAGTTTCTGTTTTGACTTCACTGATGAAGTAAGGCAAGCCGGTAGCTTGGCAGAAAGGTTTTGCCCGAGCAAAGTTTATCACTATAAGGAAGTTTTGTTAGTGACAAATATATGAATAACGAGAAAGGCTTTGTTAGGTGAACCGTTTAATCCTGAGAGGATGTAAGGAGTCTATTGAAATAATATTTCAACTTTCAGTGCTCACTGATTTTGTTTTTGTCTTATTTGTAATAGAGTAAAACAGGAAGCTAATTCTTTCATAGCATGTTTGAACAGTAAAAATGAACTGGTATCAATAGTTGTTTGGCTGGTTTGTGGCTTTCACAAAAGGCAGTGCTGAGATACATTTCTTTTCCAAGTCATTGGAAGCAGCTGAGTCTGAGACTTTTAAAAATGACACTGGAGAGATATAAAAATTGAATACAGAGCAGCCAAATACTAGGAGATAAGAATTGAAGACTGACCAACTGCCTGTAAAGCCAAAGCAAATATTTCCATCAGTAAAACCAGCAAATAAGTTTAGGAAACATGATACAACTAACAGCTGCATATGAACATGCAATGTTTGGAATAAATTCAAGGTAAGTCAGTGGTCTGAATTTGCAGCTTTGGAAGTCAGGTCACATACGTTCCTGGCAGATAGTGTGTGAGTATCTTAGCATTTCCTGGAGTGTGCCACTACATTCACTACAACATAGCACAAATGAGAAAGAGGCTTATTATTAAAGGCTCAAGTTAGTAACTGCTGTGGGTGGAACCATAAAAAAAATGAGTTGGTTAGCACTTTGCATCATCAGTGCATGACTGTGTCCAGCTTAGCTGGATTCTGTTACAATCTGCCATTATTTTTGGTTTGGGCAGAAACTATAGTTCTAGCATGAAGGCTTGGCTTGACTGCAGGCAGCTGAGACCCTTGACCTTTTTCTGGCACTTTGTTGATACTCTATGTGTACATCAAGCTTGAGGTACCGTGAATATGTGCCCTGGGTCTGATGACCTCTCTTTAATGTAAATAAATCTGAGTGCCTTTACTATGCTGTGTCAAGATATGCTCTATCTTGTCCACATGGACCAATCAGACAAAACGTGCTTGCTTACTTCTATATGACAAATAAACACATAACTATCTCCTTTGTAAAGGAAATGTGGATAGATGTCAACTTAGGACTAGTTCTGTTCTGTTCAGTGACGTCTTGCTGACATCCGACAGAAAAAATCGGTTTTCTGACAGAAATAGAAAATTCTACATTTCAAAGAAAACAACAGTTTTCACAAGTGCTTTGAAGGACACTGGAAACTCCATTCTGATCTCATTTATGTCAACTGGAAATTTGATAATTGAATTCAGTAGTACCAGTGAAGCAGTGTAGTACTGTCAGAGAGCAGTGTGGTCAGAGAAGCTACCTTTGGAAGAACTCTTTCCTAGTCGCCTATTTTGTCCCAAACATTAGACATGATTAAGGGTATATTTCTATCTTTCATAGCATGCTGCTATGCTGCTATGCTGGCAGAGCTGAGCTATGACCCTAGTTTTTGAATGAGACAAGAAACAGCCCTCCTGCCCAAATGATTACTGGTCTTAGGCTAAAGCAGAATACATTTTAAAAGCCTACATTTACTATTTAAATGCTCCTCACAGAATCGAATGATTTGCTTTAATAACTTGTTTACATAACAGATGACTGCTCACTTGATGCCACTGTTTTCTGGACCAAATATAATTATGTGATATTTAAAAAATATATTTTTCCTGGATTGATATTTCTGTTCTGTATCTTCTCACAATTCACCATCTTGTGTTTCTTCCCTTGTCTTTCCCTTTGAATGTTTACTTCTTTCTACTCTTGTATTGGTAGTTCTCTCTCAGCCTCTTATACATTTAATTTTATATTAAATTATTATTATTATTATTATTAAATTCTTATGAATTTAAATTTATACTCTCATATAAAATGCCAGAAATATGCATGCTACATTTAAGGGGGTTTAATGACCCGTTTGCTTCATATAGGGTTGGTTCTGCCAGAGAGGGCAATCCTCACCACAGAGACAACAAGAACGATATGTAGTGATTTGTTCCCTTGTACATGCCAGCATTTCTCCAGCAGCATAATTCAGCTATGGGCAGGCAAAGACTCAGCAGAATTGGTCTTGGTGTCTTTAAGCCTTTTTACCTTGCTGACAAAATCTGCTGTTCTCCAAAAGGGATTTTGAGGTTCACAGATTTATTTTGCTCTTCCTGTGCCATGCCAAGGGTAATACAACAAAGAAAAGGTCTAACAGAAGGGTCAGTCAGTGACTCATGCCAATTGCTTACAAAGGAAAGGTTTCATCTGCTTTTTTTACTGTAGGAATTATCACTATAAAAGAAGTATCACTATGAAATAATAGCAACTGCAGAGCTACTATCTATCAATTCATAAGGACAACTGGGGAATGAATAAACAGGGAAAAGGGAAAGGAAGGACAAAGTATACCTTTATTTCATGCCAGCTAGCTGAAGATACGCATCAGGAGAAACACCTTGCAGAAGGTATCAGGCTCAAGCAGAACAAGTTCTGTCTATTTTACAAAGTTAGAACAGTTTTTAACTTCCCATTTCATGGAATCATGCTATTACAGATGCTTTTGAATACTTACTCTGAGCACGACCAAGGCTGACCCTTTAAATACTATCATCCTTGTACAGTTGCCCTCTCCAGTATCATTGAAATCCTTGGAAGAAGAAAACCATGCTCTCTTAACAGGAAAATTTCAGCTGCAGTGAGCCATATGTGTTTACCAATCACTGCCAGTCCTTACTCTGTGGGACATGCTGATGCCCTCACAGAGATGCCTGTATTAAGGAGAAATGTTTTCCTTTGCAGCTGAGATGGATTAAGCTGCAGAATACCCACCTCTTTATAGTTTTCAATTGGGCAAGAAAAGGCAATATCTGGCAAGATCAAAGTGGATAAGCAGCCATGTATCCTCCCAGCAAGTACACTTCACATCTGTGACTGCCTCTGATGCCACCAGAGTAGGGAGGACTCCTGAGCTATATCCTTCACAGAGTTCTGGGCTGGAGTCATAGTGTGGCTAGTCCTCAGGTGGGAATTTCTGCCTGCAATAGAAACAAAGGATTTCAAATTTCCTTTAGAGAATTCCTACTTTTAATGAGCATGGATATAACCCTTATGCAGAGAAAAAAGTTTTGGCAACATCAAAATGCTGATGTGAGGTTTCAGGATGATTCAGATAAATTGTTCAACTTAAAAAAAAAAAAAAAAGGAAAATTAGCAAAAAAATTGAAAGCACGTGAGATTCTTGCCTTTTGAGATGAGAATGAAATGATTCATAAAAGTATTTACAGAGTTTGAAAGAGGCTCAGTAGTTGAAGTTCAGGACTGTAAACAAAAAAAAGTTATTTACAGAGCTCTGCAAAGAATGCATTCACACCTGTCTTTTAAGCTCCATGCTTTTTCACCAGTCATTTGTCAAAATCTTACCAACGTGGCTTGGTGAACACTCCTTATATGACGTTACCAGGTAGGACAATACTGCAGTAATATATATTATCTGTCCCAGAGCATTCCTTCATTTCTAGTATCCCCTCTTCCTCTGTGACCCTTCCTGCTCTTTCTTGGATACCTCCCAAGATAATTCTCTTCTGTTTTCTTTTTTGCTGACAGTTTCCATTTAAAAGACCTTGGTTTCTGCCTCTTTGTATTCATTACAGAATATAAATCAGAAGATCTCTGATTAGCTTACTTCCTTGTTTTTTTTTTCAGCCAGGATGATGTCAGTGCAGCTTAGGGAGTGAAGTTTATCAGTTAAATTGTAGGCTCTTTGCTGGCCAAATCAAGAGAGCTCAATGTTCAAAAGGCAGATACAATTGGTACTGCTTTGGTTCGTGGTTAGAAAGAAAATTTGCATGAGAGACATGAACTTTTGTGATCAGGCACTGGTTTAAACCCAAAGTAAGAAGTAAAACCTAGTTAAAATGTCACAGCTCCCCTTTTGTTCCAAGGAACCAGCCTCCACTGTACTTAGTGACTCATTTTTTGATAGGTGTGTTTGACAATACTCTCAGAATACTGTATTTCTTAAGAACACTAACATTGAAAAGGTGCACTCTGTTTTCTAATATAACAAACGTCCAGCTTTGTCAAGATGCACATGATGATTCACATAATTCACAAACCCTCACAAGGGTTTAATGTTGCCTCAAAGACTGAATGTTTCTGTGTCACAGCAGAGTGCATGGTGGCATTCAGATACCAACAAAAGAGAAGATAGGATAGCTTGGGTGTATTCACAGTGCTTTTTCCTACCCATGCTACATGGTTTATTTTATGTAGTATATAGAATTTAAAGGCAGGTCTAACCTTTATCATCTGACTAGTCAGATTTGCTGTTTGGAGTCAAAATCACGTCCCATTAGGAAAAGTCACATCAAGTCATATCCTCACTACTTTGTTTATTTATAGAGAAAGCATGTTTCCACCTTATTTCTCAATCCATTCAGATCTGTTTATCTTAAAATGAAATATTCTCACAACGAAGCAGCATAGATTGCATTTCCCCAAACACAAAATAAAATGTTTCCTCGCAGAGCTGTGCCAACTACTGACACTTATAATCAGTGTTAATCAGTGAATCTTAGCCTTGCTCGCTTCATTTCAGGGTCTCATCCAAGGCCCTGGAAAAGGCCATTTCTCTTTGTTAGGCTTTCTCCTCCACCCTGCTGTGAGCTGCTCATGCTGGTTTTTGCTGTGTTGAGGAGAGATGGGTTATGGTGTGTGATATGTGCCTATATGCAACCCATGAGATGGGGACCTCTAAGTGGTAGTGGGATGTCCTCAGCTGTACAGCTCTGGATGAACAGGAAGAATGCTGTGAATATCTCATTCCCTCTCAAAACAAGCCTCTGTGGCCCCATGCCCCTTTCCTGGTAAAAAATTATCAAATTGCATAGAGCAATATTAAATCAGAACAAAACCATGACAGTGGATTACATCAAACCTCTTCTGACATAAAGCAGATGCCTTAGCTCGCCTTGAAATGATGAAGTGTTGCAATAAGCTCTCAAACCAGCATTCAGAAAAGACCACAAGGTCTTTCTTTGGGACTTTTACATTAAATGAGGAAAAGCCTGAAGACTACTTGCTCCTGACTGGATAATTTGAAAGTTGTATCTCAGCTCCACAGGGCTGAGGTACTATGGACACTTTAGTAAACATAGCAACAATAAACTGATACTCAGTGACCCTTCACTTTGCTAATAATTTTTATAGTTCTTGCAATTAAGAATCAGTGAAAAGCAATAAATATTCCTGTTCAAGGCAGGATAAATTGAAAGCTGATATTTTTCTAATCTTGAAATCTATCATTCCATCCAGATAATAAGGATTTCTGAAGATTTCTGAAAATGGCCTTCCTTTCTGGGACAATTTATCTCTAAAAATAAAGCTTAATGTAGTTGATGTCTGCCTGAATGTCTTGAAAGCCTAGAAGAAAAATTGGTGATACCGAGACACCTGATGATTCAGCTCAGAGATGCGTCAACTGTTTAGACTCTCATTTAAGAGCTGAAGAAATGAAAAGACTGCTTTTATCATACCCCCTGCCACTTCTATTCTGGCTGGCTACTCATTTTTTGAGTCTCAGGTGCATGAACTTTGGTTTTTGGAATGTCACAAATTTTCTTTATATTTTATTTAGTAAAAATATGCAGAAAAAAAGAATGTAAACAACCTTAATACGTGATTGATGAATACCAAAGTATTAAATCTGAAGAGATATACGTGGTTTTTCATAGCCACACATTGTTAGGATATACTCTTTTAAACTTTAGTTACAGCCCTCTAGTCTTACACAGACTGCCAAAATGCCTCAGGAATTAGTGCCATGACCTTAGCATGCAGTAGGCAGGAGACAAAGAGGTGAACTAAATCCTAACTCACAGTTAGGATATACTAATCATTTTGTATCATGCAACCAAGAATGTTGCCACAGAAGCAGTCAAAAGCCAGAAGAATGAGAAATCAGCTTTCTTATCCAAGCTCTGAATTTTAAAGCAAGGCTGTGGAATAGTTCTCATAAATGACTCATTCTGTATGTTGAAATAGCCCTGCCTGTGAAACACCACAGGTCAGGGCAATTCCCTTTGCTGAATTCTCATTCAAACTCCTCAGCTGAAGGCTGCATCTGAGAATTTGGGAATTTGAAGTCTGGGGCCTTTTCCAAATGGAAGAAACCATCTCCTTTAGGCTGCTGGTTTGAAACAGTGGGGGGGGTTGTAGTGAAACCAAAATCCTTGATGTAGTATCCAAAACCTACCTCCTGTGGAAATACCTACATGGCCACTGATTGAGCAAGTGGATGATTTACTCCTTCTGCTAGGGCACTGATCCCTGTGAGACAGGTAGAGAGCATGCAGGCAGGTACAGAAGTATGGGGAGTGAACTTGCTCTGCCTCTGCTTGTCCTGGAAACCTGGTCCGTAGCTTCCGCCACCACTCTTGACACCTCCCCTGGGCATACAGACAGGCATTGAAAGAACGGTGTGGTTCTGGACATATAAAAAAACATGAGGGCTCTTAAATCCCACAGTTTATAGGTTGAAAACATACTTGCGGAGATTAAAGACTTAAACTACATATGTTGCTGGAAAAGCTATCCGGGAGTTTTCTAAATGAAACATAAATTCCCCTCACTGTAATTACTGTGGTCAATTATGGTAAATCCAACAAATAGCTTTTTCGTAAACAAACAGTGAGATTAGAGGTCATCACTACTGATTCTAGGGATAGATCACTAGTTGTGATATAAGCAGAACTTAGCCAGAAATTTCATCCTTTTTACTTAAATTTTGAATTAGCAATTGCACAAATTCAAGCAATTCTTTTTGAAAAACACTTGCATTTACTCTCACTAATATTTTGCAAATGTCATTATTCCAGGATGGGTTTTTAATCTTAATGATAAGGAAGAAAAAATGAGTAGAAGGAGAACCTAATGCCACATCAATAAATCAAGAACAACATAAAAAAAGATGAATACAAAGTGGAGTGAGATGATGTTTATCCTCTTTCCCTGTCTATATTTCTTTCCTAGTGGAATAGAAGAATGATTGCTGAAAATTTTAATAAGAATATTTACTATACACCATTGTGCTGATTGGACACTTTCACCAAAACCAGAGTTTCATGCCCCAGATATCTTAAATATACAACTAGAACTCACATGGTAGAACTTACTGTCAAGCACAGCATCAGCCAAAACACTGAATTAAGCTTCGATTTTAGATTATATTTTGCAAAGATGTTAAACAGGAGGGCTAATTTTTGTGATTAACTGGACAATTTAGAGAAAAATTATCTGTTTTCAAGCCCCTGATTCTCAGATAAAATGTCCTGATTAAGTTGCTCAGTTACTTGCATTCCTGGTTTACAAGCTGAATGTCATGTCTGAAAGATGAATATCTCAGTAGGCAGCTCAAGTCAGAATAATAAAGTTTCTCATCTCTTTTAAGCCATTTAAAATATTTTACCCTTGAGTTTTTTGACTTCTTACCAAAAAGAATGTGCCCAAATGTCTAGGCTGTGTTGCTTTCTGATTCATATTTTGATTCTCTGCAATGAGTATTTTGCATTTATTTTGCACTCTGAACAGGTGCTAGAATGTTTTAATACTGCAATTTGTTCTGAACTCATGATGTCAGGGACACAATAGCATACTATTGAGGAAGTTTTTTTTTTTAAGGCAATAAGTACCAAGAAATATTCTGTAGTGTGAACTGTGAGCACATCTCAGTCAAGTTTCCCAAATGAAATTCCAGACTGAAAACTTTCAAATTTATGGTAGTACTGATTTATTTTTTTTTCTTGTAGCATTATGTATCCTTGCAGTTAGCTCTCCTCTGTGTCCCATATTTGCTGATGCTCATACATGTGCTATATCCACAGGGGCAAGAATTAGCATTCCAGGCTAGTCCAAAGAGCAGGAGCAAACAAAATATATTTAGCATTGTCACTAGCTTCTTGATGATCTTTTGACATGCTTGGATTAATTTACTTTGGCCATGTAGATAGGAGTGTAGCCTACCAGGTAGTGCATTAAGTGTAAACCAAATAGTCTGCAGAAACAATTCTTCGGATTAAAGGCAGAGAGAAAATATCACCCTGAATGGAGGCTAAGATTCAAGAAGGCGAGTTCATTTGGAAAAAAGACGGGATGTCTATCCCAGTACAACTTTGCATTTTGGAACTGAAAATGTTAAATTTGCTCTTTATACTTACAAGAGTGTTGTCTATGGCATGCTGCCATTACTAAACTAAACAGCATAGCAGTAAAACATCTTTCCACGCTGGAAAAGGAAGTAGAAGATTAGTTTATAAGAAATAAATTGCATAAAAATATAAGAGAAATCCCAAGAGGTCTCACATGTGTAACACACTGGGGAGAGGTTGTTTTATACAGCCTTTAGCTTGAACTAAGCAATAGAAGTGTACATAAAGTATTTGCTTAAGGAGGCTCATATAATGGATTTTGTTTGATTTTCTCATGAACTGAAAAACAGGTCTCTATGTAACTTTTTAGGAACTATTGTCCTGGTTCTTGTGCTTTATTCACACTTAATTTTTTTTTTTTTTTTTTTTTTTTGTTTCGTTTTGTTTTGTTTTGTTTTTAATTTCTGATTGCCTGTTGATAGAAATATCCCTGCTAGTATAGAAGATTACAAGTCACCTATGCCTTCAAATTGTACAAAGTCTTCTTTTCAAAGATTTATTGTGTGGTTATAGTGAAAAATTTTCTGTATATTAAGAAAAAAATAGGAAAAAAAAAAACAAACCTAGAGGAAGAAATTTTCATTTTGCATTTGGACACCTAGACCTGAGATAAAATTTGTGTTATGCTTTGAATGGAAGGGTGTAGTCTTGCAAATCTGATAAGCATGGCAGTGTTAAAATGACACAGATAGACAAGTAGACTAAGCAATGACTTGAATAACAATCAGAGGACTTTTTTTCATTTAACATAAGTTGCATAACCCAAGAGCCACACCAATTTAGCTCAGTGAAAGTTTCTTTCACCAATCCTTTTCTTTCTTTTCTTTTTTTCTTTCTTTTTTTTTTTTCTGTATTGTATAAAGAAGTAAATTATTATTGGAATCAGAACATTTTTAGAATACATTTTGCAAAATCTTTCCTTAACAAACATAAACGTTCCAAAAGCTTCCTGTGACTGATGTGACACATTTTTACAATGATATGTTGCCATTTGAAACCTGGAATGATTTCTTATTTCAGCAAAAATTCTCATTTTATCTGTTGTCATTTGGAAAAAAAGTCTCAAACACTAACAAAAATACACTGATTTTGTCCACTCCAAAGGGTTTCACATAGATTCAGGTAGGTTTTTTGTTGTGAATTTTCTTTCTTTTTTGGACAGGAAGGACCCAATCAATTAAGAAAACCACACATTTAGAGTTTCCTATGTGAGAACAGCTAGTGAGTCAAAGGAATGATGTTTTCATCCTGCTTGACAACAGTGAACAGTTTCACTTCCCCTTCCTTCACATTGGTAGGCATGAAATGACCAAACGAGTTCCTTTGGAGCTCACTGTGACATGATCATGGGCTAATTTAACCTTGAAAGCTTTTGGCTACACAGTGACCTAGCTGTGGAAATCTTCTCCAGTTGGTGAGACAATACATACAAGGATAGAAGCTCACATTAGCAACTGCTTTTCCTGGGAAGTGGTTTAATGAAGTGTTAATTGATGGCTGTGTATTGGCAAAATGGGATCTCTGTAGTTTTTCAGCTTCTTACTTTCGGTAACTGCTGCTTCTGCCTTTGCAACACCCTCCCTGAAAAAAAAAAAAAAAAAAAAAAAAAAGTTTTAGAAACATTAGGATTCTGTGTTATGGATAAAATCCAGGCCCTTCCCCACAACTTTAAAGCACCATCTGTGGTTGAATGAGTGTCATTTGGTGGTGGGAGCAGGAAGCTATCTGGGCAAGAGGCATGACATGAGTGAGCCAGGGCAGCACAAGGCAGCAGCAGGACCTGAGGGCTGGGGCAGAAGTCTTTCCTTCTATTCAAGTACACAGGTTATTTCAGCTGCTGAGATGCAACGGGCAATTACAGGACCCTTGTTGCAGGCCTGGGAGGGAAGACTGCTTCTCTTTGGCTCTGTGACCTTCTGTACTGCAAGGACCATCCTTAATGAGCATTGGCATAAGCCCTGATGTTGGGTGTCCATAGCAGATAGAGGATTGTTGCTGTGAAACTAGGGGTAACCTGAAGTTCTTTTCTCTCAGAAGAGTCTGACTTTATATCCTGTTCTAACATATATGATTTTGAATTGTCACAGAGCTTAACTTGCTCTGTATTTTTATAAAAAGAAAAATAAAACCTTTCCTTTCTGTTGTAAAGCGTGACTTTACTTTCATAAAGGCAGATAAATTGGAGTCCTGCCACATTTTCACAGTACAGAAAAAGGCTCACTTTATATCTTTTCTTGGTTTTCACTCTCTTCTCTGTGTGCATTTTTTTGGGTGTAACTGATTAAATTTTTCTTGTCTCGAGTTCCTGCAGGCCTCATTTGGATACAATGCATACTTGCCTCACTTGAGTTCCTGTAGGCAGTGATGTATTTGATCTGCTGGCCTGAGATATGCATTTCTTTCATAAGTCCTAATGTAAACACTAGAAGTAGTTTATAGCTTTGAATCAGCATCCAATAGCAATGATGATTTAAGGCTATGAAGAAGTGACATAAAAAAGCCTCTCCGCTCCAACTCAAGATCTTAAGGTGGTTCTCTATTTTCTACTTAAAGCTGCGATCAGAAATGCTGTAAAAAGAACTATTAGCTTTCTTCATACATTTTTTCTTCTGTTTTCTTCTCCCCCTTCCCCACCCCTCCCCCCCTACTGTTTTGCTCAAGTATAAGGAAGTATTTCTTTTCTGTGCTTTTTTTTCCTGCCCAACAGTCTTGGAGCTGAAACAGAGTCTTGCTGACAGGCTTTAATATGAGGAAGTTTTGCAACAAAATTTACAGCTGGTATAGAGCTTGTAAGTAAATGCCAGAGGGTAACCACTGTGGTAGACTAGCGAGGTATTGTTGGGCATTATTATCTGAGCAAGATGCTTGCTCCTCAAAGAAACACGGAGAAATTTTTCAAGGCACCTTCTCTAATTGTTGAAATCTTTCACTTGATGAGTAGAGTTAGTTTACATGCACATTAACGAAGTGGCAGAGAGAGAATCCTAGAGAACTGCATTCTGTTTCCAGGGACCAACTATAAACAGAAATTAGAGAATGTCTTCTTTTGGCATTCTAAATAAATTTACCCAACATCCTAAAATTCTGAAATATTGCATAGAGTGACATAGAGTGACAAGATAAAAGTGGCATGGTTTCCTTTTGTGTGTGTGATTTTGTTTTTCAAAAATATTTGAATAATGAAACTTGCTTTTGTACATCTTGTTAGCACATTTCACTATACTTAGCAGTTTGATATTAAATGAAAAAATAGACATTCAATTTACCTGGCAGTGCTGCTTAGTGTAAAGGCTTGAGCTGTGATAAGAGCATCTGGATACCTGGAGTTTTTTTCCAGCTGAGCCACTGTTCTTCTGAGTGACAGAGCAAACATGTCTCTGCCTTTTTGGTACTTTTCTCCCATATAGTGTCTCTCATCTAATTAGCTCGTGAACTCTTTGGAAGAAATATTTCCTCTAGATTTCAATTCATACAACACCTAGCACAATTGATTCCTATCTCGGTTGGGATCTGTGGGTGCTTCAGTCATGCAAGTACTAACAACAAAAATAATAACGCTGTGAATCAGCGTAGCTTAACTGAAGCTGATTTACAAATAAAGAAAAGGTTCTGCCTACAGTCTGGTTTCATTGTTATGAAAAGAGAATGAAGTAAAAGATCAGTGGAAATCTTTTCTTTTGTCTCCCTGTTTGTGTCCTGCAGCTGTTTGCCTGGGAAAGGCCAATCTCTAATTAGCTAGTATGTAGTAAGGAAACAACATTCTATTTCCTGTGGCTCTCAACTTCTCACTGCACTCCCCATAGTCATTGGAGTAAAATCAGAGGAAAGTGCTATTTTTCTACCCGCTTAGATTGGAGGAGAATAGAGAAAAAACAGACATGTTAAAAGATAAAGCAACGATAAACAGAGTTAGTTGTGGCCAACATACTTGTGCCAAAATGTCGCTGCAACTCCAACATCTTCTTGTACAAGACTACGTAGCTTGGTGTGTCAAGTAAACTGCTATTAGGACAGGATAAGGTAGACAAAAAATAATTTTTAAAAAAAGCAAAGTATTGGTCACTATAACTCATATTATCAAAATTGTCATTGCTTGTGATAGCCAGCAATTTTGCTATTTTATTTACTTACTCTTCCTTTAAGGGGTTTTGAGACGTAATTACGTACACCATTTTACCTAAGTACACATATGCTGCATTGACTGAAGCTCATTTACTTGCTCGCATGGGTACTGAAGGAAGTCAAACCAGCCCAGAGCTGTACTTGTGGATTCAGTTATGAATGATCAGTGGTGCTTTCCTAATCTGTTTTTCTTTGCTGCTCTTTTGAAAAGAATGAGCAGTACAAGTGTTTGATACTCACCTCATGGTCAACATTTGCAGATGAGTGCTTTCATCTTGGGTGCTGTGTCCTTGTAGAATCTGCAAGCCCATGTTAGCATGCTTCCTAAGACACGCTAACTTTGCTGACAGGCAATTTTATACTTCTGCAACTCAGAATGACAGGTGAGTGTGAAGAATGGATAACACTTTGAGAAAATAAAAACTGTTTCCTATTCTGAACTAAATCCTCAGGGCTTGAAGAGATATTTTCTCAATTCAACCTGAGAAGGGCCAGACATCAGCTTGAATTTTTTTTCAGTTGCAGATTTTATGTGGAGACCTAAATAAGCAATTAGTGCTTCAAAAGTGTTGTGTCTCCAATGATTCCAGTAGGATTTGCTGGTTCACTATTTTTAATTAAATGATAAAGACTTGGAAACCTAACACTAGGCAATTATTCTAAAAAACTTTGGATAATATCTTGCAGCAATATTAATTGTTCCAAATTAACAATCTTCTATTCAGTGCAAATCTGAAGATGTGTAGTAAACAGGGTGTGATACCACACATAGAATGAGTACCAAAATATAACATTCATAAAAAATTAGGGAATTAAATTAATTTGGACAGTAATCTTATTTCTACTATTTCCTAAGTTTTCACTGCTTTATTCTGAAGCTTTTTCATTGTCAGCTTATAATAACAAAATGTACACTGGATGTTTGCTACGCCAAATTATGAATTAAATTTTTAAGTATAAATTATATTAGAAAAAAACTTAAATTTAAAATGCTGTGGTCAAATTAACAAGCTGTGATTCTCTGTGACATATTGACCCTGATTTTTATGTGCTTGGTCACTTGCAGCCTATTTCACTAATTCAAAGAATTCACTACACGTCTCTCAGTTATTTCAGGAATTTGAAAGAACTCATTTGTTTACTCTTACTTGCAACAGGAATCTCAATGAAATTCATCTAAACATATAAAAGACTTTTTATCCTCTAAAACAAAACTTAAAATAACAATCCTTTTTTTTTTCTTCTTTTTTTTTTCTTTTTTTTTTTTTTCCCTTGCCAGTTAATTAGTGCATCGAATTACCGTTCAGATCCTTTATTTGAGACTTTAGGTTAAATCCAAATGGAAATGAGTTTGGCTAGTGCATTTTAACCTAGATTTGTCAGCCTCACAAAGTCACCATGCAATTTAGCCCACTTGGCAGCTCTGGTTAAGAGACAAGCAGGACAGGCATAGCTGAGATTCTTCAAGCTGGGGAAGACTGCAGCACTTTGTCAGGACTGCAAACACACACTTTTGCTGCATTTCCTGCTCCACAAATGCTTCTAGCTGCTGTTATCACTCCCTTGCCTACAGGAACAACAGAAGTGGTTCAGGTTTTTCAAGATATACAAGAAAACTGCTTTTTAATAAAGCAGTAAAATTATTCTGAACATAAGCATACTATAAAATTAATAACAGTACACTTTGGAAGCAGAAAAATTATTCAGTCCTTGACCTCAAACCTTTTTCAAGTTGGAGCACCTAGAGCTTGTGGTATGCCAAGTGAATAAGAGTGGAATCATCCCTCCTACCTGTGCAGTAGTCATAAAAAGCCATCCCTAGGTACCACTGGATCTATGGTAATTGGGTGATGAGTGGGGTGGCCTCATGCCCTGCCCATGCAGTGGAAGGGAGCTTTTCTGAATTTCCTAAGAGCACCTTGACTCAGACCTCTAGAGCCTTTGTGAATGTTGACAGCAAGCTCAGCTCAGCTGGTGGCTCCTGTCCTGGAACAAGAAGTTGAGCAGGGGTACTGGCTACCTGCTGTCACAGTCAGTAGAACCCCTGGGGCCCCATCAGTGATAAATGTCCATTAGATTGCTCTACCACTTTGCAGTGGTGCTCCTAGAAGACTTATCAGCAGGTTCCTTCAAACCACTGTCTTGTTAGACTCAAAGCTTTCCTCATATGTGATGAAGACAAGTAAGTGAGCAAAGTGATGGGACTTTTTTTCATTCCAGGTCGTCCATGCATAACTGGACTGAACCAGGCCTCCAGGCAGCTCTACACAGGCTGGAGCACATCCTGCATGGTAGCTGGAGGCCCTGGTGGGAGGCTTGTTGTTTATAAGCACAGAAGCATAGTAATTGTTTGATTGCTTTGGCTGTTCCCCAGGACAGCCCTGACATGGAGATACAGTATCTCCATGATCCATCCTCTCACAAAGCCATAAAATAAATAAACAAAGCATGATATTTTAGGCTCTGTAGTCATTGCATCACAGGATCTGCTAGAGTAAAGGTTGTTTCTCCTGCCAGTTGTGGAGTGAGAGTTTAAGGAAACAAAACAAAATTTTACAAATTCTGACCAAAGCTACAATTACAAAAGCCCAGTGAGATACCAGAGGGATGGTAGAAATTCCCACTGCAGTTACAAATCAATACATTTTGTTCATTTTTCCAGAACACCTGGTCTCAAAATCCTCTGGATGTTATGAATTCCACTGACGGCACCGTCCTTGATAAGCTTGATAATTCCTATCACAATAACATCTACAGGAAAAAAACAACTGTCAAGCTAACAAGGCCAAGATGAGCATCACTAAAGAATGAAGCATTTAGGAGAGTGAGCTTCTCTTTAGGAAGCAGCCAATAAAACTTTGCAGGGCTTTGAAAAGAGTTTATTTGTATTTAGGAGTTGGAGGTGAATAAAATCAACTCATAAGAATTCTATTAATGAATCACGTCTCATTACTCAAAGGAAGGAAGCAGGTCCTGTGCAACTATATTTTCTCAGAAAAGAAACAGATATTACATAATTTCTCTCATAGCATATTTACAAGGAAAAAGAAACAGGATCAAAATTTGTACCTTGTGTTTTTATTTGCCATTGAAGACTCATTAAAAAAAATGAATCTTGTAACCCTAATCCTACAGAATTTTGTGATGCTTTGAGAAGAATTTTACAAAATATGCATGGACATTTATTTTCACAGACAAATGCAATCTTTTTTTTTAAATTATTTTTAAAAATTTTATAAATTCATTATCCTCTCCCTCTGGAAATGCATTTCAGGAAATATATTTAGTCTTATACAAAATCATAATAATGTTTTCACCCCCTCCCCCCTGAAAAAAATAGAGAGAAAAATACTTCAATTTATTATTAAATGCAATTATCCTTAAAGAAATTTTTGAAGATTCTAGGATTAAATGTTCTCAAAACAAACAGAAAAAGAATTTCTGTTAGGTTTTTGCAGGTTAGAAATTGTCTCTTCTTTCAAGCACTGTACTGACAAACTGTTTTTAAAACTAACTAGCTGGCGTGATGCTGATTTTAGCTAGTAAAGCCTCTACTGCCTGTCTCTAAAGACAAAATATTTGAATAATCATTTTATTCTGAAGAAGAAAAATAATACTGACTACTTTATTTATTTTAATAGCTACCAAGAGCAGGTTTGCCATATAAATGGGAGGAAAAAGAGGAGGGGGGAGGGGGGAAATATAAAAAAAACCCTCAGTATTTATTGCTCTTTTTTTTTTTAATTGAGGGTACAGAAAGAACTAACTTTTGAAGGAAGTACCTTCATTGTCATTTCACTTTTTTTTTTTTTTTTTTTTTTAAACTAAATTATATTAAAGAAAAAAAAAAACAAAATACCCTGAGAACATTTCTGGTTCCACAAATTACATCTTCCAGACAGAAGCCTTGCATTTGGTGAAAAAATGTGTTGATCTCCAGCTTACACTGACTCACAAATCCAGTCAAGGCTGATTGGATTGATTTCCTTGTTAACTTTTCAGCTTCATTGAAATCATCAGTGCAGGCAATGCAAAGTTTACTTAGTTAACATCTCACTCCCTAAACCAGCTCCCTTTAAAAAGTTTTTGTCAGCAGAGTGCTTGATAGAGCTGGATTAAGAAAAGCTATGTCTTACTTCTGAGATGTTCAGGTACCTACTATCTAAGCACATACACATTTTTCCAGATCCTTGACTTCTGTGCACTATTTCCTCATTCCTTATTCCTCATGCTTTCATCACAGTCAGGACAATGCAGCAGTGCAAGAGGATGCCCAGGGACCTGGAGGAGAACAGGGCTTTTAAGACAAATAGTTCACAGATCAAAAGTGGCAGCTATGATCCCTCACAGTTGTACTTTCTGTCATTCGGTGATTGCAAGATTAGCCCATTTATTGTGTATATGTATGAACATTCATGTGTATCCTACACAATTTTGTCATGAATGCCTACTAACCAAACAGTACTGAGTTACAGTCTGCAGGATCAGGAGTGTATTGCACATGCAGTACTGAGAAAATAGGCAATACTCCCCGATAGACTCAAGCAATGCAAGAGGAAATCACTTAGGTATGAGACACTTCAGTTTTCTAATATCCAGTAGAGAAGTAAATTTGAAACCTCAGGTGGCTGAATAGTGCAAATTGTACAAACTGAAGGAAGATAACTTAGTCAATCTAACTAAAAATGACAAGATCATTTTGTCCAGACTGCTGTGCTCCATGGAAAACCAGTAAAAGCACTGAGAAATGATTTGTTAAATTTACTGAATTCTTGATAGTGGCAGTTACCTATACATTAGGAAGCAGCTCAAAAGTAGGTTACAGAAGTCTCATGAAGATAAAACTTGCACTGTTACAGGTAGGAAAAGAGGAGAAAGATGAATTTCATTGTTATCATAGTGTCAACCTATGGAAATATTAATCTCTAAGTAATTGTAAATTGTTTAAATGGTGAATATTTAGAAGAAAAAATATGAGAACTCTGTGAATGAGAAATTACTATTCTGTGAATAATAGCAAATTCTGTAAATGGGTCTACTGATATTTGAATATTTATTTTCTATTATTTAAAGAATCAGATCCAAAGCAGAATGCACATAAAGCACTTGCAGTTTAGAGATTATGGAATCATATATCACACTGCAAATAGTGAAAGGTTATTGCTTTTACTAGGACTCTGATATGAAATGCATTCTGTTATTGTTGTTATGAAGTACAGAGATTTATCAACATTTTTGACCTTATAATGGGTTTCTGCAAGCAGGGATAGTAGATTGCTCCTGTCCTATGATGGAATTCATTGAACTAATTAAATATATTTGTTTTCTGCTTTATTTCCTCATGAGAAACAGTCTAAAATTACAAATGAATTTATTGGATGACTTCTGCCTAGAGCTCTAGATTTGATAAAATGAACATCAGAGAAGGATATAGTACTACGGACATGGCATACTTGTACCAGCACCACTGACAATATATACGGTACTATCTTTTATAAATGTGTCAGCTGATGCAGAAATATTAACAGCAAGAAGTTACACAAGCAGTCAGCTAGTGCCAGAGACTGAAGAATTCATAAGGCCAAGCTACTATCTAGCAAATACTCCGAAAGAAGGTTTCATATTTGAAATTATGCTAAACCCCCACTTTTAAAGTCAAGCTTGCAATAGCTTGTCTATCAGGCTAATATTGATCTGGTCAGCAAAATGACCACAGTTCTACTAGCAAATCCTATTTCATGGGATAACTTAAGAGCAAGACAATCGTATTTATGCTGCCTTTTCTCTGAAAACAATATGCATCATAATTTGTCACTTGTGCTTGAAAAAAAATCAGAACCGATGTCAAACCAGAAAGTAGAGGATAATTATTCCTTATCTCCATCTCAGTTTCCTCAGTGTTTAAATACAAAGTCAATTATGGTTTAGTCACATTAAATATTCTTTGATATTTAAATTTTATGAATAATCCAGTACCCTTTGTTCTACTATTGCAAATTTTAATGAAATAAGATGATTTAGCTGGGTTTATTCAAAAGTGAATTTGTGAAGTTACAAACATGCTTCCTCATTATCATCACAAAAACAATATCATATTATTTCTGCTCCCTGACTGAAGATATCACATTGTTATCCAGTGTTTCAGGATCTGAAAACTGGGGGATGGGTCCTCAGGTGATATACACTGGCATAATTCTCAATTTGAATATGATTTTGGTGACTCATATCAACTGAGGATCCTGCCCTAGTATTCTATTGTATTTTGCACAGTTTCCTTTATTTGTTTATTACCTGAGTAATACTTCCAAGGGAAGGAAACAATTGTATGTTGTTAATTAACCAGCCGGAACAAATTTAAGCACTTTGGAAACGAACTGCTCACAAACAGTGCAGCAATGAAGAACTGTTGGACAAGTCCCTTTAGTAAATCAGAAGCTCTGGTTGCAAGTCAGGAATTAGCTACTGGGTGAGGTCCTATGACCTCTATTAAGCAGAATGCATGATCAGAATGGTCCCTTGTGACCTCCAACTCTATTCAGCTTTAGCCTGTGAATTAATGATAATTGTGAATAATTTCTATAAAAGCATTCATGCAAGAAGAGAAAAGCAGTAAGAAGCAACTTTTGCAATGCTTAGCTGAACACAAGGGTACTGTATGCTGGTCATCTCTGCTCTCTCAGTTTTGCTGAAATTAACAGAAGACGGAAATTTTCCCACCTTTGTGTAGACTACATTTTGAGACAGTGCTCCGTTACCATTACAGGAGGGACTACAGCTTCAGCTGCAATTATAGAAATACAACCTGAAAATTATATATTATTAAAATCAGTTCATAGCCACAATACTATAGCTGGAGCTGAGAGCAAAGGTATAACATGACCTTAACAGAATAAGCATTAGAGGTAAAAGATGCTGCCATTTCCAGCATTGAAATTACTTTCAATTTCTGACAGCAGAATTTCTGAACTACTTAGTCAAGCTTAGTTAAGCTCATTGGAAATCAGAATTTGTAGTGGACATTCTGACTCTTAATATGTTCACATATTATCTTTCCCTCCTATACCTTCTCCTCTCCTCTCCTCTCCTCTCCTCTCCTCTCCTCTCCTCTCCTCTCCTCTCCTCTCCTCTCCTCTCCTCTCCTCTCTTCTCCTCTCCTCTCCTTCTCTTTCTGTTAATTGGCTTTGCTAAGAGATATGAGAAGTTATGGAAATAGACAAATTCCAACTTCATTAACAAATGTTAATGAATATAGAGACATTGATACATTATTTCAGTTTTTACACATCTTAACCCTACTGAAATTAATGGACTTAATGGTACCAGTAATTATTAATTTGCACTCAAATCAATATCTAAATTTCTTATTCAGATGCTTTCCAGTCTCACATGAATGGTAACTGGTTGCTCGGCCCACCCACACCCCTTCTAAGCAATTTAGAAAACAATCTTGCTGAGTTCACTGCACTGCTTCAGGGAGGGTAAATTTTACAGGCCAAATTAATTTCTTTTGCCCCAGACAAATCCAGTTTGCAATACCCAAAGGGAAAAAAAATAAAAAAAATCAGTAGGGATTTCTAAAAGCTCATGCAAGGGCCTTTTAACCATTTCTTCAACATTTCTAACTACACAAGATCTGACTTTAGGTCAGGTCCTATAACATATAACTTGAAAACTATCTGTCTCCTATTCAAGTCAGTATTTAATCTCATTAGCAAACAGGGAAGGAAGACAGAAACTGGCAAAATATGAGCTTATAAATTACTCTGTTTACTTATTTACTAAGGATTTAGTAGTAGTTATTCTCTTCCGTATCACGCATCATTACTTTTGTTATTGGAACATGGATTTTAAAGGATTGCATTGTACAGTTCAGTTCAGCTCAATAGAAATGGGAACTGGAGTTTCTAAGTCAAATAGGAAGAAAATCAGGAAAGCCTGTGCGGCTTTGTGTCCTGAAGGCCATATCCTGATGTCACTGAACTGGTGGAACCCTTTGCAGGGACACTGCTGGGAGAAGTCTGGGTTGCCTGCAGTCTCACATGCTGACTCCAGGCATTTGAGGATCAAGAGAAAGGCATTTGCCACAGTATAAGGAGGCCCAACCTTCCTCCTCTGCTGTGGGAAGGATGATCATTGGGGAGATAGCAGAGACATGAAGTAGTCTGTGGGAGGGAGATGTGGATTCAGTGCATACCTCAGCAACCTCTTTCAACAGGAAATGAAAGCTATCCAGATAAGGTGTTGATTGCCTCACCAGCACAGCCCTGGGCTGCAGTTATTGCAGCTCATGCTACGTGCAGACTTGAAGAGGACTTAAACAATTTAAATACATATAAAAATGAGGGTGGAGAGTGGGGAGGGAAACACCACACAAGAAAATCAGTCCTTCTTGTACCATTCCTGCCATGACTTGAATCTGGAGCTGTTTAACCTTAAAATTTTAATAGGATCACAAACAATCTCAGCAACTTCAGGAATTCAGAAACTTCATACCTTCAACTGTTTATGAAAGGATCCGTCATGGTAAAGCCATGCAGGTATCTTACATCGACTGAGTCTCCACAGAAAAAAACTTTGTTTTGAAAATGTGCTTTGATTTGTGTATATATATACTTACTATATCCCATATAAAGAAGTATTACAATTACATCCTAAGCAATATTTAATTTCTTCAATATGTTTTGGAACGTTGGGTCTAGAGAAAAAGAAAGGAAAAGAAAAGCTGAATTTCTGCAGCACCACAACATGATACAGAAAGAAGAAAATCACAAACAGGACTTTAAAAAGATGAAAAAAATATATACCTAGGCAAAGCTAGGGTGGAAAAATTCAGTAAAAAGGTACAAAGTGGAAGAGTGATTGAAAGACAGCTGAATCCCACACAGGCATAATAGGCAGTGTCCAATGATAGACAATCAAGTTAATGTCCTTTCTACTGCTATAAGTAGAGAGCTTAACATGCTGAGTCTGACCAAAAGCATCAAAGACTGCAGTTTAAGTCATGGGATAGTGTGAGTCATTTGGAGAACGATCTTCAAATGCTTCTTCTCCCTCTCCACCACCCTTGACAAAGCCAATTAGTTAGAAGGTGTGACCTTACAGAAGGGAACCACAACATAGAACTTACTATGCAGATTCAACAAAGTTAATACAAAATGTTTTATTTTAGGAGATGATTCTGTTACTGTCAGGATCCTCATAAATATCAGCCGAGAAAGTAATTTCAACAGAAGAAAAAGAAAGTGTTTAGGGGGATCACTACTATCATTTGTGTTTGGTATTGCAATATTGTAAAATCATTTTGAGGGACAACTACTATCATTCATGGTTGATATTGAAGTATTGTAAAAGAATTGTGAGTCTTGACTCTATCTGGTGTTGGACATAGTCAGAAAGTAAAAAGCAATATGCTCACCTTTGCTAATATTTAAGTTTGGAGAAGTAGTAAACTTCTTTGAAGAGCATTCTCTTTTCCTCCCTATCTATTGCATTTTGGCTCTCATCATGGAACTATCATCGAGTTCATAAAATGAATTCCTTTTTGACAAAATTAAACCAAAAGAAATTCTTCCCTAGTTTACTCTCACAGGTAATGAATCAGTCTGTGGGGCCAGATCATAGAATCATATAGAATCATAGAATGGCCTGGGCTGAAAAAGACCACAATGATCATCTAGTTTAACCCCCTGGATATGTACAGGGTCGCCAACCACTAGAATCAGAAGTAATCTGAAGTAAAGCCCCTGAAGAACCTCCACCTGAAATTGGATCCTCAGAAACAACTGTTTTTCTCCAGAAAGCTACTCATTCTGATCCTGGTGGAATCTCACTGGGGGTGGTGTGTGATTATTTTCACCTAACTAGATGGTTGCCATATATATTTGATGTAGCGACCTGTAACCAATAGAAGGAAATAAATACTTCAAAGATGTAATTTATCAATTTGAAAGAAGTATTTTCTGCTCAGATTAATCTCATGCTCAAAATTATTATTTTTCCTGCAGTGAAAAGTATTTAGATAATGATGTTTTGGATAGATATTCATCCAGTGAATGGATTTACATAGTGGATAGGAACAGCTGGTTTAAATTGATGGCATTGACAGTGAATAAGAAACATTCTGAAAAGAATTACCTGATTTTTCTGGGGCTGCCTCTACTAACCAGTGCCAGAGACAGGACTAGGCCTCATATCTTTCAACTGCTATTCAAATGTCCTGAGTATATACAGTAATTCACTGGAATTATTTGCTTTGTTGATGTTGTGTGGTAATCAATTTTGTATTTATGTCATATGAAAGCTTTTTTTCTTAGAATTACTTGTCAGAATTTTTTTTCCATTAATAAGAATGCCTCAGTTTTCCCACCATTGTAATATTTTGCAAATACTTGTGTAAAATTGCTCTTGTGCACTCTTTAATTCAGCAATCATATTATGAACACGTTATATACATTGCATTGCACGGATTGTACTGAATCCATAATATTAATTTTTATTTATCAAGCAATATTTAATCAGATCTTTTAAGAATTTAAGAGATCTAGTGTTCTAGTTGTGAGTAGGGATATTAGTGTGAACTAGAAAAATAAAATTAAGCCTCCAGTTGCTGAAACGGTTTATGCTAAGTTAATATTAAAAGCCTATAATTTAACAACCTGCTTTCTGTTTCTATGTGTTAGAAATGCTGCTAAAAAGATGTATCAGAATGTTCTGTTGTGTGTCATGTTGAATATATTAATACAAATTTTCCAGTTTATTTGGAAACAATAACAGAAACACTTTTAGTGTAGATAAATATTTGGTTGTCTTTTGTAATGAGTCACTGGGTGAAGACTTATTTTCATCCCGTCGCAAGTCGTGAATGTACTTCGAACTGAAAGTCCTGGAAAGGGTAGCAAGAATTTCAACACTCGTTCGAATCAATATTCTGGAGAGTGAATTTAGGCATAGATAAAAATTGAACAAAACAGGACTTTTTCTGAAATCCTCTCTGGTCACACAAATTAATTTTATAGAAATGTCTTGCAATTTGCAGTATGGCAGTAGATGTAGTGCTTAAGTAACACTGAAAAAAATGAGCATGTAGTGAAGAAGTGGATTTGAAAAACAGCGCTAGATAATTCAGATGCCTAAGAACATGGTGCCAGTTTTAGCAGTTCCATTTTAGCAATACCCATCTCAAGTCTGTGTAATTTTTCTTTTGCATTGCAGAGGCAGAACAGCATTTTAACATGTCCAGTCACTTTTTGGGAGAGAATACCTGTAAAGGAATGAGACATAGTTGGAAAGACTGCAGTTCAGATGACAGGCTGAAGAGAGCTGGGAAAAATTTGAGCAGATGGCTTAAAGAAGATTGTAATCATGTTTAGTTTTTTTCACTTCACAACTTGAATAGCCATTTCATGCCAGAAATTCCAGTGGCTCTGGACGTCCTTTTAATCATGCTCATCTTTCTCTTTCTCTTTCTTACCCTTCCAGAGCTTGCCAGCCTGATTCAGACAGTGTTGCAAAACAACATTCCCAAACGCAGACTGTTGCTCTTTCTGATTATCTCACCACAAAGAAATTGGAGAGATCTGTTTCTTCTGCCTTCTGATCCATTTGAACTTTCCAACATCTATTTTAATTTTAGAGCTTTATAAAGACACTGAGTCTTACAATCTTTTTGAGTAAATTACTGATAAACCTCTCAACAAATGTCTCTTCAGGAATCTAATTTTTCTTCTAAAACTGGTATCAGACTAATAATTGCATGTCATCTAAAGAAACAAGTCTAATGTGATATGGTTGCTACTCCAACAGTAATCTAATAGGCAGTACATTTCATGTAGACGTTGTAAAGGTGTATTCCACAAGAGGAAACAAATTCTTGTTGCTATGACCACAAAGCTTAAACCCTTATGAATGCAGCTCCAAGTAGCAGACAACCAGAAGAGAAACGACTGGAGAAGAGCAATACATGTGGTTGATTCAAATTCTTTCAAAAAAGTATCTTCAAGAAGGTGTGCAATGAAAATATGATCAAAATGCAACATAATCTGAAAAGATTCAGTGCCAAATGCGACTCACACAGTGAAAGCAGTACTGAAAATGGAGATTCAGTAGGAAGACTTGAGCATCATGCAGGCACTATACAAAAAAGTGAAATATATATATATATATGTACAGTCTAAGAAGAAGGAATACAAAAGATATTTTCTTCCACTTTACCACAGCATGAAGTACTGTCCCTAGAACACCAAAGAATGGGCAACATGGCTTCCATAGAACTCAGGGAGTATAGTGCTATAATGCAATATGAAATCATCTGTTTTTATCCTGTTTACTCAAAACGAGTTAAAATTAAATTGAATAATGTCATGGTTTTATAATTTTTGGTTATCAGTATTCCACACCATAACATCATGTAATGCACTGGGGGGTTTGACTTCTGATGCTCGAGTTCCGAATGTTTGTCCGACGGAGAAGAACTACATTTCCCCAAGGAGGCTTTGTGGTCAGCAAGGAGATATAACTCTGTGCAAGGTCACTTGATTTCTTCTCCTTCGCCTGCTCTTCTCCATCTGTGCTTTGCCATCTATGCTTCACCATCTGCTTTTCTTCATTCACTCAACTGGACTGCACTTCTCATCTCAGCATTGTGGTGAGGCCTATCTACCATTCAGACACACTCTCTCCCTCTCATTATACTTTGCTAATACTATATTTAGTAAATTAGTTTGTTCCACCTCAGATTATTGCCTCTGTTTTCAATTATTTTGGGGTCCCCTGTTTCCCTTTTCCGGAGGCGGAATCCCTACGCCCTGCTGGTCACGGAGCCAGGCTGAACCAGCCCGTAAACATTTGACAAATAAAAAAGTAAAACAAAATAAAATAAAATAGAAACAAAATACAGATTGTAAAGATTCAAATAATATTTTCTGCTGCCAGGTGAGGTACTTGGTCTCTACCATTGCACCTGAAGCCAAATGTATTTGATTTTGGTTTTATTTGCTCTGCAGTCAGGAGGGCTTAATTTTATAGCTTCCTACCTGTGTCATACCAGTGTAAGAGCACTCTGTTCTTAGTCTAAGACAGAAATCTTTTCTTCCTAATGTATTTCATCACTGCATAAGTATATTAGTACCTAAAGCAATCTCTTAACCTCCGCAATAGCAGAGCCGGCTCTACAAAATTTTAAATACTTTAGTTGGTAAGAACATTAGCTGCAAAGCAAGTACTTTGGCACTAGGATTAAGAGATGCACTTTGGAAGACTGCTAAATTTGCTCAAAACAGTCATTCTGAGTGAAAATAAGTGCCTTGGGCAGGAAGAATTGGGTCTTATCCTAAAAGTGCTGACATTTTACTATAACACGCAGCCAGCCTGTGGGGTTGTGGTTTGTCAGTTAACTGTCACCTAGTGCTTTCTTTAATGCACACATTTCTGGAGGGCTTGAGGATTTGTTTTCTGTTTTCCTTCATAGATGTCTTTGATTGCTAGGGCTACATACAATGTCCCAGAAGAATACCAGAGAATGAGAAAGGAGAAAAGCATGGCGTAACTTCAATGCTAACAACTAACCTTTTTTTTTTTGGCATGTAAATAAATTTCCTCTAGATTTTATGGCCCTCAAGCTCATGAGATGTCTAAGAAAGTCATAGATGTCAATACATAGTGATTATATAAAATTAAGCAGTTAGGCTATCATTTACCACAAGTATCTACAGTAGCTGTATTATTTGAAGATTTCACTGTACTATAAAATAATGATCTTTATAAAAACACTATAAAAAGGAAGCACTTTTAAATAAATCCTGTGAAAGATTTACTATTTGTTACTTCCATTCTTTTTCAGTAGAAGTGCAAAGCTATACACGCTTTGAATTCCTTGGCAAAATGCTCTAGATAGAGCATTATGTAGGTATTACAATAATATTTATTTCAATACTGTAATTAAATATGGCAAAATGCAATATCTTTGTGCTAAATTTCCATAAAGAAGTAATAGGATTTGCTCATAAAATTTTTGAAAACTGTTTAATAGTTAGATGGAACTTATGGCATCTTTCTTTCGTTTAAGTTTTGATTCTATCAAATTAAGTTTACTACATTTTTTCTAAGCAGGATACCCTGTAAATGAATTCAGAATAAAACATAACTTCTTTTTATACTTTGGATTACAAAGAACAATTCTCCTGTTAATTTAATGTGTTTAGGAGTCATATTGTTAAATGTGATTCAGAAAAATCAATCCAAACAACCTCAAGATTTGATTCTTTAAAAATATTTCTCTGCACACATAAGCTTTTACATAGATTTGTAATACACAAACAATGCATTTAATATCTTCTGAGTAATGTTTGCTACTTAAATCTAGTGGCCTAAAATCAACTGTCCCACATCCTAATCCTTCTCTTTAATATAAATATATAAAATACTTTCATGGAGGCATTGAAGTCTAAATGATTCTTAGCCTTTTGTGTCAAATGCCACGAATTCTTACATCTGTAATTGTCCAGAAATTTGCATTCAGTGAGGAAAAAAGCCACTTCTTTGCATCTGAACATTCTTTCCACAGTGCTAAATCCTGTCCGATATGTTGAAATACTTACAAATTAAAGTCTTATGGCTTTATATATATTCTGAATTTATGACATGAATATGATTCAAGGGCACCTTAAATCTGCCCACAGCAGAGGCAGGTGAAAGAACCTCTCAGCTGTGGTTAAAATAAAAACAACCTGCTGCTTCAAGACCATGTTCAAGCAATTAGGAACCAACCATATTCACATTTGTGGAATGACTGTGAAGGTAATTCTGCACTAGGCAAATCAGTTGATGTTGTGTTTTCTTCACTTCTGCTTGGCATGGCCAACCACCTCCTCAGAAGCCTTCTGTGTGCAGGGCAGCATTCCCTGTTTGAGAGGTCTCTACTTCTCACTCTGAATAAAAAATCTGTCACATCTGTAAACTTTTTGTAAACACAGATCTTTGTGCTGTTTCCAGGAACTTGAAATACCCAGGACTGGCACTAGTTTATCTCATATGTTGTGTCAGCCAGTTTTGACCATCAAGAGATTACAAAACAGACACAAAAATTAAACCCGAAACTGCTTCAGTAGGCAACTTGGAGAGAATTTCCTCTTCTGTTCCCTTTTTCATTTCTTAGCTTTGAACAGTTGTTCCAGTTATTGTAAGCTCCCCCCAGCCCCAGCCTCCCAACTAGATATCTAAAATTGGATCTTTTTTCTTAAAACAAAACAGCCTTTATGCTTGTATAGCTCTGTGCTCAGTGTCACAAGTCTGAATACTGTAGTTTCTACTTGTATTTGACAACATGACATTTCATCTTTTAACAATTGATTTCTGAGATGTATTTCTCAAGTAGCACTTCCCTGTCTTCTCTTATCCCTTCCACTTTAATTTTTTTTTTTTTTTTTTCTAATGAGAATAAAGTCAAGAGTGATAGTTTCTGAAGCAACATTTCAGAATACATGCTGATAGAACCTGTTTGTGGAATGAATTCCCATCATACCTTTTCCCATGGAGAGTAAAGCTTGTCACCCAGCACTTGGACACAGTCCTGCTCATTGGCAGACCTTGCATTGAAACACAGTCCAGTTGAAAAGAAATCAGAGAGTGAAAAAGGAAAATGAGCATTTTTATTTTTTCTGTAAGAATTCTTAAAAACAAAAAAAAAAACCTCAAAACCCAACAAACAAAACCCCAAAAGCATACCACAGAGTCAGAAAAAAAAAAAAAAAAAAGAGAGAAAGAGAGAGAAGACTCCAGAATGATGATTTATTTTCAACAAATACAATTGCTATGCTGTTTTGAACTAACTGCATGTTTCTAATATTGGGAATTGTGTGAATGTATCAAAAGACAAAAATTCAAGTTCAAAACAAAGTTTAAAAATTTCTATGAATTATAGCGCTTCCCATTATCCTTGCATTCTCTGAATTAAATAAATAAATAAATATTTATTGAGAAACTGGCTGATAGTGAAGTTTGCAGATGAAAATAGGTAAATAAAATTAGACCCTCTGGTGTCTGAGCTGGACTTAAAATAAGATTTTAGCAGCAGTTCACCCATTAATTACCCTCAATTCTGAGATAATATCAACCTTCCGCAGTCAGCCTACCTCTGTTAATGATGAGCGTATAACCTATTCAGAACTCATATGAGTTAATCGAGATTAATTTTTCTTGTGAGCAGGGAGCTTGAGTCTCCTGGGGTCTCATCAGAATGATCGCACTTCTGATTTATATCCAAGTAACTGTGTTATTTATAGATCAGTGTTATTTTTTTCACAACAAAATTAAAATATTATTCCTTACTTTCCCTGCCTGTCAGCTGTTCTCTAGACTATATGTATGGCTTTCCTACTCCTTGGAGTCTTAAAATTATTTATTTTCTCTGCACATAAATTGAGAATTATTAAATGTAATGAATGATCAAATAGGATAGGAATTAGCAAATAATAGCTAAAAATAGTGTTAGACTCTATATAAATATGAAAGAGATGCAATTTTTATTCATACGAGTTTCTTATGGTGCTTGCTTCATAAAGACTGATTCAAATGCAAAAATCTCCTTTTACAGACAGTGAAAAAAAGATTGTAGGTAAAAAGTTTTGGATGAAAATAGAAGCGACTCCTAGAGCAGCCATTGATATGGGTTCTATGCATTGTCACTGCATAGAACTGCCTGTACAGACAGTTGTTCAAAAGTGCCATGGAACTTCTGAATGTTCCAAGACACGACTTCAAATAGTTTGAACCTTGTGGCTTTTTGTTTAGGAGAACAAAGCGTTGTGGGAAAGCTACCAAATATTGTGTTTCTGCCTCCATTAGCTAGGTGGTGGGAGATTGAGGCAATAAGGAGACTCATTTAGAAGCGTGAAGGCTTATCATTAATTAGAAGATGCTGAACATTTGCAGAGAAGGTGATAAACAGAAAAGAAGCTGAATTTGGAGAAAAGCAGAAAAAGCTATGCAGAAGCAGAGATATAAAATGCTGTGATGGTGTCTGAGAGAAACAGTTGGGAGAATAGAGCACAGATGAAAGAGAGCATATTGTTAAAACATCCAGTGTTAATTACCCACTTGTGTAATGCCTCCATACAGGCTGTTTGTGTGTATGAACATCCACATCATCTTGCCCTTGCATTTATTAATCTCCCAGAGGAGCATGAATACTTTGCACACTTGCCACTTTTATGGCATAACACCCCTTATAAAGAAAAAATCTGGAGCAAAATTAGTAATGTTTGTAGAGACACCAAATTAAATATGGATTAATCCTTACTGTTAGCTGATCTAATCTCTCAACAGCAGAAGTGCAGAAGAGAACTAAATCTTCTGTATTTAAAGTCACTTAAGAATTGCTTTGGGCACTGCTATAGAAGACAAGCTTACTGATGACACCAGGCTTTGAGGCGTGGTTGACACAAAGAGGGACAGGATGCCTTCAGAGGGACCTAGACAGGCTTGAGCAGTGAGCTCAGGTGAACCTCGTGAGGTTCAAGAAATCCAAGTGTAAGGTCTTGTACCTCACTGAGACAACATTCACTATGAATACAAGCTGAGAATTGAAAGAATTGAGCGCAGCCTGCATAAAAAGACCTGGGCATACTGGTGGATGAGAAGCTCCACATGAGTCAGCAATGTGCCCTCACAGCCCAGAAAGCCAACCAAATCCTGGGCTACACCAAAAAAAGCGTGGCCAGCAGGTCAAGGGAGGTGATGCTGCCCCTCTGCTCTACACTGGTGAGGTCTCATCCAGACTTCATCCAAAAGTGGAGTCCTCTGTACAAGAGAGGCATAGTTCTTTTGGAGCATGTCCAGAGGAGGGCCACAGAACTGATCCAAGGGATGGAACACCTCTATATGAGAACTGGCTGAGAGAGCTGGGGATGTTCAGCCTGAAGAAGAGAAGGCTCTGATGTGACCTGATAGAGGCCTTTCAGAATCTGAAGGGGAGCTATAGGAAAGAAGGGGACAAAGTCCTTAGCAGGGTCCATTGTAATAGAAGAAGGGGACATGGTTTCAAGCTTAAAGAGGGTATATTTAGGTTAGATATAAGGAAGAAGTCTTTTATAGTAAGGGTGGTGAGGCTCTTCAACAGGTTTCCCAGAGACGTGGTGGATGCCCCACCCCTCAAGACTTTCAAGGTGACGCTGGATCAGATCCTGAGCAACATAATCTAGTTGTGGTGTCTCTCTTCATTGCAGGGGAGTTGGAAGAGACCCCAAAGGTCTCTTCCAACTTAACGATTCCATGTCTGATGTGGTTACTGGGATCTTCTTCATTATCCCTTGTAAAAGAAGGGGTAGCTAGTCAGAGATTTCCTTCCTTTCTATGACTATATATTAGCAACCAAGATATTGTTCTTGCACTCTGTGCAAGTCTCTGAAGAGCCATTTGCCAAAAGGCAGGATATAAGTTTTTCATCCTTAATACTGAAATATGTGATATCATTAGGAAGTTACAATTTCAAAAGTACTGGCTGAGGAATCTCTCCAGTTTGAGCAGGAATTTCCTTTCCATTTGATCCACACAATCAGAAGCAAGGCTTCAACTAGAATTTGAAGAAATTACTTCTACTCTAAATGTTTGTTTTGTTTTTATCACCTTCAGGAAAGGCATAAGTCTAATGGGAATGCAAAATACCACCCTTTCTCAGACTTCAAAGGAATCCCTTCAAGATTCAAAGTTTTTACCTTCATTCTCTGAATATTCCTTTCATTTCTGTTTTGCTACACTGTCTTGGAATTCTCACTGCAGTTACCATAATTCTGAAAAAGAAAGTAATTCAGAGAGCTATTCATCTGATGGTGGCATGATTTACCATAGCACCATTTAATATTTGGCACTGAAAATTCATTATGCAAAATTCTCATTCTTCCTGGAAAGGAATAGAAAACAATGGAAATCTCTCATGTACATCTTGATTGTCTAGGTTTGGAAATGTTTGATACTTGTATATGATCCTGCATGTATCTAAACTTTCAAGTGTTACACTGAACTAAATTAAGCATTTGATATCCTCCAGTCAGTCATGATTATCTCTTATATCCTTAGTTTTCACAGGGAAATGAGATGTGATTATCCAAGCCAGTGTATAGCATTGTCATCATGATGATAAATCTGGCTACATATGAGTATTCATACTTGTGAGTAAGGGTAAAGCATACTTTTCCATGGTGGTAATATAATGTTTGTATTCAAATACAGAGAGGCATCCCCTAAGCTGCATCAAAAAAACATCCTAGCTGCTTTGACAAAAGAGAAAAAAAATGCCAAACATTCAAATTAAGAATGAATAAATGAGCAGTATAAATAAGGGAAGAAATACCAAGCAATTGTTAGGTGCTCAACTTTAATATATGCTGCCTTCTCAAATTTCCATTTGTGACCTCAAATTATTTCTTCTATTTTAGCTTATTTTTAAAATTCAGTCTACATAGAAAGAAGTTTTCCAGCACTCAAATTAATGTATAGAATACTGCAGGGTGGGAGAAACTATGTTAGCAATGTATATGTAAATTTATTTCTGCCTTTGAACTCTGTTTATACATCACTCTGGAACTCAGCTGCTAGTATTTAGCACTAGTATAGCCCTTGCTTGCAGCATTTTAGTGCCAAGTGGAAAAAAAGGGATTTCCTTTTCTTAGCAAGGGATTTCAATGAGAGGAAGAAAAAAAAAAAAAAAAAAAAAAAAAAAAAAAAAAGGCTGATCTTGTTGAACTTTCCTCGCACACAACTTTTTTCATCGGCCATGAAATGTTCACATCTGTGTCTAGAAAGAAAAGTGACAGATATCAGTGATTCAAAATGGTACTATCATAAAAGAAGTATCAGCAATTCTGTGATTCAGCATGCACTTTGCTTGTAAAGGAAAGACAACATAAAAATACTTCAGCACCAGAGATCAATAAAAATCTCCTGATTTTCAAAGAAATATTCTAAATGGATTTGTC